>NC_071395.1:6697205-7334823 GCF_022682495.2 Desmodus rotundus
TAAAGAGAATGGAACAACATAGAAAAGTTTCACAGGGTACTGCATGTGATTTTTGAAGCTTGGCTTTAGTTAAATACACCCCTCTTTATCGGTCTAGAGTAGAGCGCTGCTAGAGCTGACAGACATGGTGAGGGGCTCCTCTGCACTCCCCAGCCTCCCTTACACCAGCCACGGGACTGGGTCTGGCTTCAAGCAGGTCAGAGGGAAAGTGCCACTTTCAGATCCAGCACATAAAACTCTCCATGCAGGCTCCTCCACTCCTTCTTGCTTCCACGTGCCGGCTGGATGAGACAGGGCAACCTTGAAGCCACAAGATGTCAGAGAGCCACAGCGTGGAAGCAGGCTGGGTTGGTCCCTCAGTCATCATTTGGAGGAGGGCCACCCACCACAGTCACCCAACCAGGGGCATCAGCTTTGGGCTTTGCTTGAATGAAAAGTAAATGTCTCCTGCATTAAGTCAGATTGTTCCACCTCCCTTGTGTGTGCACGTGTGTGCGCACAGCTATGCTATAGCATGTATTGCTCAGTGCAGCTTGCAGTCAAACGCCTTTGAAAGCCACTGCTCTGGACAGTGCGCTTCAAATGGGCCCTGGCTCAACTGTGGTGGAATCACTTGGGATGCTCGTTATAAACGCAGCTTTCGGGACCCTCCTGAGACATGCCATGTGCTGGAGCCCAGGAATGTGTAGCCTGTTTAGCAAACTCCACAGACGAACCTTATGACACCAGACTTTAAAAGGCACTTTGGCCCCAGCATGGGTAGGAACATATTTTCTTGGCAACCCTTGGGGCTGGTTAAATGCACCAAGCTTTAAACCTGTTTTCTTTGGTCACAGTCCAAAGTGTGAGTCTCTCTGCATTCCTCACTCCATCTATCCTCCATGTAATCTTATCACAATAATGCTCTGTACTGATTCACATAATCTTTTCCTAAGAACAACTCCCACTTCTTCCCTGTCTTCAGAAACACTTTAACTGTCCTCTAAAAAAGCCTGTTGTGTAATGAACAAATGCCCCTATTCTTAAAACCTCTTCCCTGAACATTTTCTTAACCTTGTGGCTCTCCCCTGAGTTATCTGCTCTGCTGCCCACTCAAATGCAAGCTCTTCATTCCCCACATTTTACATACCATTCTCAGGGTAGGCAAGTGGGGCAAGTCCTTCCTCAGTATCCACTGCTACTTCTCAGCTGTGACTGCCCCAGTCTTTTGGAGAGGCCTGTATCAATCAGTATGCCTTTGGTTGCAAGTAACAGAATATCCAACCAGAATATCCAAGGCACAAACAATAAAAACATGTACGATCTAACATTAAGAGAAGTCAAAAGCTTGAGTGATAATTGGCTAATTCAGGAGCTCTTTCCATATTTCCACCCTGGCTTGTTCCAGACGTTACATCCCTGCCATCTGCAGAGATACTTTTCCCACACAAGGTAACAGTTATAACTTACAGGGTTTAGCACCCGATAGCTCCAAGGGCCATTATTCAGCTTACTGCCATGTCCAGAGATAGAGAGGACAATTTTCCTCGTCTGTAATTTCTTACCAGGGAGAAAGTCTTTTCCAGAAGCCCTCTGTCTTAGTCCGTGTAGGCTGTTATCCTAGAATACCAGAGACTGGGTGGTGGAAACCACAAACATTTCTTTCTCACAGTTCTGGAGGCTGGGGAACCCAAGATCAAGGACAGAAGTCCCGGTGTCTGGTGAGAGCCTGCTTCCTGGTTCCACCTTCATGACTTAGTTACCTCGCCAAGGCTCCACTTCCTAATACCACCACACCAGGGAGTGAGGAGTGTAACCTTTGAATTTGCGGGGGACGCAAACATTTAGACCATACCATGCCACCCCACCCTAGAGTTGGGGCATGAACTCATGTATGTGGCTTCTATGGGGGAGGTAGTCTCTATCAGTTAAAAAAAAAGATGAGAGGGGGAGGGGAGATTATTGGTTAGGAACTATCTGCATCTGCCTCCGACTCCTGCTCCTTTAAGGCTGGTGTCATCGGAACACTCTCTGCTCTTCCCCGGGGCTCTCCTGTTTGGGTCTTCTGCTCACTCCTCCTCAGTTATTAGCTTTGGCATTTGTCACGTAGTCTTTCTATGTGGTCCATATAACCACTGGCCATTCCGTTCTTTGACCTCCTGTCTCCGGCAGTGACCATTACCACAGTGTCACACTGGACCTGGACATCCCCTGAAACTGCTCCTGCTCTAAAGCAACAGCTGCAGAAGCTGCCCCCTTGCCACGTCCTCCCATCCTCCTGGTTTACACATCCCGCTCCTCCTCTCTCCTTTCTGCCTCTCCAGCAGCCACTCTGTATTGAGTTTCCTCCTGCCCGTAATACATTGCCCATGTTCTAAATATCCTTGACCCTTGGTGCTTCCATTGTAGTTACCTAGCAAAACCACAGGCCTGGAGGAACCGCACTGTCTCCTGTTCAGACTTCATTGTCTTTAAGTCCTGCCCCTTCACTCTCAGCAGATAACTTCACTGCATTCTCCACAGTTAAAACAGGGGCCATCTCGTGGAGACTCCTCGACTTTCCACCTCTGCATGTTCTTGTCTGTGTTACAGTAGCGTGAAACTCCTTTCACTAGAGGTTGGCCCATCTGCTTGTTCTATGGGAAGGTGACAAACTGCCGGGCAATGAGATGTAAGTGGAATCATAGTAGAGAAGCATTTAGAAACCTTCCTCCATCCAGAGGAATAGGGGCGTGATCCCTGGAGCTCTCGAAGCTGCACTGTGAGAAGGTGCCCAGGGTATGGAGGAGGAGAGAGGCTGACGATGTTGCCCTCTTTCCATCCTTTCTACTTATAACCAAACAGGTACAACTCTGCTCTCATATTCTAAAACCTGCACTCATCTTAGGCTGTTCTTAAAATTTTGCTGTGTTAAAATTACTTCATTTTTGTGCTAAAAGAACTCCCAACCTTGACATCTATTACAAAGTCTGTTTCTGTTGAAGTAACTCTGAAAGACTCTGTGTCCCCTTGCCCTTCCCCTCCCTGAAGGAGGTGGTTGGGGTTGGGGGTAGGGTTGGGGATGAAAGAAGAAAGGGTAGCCCTATTACCCTTAAATAATTGATTTGATATGATATTACCCTAGTTGATTTTTGGCAATATTTATATCATCCTCTCTTCCCTTCTTTTTCTCCCTCTCTTTCTTCTCTTGTGCTTTTGTTTTTATGTTGTGTGTGGTTTTTTTTTTTTTTTTTTTATTTTTTTTTTTACCTTGTTTAGAAGTTGACCCAGAGCAGGAAAGATACTCAAACAGCAATATCATCAAGCTTTCCTGTCCATCGCCTGTATTTTCTTTCTGCTTTCTCATTTAGATGAAAATATGAAAAATAGAAACAGGACTTATTGTGATAGCCCTCCACGGGAGCGCAGGAAACATTCCTCTTAGAGGATCTGTAGCCTGAGCACTTGTTTGAGCCTGAACTGAAGAGAGGGAAGGTTCTTGCAGAAGGTGCCAAAAATAGAAGTACGAGTCTCTGGTTTACCTCCCCTGACCCACACCTGCATCTTCCACATTGTTGCCCAAGCAGCAGTTCTCAAAGGCAAACCTGATTGTTTCCACTCCCACTGGACACTCCTCTGTGGCTTCACTCCAACGTCACCTCCACCTTGGTCCCCCTCACCTGTGCCTCCATTTACCTCGAATTGCTGAGTAACCTGGGCCATTTCCCATCTCTGCACTTTCTTTCTGTTGCTGTTTCTGGACCAGCTCCCAGCCTCACCCAATGTCCTTCCAGCAAACACCCACTCCAGGGTCTGCTCAAGAATCTTCTTGTCTGTGTGAAGTTTCTTGTCCCCCTTCATCTCCCTTCACCCGACTGACCTTTACCTTCATTTTGCCCCCTCTAAAAAACTACTGTAATTTGTGTCATCCTTTATTACAAAGTTATTTGACATGCTTGTATCCTTCTATCTGACTGTGATCCCTGACTGCGGGCACTCTGCTTATGTGTTCTTTCATTGATCAAATGATTCGCAAACGCTTTCTTTTTGTAATAGAATCTGTTACTAGAGACAGAGAGCATGAAAATCTCCCTTCACCTCTAAGCCTGTGTCTCCCTCCCCTGCCTGTCTTATTCGTATTTGAACTCGGTGCCTAGTTCAGTGTCTGGCACACAGAAGCCCTCCAACTGTGCTTCGAATGAATGGCTGACTGTCCTTCCAAGGTTTTCCTTCTCAACCAGGGACACATTGGGTCATAAATCTGAGTTTAAAGCCCCATTCACAGCGTGCAGCCTCCTCACTCCAAGGTAACCCCGAGCATGTGCTCCCTTGTGGTTTGTTTTTGCTCACTCACTGTCTGAGTCTTCAGTCTCCGCCAGGTCCTGTTTACTTTGACTCTTCAAAGCTCTGCTCCTCTGCTGGAGCTGGTGACACGGGGAGGAAGTTTTCCCACTGCCTGAGCAGCGCAAATTGGTTTCTAAACAATCTTGCCCACAGTCTCCATTAATACTGTACCGTAGAGCAAGGCAGGGAAAATATTCAAAGTAGCAGGAGTTACTTTTTAGGATGATTGAATATGATGAAGGAGCCAAGGACAAAGGATAATTTATTCCAAAAGAAGTCAACACCTTTGCTTTGCACTAGCTCTTACAGTTAAAAAATAGGGCTGGTAATTGGACTTGCTTTATGAAAATCTCATTAGCATTAGCATATAACTAAAATGCACAGCTCCATAGTTAATTGCAATCCTGCACTGCAGTTAACAACTACAGTGATGACATTTGCATATTGCACATAAAATTAAAAATGCATGTCAGATAGGTGCTCTTTCAGAAAAAAAATCCTTGAATAACATTGCATTCACTACAATAATCGGGAAGATTTTGAATTTGAATGGAAATTATATGTATAGTGTGAGCTTTAGAAAGGCAGAGGAGGCTGATCAAAGAAGAGGGGACACATGGCACAGGCAGCACTCCAGCAGCTGGGAGCGTCTTCAAGGGCAGGGCCACGCTGCGGAACTGGGCGTGCTTTGTGGAATTGTTGCCCTTGCAGCTGGGCGTCTCCCTTCGCCCCAGGCGTGGGCCTCATCTTGGTGCTTTCCCTCCAGAATGTAAGCTTCTTGAGATCATGGCCTTGCTCTTTTTAAATCTCTGTATCTCACAATGCTTAGCCTGTAACAGGCACTCCATTATTTGTAGGTGTGGACCAACTCAAGCCCTCTCTGATGGAATCCAGTAGACAGAAGAGGCAGGGTAGTGAACTGCATTGGAGTTCATGTTCACTTAGGTGTCCTTGAGTCAGTTGCTTCCACCTCCCTAAACCTGTGTCTCCTCCTCTACGAAATGTTTTCTGCCTTATAAAGTTTTGAGAAAACTCATGCATTATTGAGATAATGCAGGTACAGTACTTAACACAGCACAGTGCCTGGCATACAGCAGATGCTATTCTTCTTATTGTTACTGTTGTTTGGGGCGCTGGAAAGGGCCCCAAACAACATGAGAAAGGGCGCATGGATGCTAAGGTATCAGTCACTTTGTATGTCAGTCCTAGGGTCATTCAACTTTCAAGACTGAACAGTGTTTCCATGAATAATAGTATTTGCCCTAAAGGCTGAAGAATTTGTTCTGTTTCACCAAGAAAGAAAATGAGGGGTGTGAGACAGCAATACCACTCTCTAGGCAGATGAGAGTTCTCAGTGACCATAACTTGTCTGCTTCTTGGAAAATAACACCATACAAGAACCCAGAGTCAGAAAGGAATGGCAGTAGCGACGTGGTAGGGCTTTCTGTGATCATCTGGGACCTCCCTCCCTTCTCCTGCTAGGACCTTGGAGCCACAGGTGAGCTTGGGTATGGACCTGCTCGGTGTACAATCAGAAAGTCTGGACTAGGAATAAAGTGAAGGATCAGAACTAGAGTCCAGACACGGATGTCACCAACACGGAGAAGCTCCCCGTGGCAGGGAGCACTCCCATTCCGGGGGGGGGGGGGGGGAAGGGAATGGTGCTGATGAAGCAGACAGAGAGAAGTGCGGGAAGTGGATGGGCAGTGAGGCCTGGCAGGCTACAGGAGTGGAGCCTTACCGCTGGTAAGGGGGCAGTGACCAGAATCAGCTCAGCTCTGTGTCAGGTCGGGGAGGGCCATTGGGTTTGGTGATAAGGAGGTCACTGGAGTAGTTCTGCAAGAGGGACATCACTGTGAAGTGGTGAGGGTGAGACCTGGGCATCAAGGGCAGGTAAAGAATGAAAGGGTGGGGAGGAGACGTAGGAGGATGTAGACTACGCTTTGGCGGTAAAAGAGCTCAGCAGGCCAGTAGCTTGAGGGCACAGCAGAGTCAGAAAGGAATGTGTATAGGATTGGAGAGACAGGAAGTAGGAGCCAGGGAGGAAAGGAACGAGAGAGGATATGAGCTAAGGGCTTGGTGAACCTCTCAGGACCGGCCCAAGGCCATGCCCCATAGGGGTCCAGTAACCTATTCTGTGGGACTGAGGTCAGGGCCTTCTCTTTTGGGCGAGGTCCCTGTCCTTGGCCCACAGCCGTGGTTCTTACCTGTATCCCAGTACATATTGAATTGTAATATTCAGTTTATTCCTCTGTCTTCCTCTGAGCATCCTCCGTGCCTAGTTCCAAGCCTGGCACAGGCAATAGGATTGTCGAACTCAACCTCATAGTCCCTCTTGGCCAGTCTGTTCCATTAGCTGGAGTTCCCAGTAATTATTTACACAGCCCCTCTCTAAACCCTCCCTTCTCTGCCCCTATCTCACATACATCTGATATTGCAACGAGAGAAGTCTTGGTAGGCCCCCCCAATACTTGAGGGAGGAGGTCGGAACACGTGGGGCCCTGTCTCACCCGATGCTAAATGAATCACGTGAGGCACTAACTCAAGTGAAGCCAAGAAGTCACAATCCTGTTCTCCCATAACTTCCCTTATAGAGAGTCTTTCCCCCAGAGTCTGTCTGCTTCTCTCTCTAGTACTCTTTTCAGGCTGGCTAGTATGTTTTTTTTTTTTTCAACTCTCCACTTCCTATGTCCTATTTCTACATTTGGAAGCCTGTTTTTAGATGCAAGCCTTTCATTTTCTTTTATTCAAAGGCTCTCTGCAGACTCACTATCTCTAAGAAAATGATCTTGAATCGTAATCTGACAATAGTGGTTGAGCCGATGTTTTTCACCCCTCCCACTCCTATGGGTCCAACTCAGACAAGACCCCAAAACATAAGAGGTTCTGTTTAAGAAACGACCCTGGGGCCTCCAGTTTAGAGTTAGTCCTTTGTGGAAGGGGATAGAAATCAGCACCGGTGAAGTCAAAATTGTGCCCCGGAAAGTCCTGAGTTTCCCTAGTAAGTCAGTACTCACAGAGCTTCCCAATTAACCACAACAGAGCTTGTCCAATGCCACTCATGCTCAAAAAAATTATGTTCTTTTTCCGGCAAACTTTTTACTAGTAACCTCTTTAGGTCTAATCCCCTACTGTTCAATCGGAACAACGTCAGCGTCCCCAGTGTTGCAGGGTCAGGCCAGACCTCACAGTGCCCTGGGGCATGTGGGGGTGGTGAGGTGGGGTGTACTTTTACTCCTGTCACCAACCGCCTTCTGCCTTCTCCCGGGGAGACGCACACACGCCCTCCTGTGAGTCACAGTTTGCAGAGCCTGGGGGCCAAAAAAAGAAGCATTGTCTCACAGCCGTAAATCAAGAATTGTGTTGGTGGAGTTCACTTTCCTGCTTGGTGCCCTGGCTTGTTCTCATTTTCCTGGCGCGAAGGCACTTGTGCCCAGTGTGGCCACTTATGCCAGAGTGTTGGCTGTTGGCCACACCAGGCCCATTCTGTTGCTCTGAGAGGTCACGTAGAGGAAAGAGCCAGTATTTCTCCCTGGTGCTGCGTTGAACTTATCCGTACTGAGTACATCTTAATACCAAACTGCCTTAAAACCTAGACCAGGCTCAACACATGACTCCCTCTCAGGCGTACAGGCCAGGGGAGGTGCACGCACATGTGTATGCACACACATGCGTACGATCACCCACTTCGTGACTTCTACCTGGAGCGTCTCTGTCTTGAGTCTTTTGGTTCCTGGCTGACAAAGACTCTCTTGTTGATGGGGGTCAGAACTCAGTGCAGAATGGGGCTTGGTAGTGAAGGAGTGGCCACACACAGCACCTCCCACATTCTCTGAATGGGACCGCAGAGACCTGAAGATGCCTGGCCAGCCACCTCTAGCCCTTGCTGTGTCCCACCAACAGAGAACCTTTCCTTGGGGGCTTGCTCTGTGGGCCAGCGCAATTTGCCCTTTTGCCTTTCTCTCCCTGCCCGTGCCTTTGCTGGAGGAGAGCCACCCTGTCTGCAAGGGTGCCATATTGCTGCCCCTGTCTGGCTGCTTTCTAGCAGCCCACAGCAATGCAGATCCATCTAAAGCATGTACCTAAAGACTCTGTCCACCCTGCTTCCTCTGCAGCCCACTAAAAACGGCGCTGCTTGTTTATCCAGCTGTCAGCCATTTCCCATAAACGTGTGGCCCAGCGAGCTGCGTTGTGGCAAGCACCGTTTAATATCAGCAGGCTGGCCCTCTGCCAGATCCTCCTTGTGGGCAACTCCATCTTGCTGTTGACTGCTAAGTGTGAGTCAGAGGTGATGCGGATGAAACCTTGGGCAGGTTCCACCCATGAGGACAGACCAGGCCACAAGGGAGAGTGGGCCTGACCTCGCTCTGCCCAGCTGTGGTTAGCTCTGGAGGCTGGTGCCATGCTAGTGCGGAGGATATGGAATGCAGGTCGGCTATTGCTGTGCACTTGCACAGGCCGGGTTGCCAGAGTCACGGGAGAGAATTGTGGGCTAGTTTCTGCAGGAGTCACGGCCAGCAGCCCGGCTTCTTCACTGGGTTCAGTTTGAAAATAAACGCCTCACTGGATAGTGACACTCATCGACTCTGTTTTAGAAGAAAACTGTTGCTTTGTGTAGAATGCTGCATAACTTTGATCATCTTATCATTCGTCCTGAGAACTGAGTGATAATTCATAGTTGTCCTTCGTCTTGTGTGGACATTATTGTATTTATACAGCCACAGCTGGTGAGTGACCATAGCATGAGAGAATGCCCACGTTTTGAGAGGTTACATTTCCTAGAAACCAGTTCCTAGTTCTTAATGTGTCCTTGTTTGTTCTTTTTTAAGAGATTGAAAAGGAATGTTCTGCAGAACCCTGCCTTGCTCAGTGGTGATGAGGTCAGACAGACCTCCCCAGGAGGCTGGCTACAGCTGGGGGTGGGGGGCCTTGGAGGCTGGGAGACACTGGGGGCAGGCCTAGTCACTGCCACAGCTCAGCCCCTTGGCCTCTGTTGCCACTTTGGTGAGTTGGTGGCACAATAGAGAAGTCACTGCGGTAGGTCCTGGAATGTGGGCTAGTCACAGGGTTGCTTTCCTGATGAAAAGAACAAGTTGTTTGTAGTTATTTCTCATTAAAAGGAATTTCCTAATGGAAAATGCTCCTCCACTAAATAGGACTTTATCTGTACAAAACTGTATTGCTTATGACCTTCAGGGTCAATTCCCACTGCCATCTGACAGCTGGAAAATGACATCATCACAAGAGAAAGATGTATTTTTTCCTATATTGGTCAAAAGCCAAGTCATTAATTGCTAACCAATAAAGGTATAGCCAAAGAGGAAAAGAATTGTTAAGAGTTTTAATTACCCCTGAAATTCCACATAGAAACTTTTATGTTCAATTACACCTGAGGTAGCAGAAAACTCCAAGAGACTAAGTTCTCTATGAGACTTGGTTAAACCAGAATTTTATTTAACATTCCCTAGAAATGGATTGTTGGCTGGGACTTGTACATATGTTTGTTATACAGAGATTTTTCTCTGTGTAACCTCAGGTGGATTATAATAAGATTGATATACATATATATTAATATACCAGACTTAATATATAGACTGAATATATACATATATACATATATATATTCAGTCTGGTATATAAATAATAAGGTATCAAATTATTAAATTATGTTCAAGACAAACTTTTTGTGAGGTAAAGGTAAAATACAAAAATATTCCTTAGCTATGCTGACATTTTATGCCAACTGAATATAGGATTTAGTCTAAGAAAATCATAAATTTATAAATTAAAATGAGATGAAAATATGTTGACCAGCATATATAAAAAGGTCAGCAATTCAGTCATGGAATCTGGGTCATTTCTTTTTCACTGCCCAAGATTTTGTTTATAGTCTTAATATATAGTCAGGATTTTTCCCACACTGTAAAGCATTGGTAGTGTTTTCAATCCATTACTACTTACTGGAGTATAATGTAAATTCTCCTGTGTGCTTTAATAATTCTTTGGAAATCATTCCTTGGATTGCTCTTCATTGAGTACGAAGGAATTGCTTGATGTATTCCATGTGTGTTTATTAAGCTAAGATTTTAAAAAATACCACGGACTAGAAAAGTCCTGAGTCACGGACTTGGTCCGAGGAGGCAGAAGGAGAGTAGAGCAGAAGGACAAAATGATGGGCGTGGTGGGAGCCGTCTCCGGGCACTGCAGTGGCAGATTGCTTTGTGGGGTGGCACTCAGAGATTACCTTCGATTTTAGTCTATATATTAAAGAAAACTTTGTTCTCTTCCAGACAAATAGATTGACAGCTCGTGTTTCCCAACGTAGTGTGTGCAAAGCACTGAACACCATTCCTGGGACATGTTGTCTTCAGAGCTGAGGTGCTGGGATGGGGTTCCCACACTTGTAAATGCTGTGGTTGCAGAAGAGAGTTCTGATCCTTGGTTGTTCCCTTCCAAGACTATGAACTGATTCATTCATTTATTCAACGAATATTTATTGGGTACCTATTATGCAATGATAGTCTAGGAAATAGTCTTTTATGAGTTGTGATATGTAAGAGATTAGTAACTGTGGTTTGAGTAACAGAGGAATCGGAATTGCCCATCAATAGAGAGAAGTCAGGGGTAGCTCGGAGCTCTCCTGCGGCGTGCCACATAACCCAGCTGTGTAGACATGAAAGGGGTATGCATTTTACTATCAGGGCAAACTGCCACTATGCATCTTGGAGGATGAACAGGCAAAGAAATCTGTCAGCAAAGTACAACTCTTCTAAACCAGGGTGCTTTTATTTTGGAATATAGACAAAAATGGATTTGTTTGTAGAGGGCTTGAATCAGGAAGCACCGGCGGCAAGTTAGGGGCCAGAATGTCATGAGTTTACGTGATGAAGGAGGTGAGCTTATGATTAGGAAGTTCAGAGTCAGCATAACCCAAATAAACCTGATCTTAGAGGAGCAGCTGTTTCTTCGTGACTCACTTATGATGCCTTACAAAATTGGAAACTGAACTAGATCTTGAAGATATAGAAAAATTAACTACAACAGTGAATAGCAGGGTCCAAATAAGTGCCATCTGAAGGAAGCTTACTTTTTTATTGCATCCAGGTTTGTTTCTATTGAAATCTGAGTGCAATGTACCACATTTCACAAAAGCTCCTACAGTGGGGAAGCTTTCAGGATGTCGTTCTCATGCGTCATTGATGTTAAGCTTATCCTAACTAGGTAGGGTGGGGATGGAGTTCTTCTAAGAATGGCAGCATTTACATGCAAAACCCAAACAGATATAAAACCACTGAAGTATGATTTGCATCAGTAAACGACAGGTGCGACTGTTAGGAAATGATGGAACTGATAGGCTGGTCTGTTGTGAAATATACAACCGGGTGATTTTTGTACTCCAGGATACACCTGTAGCCAAACCCAAAGGTTCTCGGAAGTTGAGAATGGAAGTTGTCATAACTGGTGAGATGACACTGTTTTCCTCCCGAATATGTTAAAGCCAATGTAAAGCGTAGCATTGTTTCATTGCTGAATGTACCAAAATCACCCAGCTATTTCTCTTATGAATGATTTAGATACAGTTCCATTCTATTGTGAGAAACAGCTCAGATGAAGCCTTGGAATATCTCCAAGTTCTAGTTTCCCTTGTCAAAAGGGAAATATAATAAACATCCTTTCAAAATCTTGTCTAAGACTCTCTCCATTCGCTGATTCCATTTTCTGCTTTAAATATTGGATTGGTTTTTGGGATATTGAACCACCAAATAAAAGAAACAAAATATGGTTAAAACTCCTTCTTAGTGGTTCCCCACCTAAGGGATCTGCACTGTGGTGAAAATACTAGAGTAAGGGGGCAAGTGTGTGTTTTCACTACAAACGTTATTTATATTGTAAATAAGTAATATGAGGCGTATATTTGTGCTCTTGTTTTTTAACTATATGTAAGTACGGTGGTGATTATTCACTTCAGAACATTACTGGGTTTATGGAAGCTTTTGTAATTACATGTTTTCTCACTCAACTGAACACTAAAATATAATTATGATAGAATGAAGTGTCCTTAAAAATATGACTTTAGAAAGAAATTCTCAAGCTTGTTATGGGAGAACTGAGGTGTTAGATATAGAAAGACCTCCTCAAGGTTAAATTTTTGTATTTTTTCCTGAGGGGAATTTCAGTAGGAGATGCAGCAGGAATATTTTAGGATGTTCTAGAAGATATTATATCAGTTTCTACAAAAATTACATGCCTAACTTTAATTATATAACCCATAAGTAGGGGAAATTATAATTCTATCCATTTGAGAATGTATAATCTTTTAAAAACACATTTAGATATAAGCCATATGTTAAACTGAGTAAATCAGGTGTTGAAATAATGTGCTTTACTTTCAAATACTTGTATATTACCCCAGTATTTTTTAAATTACAAGAAATCGGTAGTAGACAAAGTATATCAGAATAAGTGATCGGGCTCACATAGCTCTGCTGGAGTGGATATTGTGTTGGCAACTGGTAACCTGATAGTAGGTGGATAATGAGATGGTACCTATAGTTTGAATGCAAGGAACTTGCCTTGGGCCTGTGAGTCTATACTTCCTGTCCCTGTATCTAGTGCCATCAGGCCTGGCCCACAGACTTGGGACATGGGCTGTCCAGCTGACTTTTTAGTAGCCCCCTAAGGATTACCCACTAAAGATTATAGGAAGCAATTTTAATTTATACCCTCTCCTTTTTGCGTAACTTCCTCCAAAAAGTTGTCTAGGGTGCAGAAATAGAGAAAGAAAGGAGGATACGTGCCAAGTTAGGATGCTGCCAGCATGGTGTGGTATTGCTTGGGGGTGCAAGGGTGTTACTAAAATGATAGGCCATGGGACTTTAGGTGGGTAAGGAGGTAAGGTGTGAAACAAGAGGGCTGGTGGACTGGGACAAACTGGGGGTGGGGGGGCAGCGGAGAGAGCAGTCAATGGGCTGAAAATCCAAAGCCAGACACAGAGTAAGTAGTCATGGTGGGAGCGACAGACTGAAGGAGAGGCAGGTGTGGTCACAAAGCAGGATGTTCAAGTCAGCGACTTTAGCAGCAGAGCAGTTGTGGATAAACGCGAGGTCTGGGTGTGACCATGAGACTGGGTAGCTGACATGGAGAGAAGTGAAGGTCGTTAGAGATGGGGGAAATTGAGATCAGAAGACCAGATTGCCATGTGGGTTGACTCTGGATTTTGAAATCACTGCCGACAATGGCTAGATTTAGGGTTGAGAAGATCACTGCTGGGAAACCAAGAGTGAATGACAGCTGTTAGGAGGGGAAAGGAGGTCCCAATGGGGTGTGACGCTGACTCAGAGGGGAGGGTAACAAGAGAGCAATGGAATAAAGGCCTGGAAATTGTGATGGGGAACAGCGAAACACCAGCTCCCCCTCCTCCTGGTGTGTGAGAGACTGAACAGCCGCCATTTGAGAGGTCCACAGAAGTTGTGTCTGCAGGCAAAAGCCAGGTTCTGTTTGGAGCAACAAGGTGAAGGGACTGCTCAGAGAGCCTGATAAATTAGGAGAG
The DNA here is from genome assembly GCF_022682495.2 of Desmodus rotundus. NCBI lineage: Eukaryota > Metazoa > Chordata > Mammalia > Chiroptera > Phyllostomidae > Desmodus > Desmodus rotundus. The sequence continues at coordinate 6,711,058 of NC_071395.1, forward strand.
TTCACTGCATATGGAGCACAGGGCAAGCACGGTGGAAGGTTTGGACACATGATGGGGGCTCGTTCAAAAAGTTGTAGGGGGATCATCCTGCCAGAGGAGTGATGGCTACAATGTACTTCTATTAACTGATGAGAAATAAGCTGACAGGCATAGAAGAGGTCACTGGCCCAGTGGCCGTAGGCCTGAGGTCAGGGTGTCTCTGCAGGGTTTCTGCACATGCCACTGCTTGGGATGTTCTTGAGTCAGAAGTTGCAGTTTCAACGTCTGTCCAGCTTAGTGTCACATTGGTCCCAGAAGCTTTGACTCAACGCCTGCTGGAGTGTTGGCTCTCTCAGAAGCAAGGCACTAAGAATCCCATAGGCTGGGGTTGAAGGACTCTACATGAGGTTTCAGGAACCTTGGAGGCTGGATGTTAGTCCAGTCCGGAGAATGGGGTCTTGGCAATCCTAGAAGATGCATGTCTATAGCTGAACGGCCTGTGGTGTGCTGGTCCCAGGATATATGTATTGCTGTGGCTTATCTTTAGAACTCAAGGAGTTAGGGTTTACTCTGGGTCAGTGCATACAGGCTTCTCAACCGGATGAGTCAACAGCGTGTCCCCATTAGTTCCTAATTGTAGATCAGAAGATCTTATAGCAAATATAATCATTGAGGCCTGTAATTCAGGGACTCTGGTTACAGTACATCCTCAATTTTTAAGTTGTAAAAACTTGCAGGAGCTGCAAGTTATGTGCTGTTTTAATTTCATTATAATAAAATACAGCTGGAGTTTCTGTCCTGAGATTAACAAACAAAAATTATTGGGGAGGTTATTTATTATTTTAATTATGTGACATTATCTTTTTCCACTGACAAAAGCAATCAAAATAGCTCAAATTGAATCAGTGAAAATGAACTGATTCCCAAAGGTTATAAGTGTGGTTGGAAAATGTCATGCATTTATTAAGTTTCTACACGAAATTTCAATGGTTAATGAGGTAAATATAAACCTCCTTATGGGTTTGGAATTTGGCTAGAAGTAGACAGAACTCTAGAGATCATCTCATCGAATCCTCTCTCTCTCTTTCTAGATCAGGAAACTGACAAGTAGGTCAGTTGTAATGACAATTTCCTGTGACTAACCTTTACTGACAAAATGACAGGCAAAACTTAGATAGTAGTACCAGTAGACTGAATGACAATAGTGTCGTGAGCTTTAAACCTCCAACATCACAGAAATACAGTGTCTTAGACTTTGGATTGCTAGAGCCTTGTGAGGTTCAGTGTTGGAATCCCCTGGATGGTCTCCTGCCGCTCCTTGAACACTTCCCCTGATGGGAAGTTGCATTGTCATAGCAGCCCATTCTGGTAACGCAGTAGCTCTTCATTTCGGAAGGCCTCTCTGTCAAGTTGGTTTTGTTGTCTCTATGAATCCCACCCATGGGTTCCGCCCTTTGAAGCTGAGACCTGCAAGTGTTTGCCAACAGTGACTTTGTCTGCTCCAATTCTCTTCTCTTCCAGGAAGGACATCTCTAGTTCTCAAAGCTGTATGTCATGTGGAGCCAAAGTGAGGTGAAGAAAAGGGAGACAAAATAATGTGCTGTGACTTATTATTAGAACTCAAGGGTTAGGGTTTTCTCAGGATCATTCCATACAAGCTTCTCAGCCTTTGTGACTCAACAGTGTGCCCTCCTTAGTCCCTAACTGTGGATCGGTGGGTCTTCTATCAAATACAATCATTAACCTTTGTAATTTAAGAACTCGGTCTAGTGCAGCACATTTTAAGTGTTTAACTCATGAAAAGACTAACTGTATGGAAAAGAAAGCAGGTGCTGTAACACGAAGGAGTTTCCAGCAGAATGAGAAGTGGGACTTTTTACTTGTAAAGACTGGTCTGAGACACCCAAGTTAATGTCACAATTTGTAGATTTCATGTTACACGGAAACACAACAATATTCAAAACGCTACAGCTTTGCTATAAAAAATAAAATCCTTAACAATTATTTAACTCTATCTTTTAAAAAAGGAAGAAAATATCTCTTCCCGTCTTCAAATATTACCAGTAGTTAAAATCCCCAGAAATAACTGTATTACAGGGCATTCTTAGCTAAGATTTAAATTAGATTCGGGAAAGCTGCGCATGCATTATTTTCAATGGTTTATGCACCATAAAAATATAAATTTACTTTGACTCTTAATCTTAATTTCAATCCTAAGTTTTGCTTTATTTCCTCTCTAGAAAACCTAGTATATGGATGGTGCTTATTAAGTATCCACTAATATAATTGTGCTCATGAATTCCAAATATAAAATTACTTATTTTTTCAGTTGAGGAGATGAATACACAGGTCCATTTGACAAATCTAGCCGCACAGATGTTGATGTTTGCTCAAAGACTGATGTACCTACAGATAGAAATATTTTTGAAACACAGTCTACAAAACCAGAGACAAATAGACTTGAAATGGAATTTTGTTCCTTATGAATTGCTTTGAGTCTGATGGGATTTTCAAATTCTGACCATAACTAGACTTGGCTCTATGTAAATGTGCTGTTAAACCATTTATTCACCCACCCATTACACATCATTTCGCCTGGTGAGGACTGGAGAAAAGTGGATTAAGGAGTAGGCCCAGTGAAAACATTTTTGCTAAGTGTTTGCTGTTTATTTGCTAGGATGATAATGATGTTAAACTTTGGAGATGTCATTATTCAAATTAAATTTAAATTTGATAATTAGGTTGTTTTACACAATGACTATTCAATCCATTTAGGCTGTACTACATCCTAGCCACCTTGCCAAGTGTTAGAGGGCATGTGAAGATGAATAAGGTAGTTCCCATTGCAAGTTGTGATTGGTGACACCAATACCCAAAGAATTAATTATTTTCCATGTGCATCGTCCTTTTATTTGTTTATTTATTTGATTATTAATGTTTAATAATACAATAAGCCAACATGAATTAATGCTTCATGTTTGAAACATTGACAAAAATCTACCTGTGTAATACTCTTCCACGCCATCTCCCTGCCTCATCACACATATATAATCTCTATTCTTTGCATTTTTATATACTTTTTATCCCTATATGTATATGTGTACCTAGTTAATGATTTTTATTTTTTACTTTAAAGGGACTTTGATGCTATACGTAATCTTTGGAACTTGCCTTTTCATGCCGTATCATGTGGTTAAGATCCATCTATATTGTTGTATGTGGTTGTAGTCCATTTTTACTGCCTTATAATATTCCATATGTGACTATGCCACACTTTATTTTCCTATAAATGGTCATTTAGGCTATCTCCAAATAGTTTAGTCTACTTTGAATGGACCTACTATGAGCATTTTTTAATATGTCCACTACTATATATTGCAGAGACTTCTATCTACTTACAGTAGTTCCCCCCTTAGCTGTAGTTTCACGTTCTGCACATCGAGTTACCTGCAGTCAACCGCAGCCCAAAAAGATTAAACAGAAGATTCCAGAAATAAACAATTCACAAGTGTTAAATTGTTGCCCTGGCTGGTGTGGCTCAGTGGATTGAGCGCCTGCCTGCAAACCAAAGGATCACTGGTTCAATTCCCAGTCAGGGTACATGCCTGGGTTGTGGGCCAGGTCCCCAGCAGGGGGTGCACAAGAGGCAACCACACATTGCTGTTTCTCCTCCTCTCTTTCTCCCTCTGTCTATACATAAGTAAATAAGTAAGTAAGTAAATAAATAAATCTGAACTGTGTGCCATTCTGAGTGGCATGATGAAATTTCACACCGTCCCCCTCCATCCTGCCTGAACATGAATCATCCCTTTGTCCAGCAATGGGTCCAAGCTGTGCACATTTCCCCATGTGTTAGTCACTTAGTTATCAGATCAGCTGTCAAGGCATAGCACTACTTGTGTTCAAGTGACCCTCGTTTTATAAAAACTACGGAGAGCAGTCCTCAGATGGAATACAGCATTAAAGTCACCCCTGTGGTCACTGTACTGCAACCTCTCCAGCTACACTTTGATGAATTAAAAAGAAAGCAACAGCAACTTCTGATTAGAATGCTCTTCCAAAACATTTTGGAAAAAATTAAAAATAAAAATAAGAACCAAAACGAAACAAACAAAAACAGAAAACAACTTTCAACTGTCAAAGATCCCTAACCATCAAAATCATCTGTTCCTGATCCCCAGCCATTGACAGTGTCGTGTGTGGCTTGATGATCCAGGGTCAGCAGGAGCAGATGAGCCTCCTGAAGCATCATCAGGTCAGTGGCAGTCTGACACCGCTTGGCAGGCCTGCATCAATCACTCACTTCATCTCATCACTAGGCATTTCATCCTCTCCCTTCAGCACCAGAAAAGGATGAGTACCACACACCAAGATTTTCGAGAGACAACATTCATACCTGTTTTATTACAGTAGTTATAATTTTTCTATTTTATTGGTCCCTTTATGTGAGTAATTTATAAATTGAACTATCGTATATAAGTGTGTGTGTGTGTGTGTGTGTGTGTGTGTAAACTTTGGCACTATCTTCAGTCTCAGGATCCACTGGGTCTTGGAAGGTACCCCCTGCTGATAAGAGGGGGACTACTGTATATTGATTTAAATCTCTTGCTATGAAGCCTAACACATTAGATGAATTTTCTGATTGTGCAAATTCAAGTCTAAAATGAACATCTTGTCCTAAGACAAATAGACTCAAATACCACCCTGGGAGCCTTGTATAGTGTGCACTCAAGATAAGCAATATTTGCTAAATGTCTTCCTGGGAGACAAAATTGTCAGCGATAATTGGTGACTGATTTTTTCCCCCACTGACCCAATTTAACGCCAGTGTTATTTTAAGGATACAAAAGGAAAACTGAGCACCAGAAGCAAGGGAGAGTGGTACCAGGTTCACTGAAGCTTAGGACTTCTTGGAAGCTAGTCCAGAATAATTCACCTTCATCTCCTTGGCGGGTCCTCTTATCCTACCCAGCAGCCCTCCTGTGTGAAGGTGAACAATAGGAACAAAAGAACCAAGAAAAAGGGCTCTGTCAGGTTTGTTCGCTCAGCATCAGTTGATTGCCTGCCAAGAAAAGTTTCTCGCTCTCGCTCTCGAGAGGTTCTGAGCTTAAAGCCTCACCTCTTTGTGAACACGGAAGAAAGAACCCTTTTTGCACACACAGGCTTGGACGAGCGAAGGGGAAGTGAGGCCGCAGACACAGAAGCTGTGTGGCTGCTCTCTGTAGTATTCTAGTCTTCTGTTGTTTTGAAGTGTTAAAACATCCTTTTCACTTAAATAAAAATTATTGCTGTAACCTAAATAACAATAACTAATTTGGTTATTACTTATTTGGTAGCTGGACCTTCCCACTCATTTTTACATGCAGTAATCATACCTAGAAACCGTGCACATTTTTTTGGTCCAGCTACCTCATTTCCTTCTTTGACCAAGCATTATAGCCTTTGTGCCCAATGGCAAAGCTATCTATCCCCTTTCACGTGGAAGGAGAAGAATGGTTATCTGACTGATGCCTGATGCAGAAGAGAAGGGGCATGCAAAGGGCAGAGGAGTCGGCTGTGCCCCAGGGGACTTCCTGCCTGACAGAGGGATCTTGCCTGACAGAACCTCAGGGAAGAATGTTCTGGCTTCTAGCTCCTGATCATTTGCTGTATTCCATTCTTTTCTTCTTAGAAAGTAGATTTTTTTTTAAGTTAGTAAATATACAAATGCCTCACATTTAGGCAGAACATAGTGCCTATGCATCACCAATGGTTGCAAACCCACACACAAAACAGAGGAATTGTTTCTGAATTGCAATGTGTGTTCTACCAGGAGATAATCTGATCAAGAAAGAAACAGCAGGGCTTTCTTCCTTGTTTGGACAGCACTTCAGGATGTAGCAAGGACCTAGCGCTCTTTCTCCTCCTATATTAAGTGAGCAGCCATTTCCCAATTTATTTCCCCTCCCCCTAAAGGACTAGATCTAAGCTGTGTCCAATTAGGGTCTGTGCCTACATGTACATTCCTTTAGAGTTGATATTATTTGGGAATTCTTTATGTAACCTCATTCAGCATTGATCTAAACATAATATTAATATTTCAGGTTTTTAGACTCAGCCCTATAAAATAATATTATTATCATCACGTGTTTATTTACCCCCAGTTTCCCATAAGAAAGTATTAAAATTTGACTATAGTATGTAGAGCGTAGGAAACCTGAATTCCTCTTGTAGAAAGAGCATTAACTGGAACATTCTGATTCTCGCTGAGAATTAGTGCAGCAATTTTTCTATAGATAAAAGAACCTCTTATCTTATGAAGAGCTGCATTAATTACTGCCTGCAATTCTGTTCACACATCCTTTTTCAGAGCCAAGGAGAGAGCAGAAAAAAATATGGGCTGTTGGAAGTCCGTACTCCCTTTTTATTTTTCTTCTTGGAAAATAGCTTTTCTGAAAGGTAAATAGTACACAAATGCCATCAGTTTAGGTGGAACAAAGTGCCAAAGCAATACTAATTATTCCAACAACAGCAGCAGCTATACCTTTAAAAGCAAAAAACAAATTCCAATATTATGAATAACTTTGTTGATCAAAATAAAAGAAGATGCAATTTAATATCAATAGATGAGTGTAGGAGGTAATTATATTTCATTTTCTTTCAGATGAGCAGAAATGGACCATGGTGAGAGAAGCAAAGGAAAAACCCCAGGTAATAAAGAGTATAGAGATATCTACAATCTAAGTCGAGGCCCAAAGCTTTCATTTGGGCAGTTTTGCTTTCTGGAATCTGCCATAGAGACCTCTACTTCTTATTTTCTCCCTTTAACCTTAATGGGTGATGGTGTCCAACCAATAACTAGACATGTAGGAGGAAAGTTAGAATAATCTATTGAGCAGATATTTACTGTGACAGTGATACTATTGTACAGGCAAATGTTACCAATACCTGCTTCCTGTTTTCTTTGCTCCCTTTCTTATTTAGCACCAACCCTCCCCCAGATTTCGTCCAATGATTGGTTCTCGTCAAACTTTATATACATGCAAGCCTGCCACTTAGTAGTGCTGCCTATAGGCTGGGGGAAATTTCTTTCCTGATTTATTCATGCACCTATAAAAGAAGCCAGGATTATTCTTATGCACTGTTACTATAGACCACATTCTCCACATCACATCCGGGAAAAGAATCAGGTCAAATGGAACACTTAGAAAATATTAAAGAATTAAAAGTAGCAGCAGACAAGCTAATTCTGATTAGCTAATTCTGTCAGTGGAAACCCAAGTAACAATCCTATTACTCTTCCATAAAAATCCTGAGATAAGCAGCCATGCCACATCAGTTAAAATAACTGGACCCAATGTGCATGGTATTCAGATTTATCAAAGTAAACCCAATTGTCCTTTGATTCTTCAAATGGGTTCATACTTGCATATGCTGTTGCCTAGTGCAGTAGAAAGAGGACAACAAACCTAGGTTTGAATTTCAGATCTGCCACTGATTGGCTGGGGACCTCGGCCGAGTACCCTTCAGATTCTCAGGACTCCCCCACAGGAGGGAAAGTGATGCTTTCAGAGTGTAGGCAAGGACAGAGATGTGATCTAGGACAGTGCCCAGCACCTCTGAGCTCAGAAGTAACTGGCTTTTGCTGTCATGGTTTTTCACTGTCCTGGCGCACTATTTGCCTTCAGACACCTCTAATAGCATAACAGAGACCCTGCTGAACTTGAAATAATAAAAAGTAAACTGCCTTCAATTCAGAAACCACTTCTGACCCAAGGCACTGAAAACCCATTTCTAGTTCTCCTCTGCAAGCTCTGTAAAGGGACAGACATACCACCAGGACAACGTGAGGACATCCCAGCTCAGGGCAGGGGCAGGACTGCCTGGCCGCAGGCTGCCACATGCCCTCCCAGCCAACCCAGGCTGAGTGAAGGGACAAGTGGTGCCACGTGGAAGGTGGGCAGAGGGACACCAGGATCAACTTCACATTTTAGGCCACCAGGGCTGTCTCAGATGATCCCACCCACTGCACCAAATACTAATCACATCGCCTCAAAAATTAAAGAATGTTGGGAAATGAGCAGTTTATACAGAAGCCAAGAACTGAGGCAAAGACCTAGATTTTTGTCAAAAATCATTTTAAAAACTTCGTTTAGAATTAGCCCAGTCGTTGCTTCCATTCTCAGCCTTTCTCAAGCTGTGGAAACAGGGCCACGCTGAGTGCGTTCAGGGCTCTTTTGGTCGGCTGCGCAACGGTAGGAGGCCCTTCACATCTCCCTGGTGTTGCAGTTCTTTGGGCCACCGCCTCACCACCGCCTGCCTTGCACCAACACTTTGCCTCCTGCTTTCCTCTCTGCCCCTCCTTCCCAGGTGGCCAACTGGCCGGGAGCAGCGGGCCATCCCGGGCCGAGTCCCAGCACCCAGGACGCACCCACGTCTGAGTTTTCCATGACGCACCTGCTGTCCTCACGCTGGTTCCCAAGTAAATAAATGGCCAGATCTTTTCCAAAAGTGGTTTTGACAAAGAACAGCTTAAACTGCCCAAGATGTTGACAAATGGACAGTTATCTTGGAGAGTGAGTACACCAACCCATTTGAAGGACAAGCACAGATAAGGCCACCTCTCTGTGCCCTTGCCTTTTTTACATCACTGTTCCTGGGGAGACGGAGAGAAAGAAGGAAAGGAAACAAAGGCAGATCTTCAGCACTGGCTGTCCCGGGGTTGATTAGGATGCTGACCTGTGTGGCAGGTTTCTGGGTTCTCACCCAACGTCTTGGCTGCTATTCAAAGGATTTAACAGTGCACTTGGCAAATAGTGGTATACAAAGCCGGTCTAAAAATAGTGCACTGCCAGGGTCTGAATTGGGTGAGTGGAAGAGTGGCGAGAGCTGTATTGCACGAGGCAGATTGTACAAGTTACTCCTTGGTACTTGATCTGCAGGGTTAGTCACTTGCTTCCTCTGGTTCGGTTAAATAATGCAAGCACACTTAGCAACGTACATGACCGTTTGGTTTACTTGTGTTCTGGAGTGCTCATGTGTGTTTATGACAGACCAATGTACACGTTCTATTTTCTGACAAGCAAACAAAGCCCTCGCCAATGAAGCAAATCGCTGAGTTAACCCAGTGGAGCCCTGCTCCTTGGCTCCGGATGGTGGTTAATGACAGGTCTCCCACTGTGCGCGCTGCCCTGAAGGATTTCTGCCAAAGGTGGGGGCCCACAGGAGGCTCTGACTGGTGGGCCTGCTCGGTCTGGCTGGGATCTCACTGGAAGCCGCGAGTGTGCAAGCTTGAGCCTCAGCAGGCGTTTTGCGCGGTGAGAGCAGCTGTGCTACTTGTCGCCGGACTCTGTGAGGCGCTCGTCCCTCTGTCCCCATGAAGACCCCATGGCCTGCTTCACAGGAGACTCAGACCAGAAGCCTAAAAGAACTTGATGGAGGAACAGTATTTCCTGAACCGAAGATGCCAGGAAAGCAGTTTACAGTCTGGAAGCAGAAGCCACCCCTGCAAAGTGTTTTCAGCTGCAAATGGTGGCTCTTCCTGTATATTTTGGGGAGAGAAATTGCCTCATACCAAAATATAATTATTTTCTGCATACACAATTGTCCGTCGTCAGGCAGCTGGGAGACTCTCTTATTTTAATGCGACATGGGAACACCTGGGTGAAGCCCTCAGTCACACTGGCAGGTCCATTTCCTCTCAGCAGATGGAAACCGAGAACTGGGACCACTCTTGAAGGGGATACACTAAGGAAGTACATTGCAGAGGATAAAAAAAACCCAGCCTGTCACTTTGGCAAACACCTGTGCCACCCAAATCTCCTGCCTTTAACTTGATACAGTGCTGGGCCTGGCAGTCTCTAGGAGTGTGTACATTGGCACTCTTCTCTCTCCTGCTCAGGCTCTGGGACTTTGGGTAAGTTACATAAACTCTTTGACCCCACGCTACCCCCCAGTTTTCTCGGCTGTAAAACAGTAAGAATAATACCCACCTCATTAAGCACATTGTGGTGAGGATTAAATGAGGTCATACAAGCAAAGCATGCAGCCCCCCTGGCAATAAATGGAAGGCAATTCAACAGCATTCCTGGGCAAAGCCTCCCTTCTGCCTACTAGTGTCCTGTCTCCCTCAAAATAGGCACTACTATCTCCCAGGCTGAACACTACACACATGTCTGAGGGCTTTTGAGAATTACCACCATCCTCTTCATTGTTATCCTGGTAGTTGAAGAATGAACAATGCAGAAAGCATTAAATCAGAATTTTCAAATCAGTCATTTCCCCCTATGTTACCGGCTACGTGATAGTGAGGGCTGCTTCTCCTTGGAGGTGGCTTGAAAGATGAGGTAAACCATTATGTTGGCCATTCTGGAATTTCCTCAATCTGGCCTTTATTTCTTATGCTAAGAAATTATGATTTTTTTTCCAATAAGATAAATATTTGCTTACATTCCTAAAGAGTCCAGCAAACAACATAAATTTGCTCTCTTGTTTGAGACTGAGTTTTTCAAATGAATGTGAGAATATAAGGTAATAGATAATTTTTGGAGGCACATCCTCAGGAATGAGCAAAGTGAGCGCTGAAGAGCCTGCTTCAGTTATGCAGATGCGAATAGCCAAATAACTTCCAAAATCATGCAAAAAAATCACCCACCATGTTGGTAAAGTTAAGGACAGCCCTGACCCACGTGGCTCAATGGGTTGAGTGTCGTCTCACAAATCAGAAGGTGGCAGGTAGCTTCCCAGTCAGGGCACATAGCTGGGTTGTGGGTTTAGTCCCCGCTTGGGGTACATACAAGAGGCAGCCAGTCGATGTTTCTCTGTCGCTTCTCTCCTTCTCCCCCTTCTCTCCTTCTCTCCCTCCCTTCCCCTCTAAAATAAATAAATAAAATCTTTTTTAAAAAGGGGCATGTGAGGTAGCTCTATAAATGGAAAAATCAAACTGCTAAACAAAATGTAGACGATCCCTCTGCTAGTAACTACTTTCAAGAGTTGTTTTCAGGGCCTATGCCACGGTGTTCAAAACTTACTCTGCAGAGAAGGGTCACTGTTACTGCTACAGCTTTTGGTGATCATCACCCAAAGTTAATTTAACTAAGCTCCTGTAAACAAAATCACCTCAGCCAAAAACATGAAACTATTGCAATTGACCCATTTACAAAGTGTTCACATCACTATACTTAAAAACCACATTGGAAAGACAAAAGATTTTGAAAATAGTCCAAGTTTTATTTTCACTGGCCAACCTGGGTGAATTCCATTACTTTCTCTTCAGAGGGCATAGTCTTGACTCTAAGAGGCTTCTCTTCCTAGAGGGATAAATGTACAAATACAGCAACGGAAGAATGGTACTTTCTTCTCCAATTCATTTGAGATATGTTTATTTTTTGTTTTATTATGAGCCTATCTACTTATGTGCTGTGTTCTAGGCATTGAAAGAAATTAAAAACTATCCCTATACTCGTGGATCTTGTGCAGAAAGAAATGACTTTCATCTAAACACTAGTCAAGACATTGCCTGTAACTGTCCACTACGTTTAATCAGCCACTAAAACAGTGGCAGAGATGGATGGCAGAGATCACAGAGTCAACACCAGGGCGGGTGGGTGCGGCAGAGAAGTGGTGTTTTAGTAAAGGTGGATGAGTGTGGCAGCTATGGGTTGAATTGTGTTCCCCCCAGATTTATATGTTGACGTTCTAACCCTCATGACCTCAGAATGTGACTGTATTGGGAAGCAGGGTGTTTAAAGAGGTGATTATGTTACAATGAGGGCTTACGTTGGGATGGCCCTGATCGAATGAGACTAGTGCCCTGCAAAGAAGGGCTGGCTAGGACAGACACGCACACAGAGGAGAGACAATGGGGAAGCACAGGGAGATAGCTGCCCTCACGCACAGGAGGGAGGCCTCTGGACAAAAGAGCTCTTCAGATACCTTGATCTCAAACTTGTAGCCTCCAAATTTGTGGGAGAATAAACATCTGTTCTTTAACCCCACCCAGCCCCTTCCATGTCACTTTGTGATGGCAACTCATATAGACCGGCAAGGTGGCCTCGAAGGGAGAGTGAGATTTATTTTAGGTGGAGAAAAGGCACAAGTGGGAGTTGCACATCTCTCTCCCGTTATTAAATATCTCCTCGTTTGCATTTTCTTTTCTTTGTTTATGTCTTTGGTCCTACTCTTAGGTGTAGACGGTGGGCAGAAGGGAGACAGAGAAAAGAAAGAGGCTACTTGACACGTTACTAGTGTTTCACTAGAGATTATCAGATACGGAAAAGCAACAGAGAGCAGCCATTATAAAAGCAGTGAGCAGTTTTAAAACTAAGGAACAGCATTAAGAATAAGGAACTGTAGAGTGTTTAACAAGATTATTGAAAACCTGAAATTTATCTGCACTCAATAAGGAAGTCTTTATGGCTCACTTGTGGCCTCTTGATAAGTTCAACCTTTATCTTCTGAAGATAAATTCCAATATTATCATTATAGTTATGACTTCTACGATATTTATAACACCCCAGGGTTGCCTTCCCGCCACATTATTTTTGTACTGTTGAAATACATTTTTTTTTTACAATGGATATAAATGACGTAAATGTAATATGGAAGCATTTATATCAATAGCAAAGACATGGCTGGGCTATTTAGTCAAATAGATCTTGTCACTCAAGCGATTCTTATTACCCATTAAATATTTCCTAGTGATTCAGGGGCTTTCAACTGGGTGAGAAACTCAGGTAAGGAAAAGTGCCAATAGATGAAGATAAAATGCTACCTCCAATCTAAGCTACTAAAATTGGAGAAACCCACAGAACTCGTCTAAGATATTTTGCCACCTAGATGTAATTTGTTTTCAGTGGTGACGTAAAAATATGTGAACTTAAGTGACCACATGTGCATTGTCGTTTCTTCAGGAAAGAGCTTATGTTTGGTCTGAGCTTCTGTACGTACTTTAGCGAAATACGTTCCTTTCATTACAACTTTGCTGTGTTTGGGGGTGGGCAGGAAATAGAATCACTGAGAAAGGTTTCTATACTCTGATGTAACTATTAGAAAAATATTTGTTCTGGAGAACATTTCTTACTTCAGAACTCTCTTTTTTGTTCTCCCTGGGTGGGAAAGGCCTGGGTACCCTCCGGGGTCCCTCCCCGGCCAGGCCTGTGGGCTTCCTGTAGCAGGTTCCTGCCATAGCCCAGGAGAAAGAGGTGAACATGTGAAACATCTTGAGTGCTTCTCTTTACATCTCTGTCAATAGCGCAATGCTCAGCTCCGTAAGCACTGAGGGAGAATGAGAAGGAATGAATGTTGGCTTTATGCACCATTGCTGCACTTGGAAACATGGTCTGCAGGAGTAGGAAAAAGCCAGCGAAGTTTCTGTAGCAATTCTGTTCTAGTATTCTGTTCAACCCTTGGCCCCAGCCATTACCCCTCAGTGCTCCTGCTTCCATAGAGAGCACTTGGCTCCATACAGGGGTTGTTCCTGCTGTCCTAGCACCAGAAACAAGGAGTTTTCCAAGGGTGGACAGATACCTTTCAGAGAACACATCAAGAGGCCAAGTTTCAGGACAAGGAAGGTCTACAAAGCACAGAGCCTGCCTTATTTATCCCCATGGTGTCGTTACGGCCAGAGGCCACGCTCATCTTAAGGGTTTCCATTTCGCTTACACTAAGGCCCTACATGCCCCAGAATAATCTGAGTGACTGTCCCCAGTCTTCTCCTAGGTTCATCACAGCTGGAATGAGAGGAAGGAAAAAGAAAAAGAACACCTGTCTTATGTGAAAGAGACTGGACTAGGTACCGTAGAAGACACATTTTAGAAGGTCCTCCCAGCCCACAAGGATGCTCCCCAAGGCTGAGCCCCTTCAGCCCTGTTCCACTATCTGGGGGGAGCTCACTACTACTGCCCCCCCCCACACACATTGTCCCCAGCCACCACCCAGTCCTGCCTCAGTAAACTCCTGCCATAGCGGAGACTTTGGAATTGAGTGTGGGATTCTGCGCCCTCGGCGTTGGTGTCTTGGAAAGGGAAGACGTAAACTCAAAAGCTGTGTATGGGGAATCACAGTCAGTCGGCTCTGTTGGATTAGAAGAGAGAGAGCCAATCCTCACAAAAGGAGGGGGGAAAACCAGATATACAAAGAGAAGCTCCAGTGGCTCCTGACGACTGTTCCTTGGTTCCAGCCTCTTTAGTCGGCTCGGCTGCATTCCTGACTTTAAGAATGATGGGGTATCACTGTACCCTTATAATTAATTCTGTCTCAATCTCTCACATTTTTTTTCTTAAACTAGCTCAGGTTGGTTTCTGATACCTGGAATGAAAGGCATCCTAACTAATAAATCGGTGCACATGCTTTACCATATTTAACATCATTTCCACAACAGGTCTGTGAGGTATTTTTAATCTCTCTTTTACAGATGAGAGAACTGGTATGAACCAAGCTTCATAGGCCTCATGCCTTGTGCCTTTCAGGGATGGCATTTGCACTCACGTTTTCTGTCTTCTAACTTGGGCTTTCCCCCTTATCCCGTCGGAGGTGCTCTGACAGCTGGAAGGATCCCCCACCATTCAGAGAGACACTAAAGATTTATAAACTTTGAGGCAACAAAGATGCCAGGTACCACAATCACCCTCTGAACCCTAATTCCCGGGCAGGACACCAGTGTCTGCCTGCCCCTCCCCATGGAGAGCACAGACTGTGTATTCTTCTAGGGCTGGAGGAGCTGCTTCTAGGCTTCCCAGAGAGCAGGAACCCTCCCACAGAAGAGGCAAAATCAAGTCCAGAAGATTGTACGTCCTCTGACAGCCAGCCGGGTCCTGGGCACCCAGGCTTGCTGCACAGAAAAAGGTCTTCGCTTATATACAATGCTCAGAACCCTCTTCCACTGGAAAACTTGACCAAGATGGGCCAGTCTGTCCTTTCCCAGGAACAGAGGGTACTTTATCCTTCCACTGAAAGCTGGTTTCTGATTCATTTGGTGATTAAGTATTTGGAGCCCATGATTCAGATCCTGCTGGAGAGGTGAGGATGCTGCCTATGTGTGGCCTGTGGCCTGTGCTTGCCCAGGGAAGTGCTCTGGGGCTCCTGCATTTCCTAGGGCCTTTGGTAACAGAGTATTTGCTTAATAGCTTGTCTTATGTTAAAGACATGGACATATTTACCCCAGTCTCCCCACTGACTCAGGTCATCATTAAACGAATAGGAACAGAAGTTATGATCCCCCCTTGCACAGGTCCTGAGCACATGTGTTGGGCCCAAGTCCTTGGTGCTGGAACTGCCTGCCTTCAGGGGCAGGTCCAGCATAGCTCCACAGAGGTGGTGACTGATTTTTTTCTCAGTGTGATGAGTGATTCTGATGGCCATTTGATGGTTGTTTGAACCACAGTAACCTGGCCAAGGTTTACAAAAGGGGAATAATAATGATAATTTGGAGATCTCCCTCTACTGCCATCTCCATCGTCAGTTCCCTCTCCCACTTGACAAAACTTTGTGGCAGGTGGTGGCCAATTCAAGGATTTGGATTAGTTGTCCGTGTTGCACAGATGGTTTTCGTAAGAACTGTGGGGAGAAGTAAAGGAGACTGCGATTAGAATTAGGCTGATCTCACTGTAGAACCAGGCACCAAGTAGTCTCTGCATGAATGTTAACAGAATGAATTACAATAATTGATTATGAAACGTTGAATAAAAAGAAGAGTCTATGATTTTCAAAGAGAGACTGAGATAGAAATGAGAGAGAAAAGGAGATTCCTTTATAAGAGAATAGCAGCTGATGAAGTAGAAGATTATAGAATTATAACAATCACTCTTTTGCAATCCCAATATAATATTTGGTCCAGGCAAGAATCATCAGTCAATGCTAAAGCCATTGGGTGAAGGGTCATTGGGAAAGAAGTTATTCACAAGTCTTCAAGTACCAACCACCAGATCACGTATTAATTACCCAGGGGAAAAGACACCTTATTAGAGAGGAATGTCGTGAGTAGTATTGTAACTAAGCTATTATTCAAAACATCACCAGTAATGGGACAAAATGACATTATGTCCTCATATGGTACAGACTGAAATATACAACAGTATCACCTATTGATATTTTGCCAAAAATATTTAAAATGAATCTAATTATGAGGAAACAATTGCACAAATTTAAAATGTTAGACATTCTACAAAATTAAAACCACAATGAGATATCATCTCATACCTATCAGAATGGCTATCATCAATAAATCAAAAAACAAGTGCTGGCAAGGATGTGGAGAAAGGGGAACTCTCGTTCACTGTTGGTGGGAATTCAGACTGGTGCAACCACTGTGGAAGGCAGTATGGAGATAGCTCAAAAAATTAAAAATGGATCTGCCTCTTGACCCAGCAATCCCACTTCTGGGAATATATCCAAAGGAACCCAAAACACTAATTATAAAGAACATAAGCACCCCTATGTTCATTGCAGCATTATTTACACTCACCAAGATATGGAAACAGCCCAAATGTCCATCAGTAGATGAGTCGATAAAACAACTATGGGACATTTATACAATGGAATACTACTCAGCCATAAAAAGGAAGAAAATTGTACTCTTTGCAACAGCGTGGATAGACCTGGAGATTATTATGCTAGGTGAAATAAGCCAGTCAAAGACAAACACCATACGATCTCACTCATATGTGGAATCTAATAAACAAACTGAACAAACAAGCCAAACAGAAACAGACTCATAGATGGAGATCAGATGACAGCTATTGGGGGTGAAGTTAGGGGGTGGAGGGATCAAACAAAAAGGAAGGACTCATGGACGCAGACAACAGTGTTGTGGTTGCTGGGAGGAGGGAGGTATAAGGGGGTTAAATGGTAATAGAAAAAATATAATGAAACATTTTTTTAAAGTGAATTTCATAAAAGACAAACCAATTAGGTAGATGGCTCTAGATAAAAGAAGCAAGGAGACATAACCAAATAAAATGTGTGAACCCTGAATGGATCCTGGATTTTAAAAAATTATAAAGGACACTTTGGAGTCAAATTAGGAAAATTTAAATGTGAAGCATACATTAGAAGATATTAATTGATATTAAACTTCTACGTGTAGTGATGATTCTAAGGTTATGTAGGAGAATGTTCTTATCTTAGGAGATACACCTTGAAGTATTTAGGGATAAAGTATCATGATATCTGCAGTTTATTTTCAAATGGCTCAGCAGTAAAATTAGAAATACATAAAATGCATATACATATGTGTATATGTGTGTGAAGAGAGAGAGAGGAGGAGAAATTGGAGCAAAATGTTAACAATTGTTGAATCTAAGTGATGAGTATATATTATTGTACTATTCTTTCAACTTTCTGTGGGTTTGAAAATTTTCAAAGTAATTTGCAGGGGGGAAAAAATAAAGAACACACAGACTTTAACTGTGCAAATGAGTCAGAAAGCCCAGGTACTTCTTTTCCTGACAGATGAGAGAAACTGGAAAGTTAGGCAGAATAAACAGGCAGTTTAATCATAGAATATTATCAGTTGAAGGGTCTTCAAAGCCTATATTTAGACTGATTTTGAGAAATGAGCTGCAAGGAAAAGTTTTCTAGTTAAAAAAAACTTAGAGAAACAATGCATACTCTATCTCCCTCTTACAGAATCACAATGAATGCTATTAGCACACTAAAGCCCTGAGAAAAGAATTGTGTTTAATTTTGTGTAATGTCACGATTTCTAAACTTATTTGACCACGGGTTTCCCTTTTAAAAATGTTATCCCCGTTAATTTCCTCAGAAACAGTGTTTCCCAGGATAGATCTAGAGAAACTCTGATCCATCTCAACAACCTCATTTTGCAGGTGAAGAAACAGGAGCTCGGACCAGTTGGGGTGCTCAAGGTGACGGAGGAATAACAGCCAAGAACTCAAGTCTGGAGAAAGGTAAGGACAATGCTCATTGGTATTCACAGAGAAGGAAGAAATGTGTCTTATAATTGTCATGTGGACTGAAATAGTTAACACCTTTTCAACCAACTGAAACCCCCTATTTTGTCCCAGTTATAGATGCTCTACATATAGGGTCTTTTTTGCAAACATAACACCTTTGTTTATAACCGTGGAGACATATGTTGTTTCCTCCTAATATTACACCATACCTGCGAAAGTGAAATGCCATTTACATGTGATGCCAACTTCAGTTTCATCCAGTTATGTGGACTAAATATTGCATGGAATTGATAGAATCGCCCTGTCAGAAGTTACACTATTTACTCTAACTGCTAGGAAGGAAAAAAAGACCCAAGTTCTCTTGCTTTGCAAGTCAGCCACGTGAAGAGGATGCATCTTCTTTAAAATTACACAGTCTCTTTTCTGGTCCCGAGCAGATCTGCCCGGGGCTCAAGCCTCCGCCAAGCCCGGCTCAGGCTCTGAGAGCTGCAGTTTGCATTCCGAGGATGAGCACAGCCCTGGTGCAGGACAGACAGTCTCAGTCAACAGCTATCAACTCCCCTTGTGAAGGTGCTGCTCCATCTCGAAAACTGGCAAAGAGAACTGAGGGAGTTCCCTTCCCTTTATGGCTTTTATCTCTCTGAGTAATAGGGGATGATGCTTAAAGGAGGCAATTCTTGAGCAATAAATCCGACTGGGAAGAAAGCAAGG
This sequence comes from Desmodus rotundus, assembly GCF_022682495.2. Lineage (NCBI taxonomy): Eukaryota > Metazoa > Chordata > Mammalia > Chiroptera > Phyllostomidae > Desmodus > Desmodus rotundus. The sequence goes on from NC_071395.1 coordinate 6,729,639, forward strand.
GGAGAGGGAGGAAAATTACAACGTTAGAAGTTTCCTTTGTTTACGACGTTTAATTGGGTTTCCACACATGAATGGAGAAGCCTGAGTTCTCTCCCAGGGTGACTGGGAAGGGAAGAAGGTGGGCTTCCACCGGCTGTGTGCTTTTTAATGTGCAAATGAGTCAGAGCCTTTCCCAGCCCAAGAGAGTTTATAGTTCTGAGTCCAGGGCCAGTGTCTCAGTGGGTGCTCAGTAAATATTAATTGAAGAGGGTGATGGCTTGGCGGAGTGGGCTTAATTACATGCTCTCAGGCACAGCCCTCTAGGACAGCACCGAAAGGTCACCCCGTCTCTTGCCCCCCGGGGGCACTACCCGAGTGACCCCTTCAGTTAATGAGAAAGGTCTCAGTGCTCTCATTTGTCTTCTACCTCATCTCCTTCCCAACACACTCTGCCTTCCACACGCAGAGGCTGATCAGAACAAAAGAGGGAAGAGTAGAAACAACAGCTACTGCAGTCTCACTTCCTGTGTGGTCTTCTTCATAGGAACACTGCAGGCGCCCCCCTTGACCTGAAGGAATAGGCTGGAGAATCAGGTGTGGGCAGGAGCAAGGAATGCAGTGTGGTCAATTGTTATCATTCCTAGACACAGCATTACATGACTGTGCCTCCTGTGGGGGACTGCAGTTTCTCCACCTTTGATGTGAGGTTTGGGCACAATGTGAGTACTTTGACCAGTGGTGTGCGGGTAACCTCAATTCTGCTTCATCTGAGCAGAAGCTTTATGTACAAGTCTGCTATGGACTGAATATTTCCACCCAAAATTCATATGTTGAAGCCCTAACCCACAACGTGGTGGTATTTGGAAGGAGGGCATTCGAGAGGTAAATAGGTCATGGGGGCAGAGCCCTCATGAATGGGATTAGTGCCCTTACATAAGGGATGGCATGAAAGAGATGATCTGTCTCTCTCACACATGTGAGGATGGAGTGAGGAGACAGCTGTCTGCAAACCAGAAAACAGATCTGCTCCAGACACTGAATCTGCAGATTCCTTGATCATGGACTTACCAGCCTCCAGAACTGGGACAAAGTAAAGCTTGTGGTTTAAGCCATCTTTAAGCACCATGGTGTTTTTGTTATAGCAGCCTAAAGTAACTAAGACAGAGCCATTGTGTCTTAGTTTCCACCAGCTCTTGTTATTTTTATTGCCATAAGAATTGCATGTCCCAAAAATGTACTGCTCTTTCAGCCTGGATCTGGAATAAAGAAGACATGAGGCCAGTTTTAATGCAATGTCGTCTTCATTCCAGATCACAGAAAAAGCCTTTGTAGTTCTGAGATTTGGGGGGTTGTTTGTTACAGCAGCAGAGCTGACCGATTCATGCTGTTCAAGGGGAATAGGAAGATGAAGTTTGGGATTTGAATATCCTGTCAGCCCTGGTCTCTACACATCAGGCTGCCAATGTGTGATGAATAATAAAAGCTCCTGCAGCCCTTGTACCTGCTGTTTTGACAGTGTCTCCAACAGAATCTTTGAATTAAATATTGCATAGTTGTTGTGTAATATGACATTCCAACTCTCAACAGCTCAAGTAAGGGGCTGTTCTATGAGGGTGTGCCCTCCAAGGTTAGAGAAGCCCTAACTTTCTCCAGTGAGCCTCATGGAAAGCATTGTATCTTTCACTTCTCTGAGCAGCAAGAAGAGCAGAGGGGCCCGTGCTGGGGCAGCATGACGGCCCAGATAGCTTTGACTCCTTTGTCCTTCGTCTTAGTGTAGAAGGTCTTTCCCCATAGCATATGCCTCCTGTAAATTACAATCAAATGCTGCCTTAGAATGATGTCCTAAGTAGGGGGAAAACTACCTAAAAATGAACATTCATACATGTGAGTTCATTTATAGCTTCGTGTTGTTATTAGGGGTCATTATCTGTTGGTTTAGGTTATGCCTTTATGAAGATGGTTCTGTGAAAATATTAACTCACACAGCCTCCTTCAGGAACCTTTGACTATAAAATCCTTACATCCTTCTGAAATTTAAGCAGATTACCTCATGCCAGTAGATTTTGATAGCTATCATAAAATAAGGAGTTGAAACCAACAGATGATTATACCTGACAATAGGAGGGTAACCGTGAACTTTAAAAACATGCTGCCCCGACCAGCGTGGCTCAGTTGGTTGAGCATCAGCCTGCAAAAGCAAAAGGTGGCTGGTTTGATTCCCAGTCAGGACACATGCCTGGGTCATGGGCCCGGTCCCCATTCAGGGTGCGTGTGAGAGACAACTACTCTATGTTTTCTCTTGCACATCGATGTTTCTCTCTCTTCCCCTCTCTCTAAAAATACATAAATGAAAAATAATAATAAATAAAAATATGCTAAATCTTGTCCCTGTTTAGAAATATTAGCCTAGTTCTTTTTGTGACATATGTGTATGTGTTTATAATCTATTTTTGTAATAGGATTAAAAAGACAGCTCCAAAAATATCACTCTCCCCTTTGACATTTATCAGTGATAGCAATAGTGTCAGGAAGCATTAGTATACCAAAGAACTACGGAAATGCTGCCTAAAGTATATCTTTGGGCTTTATTTTAAAAGAATTTGATATATACCGTGATCCCTGTCCCAATTTTAATTATGTTTTAGATCAAATTCCTATATACAGCATGGGACTTGGTTGAGGTCTGGGATCTGGTCTTGTTCATTTTTAGTAGGAACTTGCATAAAACCCAGTAAATAAGAGGGCCTTAAAAAATGGTTCAGTTGCCCTGGCTGGTGTGGCTCAGTGGATTGAGTGCCGACCTGCAAACTGAAGGGCTGCTGGTTGGGGCATAGGCTGGGGTTGCGGGCCAGGTCCCTAGCAGGAGGCATGTGAGAGGCCACCACACATTGATGTTTCTCTCTGTCTTTCACCTCTATCTAAAAATAAATTAAAAAAAAAATTTTAATGGTTCAGATGGACAGACAGAATGGATGGATGGATAGGTGCATGAAAGAATGAACAGAAGAGTAGACAGATGGGTATCCTCTCCTTCCCAAAAATAAAATAAGAAAAACTGTAATTGCTTTCATGTTGATATTAATCTAATCTATTTCCCCTGTAATTATTTTTATGTTAATATTATTTTAATCTATTTCCAAAAGAGGCATATTTTCTTTTAATATAAGCAAGATAAATACAAATTCATGTAAATCAAGTTGTGAAAACCATTATCATCAGAGTTGACATTTCAGAAGGCTAACCTCCAGGCATTTCTGTAAGTGCCCCCCTTTGGCAGCTCTCCTGGAGGCGATGGGTAATTTTCTCCATGACCTCAAAAATTTCCCTTGAGACCCCTCCCCAGCGACCCCACAACAAGATAGGTTGTCAGCATCGAGGCAGAGCATCTGGTTTGGAGTTCCTCAGCTATTCTAATGTAGTCACAGGGTGTGGACAAAAGTTTCTGTCATATCCCTGTAACTTTTCAAAAGGAGAAACAAGAAAAGTCAGCTTGGAATATAGTTTCCCTGGTGGGGTTTGATGAGGTCTATGGCTGTCTTAATGAGAGGCTGGCTCCCATAGCCCTACCCCTCTTAGGTTTTAATGACCAACTATTTGTTTCATCCTTAAAAATCCTTCAAAGAAAATTGTCATTTCCCTCCTTTGAAAATCTTATATTGACCTTGTACTCCTCTCTAGTTGTTACCTAGTTCTGTAGCTTTTAACCCTAACCACCAATCCATCCTCTTGAACTTGACTTCTCCCTTAGTTTTTATGACTTCACTCCCTTCTTGCTTTCCACCTATTTCCTCACACCATTTGTGCTCACAGTCCACTGCTGGACCCTGTCCATTGTTGACTTTCCTCAGGGTTTGTCTGCAACCCTCTCCAATTCTTACTCTAGATCCCCTGCTTCAGTGCTCACCCACTCCCACCCACACCCAGGTTTTAATTTCCACCTCCATACTGGTAACTTCCAACTCTGCACCTCTAGTTTATTTACTTTTTTAAATTTTATTAATTTTGAGAGAGAGAGAGAGACATCAGTTTGTTCTTCCACTTGTTTATGCATTCATTGGTTTATCCTCGCATGTGCCCTTACTGGGGATCAAACTCGAACTTGGTGTATCAGGACAACACTCTAACCAACTGAGCTACCTGGCCAGGGCTTCTACGTATCTAGTTTTGATCTTTCCTCAGCTCCAGACCCAGTATCTGTGTCTGGATACATATCACCTTAAGCTTCTGCTGGACATCCTGTATTTGGGGGATGCTCTGTCTACTCACCATGCCTGAAATTGGAAAGTCATTCTCCCAGAACTTCACAAATAGTAAACCAAGACATTAAACATGTTGAAGCTTATCTTATAGTAGCCATTATGCTAGATTTGGGGGATACAGAGATGAAAAAGAGATTTCCCACCAGAGGGTACTTGCATTGTAAGAAGAGAGGAATACAGGCAGTCAAAAAATGACAAACAGAGTGACAGCGATACTCAAGAAATAAAACACTGAGTGTGAGGAGGAAGAGGGAGAAGTTGATAGCGAGTGAGGGCTTCACGAAGAGGCAGCAGCAAGCTGAGCCTTGAAAGATGAGTAGAAATTTCCTCAATAAAAATGGGATAGTGGAAAGAGTAATATTCCAAAAATGGGACGTGTTAGCAAAGGCACGGGCTGTGATTGCACAGCTTATTTCATTCATTTATTCACCTAGCTGGAGCTCAGGAATTGGTCTTAGCTCGGAGGAAAGGGAATAATGCGATGTACTAAAAACATCATGTGTGTGCATGCGCACCCTCGCCTGTGCACTGGGGAAGTGAGGAGTATAGTAGAAGAAACTAGGAAAGTAAGTTGGGGCCAGCTCCTGGAAGCAGATGTTTGTTTCATTTACTAGAATGAAATGTACCTTGTACTTCCTGTGAGAAGGGGAGGCTGCTAAATTTCAGGGTCGACATTCACTTAGGCGGTTACAAAATGATACAAGTTGACATGAAGTTGAAAAAGTACTATCACGTGACTTCCTGCCATGCACCAGAGAAATTCATAGCAGGAAAATAAGGATTTAGCTCTGGATTCCTTTTCAAGCCTCATTGCTTCTCTCTGGTTAGCTCTGGACAAAAATGCAAGTCTGGTTAAAAAGAAAAAGAGGAAAAGGAGAATGGGGAAGGAGAGCTAGGGAGGGGAGCGAGAAAGAGGAGGAGCAGGAGGAAGAAGAGTGGAAGGAGGAGGAAGAAAAGAAGAAAAGGAAGGAGTAGGAGAAGGAAAAGACAACCAACAACTCTCTAGGTCTCGTAGAATGGAGACTGAAGCAGTCTCAGCAGGAGCGAGAGTGCAGATCGGAGGAACTGGTTTTAACGAGCCTACATACCTGCAAGCCTCAGCGGAAACGTGCAATTAGGTCTCTCCAATTAGAGAGGGATGTTTTAACTCTGTCAGCTTTAAAGGGACATGGAAGCCAATCACCATTCTTCAAGATAAGATTTACCTGAAACTGGGTAGAAAATTTCTCCCATGGAGCCCATCTCTCCTTCATTCCTTGGATAAGGAAAGCAAGAAAACTTTCTGTAAGGAACAGCACCAGCAACAGGTTATGCAGAGAGAATGTGTAAACTTGAGAATGTTTTTAAGCCCAGATTGGGCATCTGACTGAGTCACAGGCTGTGTCTTACAAACGGAGATAGTAGGTATTGTCTGAAAGGAACAGGGTTCAAGAAAGGGAGCAGGCTAATGTACATGGTGGTTGGCTGTCCTGATGGACATGAAGACCATGGTGACAGAGAGGGAGCTCTGTATTGGGTCAGGGTCATCTGAAGAGGTAGAGGACAGTGACCCAGAGGTTGGAGTTCCACCTTTGCTGCCCAGAAGCAACCTGGGAATAACGTTTGTATGAAATGGCTGCTGGCGAGCAAAGAAAAGTCACATTCTCTTTTGAGTCTCTTTAAGTGCTTGTGCGACACACAGGGGAGTACACCTGTAGCACTAGGACGGGTGTGTCTGAAGAGACTGTTAATGTGTTTGAGCAGAGAACGAGACCGCACTTAGACTGTGTAAATGCAGAATGCACCTGAAAGTATTCCTGGGGGGGTTATACTGAGGCTGAGAGTCCAGAAAGAAGCAGTGATACTAACACTGTATATTTAAAGGGGATGAAATCCTAGGGAATTTGCCAGACTCAAGAGGAACTCCTCTGTGTTCTGTCCAAGCTGAACATTCCATTTTTTACAAGGGCTCCTTTGTTGTCGTGTTTATACACAGACTAATAAATGCTTGACCTTCTTTAGTGATGAAGGAACAGTCTGTGCCTCAGGAGCATATTATTTCAAGAAGCACAAATGAAGAGAAAGTCCAAACCCTCTGGGACAGATGAACTAAATATTTTGATATTGGAACCACATGGGGAAAGGCAAGGATTGGGCAACAGAGGACAAGGCCTGATAGGGGAACCTGGGCACAGCGTCAGTCATCTCAGATGTTTCCTGGGACTCCAGGTGTGTAAGGAACTGGACACTCACCTCATGTGAGGAGGGGGTCAAAGTGACCTAACCATTTATCCTGAAGTGTAGTCAAAGTGGAAAGTAAATGAGAAAAATATCTGTGATCTGGCAAAAGTGTTGATTTCCTATGTTTTGGATTCTGTGTGAAAAGGACTAGTATACATCCAGACTTCACTTTCTACCCCAAACTAAGTGTTTAATATGAATTAATCATCACACTAACCCTCCAATGAAGGCACCGTTGTTCCCACCTCACCTTTTTCTTAGATAGACATAGAGGTACAGCCAGTAAGTAACTTTGAAGGGTCAGAGAGTATTAGACTGACTTTGAACCCATTTAGTCTGATACCCAGTCCCACGCTTCTCCTGCGTCCTGGTGACTGGCAATCCCTAGACTCCACCCCCCCTTCGGTGCGGCTTTATTCCCCACTCCCCATTCTAGACAGGAACTGCTGCTGAGTCACAGGGGAGATCCAGAGCGGTGGAGGTGCCTGCCTAGCTGCCCTTAAAGTCCGCACGTGTGTGTGCGCCTCTGAAATGAGAAACCCTGGCAGTCGTTACCATGGTGCGGGGCGTGTGCAGAATGTGGTATTTCATCATCACTGACTCAGGGTTCCTTCTGACACATTGTTAAGAATCCTTTCGGGAGCCAGGAATACTAACCGATGATGATGGTGACAGAAAGTTTATATTAAACATTAAAAATAACTTTTGACTCAAAAAGCCTTGACTTTGGAGGGTCAGAGACCAGTGATGACACATGGGACTCCAATTGCAGAGCTGAAACCACAGGTATCTAAAATGCGGCAGAAAGAAGCAATGGAAATGTGAAAGCCCTAAGTGACGTGAAGCGATTGGTCTCGCTGTTGGGCATAATGAACTCCTATCTGCACTCAGCGGCACATGATGCAGAGTTTATGGCCCCTCTGAGACTGTGCGTAAAGAGCAGTGTTGAGTGGGACTGAGAACAGCTCTGCTCAAGGACAGCAATATGTCCAGGGCGCGTCTGCCACATCCTTGCATCAGGACCGGCCTGGCCGCCTCCAGCGAACCTCGGTGCTCAAGCCGTGTTCTCTTCCCTCCCTTCTCCCCTCACTCAAACAAGCCCTGACTTCAGAAACAATCAGATCAGCTCCTGCATTCTGAAAAGTGTAATCTGCGACTCTTCCTAACAGACTCGGTTTCCACAGAAAGTCAAGCCTCAGAACAAAGGTGCAACAGGGTCCCAGATTTAACTCTTTCTATTCAGGAGTGTGAAAAAACAAAAGGTAGCTTTTTTTGTTTTTCATAAATGAGCTAATCTTCCTCCTCCAACCTCCCTCACGCTGGGCGATTTGGGGGGGAAATCTTAGAATTGCCATTGAAAGCCTTCTCAATCTCTTCTAGTTTCCCATAGTCTTCTTTTGAGCTATTTTCAATCACATAAAATCTACCACCTGTATGCGTTTTGAGTTGCTGCTGTAAAAACTGAGCACAGATTTAGTGGCTAAAATGACATGAATATATTATCTCATACTTCTAAAGTGTAGAAGTCCAGAATGAATCTTGTTGGGCTAGGCAGGGCTGGTTCCTCTCTGGGACCTCTAGGCAAGAGTCCCTTTCTTTGCACTTTCCAGCTCCTAGAAACCGCCTGTAAGCCACCCGTATTCCTTGGATTATGACCCTTTTCTTCCATCTTCAAAGCCAGCATCAGTGGGTGGAGTTCTCACATCTCTTCCCTTTGATCTGACTCCTCTGCCTCTTTCTTCCACACTTAGGGCTCTTGAGATCACACTCAGCCCACTCAGGTAATCGAGGAAAATCTCTCTACTTTAAGGTCAATTGATTAGAAACCTTAATTCCATCTGAAATCTTATTTCTCATTTCTTGGAGAGAAACATGAAGGTGGGAATTTCAAGAGCAGAAAGAACATTTACAAGTCATTATAGAGAGCAGAAAGCTTCTGAATGGTGGGAGAGAGAAGTGGTTTTCCCTACAAGTTCTTCCACCATTCTCGGGGATGGGGGTTACCGGGAAGAGTACATGACAGGTGGAAAGCTTGTACAGAGAAAGGAAGTTTGGGAAACACAGCCTCAAATACACGCCCATTCATAGTCAAAGAGCAGTTTATAGCTTTAGCTAATCCGGCCTTTCCCATACTGCTTTCTACTTGGTAAGAAACTGGAAGTTCATAAAAATGACTGGAAAAATTTTGTTATGCATGGTCCTAATATTGTATTACATTCCATCAGCTTACAGCTTAGTGCCGTGACCTCTGGAGTGAAGAACAAGGTGACGGTGCCTTAGCCTGGGGTGTGGGAATTTGGCTCCAAAATTAAACCTGATGGATGATGTAACAGACAAGGGGGACAAAGGGCCGAGGAACCACTAATTGTGTTCTACACGGAGACCCCTGTATGTTGGCCCTAAATGAATGCTCTTAGTGATGAGAACTGCAGTGACAATAACTGTGCCACATTCAGGAAACAACAGTGAAGATGGAGGAGGACTGGGAGCTCAGGATGTATGCCTGTTAATGAGGGATTCTTTGTGGAGGCTGGTCTTAGGCCTAAAATTGCTAGACAAAGACCAAAGGCCAGGCCACTCCTTGCTGAGTAAAGGGGCAAAGTGGTAATGACAGTATCTGGCCCCAGGGAAATGTTAACTAAAAATAGTGGCGGCCACAGAATGCTGACAAACGATAACAGAAATCACAAAGAAGTGCTACTGATGTCTGTTTCCTAATTTGAACAAAGTAGCGTTCCACTTCCCATTTGCTGGACACTGCTTCCTTTCTGTCTCTGGAAGTAGCTGTCATGCTATAGTCTTAGGGTTCATTATAATGCCAAATGAATAATCCCTCACCAATCTGTATCGACAGAAAATGAGGTGCCACAAAGGAGTGAGTTCACTAGTGAACTGAAGTTTAGACCCTTTACGTACCAAGCTCTGTAAAACTTTAGCTATTTTTATGGAAATTGTAATAAAATGGATTCCATTCTTCTTGGGCTCATTAAAAAGAGTTATACTGAACATTGTGCAACATGTTCTCGATAGCCCCGAGTCCTTGCTGTGAACATCAGCTACACCGCGGGGCAGTGAGACTAGATGTCTCAGGGGTTGTGAATGCAGAGGCCCCCCCTGCCCTCTTTGCTGGACCCAGAGGCGGCGCCTGTCCTCCCGGCCTATGACCACTGTGGTGGCTTCTGCTCTTACCCCAGGCCCCACACTGTGCTGGTCTCCAGCCTTTCTGCTTCAACCAATAGCACTCCTAATATATCATCTGGACCTAACCTTGTGTGAACTGATGATAGCTGTTGTGGAAATCAAATCACCAATTTTTTCAAAACTGTTGCCATGTTTATCCAGAATTCTCTATCAGCAGGTGATGATGTAGAGGCTTAGAAATGGCCTTTGCTTCTGCCACAAATAAATCACCCCGCCTTGGTGGCAGGGAATTTCCTGGGTGTTTGGGTGTCTTTTCCATGGGTGCTTACCTAAATGCACAGCTGTGTTCTAGATGCTTATGATGTGGGAGTCTGATCACCAGATAAGACAGAACATTATACTGGTATTTGCGTGTTTTGTTGTCCTTTGTTTTTTAGGATGACATCACCCAACAGCCTTGCCTGATGCTATTACTTCACAATTTAGTTAGTCCAGACAATTAGTGCAAGAGGAAGGAATCTCACTGTATCAAGTAGCTGTTGCTGTGTAACAAACCATCCAAAGGTGTAGAGGCTTTTACTACAACAAACATTTCTAGTCTCTCAGCATCCTATGGCTCACTAGACAATTTTTTTAGTCTGGGCAGGTTCTCTGGGGGCTGGGTTCACTCACACGTGTGGGCTCAGCTGCAACAGCTGAGGCCCCTCTCTCTCCATGTTGTCTCTCATCCTCCAGCAGGTGAGCCCAGCCTTGTTCGCTGGTGGTCAGGAGAAAGTGAGCTACACCAGTGCCTTTGAAGCCTCCTCTTGTGTCGAGTTTCCTAATGTCCCAGAGGCCAAGGCAAGTCACATGCCAAGTTCAGATTCGAGGGAGAAATAGGCTCCATTTCTTGATGGGAGGGACTCAGTCACAGCATAAAGGAGAGTATCTACAAGGATGGAGAGATTCTGCGCTCATTTTGCAATCTGCCACAGTTGCATTATGTCATGGCTCAGCACGACACGTTCCGGCAACTCCAGCCCTGCCCCCCCTATGATCTACTGAGCTAGTGCCCTTCTTCCTGCCACCACGAGATCTCTTGGATGACTAGCTTTTCTTATCACCTGCACTTCCTTCTCCTCGATTCACTTTTTAATTCTTGCTAGCCAGTTCCTGCAGTGGCTGTTTAGTAACGAGCATAACTAGCTCCTTCCCAATCATCAATGACATCTTGTCAGTCCCTATGTTCCTGCCATGTTTTGTCATTTTAACAGTCAACCTCCTTTTTGAAAGCCAGTTCTTATAGCTTCTGTTACAAGTAAATACTCATTTTCTTCCTAGTTCATTGACCGCATTTCCTGTTTTTTTCAGAGCTCTGTCTCTCCCTCCATGATTAAATGTGGGGTTCTGTCCTTATCCACCTTCTCTTTCTTTCATTTTCTCAGTAAACGCCTTTACTCCCACAGCTTCATTACAAACCTCTAGGTCGATGATTTCACAATTTGTATCCCCAGTTCCTAAGTTTGTTTTTAAATTTGGCTCTACTTTTCAAATGGCCCACTGAATATTTCTACTCAAATATTTTATCTGTAGTTCCTCTGAAATCCACTTTTGGCTGCAGACTAAGCAAATAGTGCTAGGAATTGTATGATGCCCTTGTAGTCTCTAGGTCATCGCATTCTAGATTTTCCTTTCCATAAAAGGGGTGGGGGGCGGCGTTGGTGGAGGGAGCCAGCATGGGGCTGACTAACATTTGCTGAATGCCTACTGTGTGCAAGGCTTTGTCGCCTCTCCTAATGGACAGAGGTGAACACTTCTAGCATTGCTTTCTAATAGTGGATAATAGGGGCTGATCAGGCGCAGATACGGAATCTGCAGGGGGAGCATTGCAGACAGTCACCAACACCCCAGGGAAGGTTGCTGTCACACCAAAGGAAATGAGATCTCTGTTTGATGTAATAAGTAAGAGGCCTCTGACAGCCTTTCAAACAACTTTCAAAGAGTTTCTGCTAAAGGCATCTTAGGGTTTGCAAAAAAAGAAACAATCTTCCCTTAAGGAAGATCTAGATTCTGGGGAAGTGGGTTATAAAATAAAGTTGTTGTTCTCTTTTTCCATGTTGGTAAATGTGCTTAGAGACTTCTAGGACCCAAAGTAAAGTCCTGCTAACATTTCTTCAGTTCTGTGAGTAGATTTCACTCAATGAAGGTGAAATTTTGGGTCATCATAGGGTGGACACATATCCAGCTACTTCCTGTACCAGATTCAGTTGCCTCTTGCACACCCCCAAACGGGAACCCAGCCCACAACCCAGGCATGTGCCTTGACTGGGAATTAAACTGGTGACCTTTGGGTTCAGAGGCCAGCACTCAATCCACTGAGCCACACCAGCCGGGGCCAGCGTTACTTTTTCTCAGGGAGCTCTGATAAGCATAATTAATCAAATCATCAGGTTTGACGTGGAGCAGACTCTGAAGATAATATGAGAGGACACTGGTGGCCAAGAATAGTTTCTGAAACTATGTTTTCCAGGATAATTTTTTTTGACATCGATTTTTTCTTCCATTTATTTGTGCATTTATTGGTTCATTCTTGCATGTGTTCTGACTGGGGATTGAACCCACAACCCTGGAGTATTAAGATGATGCTCCAACCAACTAAGCTACCCAGCCAGGACCCAGAATAATTTTTTAAAGTGTAGTAATGTCTTTCCTTAAAAATATAAAATAAAACTACCTTTTTTTCTGTTTTATTTTCATATCAATAATGCACACAGAAGTGTCCTGATGCAAAAATAGACCATGGTGTGATAGAATGCAGGCTGATAAGAATAAATGAAACGCTATTCTCCAAGAAGAAGCAACCTACTAGGTTGCCATATGGCTTGAATTATATTAGTTTATTCCTCTTTTTCTTTTTATTGGGTTGGATAAAAATTTTTAGTGTTAACTGATTCTTTTTTTTCCCTCCTTGTTGGTTTGTCTATGTTGCTGTACATATTCTTATAGAGCAATTGTGACTCTTCTCATTGACCATATTCTCTGAATGCTCGTTCCGGGGATCTGCTGTTTAAGTACTGCATATGGGATATGAATTACCCTGTATCGTTCGTGCCTCTTACTGCACCGTCTTCTTCATCTCCGGTGGCTGTAAGGCCCATCGTTAGTGAATGTGGCTGTACAAAGCACATGAGATTTTAGCTTACTCCTTGATAGCTGGATTGGCTCAGTCTAAGCTAAAGTCTTCTTTTCATTAAAGGAGCAGACATGCTGAGGAAGAAGGTGCTATTTTTACATAGGGACTTTTTCTACTGAAACCACATGATAACTATGCTGTTAAAAAGATCTCAAGCATGCTGAGTTAGCTGAAGAAACAATACACATGTTGCCAAAATCAAGGCAGTACTATTCTGAGCGTCCTCCAAGGTCCCCCAGCTCTCCTTCGTGGTCAAGAAGAGGAGACTGGGAGGGTTGCTGGTGGGAACATACAAGTTACAGATAAAGAGGAGGTCACATATGGTTGGTTACCTACAAGAATTATTCAAATTCTTGGTTATGGCCACCAGTTATTGAGATACAAAAAATTTGGTGACTCAGATATTTGCACATCACTGCTATTTGTCGAGTATTGATTTTATTCTAGGTATATGTTTCAATAAAACTACCATATCACAGTACTAACTTTAGAACATTAGGAACAGGAGAAGTTTAGGCAGAGGCCCTCCAACTCTAGTATTGTTTTTAAAAGCACTTAGTTATAAATTACACTATTGGAATATCTATTACATTACAAGTGCTATACAAAGCATTTTACAAAAATTATTTTATTTAGCCCTGAGAATAATCTTGCAAAGCAGCTATTATCTCCATTTACAGAAAGCAATGCTTCCTTTTCCTTTTCTGATAGTAACTGTCTTGTTACAAGTTACACCCACTAGAAAGCACCTGTGTGGGGATTCCAGCCTAAGTTTAAGTATCTAGCTCCAAAGTCTGCGCGTTCACCAGACCACTGGCCATCTCTGAGGATGACATTAAAGTCAGTAAGGAAACTGGCCCTCTCTCATACAGTATTTTTATTCTTCATTCTTCCTCCCCCGCATTCGAAAATATTAATGAGAACAAGTTACAGCACACCAAAAGTGGAAAAGTAAAAATCTCCCTTTTTGGTAGTCTTCAATTGCTAGATGCAAATCACCACCAGATTTGGCTTCCCTTGTCTTTAAATTCCAAGAGATTCTCTCTTTAGCCACACCAGAATTTGAATCAGCTGCTTGGTCACAGACGGGTTTATACTCGACAGAGAAATCTTTGGGGAAGCTCCTGAACAGATAAGGATGTTAACATCTCTTCTTCCCTTTTGTTTGTAAAAGCAGAATTCCTTTACAGTCTCACGATCTTGTGCAGATTGGGGTTTTGGACAAAGAGAGCGCTATGGTGGCTGGACTGGGCAAGCAGAGCTTAGAGCCGCACAGAAGTGAGTGCCTCTGGAAGATGACAGAGGAAGGAAAGATGAGACTAAAGTTAGCATGCCTTGGATTTGGAAAGAAATTGGGGGACTTTGCAGAAAGAGGATATGAAAGATTTGAGGAGTAGCATCCACATACATGAGAAATGGAGAAAGAGTTATGGAAATATATTTTTAAAACATTTACTGAGCGTTATTCATAAGATCCAAAGTCCAGCCCTGGCCGAGTGGCTCCATTGGTTGAAGCATCATCCCATACACCAAAAAGTTGCAAGTTTGATCCCCACTAGGGACGCTTGTAGTACGCAACTGATCAGTGTTTCTCTGTCACATCCGTATCTCTCTCTCATCAATAAATATATCCTTAGGTGAAGATTAGAAAAAAAAAAAATCCAAAGTCCAGAGTCACTTTTCTAAAAACAAAAATTTACAAGAAAATATTAACTGATGTTCAATTATTTTTGGAAACTGGACAAAAGTTTCCTTGCTAAGACTGGGCCACAAGGTATGTGGACTTTATACGAGTTGTACTCATAGAACCATGAGATATGAAAATGTTTGCAAAGATACCAGGAAAAAATATGTGATGGCTATAATATGAGAGATTGGAGTCAGACTTAAGAAATTTTGCCCTCTTTGGAAAGAGGGAACTCGCTGGCATTTTGCAGGCTCTATGCCTTATGCTGAAAGGACTGGATTGACTGACCTATTGGATGCATGTACATTTCCCCCCCAAAAAATCTTTGTGACAGTAGGAAGTAAAGAAGAGAGAGATTAGGTCAGGGAAAGCCTTCTGCTTTCTAGAAGGACCTTCTCTCTGGGTCATCTTTTCTTAGCAAGAGAAGGGACCTATATAACTGTCATCGCCATTGCCCCAGACATACCAACCTGGGATAAAGATAGAGGCATGATAACATTAATAAAATAGCAACTCTCTAATCCGATTCCTCAATACTCTGCAGAAAACCCATTCCTCTCAAATTCCTTCTTAGATTAGCCGTGTCTTTACAATGTCTTCTAGGAGGTCTTAAAAAATTCCTCTGAGCCTCCCTCATTTTACTCCTGTCCAGCTCTGGCTCCCTGTGGTGGTTTTTATTGCAGAAGTCACCAGTGTGTCTATGATTTAATGAAAATTGATCTTTGTTGCACACTTAAGTTTTAACAAGCATTTTAACAGATTTTGCGATCTATCTTCATTCATAATTAATCAAAGAACGCTTTTGATTTATTTTAATTTCACATGAAATAACAGGTATACGAATAAGGAAAGTCTTAAAATAATATTGAGTTTAGCAGAGACTCATAAAAATCTCATTTTGCAATAAATTCCAGAAATTGCAATAATTTTCACGTCTTAGATTCTTTGGGGTCAATTCTAATGGCATTCAAATGTCTCCACAGTCACATATTTCTACAAAAATATCTTCTCCAGAAAAATTCATCATAAATTTCATTTATACTTGGTAAAAAATTTTTAAAGTTTTTCTTCTTGGAAAATACTAGAGAAAATAGCTACATCGTAGTAGATATTGGCATAGTTTGATTGGCATAGAATGAGTGTCTAGTCCTTGGTGAAAATGAATAAGGCGTTAACATTGCCTTTGCTGTCTTCTGGCAATATCAGAGAAGTGCCTTTGGCCATTTTGACAGTTTATATCTACCTAAGAGTTTGGACGTTTGTCCGCTGGTTGCAGTCCAGTAATATTTAATGTAAAACATTTCCAGTAACTAGTGGGTAAGTTTTAATAAAACCACAACTTCAGCCAGAGATACTTATCTGGGTGACAACTAAATTATATCACTAATGTAATATTTCATTTCCTGGATTTATTTTTTAGTTTAAAACAATTAAAAAGAAGAATAACTTACAGTTTTAAAGATAGCATTCAAATACATACGAACTAAAATTTTCATTCAACAAAAGTACTGCATAAATAAAAATAAGCGTTCACATGAAATGGAGGAATTGAAGTAACTGAAGTTGTTTCTTCGTCTTTAAAGTCACTGCGCTATCCTTATTTATCACACATCAAGATGTTGCATGCAGACATATGAAGTACCACAGGGTATGTCTCCCGTGGTACTGGAGAAATATGGACACATTTCTCCAAATGACATATTACTGTAAAACAAATGTGTAGGGCTGAGCCCGTGTGTATTGAAGGTTAATTGAGTCATGGGAAGTTCTCTGAATTTATTTCTAGACAGTATACAAAGTTTATTTTTTTTAAATGACAAAATGTGCTAATTTGAAGCTTCTTTACAGATTAAAACTAACAGCAACTTCAGCGATTGTTTAGAATTTAAGCAAACATAAGCCTCTTTTCAGGGAGGACAATTTTATCACTGACATTGTTTAGTGCAGAGGACGGTGATGATAAAAGCAGACCAACTCTTAGTTGTTTTGTTCCGGTTTTTAAATTCTCTAGACAAGGCTCCTCTGCCTGCCTGGCCTGGGGTGAGGGTGCTGCTCCTTGAAATAAGCCGCCTGGTGGAGTGGGCCTGAAGGGTTTCTACGACAAGCGCACTGCGGAGAATTGGAAAGAACAGCCGTCATAAATATTTAAATGCACATAAAACTTTTTTTAAAGTCTGGGGCTGAAATAGTTAAGTTAGTGATAAAAATAAAGAGTATTAAAAGTCAAAAGAATATTATAACATTAAGATTTTAGTTACTAGCCAAGTTTTGGGGAGTAGACTCGCTTGAATATGTATATTACAGACGCCCTGTGTGGGATTGCAGCAAATGCCCCCTTTGACTCTCCAAACACCATTCTCTGTGTAAACTGAAGGGGTTGGTCCAGAATGACCTGTGAGGGCCTTCCAGCTCTAATGCTGTGTGGTAGTCATCATGGTTTTTGTGAATGAAAGAGACTGTCTTCCCCTAGTTCACTTCCCACAGTTCTCCCATCCCCAGTTCTCAGGGGTTTGCTTGGAGAGGAGATTAAACCTGCACATCTTTCTGCATTTCTCTAATCTCCACACCGGAAAGATGTGAGGGCCTGAGCTTAATAGTTAAGAGAAGAAAACCATAAACACTAATGCTCTTTCCGGGTCTTTGTGAACTTAAGGATGTCCACTGAGAGGGAGATTGCTCTGCAATGCAGCCCATTTCTTATGCAAGTATCTCCGGATACTTGTCTGAGGACAAACAAAGGGAACTGACTTTGCTCTGCAAGAAAGTGTCAAATGAGAGCGCTCCCCTTCCTGAAAAAAAGCAGCTCTGAGATTTTGTTGCAAATGAAAAAAGGGGTTTTTAAAAAATTATTTCTTTATTTAATAATTTTCCAATTACAGTTTACTTTCAGTATCATATATATTAGTTGCAGGTATACAGCATAGTGGTTACACAATCATATACTTTACAAAGTGTTCCCCCCCCCCGATATTTCCAGTACCCACTTGGCACCGTACATAGTAATTATAATATTATTGACTATATTCCCTGTGCTGTACTTTACATTCCTGTGACTTACCCTGTAACTACCAATTAGTACTGGAAAAAATGTTTTTAAAAAAAAATCTCTGTTGGTTTTTATGAGTTTTATTATTTTTTAAATTTATTGACTTTAGAGAGCTCTAGAGAGGAAGGGAGAGAGAGAGAGAAAAAACCCATTGATTTGTTGTTCTGCTTATTTATGCATTAATTGGTTGATTCTTGTGTGTGTCTTTACCGGGGATCAAACCCTCAGCCTCAGCCTCCTGGGGCGACAATCTAACCAACTGACCCACCCAGTCAGGCAAAATGAGTTTTGGTTCTGCTGTTTCTGAAATTCTGCTTTTGTCCTTGGAAAATGCAGTATGCATGCTTGTGTGAGTGCTGTGCAACACACACCACTGTACTTGTGAGGGCGTGTGAGTGTGTCATCCACCCACACTGCACACTGGGAGGCAAACTTGAGGAGGTTCGATTTGGGCCGCCGAAGCATCCCCGGCAGGCCTGCTGACATCCCCGTGCTGCTTGCCCTCCTTTGGACCTGGTCTCTTGCTTCTGCACGCTTTCTGTTCAGATATGTAAGGGCAACTTTAAAAACCATACCATCCTTCTTGATCTTGTTTTTTCCTTAAATCAATTCTAAACGTGAGTTGAAGACATTTGGAAATGACTTCACCTCGCTTCAGCCCTAGTGGACTCGTTACTGCCCAGCTACAAGACCCTACCAGGGGTAAAACCCTGCTTCCCCATAGCCCCCTCAAAAGCTCACCACTGTCCTATACTTTCCTTCCCCCCCGTCTTTTCTCTCCACTTTTCCCTGGCATGTTGAGTACTTGTAAGGACTTCAACGGGCAGGCAGTGTGTCTGGACTCATGTCCTTAGAAACTTTGCAGAGTCAGGCTCAGCACAGGCAAACCTCAGACACTGCTTTACTGTATAGCAGAGTAGCGGAGGGGGAGACCCACCCACTTTGGAGGTAGAGGAGATTTGATTGAGCCCTGGGAACTCGTCCCTTATAAATGCCAGAAAAAAAATCATGCCTTCCAGGGGGAAAAACATGATTAATGACTGCTGGAAAGAATTAATACATATTGAATTGAGGTTTAAGTTGTTAAAGGATATTTTTTTCAAAATAAAAGTCGAGACTCTCATATAAATATGAAATGGGAAAGTGCCAGATATATTTTCTTAATCTTCATCAGAAGATGTGTTTTTATAGATTTTTTTAGAGAGAGAAGGGAGAGAGAGAGAAAAACATTGATGTGAGAGAGAAACATTGGTCAGTTTGCCTCCCATATGCGCCCCAACCAGGAATCAACCCTGGTGGAACCTGCAGCCTTTTGGTGCACGGGCTGATGCTCCAGCCAGCTGAATAACCCAGACAGGTGAAGTGCCAGAAACTTCACAGAACTCTTTCATTAGTGAGGAAACCAGTAAGATGTTAACATCCAGATTAAAGAGAAAAATCTGAAGAACAGGCAGTCAGGAATGAGACAATGAAATCGCCAAGAAATGCAAAACTTATTAGACCAATAAAATGTAATGGTTGGAATCTTCTTTACTACATGGGAAAATCAACTATACCTGTACAAAATGAAAATCACTTGCATCTCCATGGACAGGAATCATTTGCATTACTCTCGGTTTTGTACAACTTACAGTTGTAAAGTAGCCCTATCGCAGGCAGTGAAAGGCACAGACCCAGTAAAATCAGACAAGCCCCAAAGGTCTCCTAGCCAATGCCTGGTTTTCCTCTGAAAAGACACCCAGTAATCTTTTTGCCCATTTCAAAGTCGTTCACATTTTTTTCCTGACAGATTCATAAATAAAAACTTACTTATCAAATACAGCAGCCTGGAGAGGTGATTTCTTGAATATGCTCCTTAAAATAGTAATGTCGAAAAGGGGCTCTGTTAGTCTGTACGACTCTCCTGCTTGACCTCCCATTTTCCCCAAGTTATCTATGTTTCAAGATGTCATCATGGAAGATTCAGTAGTAGAGTAATGAAGAAAAATTTAATATTACATCCATCAAAGTTTGACTTAAGAAAAGGAATTGTTTGTCTCATCCCTGTTGGCAGGTGGTTTACCTCTGACACTTTCAAACAACCTGCAGAAAGTCGATTACTTACCCCCGCTGTTGCCTGCAATATCGTCCTAAAATCAGGCAAACTAAAGGCTTTTTCTCAGCATACTTTGTATTCATTAAGTTGGATTAAAATATTTTCAGTGGACAGTTTCTTGGTGCAGAAAGCCTACTCTCTCTCCATCCTAGTTTAGATGGCAGAATCCATAAATGACATGGAAGACCCACCCCCTGAGGTCTCTGGAATCTCTTCCTGGCTGCAGGCTCCCCCAGAGCAGCATTCTACCCTGCTAGCTCGGAGCTTCAGTTGGGCCAGTGGATACCACGTTTCTGGATCTGCATTTCACACTAGGAGCCAGAAATTTTCAGGATCACAGTGTTAGGGCTTCCAGGGATTTCCCCTGGCTCAGGGGCAAAGGATCATGCTTACCAGTAGCCGGATATCAAAGTTCATGCCCAGTAGGATGATTATCCAAACAAAAGTGAGAATAAGATTGAAATTTCAAGTAGCATCATAGGAACAGCCTACTGGAAATAATTCTCAAGGAAAAGTACAATAAGATCTATCCCCCTCACCAAATTGTTAAATATTAAAACAAAGTAAAATACCTAAAGTCAGTGAGGGTGTCCTTGGTGGGTATTTACATTGGTAAAGACATTTGGGAGATTAAGTGGCTCCGTGATCAAGAGCCTTAGAATTTTGTACCTCTTGACCCACCAAGTCCTCTTCTGGGGACAATTCAAAATACAGCAAAAAGTTCATGCATAAAAAGGTGCATTCCAGTATGAAAACACCTTAAATTCAACAATAAAGATCAATAATAGCCATTTGTGCATATTTTGAAATAAGATGTGAGTATTTAAATAATGATTTGAAGAGCATAAGAAAAAGGAACTCTGTGATAATGGGATTATTTAAACAGTATTTACTGTGGAAAAATCTCAAACAATAAAGAAGTAGAGAGACTATCATGATGAAACCCCATGTACCCATCACCCCACGTAACAATGAACATAGAGCAGATGCATCTGATCCCCCCCATTCACTCTCCCACCCAGATTATTTGAAGCCAGTCCCAGGCATTGCATCATTTTATGTGAACGTGTTTCAGCATGTACCTCTAAGAGATAATAATTCCTTTAACAAACAAAGCCATTTGCCACCTAAAACATTAGTAATATACCCATCAGAAAGGAGTATTAAAAATATCAATAATATTCCAAACAAATAACCACCATTATTACCTTTCTTTCCGCTGTTCCTTTGATCCTGTGTAATTACTTCTTGTTCCACTCAGTCTTGGGTCAACAATCTTGAGTTCAAAAAGTTATCAGCTTCCAGACCAAAAAAATCAGTTCTGTAAATCTTGACTCGATATCCAGGTAAAGCCCGAAACGTCTCAGGGCTGTCAGCTCCTGCTCCGAGTCCATTCTTTGAAGTATCAGTAGTAAGGAGTACCTAGTGCAATGTTTTCCTCGAGGCTCTCAGGCTTTCTGTTGAAGATCCAGTCTCTGTCTTGTAACGTGTAGCAGTGCCTTCAGGCAAGCATGAGAGGACAGCAGAAAGGACCTCCAGGACTGTGGTTAATGGACTGCAGTAACCCTTAATGTTGGAATAGGGGAGAACAAAGTGTGTGCTTCCTAAGGGTTTGATCACTGTTTGTCCTGAGGCTAAGAACATAGTGTGGGCAGCAAGGACAGTACCAAACTCAAGGGCCGCCCTGTAAAGTGCAAAATCTCTGAAATACTGGTATTGATAACATTTTACCTCTACACACTTATCTCAGGGAAGGCTGAGCATCCCCTCCGATTGGACAGCACTTCCCATGCTACTCTTGCAGTAGTATTGAGCTTATTAAACAATGCCCTACCCAACAATCTAATTATTTCTAACATTCCCCTTTTTTTTTTTAATAAGGTGAAAGAACAAATCTTTGTGGTTTTCCAGAGATTCTTTGGGAGTCTCCAAGGTAGTTTTAGGTGTAAAGACAATCTGAGCATTTTATTTTTTCTGAGGGTCTGCGTTTAGGAGGCCAAAAGCAACAGATTTAATAGAGTAGATGTGGTCCATGATTAAGCTAGGATTGTGAGTGCTTGAGAAAAAAGTTTAGTTACCTATTCATTAAAACAATAATAGAATATTTAAAAATAGACGTAGAGGTAGGTAAAGTAATCTTAAGGAATCTTAGCTATTTCAGACGTGAGGAGACTTTGTTCTCCATTCTTAAGAAAACAATCACAGATGTGATAAAATCAACACAAAGTACAGAAAATTATTCTGGTAATTATATGTACATCACTGCAATATGGATAGATTACACAAAAGGTAAATAATAACTACTTATTACTGCTTGTTCAGAGCTCTAATACCAGTTTATTATTTTAATAGAGAGCCAAATTCTATTTTTGCATTAGTTCAATATTTGGCAACAAAGGATTCCAAATTCTCTTTTAAAAAAATCATCTTTGAAGAAGCCCACCAAAACTGGAGGAACTTTGCCAAAATGTTAACAAATTTTATTACTTCTTTTCAGACAACCATGGCAAATATGGTTTACTTTCAGTAAAACTTCTACAATTTTCAGTATCCACTCAAGTTTTGTCTTTCCCTAATCCTGATTCATGTTCCAGAACAGATATTTTTTAGCACAAAATTACTCACTTTTTCTTTTCTTTTTTTTTTATTGTTATTCAATTACAGTTGTATGCCTTTTCTCCCCATCCCTCCACCCCACCCCAGGTGAACCCACCTCCCTCCCTCCCCTCCACCCTCCCCCTTGGTTTTGTCCATGTGTCCTTTATAGTAGTTCCTGTAATCCCCTCTACCCACTGTCCCCGCCCCCACCCCCCAGCCCCGCCCTGGCTATTGTTAGATTGTTCTTTACTTCAATGTCTCTGGTTATATTTTGTTTGCTTTTTTCTTCTATTGCTTATGTTCCAGTTAAACGTGACATCATATGGTATTTGTCCCTCACTTCCTGGCTTATTTCACTTAGCATAATGCTCTCCAGCTCCATCCATGCTGTCACAAAGGGTATAAGCTCCTTCTTTCTCTCTGCTGCATAGAATTCCATTGTGTAAATATACCATAGTTTTTGGATCCACTCGTTTGCTGATGGGCACTTCGGTTGCTTCCAGTACTTGGCTATTGTAAATTGTGCTGCTATGAACATTGGGGTGCACAGATTCTTTTGGATTGGTGTTTCAGTGTTCTTAGGGTATAATCCCAGCAGCGGAATTACTGGGTCAAAGGGCAGTTCCATTTTTAGTTTTCTGAGGAAATTCCATATTGTTTTCCACAGTGGCCTCACCAGTCTGCATTCCCACCTACAGTGCACAAGGGTTCCCTTTTCTCCACATCCTCTCCAACATTTGTTTGTGGATTTGTTTATGTTGGCCATTCTGACTGGTGTGAGATGATACCTCATTGTGGTTTTAATTTGCATCTCTCTGATGGCTAGTGATGCTGAGCATCTTTTCATATGTGTCTGGGCCCTCTGTATGTCTTCCTTGGAGAAGTGTCTGTTGAAGTCCTTTGCCCATATTCACTTTTTCTTTGAAAAACAAAGCAAGTTCCTTTACTTTGCAAACATTGTTGTTCTCTTTATTAATACCATTAGCCATTGTCACTACTGCTGCGAGTATGGTGGGGGAGTCAGCAAAATAGCTTTCTTCCCACCTTCTAAGTTCTTCTAGCCAGGCTAATCAATTAATGAGACAAATTGACAGGAGAACATGTCCACATTTTATCACGGATGTACATGGAGGGTGTGGTAAGATACGGGGCCCAAGACTCATCGGGCAGCTGAGGTTTGCATGCCATTTTGGACAGAAGATAAGTAGGCAAGGGTCTGGGATTTCCAAGGGAGAGCAGGCAATTCACAGGTAGATGGGAAGGAGGACACATGTGGTGATCAAATTCTGGCTGGGCCACCCAGAAGCAAGGGGAGCAGAGGGCAGTCCAACAGTCAGGCTGTGCTGTGTTTCTCCGTGTTGGCCACATTTAGCTTGTGTTACAGCGGTTGGGAGATACTCCCTTCCATGAAGCAGGCTTTTCTATCTGAATTCCTTTAGGCAGGTAAAGAGAGGGGTCAAAGGTTCTTTCTGAGTGTTTTGTTTCTTAATAACCAGCTTAAAATCAACATCCCAAAAGGTATTTTTTGGCATGACAAAACTTTGGTCCCCCTCAATGGTCATAATTATCCATAATAACTAAAAATTTTTAATGACTGGACCTCTGTTTTATAGAGAACACTGAGAGATGGATAATTGATAGTCGAGTGTCACATACAAGCATAAATGAACATATTTATTAACATAATCCAAAACCATACCACTCCGTAGCATAGTAAAATAAGAAACAAAGATGTATGTATATTTTAAAACTATGTTTAGTACTCAATGTTTTAGCATTCTATCTTAAAGATTATCTAATATTAGGTATTATCTATACCTAATATTATCCTAATACTATCTATTATGTAGGATAGATATATGCTAGGATTATATAGCATATAGGATAGTATTATCCTAATACTATCTATTGATTAACTTGATTGTATATTAGTCCAATATTTTAAAGTTAAGGATATTAGAAATTATATTTCAGCTAATGTAATATAGAAGACAATCATTGTTGATATCAGAAAGATTGTTGATATTATAATTTAATTTGGTTTGACACATAATTTTATAATTTTCATAATCTTTAACAATTTTAAGTAGTAATGTTAACTTATTTATTAATAAAACAGTATAGGAAGTTGAAGAAATTCAGAAAACAAACCTCGATCCTGTAAGATATAAAATATACAAATATATTATACTTACTACTAAAATGAGGGAAAAAAGAGATTTTTCTTAAGCTAAAATTATAAACTAGCCTGATTTATACAAATATTCACCTTGTGTGAATTTAAATTATTATGTGTTGCATATTATGCATACATATTTTGATGATCATATGAAATGCTTATGAGTTTGCACTTTCTGAAAGAATTTTTTGTTAAAAGTCTAGAACATTTAGAGTATTAAAATTTGATTTCTTTATTTCTAGGAATTCTGGGACTATTAGATTTATGTAAGCATAGTGTAAGTATAAATGATTGACTTACTCTATAAGTCAAGAGAATTTCTTTAATTTAAAAGACCTTTTAATTTAATTTGTGAACACCCTCCAGAGTTAAAAAAAATATTTCACGCACAATGAAAGATAAAAGCTTTCCTCAGTTACAGAGAACTGCCTGGCTTCAGCTCTGTGACCTCAGCTGCAGGTCATGGGTAAACAGAGAAACCAGAAACTCACCACCTCAGTTCTCAAAAGTCTCTTTTCCTTTCTACTGGTCATTAAATATTTTCTTAATTACTTTGAGCTCACAAGTAGGCAAACAGACAAACTAAAAGACTTACAAACTAGATTAGCTGTTATCTCCTCTTCCCCCTGATAGAAAATAGATCTCAATTATCCACCATCAAATAGCCAGACCACAAAACCAAATTACCCATAACAATCAGCCACCTACACATCAGAATCACACATACACCTGGGAGCGAGCTCCACCCAGCAGTCCTGCGTCTGGTTCTAGAAGAAGACGTGGCCCCAACCACAAGTCTTAGAAGGGAGCTCTGCAGACAATGCAGTTGAGACGAGTCGAGCGGTTGGAAACCAGACCTGGACACACCAGTGCCTGGATCCACTTGTGAAACGAAACCTTACACTGAGCACAGTTGCAGTTTAGATACCCGCTCTCCCCTAAACAAGCCCTACTGTGTAGCATTTGCCTGTTCCTGTGGTCTAAATTCACCCATAGGGGCTGTTCCCGGTCTACCAACACAGTGCCACGACTGCAGAACAGGGAAAGCTGTGTGTATTGACAGTTGGTTCTTACAAGCCAATGTGATCTGCTCCAGGCCCTAACTGTGCTTAACCCTAAATTAATCAAAACAAACAGACCAGCAGACTTGGCCAAGGACAGAAACAAAAACAAACACAAAATCAGGAAAAAGAAAGAAAACCTTTAGAAATGCAGAGTTAGTCATTTGGCGTTGGCTCAGGGAGACAAGACAAGACACGCCTGAGTTGAATCAGACCATGAGGGACACACTTCTCAGGCCCTGCAGTGTAGTGGCACCAGCGGGTAAATCCATGTGAACGTCCCGGTGGATCTTCCACAGTGGCCCCGGTACTCAGCACGGGACAAGACAGCTTGTTGTGTTTGTGAACAATTCTTATAGTTAGGAAGCTTTTTTTAATACTCAGCCACAAATCTATTTTCATATAACTTCTAACTTAGAGGCCTGTGTGGGAGGAACGCAATTTCCTCTACCTTCAAGGTTCTTCTGGCTGGTCTAATAATCCAATAGACATGAGACAGATTAGCAAGGAAAAGTGACCAAATTTAATACATACATGTGTATGGGGACCCTGCCTACTCAAGAGGTTCAGAGACCCCAGTGCAGGAGAGGTTTGGAGTCGGAAGGGTGGCTGAAGCGTACGAGGCATTGTGAGCCAGGGACGAAATGGTGCACGGGGGCTTCAAAGGCTCATTTGTTGTGTAACGGTAAGAAGAGTAGGTGTTCAGTAAACCCAACTTTGCCCTCCATATTGGCGGGGGGGTCAAAAAGAGATCATGGCTGATAATCTCGTTATGGGCAAGGCCCCAAATTCAAGTGTTTCTAGGTAGTGCAAGGAAGGGGCAGAAGTCTTGAGCTTGAAGCTCAAATTGCCCTTAGCTCAAAACAATCTACATAGCACAGCAGCCCATGCTTGGGTGGCTGCGTGTGAACACAGGGCTTAGTTGCATTGTTAGGAAATGCACAAAAGAAATCTAATCTTTCCTTTATTCAGTAAACTTTATGCTGGGTACACTTGTCTTCGGGTTTTAGAGCTATTTCAGCTCATTCATTTTACACATAAAGAAAGTGACATGTAGAAAGGTTAATGACTTCCTTTAATTCATACAGCACTGTGATTTGTCACATTTGATAGAATCAGAGATGAAAGTTAAAAACAGTCACAACACATGCCTCTTGAGTCTTTGTTCCTTAGCTCTATTAATACCTCACCTAACGCGTTTCCAAGGCCTCTCATCACCCCCGTGGCCCTGTCCCTGCAGTCCCTGTTCAGAAGGTGCCATTCTGAAAGCGAGGAGTGCAGACTCTGGCCACAAGCCACAGGTGCCGGCTCGCTGGTGCAGGGAGCAGTGTTCTGAGTTCTGAATGTATTCGTATTGTATTAACAATTTGGACAACCACTCGCTTTGTGACTCACATCTTTTTCAAATGTAATTTTAAAAAGTTAAAACATGACTTTTATAGAAATACAGAACACAGGTCAAAAATTTATTCATTACTCAATGAAGAAAACACTTAAGATGGTAAAGGTGGTTTAAAATATTTGAGGAACTGAGACTTGAGCATAAACAGCTACATACTTTAGTGGCAGGCAAAGTAGTTTCTCCTCACTTTTGCCAGATACATTCAACACATACTGAAGGAACACAAGTTTGCATCTCTGCAGACTTGAGCCCACCTGTCTCATTCTAGCTCTGCCGAGTGGTTCCAGTTCTAACATCTGGAGCCATGCAAAGTAAGTTTAATCCAGTTTCCATAAGACTGACCTTGGGCACAGTTACCCCATCCTCTGGCAGTCTTCTCCAGATTCAATAAGTACACCCTTCATTGGGAATGGCTTCCAGATTGGTCATTGTCGCTCTCCCCTTCCTGTGGATGCCTTCTACTTTGCCAGTGTGTCCCAGTGTGACTCCAGTGTCAAACACAACGTACCAAGTGTCTGATGCCACATTTATATCAGGCAGTCACCTTGCTCAACCCGTTTTGCCAACTCTGTGTTAAATAACAGAAAGTTAAAGGAAAATAAACATCCCATATCCCTTTAATGGAGTGGCTTCGTCTCTTAACCTTCCTGGAGCATTTGAGAGTTCTCAGTGAGCTCAGGGGCCCCCAGTCAAGAGATGGAAACCCCACCAATTACTTGAAGAGAGAAGATTTAATATAAGGAACTGTTAGCAAGGTAGGGAGTTGTTTCCTGGGTGACGGAAGGGGTAAAGAGGAACCCCAAAGCATCACAGTAGTAACTGTAGGACGCTGCTACTCTCCTGCTAGCCTACCTCGTGTTCAATGCTAAGACAGGATTAACCGGCAAGGATTTCATTAGGGGAAATGCCTGTGTGAAAGGAAACCCAGAGGGAGCCGGGAGGCTGAGCCAGGAGGCTCAGACTGAGATGCAGGGGTAACCTGGGTGAAGGAGAAAGGGATCGTGTTTTCTAAGGAAGTTTCTGCAGGGCCACAGGCAGGTCCTTGAGCCAAAGCTGCAGGTCAGAGGAGTCCCGTGTCTCCCAGACCTGCTCCTGTGCACGGGGAACTAGGGTAAACGTATCTTTTTCCTTTTTCCCTTCTCGGTTCTTGGCTGTGGCTGTATAACAAAAGACAGATTAATAAAATGCTGAAACTGGAAAAGGCAGCGTTCGTGCTGCCTGTCACCACCAGAACCAATAGAGACAAGGATTGAATCTTTATGGGTGCTTTAATCGGATGCCAACGATCTGAGAAGACGGCGGGTTATGTACCCTCAAAAACCATCTTAACATTTCATCCGAAGCTGCTGTTTTTATAAGGAGAAGAACAGGTAGATAAGGGGTTTGGGGAAAAAAAGGTTAATGGATTAAGAGTTACATAGTTTCCTGGTACTTCTTCATCTGTTGATCAACAATTCTTCATCTGCCTCTTCTTCCTGGGACACAATGACTCAGATACCATCTCCTCCCCTTGCGGATGGCCTGGGGCACAAGGTCCAATTGCCTGTGGACCTCCTGGAGTCACGTAGGTCCTGCATTCCAGTTCCTGGAATAACAGCTTTCCACATGCTTTAATCACTTACGCCTATCGACTATGACTGAAGCTAAAGTCTTTAACTCTTGAGTTCCCCTATCAAAGCCGTGCAATTTTTTTAATACAACTTTTCCAAGACACAGAGCCTTCATAGGGAAATGAAGACCCGAGAAGGGGTCAGACTGACCATTGTCACGCTAGGTTTGATGAAGAGCAGAAGGCTGTGGGGAAATGTGACGGGACAAAGGGTAGAAGCTACAGGTAGTAAACTGGAGGACACTAAAGAGAGCCTGTCCATTCAGATTCCCCCCAATGTCTTTGGAGATAAGGAGCCCCTTTTCTCTGGGTGTGGGGAGGGTACGTCTCATTGAGAGTCTCGGGACCTGCTTCTGGACAAGGTCAGAGAAGTCTTCCAACCCTGCTGTTTCTCAAATCTCTTCAGCTTAGGATACTCAATATGCTCCAGTGCCGTATTTGCAGTAGCATGTCCCAAACCCCCTTCCCTTCAACCATGACAGTTGTAAGTCTGGCATCATGTTGAAATCATAGGGGGCTGGTAGCTACTCCTTTTTCAGCATCTCATTAATTGGGTGTGATCTCTGGTCATCTTCTACATTTGTGCCAGTTATTAATGGCTTACTTTTAATCCCAAACCTGATCTTGATGTTTGGCTCTGCATTTCTGCCTTGCTAGTGATGCTCCCTGTGAGGCTTTAGACTGCAGGGCCGGAGGAGGGGGAAGTGGCCCGTTTCTTCCAGCATGTTTGCTCTCTGCTTCCCCAGGGCCTCCCACCAGCTTGCGGTTCCGTCCAGCATCCCTGAAGCTACAGTTTCTGCCCACGCCAGCAGCGGAATCCACTTTGTAGTTTTCTGACAGCTGTAGAAGGAGTTGCACCCCCTCCCTGGCACTAGCAGCTGCTGGGGACACTTTCCTCAGATGTCTGAGTTGCAGACTCTCAGGAATCTCTTGTAAGTTTTGGAGTTTTAATAATTCCAGCCTATTACCTTTCTTCTCCTAGCCCCACGGGTGTGTGGCGGCTGTGAGAATGCCCTTCCCAGACCTTCAGGTGGAGGGAGTATAATTAGGGTTGCCAGATTTCACACACAAAAATACAGATGGATGCCAGTTAAATCTGAACAACAAGTAACTTCTTAATACAAGTATATTCTGTGCATTATTTGGGATATACTTACACTACAAGTTTTTTCCTTGTTTATTTGAAATTCAAATTTAAGTGGATGTCCTATATTATTAATCCTTATTATTAATCCTTATTATATAATCCTTATTGCCCTATGTTGTTTTAAGAAAGATCATGGCCACTAAGTCCCCTCCGTCATTTCAGTGGGGTACGTTCGGAGCCAACGTGTCTAGAGAGGCCTTTGCCTTTGCTTCAGAAATGTCCTTCTTGACAAAACAAATGAGTTAGGGTCCCCAAGCCCATCACGAAGATTGGCAGAGGGATGGGGAAGAATATACAGTCTTGTGTTCCACAGAAAATTACAGTAACCCCCCAAAGACTCCTCTAAACCCCATCACCCAGGAAAACAGGAATCCCTAATCCCAGGTTGCCCGTGGATGCTAATCCCTCAGGAAATGGCTTTATGAGGAATCATAGAAAGGTAGGGAACGTTAGGGAAGAGGACCTGTCATACTTTACGTGCCTGCAGTTGATGAAACATTCCCCAGACCCTGTCTCCCTTTGAGCCGTGTGTATAACCACACGTGCAGCGGAGGAGCTCATCCGATGAGTGACCTCAATCCCAAACATAGAGAGTAATCTCTGAAAGTTTTTCAGTGAAAAGGTGACGCAGTCAGATCTGTGCCTTAGAAGAGAACCTTGCCAGAGGGCAAAAAAATGACTTATCAGTAATTCACTCAAGAGGTAATGAGGCCCTAAACTAAGCTAGTACCTTCAACCGAAACTGAAGCGTTTTCTCCGAGACAAAAGGGTTCCGAAGGAGATGAAAGGTGGGAGATATTTAATGGGGAAGAGGGGCAATCTATCTAGCTTTCTGTTTCCTTAACCCTTTTTGGCATCCCTGCCCCGTTCACATCTATGCATTCACATGCAAATAATGCATATCAGCCTTTCAAATGTGAACAGATGGAAAGAAAAGTAGAGAGTCAGAGCATTTTGGGTGGGATTTATGTGATCCAACTGAATGAGAATAAAATGTAAATAGCTGGGAAAAAAGAATCCTCTGATTGTACCATAATTGGTATTTTCGCTTCAAGGGTTTCAAGAATAGAACTGTATCCTCTGCTAATTGCTTCCTATATTAGTTATCTATTACGGTATAACAAATTTCCCCCAAACTTCGCAGCTTAAACAACAATAAACATTTATTATCTCTGGCAGTATCTGTGGATCTGGAAGTCTGGAGCAGCCTCACAGGTACTTCTGACTTGAGGTCTCTCCTGAGGCTGCAGTCAAGGTCTTAGCTGAGGCTGCACTGTCAGAAGGGTTGATGGTGCTCACACATGCAGCTTGGTTTGGGGAGAAGGGCTCAGGTCTTCCCCATACAAACCTCTCCCGAGGCTGCTCCAGGGTTCTCACGACGTGGCAGCTGATTCCCCTCAGCCAGTGATCCAGGAAAGTGAGGGCCAGGTGGAAGCAATCCTTTGTAATGGCCTCGCCTTGGATGTCACAGAGCATCCCCCTTACCATGTTCCATTCATCAGAAGCAGTTCACTAAGTCCAGCCTCCATTGAAGGCGAGGGGAATTAGGTTCCACCTTTGAAAAGTAGGTGTGTTAAAGATTTTGTGAACATATCTTTAAAACACACACACTCACACACACACACTTCATTAACTTAAACCAGGTTTTGGTATTTTTGCGCTGCAAATAAAATCGCCAACTTATTGAAAAGGTTCACAAAAGCAAGAGACCTGCAGACTGACGTTCTGTGGTCAACAGGTTTGTTGATGTGCTCTGAGATGTCTAAAGTTTATGTACTCATAGATGAGAAAAGTGTAAGATCGCAATCTAAGCAAGAAAAAAATCCCAAATCACAGTACTGCTATTTGAAGTATTTTGTTTCAATTCCCATGAAAAGGACAATTTTTGAAATTGAAGCTTCATTGTCAGAGGAAGGAAAACCCTGACTCGTTCCTAGGAGTATTAAGCTATAAGTGATGGAATTTCAACAATTGGATACTTGCTAGGAATCAGAAAGAATGTCCCTATCTAAAAAAAAACCCAAAACATCATGACAGCCCAACGAGAAACATTTCTGCATTCACGTCTTAGTGAAATCAGAAAAGGCAGCGTTCGTGCTGCCTGTCTCTGCGAGAAACGATCAGTAGAGACAAGGATTGAGTCTTTATGGGACCTTTATTCAGATGCTGGCAATCTGAGAAGACAGGAGGTTATGCACCCTCGGAAACCATCTTAACATGTCATCTGAAGCCGTTGTTTTTGTAAGAAGAAAGAGTAGGTAAGGGGGTTGAGGAAAAAAGGTTAATGGGTTAAGAGTTGCAGCCCTGTGGTGATTTTCTTAGTCGGTCTTTATCTGTTGATGAACAATTCTTTATCTGACTTCCCTTCCTGGAACACAGGGGCTCAGATACCATCTCCTTCCCAGGGATGAATTACGTAGAGACCTCCTGGAGTCACGTAGGTCCTGCATTCCAGTTCCTGGAATAACAGCATTCCACCCGCATTAATCGCTTAAGCCTATTAACTATAGCTGAGGCTAAAATCTTCAACTCTTCATTTCCTCTATCATTAGTCTATTTGGGTCACTATTACAAAATATTACAGACATTTATTTCTTGTGGTTCTGGAGGCTGGAAAATCTAAGATCAAGTCGTCGGCAAATTCCGTGTCTGGTGAGAGAGAGCCTACTTCCTAGACAGCTGTCTTTTCACTGCAGCTCACCAGGCAGAGGGGGTGAGGGGGTCTCTGGGATCTCTTTTACCAGGGCACTAATCTTATTTGTGAGAGCTCCACCCTCATGACCTAACTGACTCCTAACAGCCTCTCGGTCCTAATACTATCACCTTGGGGTTTAGGATTTCAACATGAATTTTGCAGACAAACATTCAGTCCATTGCAATCTAGCCAAAAAGACTCCTCTAGATTTTGAGAATGCTATCCGGGGGAAAGATCAAAAATCAGTACCCTGGTGACTTTGGATGCTTTTCATCTTCAGTGATGAGGCAGCTGAACTAGGAGCCCTGACTTGTCTTTCTTGTTACTGTTTCCCCCCCGGCTGTAGCTATTCGACCGGAAACACAGGCAACCCTCATCTTCTGCTTCTTGGTTGGATTCTGGGCTTGTCAGAATTTCTTTGCATCTACTGAAAACAAATCCCAGGAAAGAAGGCAAGTCTAGCTAAAAAGAAAAATAATACTTTGCCTAGAGCAGTAATATTAACAAGGACCCTCTCAACCTGGTATTGCTTCCTTCCCTCAGGAGTAAGTGGAAACATAAAATCCCTGGCTATTGCTCTCGTAAGAGAAGGAAGAAAAACTGTGTACTGTGCTTGGGGCTGGGGGAGATCAGGTGTCTCTGGGATCTTCAAAGGAAGACTGAAATGAATGTAGAGAGACTGAAAAGCAATCAAGATCAGCATCGGCAGAAAACTGCATGTCTGCTTGTCAGGGGACTTGATGGGAAAGACACTATGGCATTTATTATAAACTCGTAAGAAAAGCAAGCATGAGGAAACTGAATACTCTGAGTTTAAGGTCTTCTGAGTTCTGGGGGATCCCAGCGGCATCCTCTTCCAGTTGGCCTCCGCACCTGAGTTTGTTCTAGGAGAACGAAGACAGTATTGATCCAAGCCAAATCAATCTCTGCCTCCCCTAGCCAGACTGATTTTTAACTACACCCTCTGTGTTAGTGGTGCGTTCCCCCTCTCTGCTAATTAATAGCTCATAAAGGACTCTACACACAGCGGAGGCAAACGATCACTTCGAGGACTAGTCATGAATTTTTGGCAGTTTCCACTATGAACAAATTGAGGTTTCACCCTGATCTAAACCAATGTTCTCCTAGTTGTTCTCTCCAATGTTCTCCCAAGCCTGCGGGGATCTGCCTCCTCGCTGTTGGGAAGTTCATTCTCTCCTTTTCATCATGCCCTGGCCCCGACTGCTGTATTTCTATTGGCTACCTCAAGAGACAGTTTCAAGTCTGGGCCTCCAAGCAACACTTTTGGAAAGGGTCGTTTTATGTCTGCTCACTTCAGTTAAGAGAGCCTTTCCCTTCTCAGGTCCCTTCACACTAGAAGTCTGACAGTCCTTTTAAAAGAGTGATAAATCCAGTGTGGAAGGAAGAGAGAACTAAATCGCCACAAGAAATGTTAGCTTTCGTAATAACTGTGTCCCCATGTGGTGACCACAAACATCGAGAGCCGTGCCCGACACGCCTAGATTTACTGCTGAATCATGTGTGACCTTGTGACAGTCGCTCGATTTTCAGGATCTTAGTTTCCTGTCAAATGAGAAGCTTGGACTAATTACTCTAAGGGAGGCTATAATTGTGAAATGACATGATTATATATCAACAAGCCTCAACAATTATTGACCAGGTGATATTTGCCTCTATCCTTAAGGCCTAACACATTATGTTCTACGCCTGGATGTGACCCTAAAATCAGTGTGGAAACTCTTCCAAAAGGAACTGGAGAAATAAGCAGGCAATCGGACGCGGCTGCGTCGTGGTCGGTTGTCTAGTTCCACAATGTGACCATCCTTCCCCAGTCAGACCTCACACTTCATCTCCTGTTCGCTCCCTCAAAACTCCCTCACCCCAGATCCCTAATACTTTGCCCTGGCCTGAGGTCACAGAGAGAGTTGCCGTTTCTCCAGGGCCATCCCTGATAGCATCGTCCCCAAGTAGATGGTGGTGGAGCGAAATCCCTTACATTTTAAAAAGAATCATTTGGTGCAGAGGTAGAGATTGTTTTTAGACTTAGTTAGTCCCTTTTGCTTCTCAAAATAAACATCTTTGTGCTGAGTTAAAAGCTTTCCAAGATGTTCACAAGAGAAGGGGAAATTCTTGCCAAAAACTTAAGCCCAGCCAGACAGGGATACTGAAATTTTGTTGCCTGTGGAAACACGTGGCCAGGCAGGACTCTGGCATGAAAACAGTAATCTGTGTTTGAACTATGGTGGCGCAGAGCCGGGGGGTGCTGAGCTGGGCGCAGGGTGTCCAGGCGCCGGGGACGGGGTCCTTCAGTTTGTAGCTTCAGTTCGCAGCACATGCTTGTCTATTTACAGAACTTACAACTCGGCAAACTTTGGTCCTTATGGTTGGAGGGGCACAGAGAAACACTTCTCTCACTCTTCTCACAGTTTTAGTTCTGCTTCCAATCCTTAGCAGTTGCAAAATGCTTCGGGAGACGTAGGCCCAAGAACCCCGCCTGCAGTTTTACAGAGTTGTGACCTTGGGCAAGACTCGTAACCCTCTCTGAGCTTCAGTGCTCTCCGCCATGGAATGGTAAACACAGTGCCCGTCTTGCTTTCAAGATTGTCATGAGGGTCAAATAAAATAGCACCAGTGAAAACACTTTGTACATTAAGAGGCACTGCGTGAACACAAAGCATTTGAAATGATCAGATATCTCCTCTTCTCTGCTCTTTCCTGCACCTCATCTGTTTCTATGTCCTTTAAGCTTCTTTCCTTAGTCCAGCATTCTCTTTGTGGTTAACACCCAGCTCGTTAAACATGGACTTGTTACCAAACAGGCTGACCTGCATCTCCCGGTCTGCCTAGCTTGCCTTTTGGAGAGCAGGCACGGCCTTCAGCAGAACTGCCTTTGCTTTGCAGTCGTGCACGGACCAGTGAGTGTGGATGGGCGGGTCCAGCCCTCAAGGAGCACACTGCCACGTCAAAGCGTCTCAGACCAGTCAAATGCATTAATTCGCTCTCTGCACGCTGTGGCTGAATCTTCTCTCTCTGGCCTCTGCTCCTTGAAGTTCAGATAAACTTAGACCATTTGAAGTACAAGTTGAACTCTGACGTCCCTTAATCCTGCTCTTCTGGAGAAAGCAGGTAACTTTTTTCAAGTCTCTTTGAAATTGTTTTGCACATCCCTTGGTTGAGTGGCCCCATTCCTCCCTCTCTTTTTTCCTCATTCAACACTGAATTGCGTGTTGAGGGGCTGCCAGTGTGGGGCTCCCTGCCAGACAACAGGAACTGTCTTCCCTGCGTCCACGTAGCCCAGCCGTCCGGACTGAGCACTGAGACCACTGGTGGCAACACAACTTCCTGTTTGCTCCAGGAAATCCACCCAGGAAGATACACTTAAAGAGTAAGAAAAATGTCACTGTTTGCCACAAGAAATCCCCCCAAGCCAATTTATCTCAACCGTCACTTTCTCACCTGGGCAAAGGGCCCTGTTCTCAGGACAACAGATTCCTGACCGGG
The DNA here is from genome assembly GCF_022682495.2 of Desmodus rotundus. Lineage (NCBI taxonomy): Eukaryota > Metazoa > Chordata > Mammalia > Chiroptera > Phyllostomidae > Desmodus > Desmodus rotundus. Next base: position 6,765,430 of record NC_071395.1, read on the forward strand.
GCAAATGGTGCACTTATCAAACAACTATTTACTCAAAAGACTTGCTGCAGGACCCTCTCAGCCGGGCCATCAATCCTGAACTACCGTGTCATAACTTTCCCAGTCGTAACCTGACCCCCACTTTGAAAGACCCACACCCCGAGCCCACACATCCCTGCCTCTGACCTCCGGCTGAGGTAGTCCCAGGTCTCTGTCGAGGCGCTAGTCTCCCTCACTGCACCAGGTTAAACAAACTTAGCCACGCTGGGGCAACAGATTATTTTGGGGGCTTCTTGGGGGGTTTGTTGTTGATAAATTCATGCATTAATCAGCAAACCAAGAGAAACAAGGAAAAACATTTTTAAAATTTAACAGTTTCCATTTCTTTTTTTAAAAAAACCTCTGTAGTCATCATAATATGGAAATTTAGAATTTTCTTTGAGTTCCTTATTCTTATATGATTTTAAATAGTTCTTAGTTTAAATTACATGTGAGGTAGTACACCATGATTGTTTTATTACTTGGAGCTTCTAGAGGGTTCCCTTCAGTCCTGGGTACCTCCAAAGTTCTTATTGTTGCTCTCTATTCTATCCATTGGATTTCCATTTTATGTTGGACAGTGATTAGCTAGTTGTGTTCATGCATACTTGGCTAATATTTGAGGAATATAACTGATAATCTTAGAGCTACTTCACTGTTCACACTAAGCAAAGTGGCCCAGAATCTGGCACTCTTACCCAGTTTGAAACCTGTAAGCTTATCAACAATGTCATATGTGGTGATGAGCGCTTGCGACACTTGTTGAAATTCATGAAATAGCAGACATCGTAGAGAGGAGCTTGGTGAGTCAGCAGCCAATCTTACAGTCGAGTTTGATCGCTGCCGAAGCCAGCCCGTTGTGAGCGTCAACTGCGAAAGCTGAGACTAGCATAGCAATCCCGAGAGTTGTCGTGACCCACGATCCCGTGGATCCTGGTGTTATGATCGATCCCAGGGACACTGTGTTTTCTAAAACATTTTAGGCTTTGGAAGAAAATATTTAAATTCAGTGTCTGTCTTTTGTTGACTTCAAAAGACTTAAAATCTTCCTTTTATGTATGTATCCCATGGTAAATTTAGTCTTAATGTTTTCCCTCACGATGCCTTTCATTTTAGATTTATTTCAGCAAATCCAAAGGTTGTACTATTTTAAGTTAGACTATTTTGCATTCAGGAATTCAGCATAGCCTCATTTCCTAAGCAGGTAAGCTGAGAAGACTAACATTTCTTGAGTATTTGTGTACCTGACAGAGACCACGGTGCTTTCTAATATGTTGTTGATTTTGACAACAGTTATGTTTGGTAGGCAATAATGTCCTTGTTTTAAAGCTGGTGAAGCCACATCTCTGAATTTAAGTAGTTCATTAAAGACGTCGCGAGTAGATGGTAGAGTTAGGACGTAATCTGCGTTTCCCTTACTTCAAAGCCTGACCTCATTTTTACCTTACCATTGGGTTGCAGACATTAAGTTCTGACCATTTTTGAGTTGCCTTTATCCTCCAATTTTATCATTAAGAAGTATTAGTGATTGATACCATTTTCAAAGGTATATAAGGGTTTTTTAAAAGCAGAAAACCAAGCATAAATATCTTTCTATAATGACACGCTGATTGAGATCCAAGGTCTCACTTGAGGGAACAAATTGTTTTCCTAATATGGTACTATGAATAAACTCTAATTCATGACTTTGTTAATTTGCCTTCTGTATTTGAAAACATTACACTCTGTTTCTGATACATACATGTTTAGTGTATTTTTATTTTTTCTTGTATAATCTTAAAAAATATCTTTATTATACTTTTTTCTATTACCATTTAGTTCCCTTATGCCCTCCTCCCCCCAGCAATCACCACACTGTTGTCCGTGTCCATGAGTTCTTTTTCCTTTTTGCTTGATCCCGCCACCCCTAACCTCACCTCTCCACTAGCTGTCATCTGCTCTCCATCTATGAGTCTGTCTCTGTTTTGCCTGTTAAGTCAGTTTGTTTGTTAGATTCCAGATATGAGTGAAATCATACGGTATTTGTCTTTCTCTGACTGTTTTATTTCACCTAGCATAATAATCTCTAGGTCCATCTATGCTGTTGCAAAGGGTACAATTTTCTTTTTTATGCTGAGTAGAATTCCATTGTATAAATGTCCCATAGTTGTCTTATCTACTCATCTACTGATGGACACTTGGGCTGCTCCCATATCTTGGTAATTGCAAATAATGCTGCAATGAACATAGGGGTGCTTATGTTCTTTTGAATTAGTATTTTGTGTTCCTTCAGGTATATTCTCAGAAGTGGGATTGCTGGGTCAGGTGGCAGATCCATTTATAATTTTCTGAGGTATCTCCATACTGCTTTCCACAGTGGCTGCACCAGTCTGCATTCCCACCAACAGTACAAAAGTGTTCCCCTTTCTCCACATCCTTGCAGCAGCACTTGTTGATTTTTGATTTATTGATGATAGCCATTCTGACAGGTGTGAGATGGTATCTCATGGGTTTTGATTTGCATTTTTCTGATGATTAATGAATGTTGAGCATCTTTTCAGATGCTTATTGGCCATCAGTACATCCTCTTTGGAGAAGTGTCTATTGGGGTCCTTTGCCCATTATTTTTAATTGGGTTGTTTGGTTGTTGTTTCTTTTCTTTTTTTGGTGCTTTATAAATTTTGGATATTAACCCCTTATCAGATGTATTGGCAAATATGTTCTCCCATTCTGTGGGTTGTCTTTTTATTTTGTTGATGATTTCCTTTGCTGTGCAAAAACTTTTTAGTTTGATGTAGTCCGCCAAAATTGTTTATTTTTTTCTTTGTTTCCCTTGCTTGGGGAGATACATCTGATAAGAAATTGTTACAAGCGGTATCTGAGATTTTGCTGCCTATGTTTTCTTCTAGGGTTTTTATGGTTTTGGGTCTAACATTTAAGTCTTTGGTCCATTTTGAATTTATTCTTATGTGTGGTGTAAGAAGGTGGTCTAGTTTCATTTTTCTGCACGTGTCTGTCCAGTTTTCCCAATGCTGTTTATTGAATGAACTATCTTTAGCCCATTGTATGCACTTGCTTCCTCTGTCAAATATTGACTATAAAGGTGTGGGTTTATTTCTGGGCTGTCTATTCTGTTCCATTGATCTATGTGTCTGTTTATGCAGAAAAAGCATTTGATAAAATCCAGTACCCATTTATTAAAACTCTCAGCAAAGTGGGAATAGAGGGAACATACCTAAACACAATAAAGGCCGTATATGACCTTTATGATGCCAGCATCATACTCAACAGGCAAAAACTACAAGTGTTCCCCTTAAGATTGGGAATAAGATAAGGATGTCTGTTTTCACCTCTCTTATTCAACATAGTACTGGAAGTCCTAGCCACAGGAATTAGATAAGAAGAAGAAGTGAAAGGCATCCAAAGTGGAAAGGAAGTAGTGAAACTGTCTTTATTTGCAGATGACATGATACTATATATAGAGAACCCCAAAGATTTCACCAGGAAACTAGCAGAACCTATAAATGAATTCAGCAAAGTAGCAGGATACAAAGTTGATATCTAGAAATCAGTGCATTTTTATTTGCCAATAATGAACTAATAGAAAGGGAAATTAAGAAAACAATCCCATTTATAATTGCTTCAAAGAGTAAAATACCTAGAAATAAACCTAACCAAGGATGTATAAGACCTGTACTAGGAAAATTATAAGACACTGAAGAAAGAAATCGAAGAAGATACAAATAAGTGGAAGCTTGTACCATGTTCATGGATAGGAAGAATTAACATCATTAAAATGTCCATACAACCCAAATAATATATAGATTTAACACAATTCCTATCAAGATTCTAATGACATATTTCATAGATCTAAAACAAACATTTCAAAAATTTATATGGAACCACAAAAGACCCCGCATAGCAACAGCAATCCTGAGAAAGAAGAACAAAGTTGGAGGAATCACCTACCTAATGTCAAACTATACAGAAATGTGTGGCCATAGGAGTCAATGTATTTTTTAAGTATTTCACCTATGGACATAGTATATATGTTCATTATTTATCTTGTCAAAAAGTTACTTTTCTAACCTTGAAATTATAATTTCTATCCTATTACATTCTGAGATGATCAAATGGCAAAACATCATTTTTCAAAAATCCACTTGATAACTAAAGTTTCAAGACACTGAAAAGGTGAAGTTGTATTGAGCTGTTTTTCTTTTTTAAATGTTATTTAACAAGTTCTCTGAGTCATCAGAAGAGATTTTCTGCTGCTTATTTTCATCTTATACTTTTTTCCCTCTTGGTCTGTTTTCTATCCCATTTTATTTTTACGACTTCTTACTTTTCAGGACATTTATCACACCCTGACAGTGCTGCTTGAGCATCTCTATTATGTTTGTGAGTAAGGTAAAATGTCACTGGCATTTTAATATTTCACAGCAGCAGTAGTCATAACCACACATTCCCTTGCTTATTTTTTCTTTCTACGTCTTCCTCTTTATTTTTCTTAAGCCTGAATAATCGAGCACCTATATAAAGTTGAAAGAAAGCTGATTTTTAAAAGGGATAACCATAGCTTTCAGGACAACACCAAATTCCTGCTCCATAAGTAGTGGGAATCCTGGGATGTGAAGCCAGGAAGGGACGTGCCTCATTGGAAGAGAGCAGTTTCCAACTGGCCTGACTGCCCAGGAGAGGTCCTAGGAGGTGTGGAAAACGTACCATCCTTGAAATGAGGAGTGCCTCGTGGGGACTTCCCCACAAAACCAGTAGGGGCTCACCAATCTCCAGTGCATTCCACTCTGCATTCAGAGCAGGGCAGCACCCTCTTGGTTATTCTCTGGTCGATGTCTTCCACTGTGGTGAAAAGCCTGAACTGATGACTCCTCCACATGTATTTAAGACGTTGTTCTGAGTGGGTAAAATAGTGTGGCCACTGTCTTCAACTCAGGCATAGCATAAAAGTGAAGGGACAACCACTGCCTCTTCATGTGCACACTGGCTGGCATTCCAGCCTTTCTTCAGTCTTCCCCTCCTTACCTCTGAAGTCTCCTTACCTCCGAACTCTCAGAGTCTTGGTAACCAATGAGATAAGTGGCCTAGGTGCAAGCCAAGCTCTTGATAAGAGAAGTAATGGGTTACCAAAGCCCCAAATTACCACTAGTAATAGTTTTTTGTGAAGTTATTTTTAATTCCACAGTACTATCAATATTATTCATTCATTTGTTCACCAATAATTATTGCCAGGAACTGTTGGGTGATGGGGATACAGCAATGTACAAGGCAGGCAACCCACTGGCCCCTGTGTGTCTCCTGTTCCAGAACAGTGGGGGATGGGAAAGAGACAGACAATAAACGGGGAAAACAACGAACAGTATTTTCAGATAGGAAAGACAATAAAACAAAGTGATGTAACAGAGCAAGTCCCCGAACTGTGACTGTTTTAGATTGGGTGGTCATGGACTTTCTCAGATTTTGTGGAGAACTTGAAGGCCTTCCTATTCCCCTTGGTCTGGGCAAATGCCCTTATGCAATGCACAACCTCCACAGACGAACACAGCATCCTGTCCCTCAGGCTGGTGTACGTGGGAATCAGAAGGTGACCCCTTGCTTCCCTGCCTGGGCGGAAGACAGTCAGGTAGGAACAGACAGGCCTTCCTCAGGGAGCACACTCAGGGAGTGAGTTAGGATGAACAATTACCCAGTTCCTGGGAAAGGACGTGGTGACAATTTTGGAAACCCGTCAACTGCAGGTTTTACTCCTTGGCGAGCAGAGCTTTTTGCTGAAAAGGTTAAGGAAATCTTTCATAGGAAATTTCCCCAGGGAAGGGACTGACCTCTCAGAACTGAAACATGAAGTCAGAGAAACTCACTAGTGTGGAGGATCCGAACTAAGGGTCAGAGAAGAGCAATAGCCTACCTGGCGTAAAGTTGGCTGGAGTTGTGAAAGGGGGGAACCAGAGAGTTTTGGGGTAGAAGGGAGAAAAGAAGTAGTGGTGTGACTCCATAAGGTAGTAGATCCTGCATTATATCAGTTAGGATTCAGTTTGTATAGAAGTAAGAAAGACCTCAAATAGTGGTTTAAATTAGGTAACTGTTTCTCTCATAAATAAAGGAAGCCTGGAGGCAGATAGTTTGTGTCAGGCACCTGGGCTGCTTCTATCCTTTTGTTCTGCTGGACTAAACGTCTATTCCCGAAGTAACACCGTGGTGCAACACCATAGCTTCTGTCCATATTCTAGGCAGCACTGGGGAGAAAGGAGGCAGAGAAGGTGCCTGGCCTCAGAAGTTCCACTTAGCTTATCTGCATTGGCCAGAATGCAGTCATGTGACCGATGTGCAAGGGAGGCTGGGAAATATAGTCTGTTTGCTGAAAAGTGCTCTGCTAAAATCAGCTCTGCTTTAGCAAGAAGCAGAGAATAGATATTGGAAGGCAACCGTTAGTCACCCAGACCCAGATCTGTGTCAGATTTGGGGACAGGCGATGTCCGTGTGTGAAAGCTGACAGAGCTGGTCATTAAGAGCTGTCATGTCTGGGAGCCAACTCTGCCACTTACTAGCCATGTGACCATGAGCAACTGACACATTTGTGTTTAGCCTTAGATTATTTACTATTGGGAAAAGGCAGATAATATCTAATATACAGGGTTTTCTCATGATTAAGAGGTAATATTTATAAAAATAAGGCATCTAACAGTACTTAGCATGTGAGAAGCACTTAGTAAATACGATTTTTCTTTCTTCTATCCATTATAAATATTTTTCCTAACTCAGTCTACCATAGCTCCATGTTTAGCGGGTTTTTTTCTAACTTCTTTTTTTAAAGAAGGTCTCAGTTTGAGCCTGCTTATTGCCATCTCTCACTGTCCCCTTCTCCAGCAATCCCTGACTCTGTGCTCACTAGTCAGGCTGGTGGAAGGTCAGTCCTGGGTGGCTCAGACATGCCCTGGACAAATGCCCATTTTGAGGTAGGACAGCCAAAAGACTGGCCAATGGCAAGGCGGCCACGCAGCCACGGTTGCCACCTCTGAATGTACAAGTTGTGTGCTGTGCACATGTGCAGAACACCTGGCCCAGAACTCCAGGAGAGGCCGACATCTAGCCTGATATCCTCTTTCATCAACTGGGAAGAAGGGGTTTCTTTTCCAAGGGGTCTACTCTGAAGGGGCAATTAATATGCCTGCAGGGACCCTATTTTCTGATTCCCACCAAGGACTCTTTCCCGCTGGCTTCTACCCCACAGGCCTCCTCCCCCACCCGCTATGGGAACAGGATTCAACTTCTGCCCTTCTCCTCGCTTCAGGGCCCTGGCTGCCTGCCCAATCCACATCCCACGGAGGAGCACAGGACCTGGATTTGCTCGTTCAACGTGGCCCTTTCCCGGCTGCTGCCATCGCTTAGGAGCCGTGAGTACGCACAGTGGTCACTTGGCTCCAACTTTTCTTCTCTTTGAGAAAGGAAAAGGCAAAATCTCTGTGGCTTAAAAGTAGAAGTGTCAAGATGGTGTTACAATTATAGCACCAAAGTCTGGAGAAATGTCTCAGACATGGAAAGCATTAAAATATAGAAAGCTGGTTTTCTAAAATAGTTTTATGGCACTGATTTAAATGGTTTGGATTTTTTCCCCTTTTCTTTTTAGGTTTATTTAAAAGTTTATTTTACTTTTTACCTCTTTTGATTGTAATCAGTCATCTAAAAGACAACTGGAAAGGTTTTTGGGATCAGTAATTTTTAAATGATGGTGAGGTATCACAGTGTCTTCAAGAGAAAAAATAAAATAAAAAAAAGAAACCACAAGGACAATGACCCATAAAGTAGCTGTTCGCACGCAAGGAAGTCCAAGGCCATTTCTCCTTGCTTAAAGGCTTGAAAACAAGGAAGAAGAAAATTCCACAACCCTGAATAACACCAATATAAAAAACTGTCACCAAAGTCTTCCTTCCCAGAGGGAAAATGTCAAGGATATTTCTCAGTTAATTGGACAAACTATCAACAGTGACTGTCCTTTTTAGATGTCTCCTTCCTTTAAAAGACTTTTGGGTGGATATCTCTAAGACAGTCTCTTCAGTAAAAATATGTGGCACGTCATTTATTTCTAATATTTAATGATTTTAGAGTGAATTCGTTTGGGTCTCTACTCTAGATGGCTGTCACGTCAGGGTCACATAGTCTTGAGTCCTGCAATGCTCTGGAAGTCCCCCTGACTGGGCGCTTGGTCAGTGTCTGTAGCTTTACGAAGAGCTTGTGATGTTTTCCTGTCTGGTTCCACCACCTTCTCATTCATTATATTGATGAATGCCCCCTACAATGAGAAGTAACATTTTCTGAACTAGAGACAGGAAAATAAGGTAAGATACCAATATTGCTAGCCATTTCTTTTGGCCACATATCAGCACCTGCAGCCTATACATAGCATTTCCCATTCACATAAATATAGCCCGTGAAAGTGCTCTCCTTTGTCCCACGCCTACCCTGCAAAAAGATAAAAGTCAAAATTTTAGTTTAAAGTTCATTTTTTAAAAAATATATGTAACCAACTTGTGAGAACTGGTATCATAACCAGAGATAATTCAAGTAAAAAAGTCTACTGGAAAGAGAATAAGAGACAGATAAATGTGGAATGCAGGCTCAGTGATAAATGACTCCTCGAGCACACGTGTCAGGCAGTTCACAAAGCAAAAAACAAACCGTAAATAGCACCAGGCAGAGGGCAGGCTCCATATGCAAGTTACATTTGAAAAGCCTGCAGGGCATCAATCATTTCAGGTACAACACACAGATAATAGAAAACCTCCGGGATAGAACCTAACTGAAAGGAAGACTGATGGATGTGGATAACAGAAAGATTTCATTAATACCCACAAATATACTAATTTTGGTGGTGTGGTGTTAAAGTCCTGAAGGAAATTTAATGGGCCACGGAAAGCATCTATTTATTCATTCACTTAGCAAAGATTTACTGAGTATCTACAAGTCCCACGAGTATGTCCTGGGACTAGAAAGATAAAGAGAACACGGCCTCTGCACTGTAAATCTCAGGTTTTATTAAAAGCAAACACCATCTACATATACTCAACAGACATGCATTCATGGGTGCACCAGAAGATAGCACAAGAATTCTTTGCAGCTCAATTTGTTATTCCCCAAACCGGAAGCAACCCAAATGTCCATCAGCAGGAGAATGGATACACTATGGAGTATTCATACAATGAATACTCTTCACAATGAAAAAAATAACAGCACCTGCAGCAACATGGGTGAATTTTACAATGTTGAGTGTAACAAGGTAGAAAAAGAAAATCATATTGCATGATTCCATTTATGGAAAGTTTAGGTTTTTTTTAATTACTGCCCCTCTGTGCCTCAGGGCAGGGACATCAATTTTTTTTTAAGATTTTATTTATTAATTTTTAGACAAAGAGGAAGGGAGGGAGAAAAAAAGGGAGAGAAACATCAATGTGTAGTTGCCTCTCGTGCACCCCCAATTGGGGACCCAGTCCACAACCTAGACATGTACCCTGACTGGGAGTCGAACCAGTGACCCTTTGGTTCTCAGGCCAGCGCTTAATCTACTGAACCACACCAGCCAGGGCTCATTTATGGAAAGTTTAAAACAGGCAAAAATAAAATGATGCAAAAGAGTACAGAATAGGGCTTAGAGTGGGGCTGAGCTAGCAACTGGGGGGTATAGCAGGGAGGTTGCTGGGTAGAGTTTTCTGAGTTGTGTGGTGGGAAGACACTTGTAATCACTTTGTGGGAATTTCTGGATCTATATACATTTATATGCATATTTGCATTTCTATTAAAAAGTATATTGAAAAAAAATGCCAACTGTTTTAAGGGCCAAAGCTCAACATATGTTAGTTGTGAGTAGTGTTTTCATTCTAGAGCCTATTGGCCTATGACTTGCCTCAATTTTCCCATGCTGGGCCTCTCTTCCAAAGAGAATGAGTATTTGGAGATGTCATTAAAGACCTTTAAAGAATTACTGCTTTCCTTCCAATTTTGAAAAAAATTAACCACATTTTGATCTACTTATACTTTAATAGCTACTCTAGAATGTTTAGAATTCTGCTAAAAATTTACCCTGAGAGCAAATTAGTGTACAAAAATTGGGCTAATTTTTTTTCTAGTCAAGTTCAGATCTCAAATTAGTTATTTGATGTCTGCTTTCTTCATATTAAAAATCTACAAAGAGGCCTTTTTCAGAATTTTGGATTCTGGGAGATAGCTGCTCGGGGCCCAAGAACTCACAACCCTCCTAACTACTATTTAGTAACTTTTGCTTCTATGAGCAGAGATCCTAGAAGAAACCAAACTTTGTCACTGAACAAGGGTACGTTCTTGTAATAAGCAGGAAGTAAGCAGTCTTTCAACCACTGTGAATTCTGACACAAAAACAACACTGACGTGAGCCCAACACAAACCAGGGCCACATGGGCCTGGAAGTGCGACTGCATCACTTCCTTTCAGCGAGGAGGGACATTTCCCAGCCTATCGGTCCCAAGGAGCAGGTGGACTGACATCAGTGTCGCATTCTCCTAAATGCACCAAATGCAGCCCCTGAAAAATATGTTTACTTATGGAAATTTTCAAACATACACAAAAATAGAGAAGCCTAATGGACCCCCAGGTATTAACTACCCAGTTTCAACAAATATTAATATTTTATCTTTCTTGTTTCATCTCTCCCCTTCCCACATACTTTTCTTCTTCCTTTTCCTCCCTCCCCCTCCCTTCTTTTCTTGTTTTCTTTCTGTCCTTCTTTCTGCTGAAAAATTTTAAAGAAACTCAGATATTAGATCATTTCCCTTGTAAACACTTCAGCAAACATCTCTAATCAACAATACATTCTTTAAAAACACAGCCACCACATTGTTAGCATACTGAACAGAATTATAAGTAATTTCTTAATATCTAATGCCCAAGTCATCTTCAAATTTTCCAAGCTGTCCCAAAGACATATTTTCCAGTGGGTTTGTTTGAATTAGGATCCAAAGGAGGGCCACACACTACATTCGTTTATGGTTCATAAGCCCCTTTTATTCTCAGAGCCTCCCACCTCCCCGTTTCCATCACCTTTTCATGCACCAGTTTGTCATAGGAACGGGCTCATTTTTTCCTGTGGGATATCTGGATTGGGCTGTTTCCTTGTAGTTATGTAACTTGTTTCTCTCTCCCCTATAACTGGTAAACCTAGAGGTTGACTGGATTCAGTCAGGTTCAATTATTTTTCAGCAAGACAGCCGTTTAAGCCTTAATTTGCTCCAGTTTAGTGTGCTCTTGGGCTCTGCATCATTTCCTTCTACATCTTTTTGCTGCTGTTGTTGTTTTTAACTCCTGTTTTATGTGGCACAAGTACACCTAGTTTTATTACAGCACATCACAGATGTTGCCTATTTTACAAACTCAAGGCAAGACCCTCCACCACCAAAAAGATTACAACTCGCTTTATTGCATCACACGCTTCATTGCAGTGGTCTGTCCCCGAACCCGCAATATTGCCGAGGTGTGCCTGTACTTTGTTCTGTTGGTGGTCACTCAGCCACCAACATATCAGCAGAGTTGAGAAGAGAGAAACCTAAATCTTTCCAGGCCACACCCTGGGCCCTTTCTATCACAGGAAGCTCTGCAGGAGAGGCGCTCCCTGCTCCTTTTTCTCACATCCATCCATAATCTTTTGAAATGAGAACCCTGCAGCAGTCTTAGCAGAAGTCCAGGGTCCCTCTTCCCAGTCAGGGTCTTATAAAACCCACAGTAAAGGCAATGTTCACGTTGTTGCTTCAGCTGAAAGTTTTCTTTGCCATCCAGCAATTACTTCTACAGTAGTGACCAAAACTGCATGCTGGCCCAGAGGAAAGCCAGCTTCCAGTAACCGGCTACCATTCTCTTCATTGTCTCCTGTACAGTTTTTCAGATCCGCTTGTCATATTTTCATTGCGACTGTCTGAATTAGTGTAGCTCTCCCTAGTGTTAAATTTTTTCTCAGGTCTGACAAAATGTTGATAATTGTCGAGTGCATATGATAAGTAATGGGGTTTGCTATAATCATCTCTCTTTTCAAATAAAATCAGGAAATGGGAGAATTACTGTTTTTTGTCCTCTCATCATGCCTAAATCGGGGGTCCAGCAGGTGATGAAACTTCAGTGGGGTCATTTGTCACACTGACGCAGAGGTCTTGGAAGTTGTCTTTGACTGGATGACTCCCACATCCCAGGCCTTGTCTGGTGCAGAAAGGCCGCTGCCTCTGGTGCTGCCGGTACAACTGCAGTCACTTACCGTGGCTTCGGCCCTGCCTCTGGGAAGGCCTAGCTGTTGTCAGAAGCTGCCGGCACACTTCAGGTGCAAAGACACCCTGTAAGGGACTGAGGTCAGCACTGTTCCAGCTCAGGGCAGTTTCGGCGAGGGGAGGAGCCGAGGGAGTGAGATTAGGAGGTACCTGTCTGAGCCCTGCACGGTTCCACTGAAGTGAGGCAATAAAGCTCTTCAGGCAATTTTTTTCACATGAAAAGTAAAGTGGCAATTTGCATGCAATTATGAACCTTTAAAAGACAAATAAATGAGCATTAGAGAAGCATTAGAGCTTCTTTACTGAAGCTAAATATCCTAAGACCGTTGTGGGAACGACTCCGCAGCAGGAACCCCGAAGTGCAGTTGCGTTTTGGTGCTGAGTGGCTCAAGACGTACAAAACAAAGTGGGGGTGACCCAGCAGGCCCTATCCAAAGACTGCGTTTCCTGGATTTGGGGATTTTCTTCTATGTCTTTTGTTTGTTTGTTTGTTTGTTTGTAGCTCCTATTTTATATGGTATTTTATTCTGTTAGTGGCCTCTTCAGAATTGCGCGGCTTTACACTGGGTGGACTTGAGGCAAACCTTGCTTTCTCATGAATCTAATCAGGCCTTCTTAACCTGGTTTAGCATCTGAATTTCTGATATTTAATGGCATAGATTACATCCCATTATAGTGTGGTGGCATTTTTCAGTTGGTTTATTGCAATGGTATCATGAAACCATGAATGTGGAGCTAGAAGTCATTGTCTCATGTTAAAAGAGGTGATTAAACACGAAGAGTTTAGGTGTAGATTTCGTACTCTGGTTTATGTTTTTGAGGTGGAGAGAAAGGGAACAAGTAAAAGGAAAATGGCAACTTGCATGCTGGATGAAAAACTCCAAAGTGCCAAGACAGCTCGTCTCTTTTCTCTCTCCTGCATGCAATATTAATAGCATCCAACCAGGGGCTTGTGCTGGTGAGAGCCAGTCTTTCCTGGAGGGAGGCCACAGAGAACGGTCACCACCCAGGATTACTTGTTGTGACCAGAGCAGCGAAATGCTTCGATCTGCTCAAAGACAAACGTGTTTGATTAAATAGGACCCTCCTTAAAATTCTACCTGTGTTCGTTTTGGACTTGAGACCTGTACTTTGCCAGCATTTTTACATAAATGAACATAAGTTTGCTGAAGTGAGAGAGTCGGGAACATGTTTTACGTGGGACAAGAGTTTCTGACACTGACTAACCTCAAAACTGTATTTTATGGTGTTAAAATATTTATATTAGGGTTTAGAAGCATTTCAATAAGTTCCTGTAACTACTAATAGGCAGAAGGTATCATGACTGTTAATATTTATATTTCCCTCTGTTTTCACTCTCATTTAAAGCTTCTAATTTGCTGCTGGGCATGTCACAAAATGAGTTTAATAAACAAAAAAATTTGGACATCCTTGGTTTAGATTTTAATTTTATACATATTTTATCTTTTTACCTGTTATGATTTCCAATATATAGCAACAGGAAACTAATAGGGTGGTTTTTGTCCTTGAGCAAAACACGGAAATTTGAGATTGCATAAACCAGTTTCCCTGAAGAGTACATAACTTGGCTTGTAGAAATTGAATGTTATACTGTGTGTTACTCATATGTTTTTGTGTAAACACACACATATATATGCATATACATGTATCTATTGACATATTTGTCTTAGTATAATCATTGAGACCTTTAAGAAAGGTATCAGATGGAGAGTTTGGGGATTCTTACGAGGAACATCGAACCCTAGTGAATTTAATCCATGCCGGATGAAAATAACAGAATGAAAGCACAGAGAATTGTTCTGTAATATCAAAGCACAGAGCCTGGGAAGAGAAAACGGCAAGACGAAGTTTGTATTTCAGTAAACAACAGATATTTAAGCATTAACTAAAACCTTCACAATATTTACAGTTTCTACAATGTATATTTTATTATTTCGTTTGTCGTGTCAAAAACTTGAAAAATGAAAGGGAATCTTTGCAGGAGAGGAATCAGGAGAAATGGAAATAGTTCCTGTGTCCCACCCCAAAGGAGATGTTGTCCGAGGTAGGACCGGTGCTCGCAGCTGCAGAGAGGGGCCCTCCAGCCAGACTCCAAGGGCTTTGGGAAGGACGAAAGACATTAGCCCGGGATGAAAGGGCAGTGGAGACATGAGCGGGAAGCCTGAGCAGCTGGAGGTCTAACTGCTCCCTCAGTAGGTGAAGGGTTTGGAGGGTGGCCCTCACCCTGGCTGCACACTGGCACCCCAGCACCCCTGGGGAGCTTCTCCGACTTGTTGGAGCTAGGCTGGCACAAGTAGGCCGAGGTGGGTCCAGGCCTGCACATTTCCGATGCGCCCACATATTTCCTGTGTGCGCTCAAGCATTGGGAACACTGGGCTAAGGTTTTTCTTCCTTAATATATTTATTTTTGCAAGTTCAGCATCTGAAGATGTTTCTTTCGGGTTTACAATGCGCAATTACTAAATCATGCTATTATGTGATTAATGACCCCTTAGGTCTCCAAGTCAGGGTCTAGCTAGGCTTAAAGTCTAAAAAAACTAGAAAAAACTTAGCACACTCCAATTTTTTAAAGAAAAATAATACAAAGCATACTATAAAAACAGCTAAATACAGTTAGAATTACTACATCCCATTTTAAAATAATGCTTAAAATAAGCTTTAAAGATGTAAATACCAGAACCAGTCTGATACCTTTACACTAATCCCTAATTGTTACCAATTGGTGTTTATTCTGAGCGTAGTTATAATCAGACTACTTTAAAAGGTTTCCTCTATTCTCTAAATGTTTATCTTCGAGACAGACCTCTTTGCGTTAAACACTAGTATAGTCTTAGATGACTGTTTTCACCTGAAAGAATTCTCTACTTTGGGGAAAGAAAAATGAGTTACTTGCTCATCTTTCCATACCTGTTTTATTTCCTTTTTTTATATCTTGTTTAGGTCAAAAATGGAATGCACCTTTTCACACTCACAGTCATAATGCAGATTTATTTCTGATATGTCTGCCAGGTCAAAGAATGAGTTTCCTTGTTACAAAAACATTACACTTTAAAGCAACATTCGGTAAAAGAGATGGTAGAGTTAGAAAATCACCACTTCGCAACCATCATGAACAAAACTGATTCAGGCCGGAATCATCAGTGGAAGCTAAAACCATCCGTTTCAACCTTGACAGGATACTTATTTAAAGTACTTCCCCACACATTACAGTAACAAAGGGGAAGGAGCAGGTGTTACCTCCTAGGGAGGGAAGCTGGGGGCCAGCACCTTCTCCAAAGTGGAACAGGGAAGAACGGACGGACTGGGTCATGTGCCTCCTGGTGTGATCCAGTGAGGAGGACAGAACGTTACCCATCCGCGTTCCTGCCCAAACACACAGCCTGGAACTAAGCAGAGAGAAGACTCGGACCAGCTCTAATGAGGGACACACTGTCATCGCCCTAAAGTCTGCAAAAATGTTCATGTGAAAGGCTGAAGAACTGCTTCGGATTGAGAAGGGATTAAAGACCATGACAAATAAGTGCCGATTTCCTGAACTGATCATTGCCCTGCACTGTGTAATACAAAGTCATTTTTATGAAATTCCGTATTTTGCCGTGTACAATGCGCACTTTTTGCCCAAATTTTTGAGGGGAAAATAGGATGTTCATTATACTTGGGTAGTATCTGAAATACCTTGTGTCTGTTCTTATGTTTTGTAATTATTTGTTACATACAATTTCTTGTACCATATGTGTTCAAAATTAAATGCTAAAATTCCTTTATAATACACAAAGCAAGTATCTAAATATAAATATACGTATAATTCGAATTTAAAAAGTAAAATGAAAGGTTTTTTTCCAGAAAGTTTGGCCAAAAACGTGGGTGCACAGTATACACGGAAGTGCATCATACACAGCAAAATACGGTGCGTGCTAAAATTATTTAGAAGTAAGGAATCATGATGTCTGCACTTCATTTTGTAATCTTTAATAGTTCATCAAAAGGCATAATAAAATTAAAATGAATAAATAAATATGTGTAAAGAAGAGAGAGATAGAAGGATAATGTGGAAAAATTGCTAACAACTGACGAACCTAAACGACAGGTGTAAGAAAGTTCATTGTACTGTATTCTGTAAGTGTTGAGTATTTTTCAAAACAAAACATTTGGAAAGCCATGGAAGCAGAATACTCAATAGCCTTGTAAAGAGTCAGACACAGCTTCGCAACGGTGGCAGGCATATTTTGTTTTACTTCCCTTTCCTCTTACCTACTTTGCCAGCTTTAACGAGCGTCTGATGGTCTGTGAAGGGCCCATCAAGCTCTAGGAAAGTGTCTTCCTTAAGGGAAATCATTTAAAAATTGACAAATCCTTTGAGAGTCTCGTAACTGTCTTCTAATTCATTGGTTTAATAAATACAGGGTTTGGGGTAGTTAAGTTTTTCTGTGTTTTATTAATTATAGTAAAATATGCATAAAGCTTGCCATTTTTAATGGCATTAAGTACAGTATTCACATTGTCATACAGCCCTCAGCGGCACCCACTCCAGAACTTTTTCGCCATTCCATTCTGAAACTCTCAACTTTTAAATGATAACTCCCCTCCACCTCTTTATATATCTTCATATATTCTGGATATTAATCCCTTACCAGATATATGTGATTTGCAAATATTTCCTCCCATTCGGTGAGTTCCCCTTTTACTCCTTTGAGGCACAAAAAGATTTTAATTTTGATGGAGTCCCATTTGTCTACTTTTTCTTTTGTTGCCTGCTTTTGGTGTCATAATTAAGAAATCATTTTTATTTTGCTTTTTAAAGTGATGAATAGGCATAGATTTTTTTCTTTGCGTTTTAGGAGAGGAATGATAATTCTAGTTACTAATAGTTTCTGGAATGTGCGACCTGTACGTTATGGCCTTGGCAGGGTGTAACTGCCAAATGAAGATACATTTCCTTTTGCTGACTAAATTATCACTGAGTCATTGCTGCGGTGTAGTCCTTTTAAGTCTCCCCTCTACTATTTCTGTAAATGTCTCGGGGGGTTCCTCATGTGCTCCGGAACAAATCGCTGCTTTTTGTTTTTTGTTTTCCTGTTCAAGCCTCTTCCTTTCCCCTGTGCTGCTAGCAACCTGGTGATGTGTTGATCTGCTGGGCACAGGTGTCCCAAAGTGCATCTGCACTGAGATCTCCGACTTGCCCTGTGACCCAGAGAGAGGAGGAGGTCTCGCCGCTCCCTCACCCTCAGCTGATGTGGGTACCTTGAGCTTCCTGGCATAGACGCCTGTCTTAACTTACCTGCACCCAGGTGGGCATGGAGTGTATCTCAGGGTGGGAACCTGGGGTACTGTTAAGGAAAAAATCATTAAAACAGTAAGTAAATCTTCACCCAGACTGGTGTGATAGGTGTCAAGACTGGCAATGGGGGAGAGAGATCAGGCTGAACTTGGGAAGAGCAAAGACACTGGAGATTTATAGACAAGGGTTGGAGTGTCAGGAGGGGAGTAAGAACAGACATCAAAGGTGGAGAGGTTCTTGCCAAACTGACTAAACAGCATTCTTGCTGAAGGCAGGGGGGGTGGTGATCATCCCCAAGGGTGGAGATGAAGAATTTGAGTGGATTCAAAGGGTGAGGGGCTCTCTCCAGACCGAGTTACCAGGATTCCTGCTACAATCGGGTTGTGTGCACCCAGCAAGGATCAGTGTCGAGGCCTAGTCAGGAAGAGGGCTCAGAGGAGCCTGTCTGAAGTTTGGTCAGGAGACAGTCTTTGTTGGTCCCTCCTCCTGTTCAAGGAAAGACGAGACATTCTTCCTTCCTCTAGACAAGATAAGCCCATTTCCCATTGGCTGCCTTTAGTCCGTAAAGGACTAGCTGAAGCGACTGTTGAAACGGGACAGAAAGGCAGCCAGTAGAGAAGATCTATAGATGCCATGCCATGCTTGAAGCATCCTCAGAGTGGAGAGAGGACAGCGTGGTAATCCGATGGGTTTTTTGGTTTTGGTGTGAATGTCTCTGATGATAGAGTAAACGGCACCTTCGCAGTGGAAGTTACTTTTTCTGGGGCAGAGCATGGAGGAAGCCAGTTTCCTCGTGAACCTCCTGGCAGGCCCACCCAGCAGCAGCTGCGGGCACGAAGGCTGCCCACCCCGCCGCTTCCACTTGCTGGGCTGCTTTAGATACAAGACAACCCAGCATCCCAGTGAGGGTCTGGGCAGGCAGGTTGGTGTTCTCAGTGGCTCTAGGGCAGGCGGTGAGAGAAAAATGGCAAGTGTTAATTTGGAGAGTTGGAGCTAGATAATTGGAGGAAACTAAAATTGAAAATTTGATAAGGACTGATGATGTATAAGAAAGCTGGATCCAGTCCAATTTATAGAAAAATAACAAATCCTCAAAGACAGTAAGTAGGAATCGAATCTGATAACCCACAGAGGTGTGCTATAGTTTTCCTATAACTTATGAAACACAAATGTTTCCTCAAGTTTATCAAATATGAAATTTCTCTCTATAGTCGTCTTCCTTTTTGATTCTTGTTGGCAAAGTAAATCTCGTCTCATTAGATTTCCCTGATTATTTATATAACTTCAGCAACAATATAATTGACCACACAGACCTTTTTAGGTCTCTGTTAACTGGAACTTTTAGTAAAGAATCTCAGATTGGACTTTTAAAAATATTTTGAGGCAAGGAAGCCAAGCCAAAAACTTGTTGCCAAACTTTACCTTCACTACCTACAGATTTGGGTGATTTCCTGTCTTCTGGAAGTCCCCAAAGTATTGTAGGTTTCCTGGGCCCACCAGGAAGTGACCTCCCTTACTCTCCTGTAAGACCAGGGCCTCTGTCGTTCAAGGGCCAGGCTTGTTTTCCCAAGAGGGCTTTGTAAGCATTGGCGCCACGAAGGCCACCTCAGTGCCTTATAGCTGTCTGGTCATATCTGATTCTGTGCATATCATTCTCAAACGTCGCATGCCAGTCAAAACTGGTTATATACCTAATTTTTCCAATTATGTGCTGTTACAAGGAGGACAGATGCTTATAGAACTCATACAAATAATTGTTTTGCCATGGAAATAAATATAATCAATAAGAATTTCTTAATTCTGAAGGGACCAGGCAGAAAGAAAAAAAAGTGTTCAATTTCTGTTTATAAAGTATGATCACTAAACCGGTGAAGGTGTTGCTGGCTTAAGAGGAAAGAGAAAGGGGTACGTTATTTCCAGGAAACAGAGCATTGAAAAGTAGCCAAGGTCCTTCATCAGATCATTTGGTCCCACGTAATGAATTCCTGTTCAGCTTGGTCTTGGGTTAGCAGCGTCGTGAACCTGTCAGCTTCTCAGCCAGAGTTCTGGAAATCCTTACTCAGCTCAGTGGTGTGGTGTTAAAGGTTTTTAAGCAGTGCCACCAAAAAGCCCATCATATTTGTTCCCATGGGTGTCTGAGACCGTCTCTCCTCGCTGAAGACGAAGCACTCTGGCCTATAGTTGATTGCCAACCCTTTCAAGAAAGTATCAGAGCGAAACAATAACTATGTGTGGATGACAAGGGACTTAACACGGCCGTGGTCAAGGATCTGATGTGAGTGCGTTTGGCCAGGGAATTTGGCTACTTCTGTGGCGTACAACATTTTAAAAGAATAACCGAAATTGTGACTGATAACATATTGGACATATGGACAGCAAGAGCATTGACAAATTTCTGTGAACTTCATACAGTGATTGATGTGTTTTTATTAATGAGTTTTACCCATACAAATATAATCTAGAGGAGGTTAAGCATCCCTTCTTACTTGATAGTTATTTTTAGGCCATTTGACATGCAAATAAGCCTAGTTATTTTTTAACATCTCTTTTTTTACAAGATGAAAGAACAAATCCTTTGAGATTTTCCAGAGGTCCTCTGAGAAATTCAAAGTCCATTCAAGATGAAGAGTTCATTTAGGATTTGATTTTGGAGAAGCAAGATTGTCAAAAATGTCAAAAGGCTTCAATGCTTGATTAAGTACGATCCTAGGTCACTGAAGTAACACTGAACTACCTATTCAGCCAAAGTGACAATACAGGAATTCAAAAGTAACTATGCGAGATAACGTGACTGCAAAAACCCTTAGCTTTTTTAAAAAGTGAAAAGACTCTCTGAAATAATCAAGGACATGAGAAAGGTTAACACAAAGCACATGAAATTATTCTGATAAGACACAAGATCTTGGTTTCTTAGGCACATTATGCAAAAAGTAAAGAAAAACCCTTTACAGTCTCATATAAAGAGCAGACCAATAATCAAAGAACATTATCATCTGTAACAGAAGGAAAACCAAATTCTAGCTTTGTATCAATGTAGTTTTGGTATTGAGGTTTCTTTGAAAAAAAAATTTTTTTTTAAATAAACCATCCAATTTGAGCCAGCTTTGACCATGTGAGATGAGATTTCTTTTCTACTAACCTATAACATTATATATTCATTCAGTTTTATCTTACACTTTTCCTCTTTCTCATTCTAGAGCAAATAGTGATTTTATTTAGGACAAAATTACTCTTTTCCCCTTAACAAAAACACATCCTACATTTCTTGCACTCTTTTCATGCAAAGTTGTTTCTCTTCACCCTTATTACTTGTAGTTTTATTTACATATACTTATCATTTTCAGCCATTAGTAACTTTTTTTTTTTACAGAGAAAATTAGGAAGTAGACGGTTGTGAATTGTCTGGCACATAGCACCATTCTGTAACAGACTAGCAAGTTTTTAAAAAGATTTTATTTATTTATTTTTAGAGAGAGGAAAAGGGAGGGGAAAGAAAGGGAGGAAAACATTAATGTGAGAGAGAAACATTGATAGGTTTTTCATCCTGACGGGGGGCCAAACCTGCAACCCACGTACATGCCCTGACCCAGTATTCAACCAGTGACCTTTTGGTTTGCTAGACAACATCCAACCAACTAAGCCACACTGGTCAAGGGCAGAGCCTAGCAAATGTTAGGAATACATCATATGTGTTAGTCAGGGCTCTCCCGAGAAACAGAACCAATGGGGTATATAAAGATACATATAAGATACTATAGGAATCACCTCACACAGTTACGGAGGCCTAGAAGTCCCATAACCTGCCGTCTGCCAGCTGGAGACTCAGGATAGGCAGTGGTGTGGTTCAGTCCAAGTACGAAGGCCTGAGAATCAGAGCAATGGTGCAAGTCCCAGTCTGAGTCCAAAGGACAAGAACCAGGAGCTCTGACCTCCAAGGGCAGGAGAAGACAGGTGTCTCAGCTCAGTTAGAGAGAGGGGATTCGCTTTCCTCCACCTCTTTGTTCCCTTCGGGCCGGGGCTAGATGATGCCTACCTACGCTGGGGAGGGCCATCTGCTTTGCTCAGTCCCCTGGCTGAAGTGCTTATCTCTCCCAGAGACGCCCTCAGACACAGCGGGAATAATGTTTACCAGCTCTCTGGACAACCCTTAGTGCAGTCAGGTTGACACATAACATGGGCCATCGCGCCATCTCCCAATTTTTATAGGTGTGTGCTTCCCCGCGGTACACCTTTTCAATTTGACAGAAGGAGCATGCTTATTAACAGACCCAAATACATTGAGCTCCTCTGGAATGTGTAAAAATAAGAAACAAAGGGACTTAAATTTATGCTTAGTAATGAGTGTTCTAGAAATGATCTAGATATTTAACAAATACCTATTACTTAACATAGCATAACTCTAAGATCACCATTTGCCAAAAATACTTTGGAAATGATTTTCAGGCAGACGTATATTATTAAACAAAGCTAGCCATCATCTCACGCTACTTCGCTGTGAACTGTTTTTACAGCACGTTCAAGTTAGGCAAGTGTCACAGAAGCAGAGCCTATCAAGGTTAAATACATGGGTGTCTGGTTTTCCTGCCGTGTTTGAAGTGCATGAGGTAATGGTTAATGGGTATCAACAAATTCATTTCTACAGTATGCTTGTCCATTTATTCTTAGGTTGAATTTATAATTTTTATAATCTTAAACATCTAGTAGATACAATATTACCTTACTTGTCTAGTAAACCCAAGCAAAATAAAAAGGTTTGCTTGCATAATATTTAGTGCCCAAACTCTGAACACAGAGTTTTTTTTATCAAAGCAATAATACCAAACTAGTCTTATTTATCAAAGATTCACTCATGTCCCATGAACTTGAAAAACATTTGGGTTAGTTTTATGTAAGTGCTTAATTATCTCTAAGCCAATTTGAATAGAGTTTCTTTGTGGAGTTTTATAAATTAATTTGGTAAAACCATTCCAAGGTAGAGAAATATCACATATACATGACCTATATACATACATAAACATACACAAATATATAGACAGACACAAATAGAGACTAGATGGCTTTCATTCCAAATTGTCAGCTGCGAGTCTGATAAACGCAGTAATTTAAAACTCACCGATTTATATGAAATAATTGGGGCTCATCTTTGCTCCACTTCATACTTTCATCTGAATTGTGTTTCTGGCAAATGGGACAGGTTGGGGTTGCCTACTTGAGAGAGGAGACATCAGGAGTAGGGGGATTCTTGTCACACTGACTCAATAGGATTCTTCCTGAAGGCAGGTCAAGGTGATCCAATATCAAGGGTGGGGGGTTCTTCCTAAACTTGAGTGGGCAGGATTCTCATACCGCTGGGTTCCGCAGCACAAATGCGGCCGTCTCACAATTTTTGTAGGTGGATCCGTCCTCATCATGCTTTTGTAGGTATATGGTTGAGGCCTCGGCAAGAACAGGATCGAAGGAGCCTGCCTGAGTGTGGTGAAGGAGGGAGTGTTCATCAGTACGTGTGAGAGGACCTGCACTTGCCCCACGAACATCCCAGTGTCAGAGGGGGCGTGCCATGCAATGGCACAGGAAAGACACTATGGAAAAGGAGAGAGATTTATATTTTAGCACTTTTCATGGCGTCTTTCTTGCTTTTTGAACACAGGGCTCTGCATTTTCATCTTGCACAGGGCCCACAAATTGTGGAACCAGCCTAGCCTACAGCCTGGGTAACACGAAGATGTAGTCATCTCTTCCCTTGGGAGTCTAATTCCTCAGGCACAAACCCGAGAAAAGTTTAGCCTGAACACCCTTCTTGCCACAGCCTGGCCCTTACCTCCCTGTGAGCAAATATTTAGATGAGCCAAACACACATCTCCCCAAGAAGGAGTTCAGCGTGGAGAGTGGGTATTTAGGCTGTGGAGGAACGTATCTTCTCTCTCTGGAGAGGCAAGGTTCTGCCGATAGTGAACTCATCTACATGACTAAGCAGAACATTAACATCAGTTTTTGCGTTTGTGTAACTTTGTGAGTTCAGGGCTTCCCTTGAAGGTTGATGCTATGGTCTGAACGTTTGTGTTCCCCCCAAATTCATTCGTTGAATCCTAACCCCCTGAGGTGATAGTAATGAAAGGTGGGGCCTTCAGAGGTACTTAAGTCGTGAGAGTGGAGCCCTCACGACTCAAGGAATGGGATTACTGCCTTACCAGAGAGGCTCCGGGGAGACCCCAACCCCTTCCACCATGAGGACACCGAAGGCACCAGCTGTGACCCAGCAAGGGTCCTCACCAGAACATGACTTTGCTGGTACCTTGATCTTGGACTTGCAGCCTCCATAACTGTGAGAAATAAATTTCTATTGTTTAGAAGCTACCCAGTCTGTGCTATTTTGTGATGGCAGCCTGAATGGACTAGCCCAGGTGGGACTAGTAATGGTCCCACCAGTTAGTAATGGACTAACTGGCCTTACATTTGTATCACTAAAAGATTCCCCAATGTGGTACTTCCTACACAGAAATGAGGCCCGGGTACAAGGACAGATTCTAGTCCTCCGCCTGTACCCCTCAACGCAGATATCTAACTGCAAGCAGATGACAGTCCAGCCTCCACCAGTTCCCTGAGAGCAGAAGCTTTTGCTGCTGTAATTATTGTACTAAGATTCCTTTTATTTTATTTTCACCAGGCTTTCTAGTATGTGCTTTGTCTCTGGGTCACACTTTTCTGCCTTCTGAACTTGCCCTTTAACTGTCTTCTTTGCTTCCTCATTTTGTAAAACAGGACACACCTTACAGGAGAGGTGAGAGTGGGTAAAGTATTGTTGAAAATAAAATTATTTCCTGATCTCTCCTTTCTATCTACATTTTCAATATTTATAAAAATACGCTTAGTCTCTGATTAAGTAAAACAGTAACAAATGGATTGAAAGCCTAGTGTTTTCATTCTAAAAAATTACTGCTTTATGTAAACTTCATCTGCACCAGCCAGCCAGTGTACAGAGTGATTATTCATTTCACAGTCCAAGTCTCCCTGTTTTAGAGTATTTTACAGAGAACTGCTCCTTGCCCCAAACTTGTGCCCCGACTTTCCCTTTATTTTTCTTCTCCACCAAATATTTTTCCATTTTACCAAGTCTTATAGTCTGGTGATGTAAATGTTTGCTCCTTAGAGTTCTTGTGGCTGAGAATGCCATTGTGTCCGACATTTCATTGAGTTTTTAGGACATCAAAGCCTTAACCTCCGAACAGCAAATTGTTTCCTCCAGAGAAGCTAGCACCAGCCGTTGACTGTGGCTCTCTGCTGTGCACTGAGAAGTATGCGGGACAGGTTCGAGTTTAGCAAAACAAAATCGTGATAGATTAGTGCTGTGTGTGCTGGGGGCGAAGATGTGAAGGCTACATGTTGTACTTTTCTCCTGAGCCCAGAGGTACTAGGACGTTTCCAGACGCCATGGTGTAAACAGCCGGTGGCAGGAACACATAAAGGAACACAGTTTGGATTGAGGAGGCATTTTGATGTCTCCAACATCTCACTTGGCCTACTCCTTGTCTTTTAAAAAACCTCCATGGTTTTGCTTCGTCTGGTTGGTCACCTATTGATGATTCCCCTGTTATTATATATAACCCATGATGGAATGGGTGATCAATCTTGGCATATAAAGTACAGCACAAATCTGTCAAGTGAGACTGTTTAACTCAGTCAGTTTGACTCCTTTAATAAGTCCAAATGCCTCTTCAAGGTTGAATGTTGCCCTAGAATTTAGTCCTAGAAGGACTAAATAGACATCAAGACAAGAGGGTGGACTTTATACATGCGTTGGACCATCGAAGATGGCGGCACCTGCTGAAGCTGGCGGTGGGTGACGTGGTTAAGGTGGAGAGGGGAAGGGCAGGTCAGGAACCCGTGATACCTGCAGCATTCATGAGGAAGCTGACAGAGGAGGGGTGTAAAAGTTTGGGCAAAATGAAGGTTTGGTCTTGTTATACCTACCTCTAATTACTGATAATGAGCTTCAGGATACCTAAAATGAAGTTACCTATCAATCTCCTCAAATCGCTTCTCTTACCCTTTAGTTTTTACTTTAACCCATCACGATCGCGGTGTGTATCTGACACAAGCTGTCCTGAAATCTGGCAGGAACCCTTTGGATTTGGGCACCACGTGGGTGCTCACCAGTTTAGGAGTAGCACAGCTGCAAAACACAGAGCTTGTGTTCTTCATCAGATTTCTGCTGAGTTTAAAGATTGAACGGGGAAGGAGGAAGGAAAGGTTTACTTTTGCTTAAAGTTCCCCAGGAATAAAAACGTAGGTCAGGTTCTCTGTAGGCTGCTTTTGAATTAGAGTTGAGTTTTGAGAATTAAATTGGGTCAGACTAATTCTAGAGAACATCAAGGTTTCTGGGATTCCTAAAAACCACCCACCTTCAGAAGACTCACATCAGGATAAGCCTGGAAGTGGACTGACCTACTCGGGAGAATTCTGACTATAGAAATCGGCCCCAAAATAGCTCTTGCCTCTCTCGGCAACCTCAGTTTCCTCCAGGACGGGCACAAAAGCCAGGCTTGCAGGGACTGGCTATGTCATCCTGCCTTTGAGCAGAACTGGAGAGTGTGCTTTGGGTGAAAGGGTGCGGGGAATCGTCTTGGTCAAGTGGCAGTGGCTCCACATTTTATATTCTTGGAGCTGGGAAGACTGCAGCAGGAAGCTCCTTGGCACAAATCGCAGGCTTCTATGATGGGCAGGGATGCCCAGAAATGTCATGTGGCTTGATGCTCAGGCTTTTTGAACTTCGTGTCCAAGTATTCATGTGAAATACCGTGGGGAGGGTCCCCTGTGCAAAGATGCCTGTAAGCATTTTCATTTTCTTTTCAATAATTACTGTAGAAAAAAAAGACCAACTAGAAAGAAAGAGTTCAGTGTTCTAAGTTCTTGTGCCCCATCCAAATCTGCTTTATAAAGTCTCTATGGAAGAACCAGAAATATGACTTTAATGGCCCGGGTGGGTTCTTGCACTATACGTGTACAAAGCAGAAGGTTGAGAAAGCTTAGTGCTCTGAATCACCCACTGTACTTTATACATTTATTTAGAGAAGAATAGTTTAGTTTTAATTATTTATGGTAATAGCTCTCAGTGTACTAGTAAATGTCCTTGGGTGCATATTTTGTAAAAGTAATGAAGTCTTTGTAATGTGAGCTTTCTCTTCAGCTACAGGCTGCCCTCTCTTTGCTAAAGAACCGGAGCAGAATGTGTCTGTGTTTGTGTATAGAAGTGTGTATAAATTACTAGGCTTGAGGGTTAGTGAGATGCTATCAAACTTGATTGAGGACTTCTGAGAATTATTCCTGGATATACTCACTTCCCCCATCTCCCAGTCACCCTACCTTCCAAACATAACATTAGCAACTTGACCAAAGAAAATATCACTGTGTGGGAGGTGAGCAGCCGTCAGAATATTTTTGTTGTTGTTTTCTCTCAGTGTTTTCCTCGTTGCTTCTTCCTCTGTTGCTATAATCTTAGGGTATACCAATAAAACATACTATAAATCTGCTATTTCCCTCTGGCCTGAGTTATACAGACTGCAGTTTATGGGTAAGTGTTATTATGTCATGGAACCTTCTCTCTTCTTATTTGCTTCTTTCTTCTGCTTCTCTCTCTGTCTCCTCTCCCTGGGATTAATTTTGGGTTTGTTTTTTTTCCCCTTCTGGGAAACTTCTGCACACGAAAACCAGAGAGATTGTGCAGAGGACAACGAGCGTGCATGTGTCATCTGTTTAACTAACAATTTGAAGAGCTGAGATCTCTGAAATTATAGGTCTCATGGTGTACTATTTTAGGGGCCTCCATAGAGGCTGGTTAGGGGGCCAACAGGCCTCGATGATGATAATGGTCCATATTCACATCACAGGCAATAGAACAAAACCCTGGCACACATCGATGTAACGTTTACAGCTTTGCTATTTGCAGGGGAGCTAAAAGGTGCTGGTATGTTGAACTTTCCACTAGGAATTCCCATTTCATAGAGGGTTTGTGAGAATTTAATGAGATGGTGCCTTTAAAGAACTTGTTAGGAATCAGCCAGTCTTGAAAGCTGCTGGGTGAGAGTCACTTAGCTAATGGACAAGCTTAGTGATACCTTAACTACTGATGTCAGAGATTTGCAGACTCAAGAAGTTCCTTAAAATTGCACTATAAAAATGTTACTCCATTTAGCCTCACCATTACTCCTAGGCTCCAAGACAGAGGCTGATTATTAAGAAAGCTGTATGGAGATAATTATGCTAAGCGAAATAAACCAGTCAGAGAAAGACAAATACCATATGATCTCACCTATATATGGAATCTAATGAACAAAATAAACTGACATAAATAAGCAGGAACAGAGGCGTAAACACATGGAACAGACTGATAACTGTCAGGGGGGAGGGAGGGGGGACTGGATGACAGACAGTGAAGGGATTAGCCCAAGAACATATATATGCATGGCCCATGGACACAGGCAGCAGTGTGGGGTGGCCAGAGGGAAGGGGGCCAGGGGCTGGAAGTGGGCAAAGGGCGGGGGAATGGGGACATCTGCAATAGTGTTGACAGGAAAAATAAGGTTTTAAAAGATAAATAAATATAAAAAGTAAAATTGATAGATGGATAGAGGAGTGGATAGATGGGTAACTGTGTGATAGAGCCAATCTAGCAAAAATATTACTGGTTAAATCTAGATGCTGGGGAGAGGTCTTTACTAAAATTTCTTCACCTTTGCTATATGTTTGAAAAATTCATAATAAAATGTTGGGGAAAATATGTTCATATAATCAAAAGTAATCATATTAATTGAAGAAAAAAGAAGAAGAAAGCTGTATGGAAGTGCTTCCTTCTCAAACGGGATCTCAAACACCATAGTCCTTCAGAGAGAAAAGCTCTGCTAATGTCAAAATCACCCACCTGTACAC
The DNA here is from genome assembly GCF_022682495.2 of Desmodus rotundus. NCBI lineage: Eukaryota > Metazoa > Chordata > Mammalia > Chiroptera > Phyllostomidae > Desmodus > Desmodus rotundus. Next base: position 6,793,942 of record NC_071395.1, read on the forward strand.
TACTCACGGCTTCTGCGGGTGCGAGAACAACTGACCTCACCTTTTGCAACCTCACCTATGATGTCATCTGGTCAATAACAAAGTCTTGAAACTGATCAAGCCTTTGGATCTAACTGTGATTTCACAGGAAACCTAAGAGATAGTAGAACATTAACACACACACACACACACACACACAGAGTGAGGATGGAATCAGCAAAATTGAGGCTGTGGGAAACTCAGTAGGTCAAAAAACCAATTTCTTCAATTAAAAACATTACAAGATAAAACAAAGATAATGATGGAAGAGAAGCAGAAAGAGGAGAGACTTAAAGTCCCGACCAAACAATTGCAGAGTATGGACTTCATTTGGATACTGAGCCAAACAAATAAACTGATGAAATGGAAAAAAGTACATGAGACAGGTGAAGACAACTGGGAAGGTGGGAACGCTTCCTGGAGGTTTGATCATGTTAAGGAATTATTGTTAATTTTTTTAGGCATGACGATAGTATCATAATTTTGTTTTTATTTTAAAAGCCCTTATTTTTTAGAGAAATATAAGTAAAGTATGTGAAAGGATAGCCTGCCTAGGATTTCTTCAAAGTAATCAGAGGTGGAACAAAACTGGCTATTCTTTTATACTCGATGAAGCCAGGCAATGGGTACATTGGGAAGTTTATACCATTGTCTCTATTTGTATGCCTTTGAGAAATTCCATCTGTCTCTTCCCTGCCTATCCCCACCCCCCATTAATGGAAACAACTGAAAAGAATGAAATCAGTGTAGGAGGAGGGGAGGACAAAGTGGGCCCAGAAAAAAACAAAACCGAAAACGTGATCAATCTAATAGGAGGCAGGAAATAAAGAAGAAGAAAACACTTGCCCGAAGAGTAGCCTCCCAGTATGTGAAAGCCTTCAGCGAAACTCCCAGAGTGAAAGTGCGTTTTGAGCTGGGACGGGCCCTGATCCTGGCCCTCCCTGTGTCAGGTCGGGGTGGGGGCCTTTCTGGGCGAAGGTGTGCGTGGATTCTTGGGCTATATTAAGAGCTGGGGCATCCTTTGACCGCTGGCAGCTTTGTGACAACTGGCTGGGGCTAGAGATTCAGTTTGCTGCCACAGAAGAAAGCAAAGCCAACTGGATCACATGAGGCAGGAACCCGAGCCCTTCCCCCCCAACCTGGTGAGCTAAATTTGAACTTGCCTGCACCATCCGAGCTCTTCGGGGACAGCCTGGAGCTGTGTGACCGAACAGCCAAGCCCTCAGACACTATTCCCACAGCGTCAAGTCTTTTACAGACTTTTGAAATAGGATTTGGCAAGTTTCTAGTATGAGAGATTTTTTTTCAGCCTATTTGAATAAAAATAAATGTCAAAAAAGAGAGGAAATGGGGTTGGAGTAGTGAATACCATAAAGATGGCTGCATCATAGCGACTATATTTTCAGAGCATATGGGATTTGAAGAGGAAGAAAACCTTTCTTCACCCTCTCAAACAGTGTTGTGCATTTAAGCTCTTTTCTTCTTTCCAGGTTCGTCCTTTCAGCTGCTTCTAGTTATTTCCCCATATGTTCTCTGATTTTTTCCCCTTTGATTTCTTTTTTCAAAGTAGAACTGTGCTTATTTATCGTCATCTACCCAGCACTGCATTTATGCCCATATTTCTCCCTGGATATGCTGCTTTCTTGTTGCATTTACCATCCTCATTCCTGTTCCCATTACCTCTTTGTCCAAACTTGCTCTTTAAAAAAAAAACCAGCCTCTCTACTTTTCTTTTTCCTCTGCGTTTCCGTGCTTTAGGCTCTCTGAAACCTGACGGTGCGTTCTGTCCTAGTCCTTGTCTGCTCTAGTGCGGTAACGCCAGTGAAAGGGTTGAGTGGCCAGGAGCTCTGAGAAGAAGGTCAGAATGTGTTCTGATGTCAGAAAGCTTCTAGAGTAACCGCTTCGCTGGCTGAGGTTGTTGTCCCTTTCCATGCTCCTGCAGCGTTTACTAGGTATAATGTCTGGATCTTTCTTCGTTTTGCTCAAAACATCTTTTAGGGCTCTAAAAGTCAGGTTGCCTTTTTCTTCCTAAGCTTGCTTCTCAGTTGTGTTATCACCTGAAGTGGCATCTGGTCGAAAATGAGAAAAAAAGATTTCAGAGAAGGATATAGAATGAGGAAAAGAAAAAAAAAAAACACCCATAAAAAAAAAGTCATAGATAACTTTTTCAATGGAAATTGAGGTACACCAGCATAGGTACTGATTAAGACATATGATGATGATGGGAATCTAGAACTGATCTAAAAAGGGAAAAGTAATTGATCTCACCTTTAACTGGAACATAATAAATAGAAGAAAAAAGGAAACAAAATATAACCAGAGACATTGAAGTTAAGAACAATCTAACAATGGTCAGAGGGGAGTGGGGAGGGGACAGTGAGGAGAGGGGATTACAGGAACTACTATAAAGGACTCATGGACAAAATCAAGGGGGAGGGTGGAAGTGGGGGAGGGACAGGGGTTTGGCTGGGGTGGGGTGGAGGGATGGGGAGAAAAGGCACACAACTGTAATTGAATAACAATAAAAAATTAAAATAAAAAAAGGGAAACTATAAAAAAAAAAGTTAAAAATTTTAAAGGAAAGTAAAAAAATAGTTCCAGATAGTAGGCTCACAAATTATCTATTTAGGTAGAATAACTAAACTTACTACATCAACACTGTTTGATGTACTTCGTATATATTCACTCATAATTTTCTATACATACTTACGGAGTAGGTACCGTCAATAGCCCTTTTCTGCAGCTGAGAAAACTGAGGAGCAGGGAGGTTAAATCTCTGGCCCATGGTTACGCGGCTGAGAAGTGGTTTTCCTGGGTTTTGAATCCAAGCAGTTTGGCTACGTCGTTCATGGGCAACCTAAACTTTTGTGTGGCCCTGATCACGTTGCAAACCTTTGTTCATGTCCATGATTCCTGTAAAGGTATATCGGGGAATGCTTAAAAACAAGTCAAAATTTTCAACAGTAGCAGTCAGGAACAGAAGAAAATCATTGCGTGATAGTTTCCGGAAAATAATATTTTATATAAAAAATTCTAAGTAAAACTGTAACATAGAATGGAATTCAAAAAATGTTTTCAAAAAGATCAATAAGAGAATCTAAGGTGAAATGATAAGAAATCAGAATGTAGGTACTTAATGAAAATAAACGATTCTAAAAATCACTATGTAAACTTTAATTTAGAGGAATGTGAACACAGAAATATATAGCTGTGTCATTGATGTGCTGCCGATGACGGTATTGCAGGCGAATTGTGAAGGTGGTAGGAGCCGGTGGCAGTGAGGATAAAACTCAGATATGTAAACCAAATGAGGAATTACCTCCTGCTCAGAGAAGGAGTTATCTGCCTAATGTAAGATTTTGACTATGAGCCAGACAGGGGGTTGAGTCTTACTGTGATCTCTTGCCCCCCGGAGGTTACGGAAAAGCTGTCTCTCTCGTGTTGTTCACAGTGGACTGCCTGCAGTCTTTTCATGGCTGGTAATGAATCTGCTGGGATCGCTGAGTGATCCGCGATTCTTACACTGCACAGGTCAGTACTGCATCGTTACACTGTGGACATAGGTTTCAGTGAGCTGGGAGGAGGACAAAGCCAAGCAAGTTGCTTTTCTAATATGCCCCATAGCGGGTGGTATGGGAGGGTAAGCTGAAATTGTACCTCATGGTTCAATGTCGTTTAGACTCTGAAGTTTAGAAAATTGCCCTGGCTGGTGTGGCTCAGTGGATTGAGTGCCCCTCTGCAAACCAAAGGGGTCACCAGTTTGATTCTCAGGCAGGGCGCATGCCTGGGTTGTGGGCCAGGTCCCCAGTTGGGGGCACTCAAAAAGCAACCACACATTGATGTTTCTCTCCCTCTCTTTCTCCCTCCTTTCCCCTCTGTCTAAAAATAAATAAATAAAATCTTTAAAAAAATTAAAAAATAAAGTTTAGAAGATTTTTCCAGAACATTGAGGGTGACTTTGACCCACCTCTTCCGTAACTGGTTCCTGCTTAGTTCACATGTGTGGGTGTTCCGTGTGGCTCCTAGGCCGTGATAACAGACGTGGAACCTCCCCCGTGGCCTCGTCCGTTTCGCTCACTAACATGGGGTTGGGTGAGTGACGTTACAGCCCAGGACTCTTCTGACTGTTGTTCCAGTGTATGTGCGCGCACAACTGTTGTTCCTGCTCCGCGCCATAAATATTCCGGAGATTTTCCTCTGGGACCATCGCCTTTTCAGTTTAGTTCCTTTAATTTTTAAAAAGTTAATTTATGTAACTCAAATTTTAAAAAGTATAGAAGTACATGCAGCAAGAAATCTTTCTTCCCTCTCCTCCCGTTCCTGCAAACAACCAACATAATTAGATTTTGTGTATCCTTCCAAAGATATTTTATGTATATACAAGAAAAATATATATAGATACACTCTTTTTTTTTTCCCTTTTCACACACATGGCAGTCTATTTTATCCACTTTTTAGCTTACTCTTTTTTTTCTTTATGCTTACTTCTTTCAGGCAACAATGTATCTTGGTATCTTCTAACGCTTTCTCCACCCTGGCTGTCTCTCCTCGCTTTCCCACCTCTTCCATTTCTCATCCCTCAAATGTACTTACTCTGTGCTTCTCTATGCCAGATACACATTAGTCCAGTCACTGATGAGCTTTATTGTGTTAATCCTATGTTTTCCATTCAATCTTGTCTGTTTATATGTACTCCGCCAAATTATGTAATATACACACGTCTTTTTGGTACAGAGTTTAGCATAGCACCAAGAATAATTAAGAATGTACGAGATATATTTTCCTGACTTTGACTTCTGACTTCTTTGCCATCTACCTAGTATGTCAAAAGGTCACAGGAGCCAACTGAAGAACTCCCAGCAGCCCAAGCTGGAACAATTTAAGTGACTAAGTAACAAAGTACCATGGTAGGATTATAACCCAACATATAAATGTCCATGAGTCTATACTAATATAAATGATTGAATAAATTAATAAATGGCAGAGAAGAGACAAATCTCTTATGCAGAATTCCAAATAAATAGATATTCCACTGATAATGACAAATAACTTACATAGATACTCTACCGATAACGAGGGGAGCTGACTCCCCCCCTCCCCCCTTAAGTGCAGGCTGCTCTTAGTGACTTCCTTCCAAAGAGGATGACAGCAGGGGAGGGGCGGGGACTCGCTTCGCGGTGGAAACAGCTGACCCCTGCACTGAGCCCTCCGGGTGGTCGAGAGCAGCAGTAGCAGTTGCTCCATTGGTGGTCTGTACCCTTGATGCCATGTGATGAAAATGGTACCACATCCCCGTGATGTGACTCACACGCGATAACCGCAGTCCGATCATGCGAAGAACCGCAGACAGATTCCAGGAGAGGGTCACCTACAATATACCTTACCAGCATGCTGCAAAGCGGTTAGGGCCCTCAAAAGCAGTCTAAATAAATGTTACAGCCAAGAAGACATGACAACTGAAATATCATGTGATATCCTGGAGCCAAAAAAGGACATTAGATAGAAACGAAGGATATTTAAATAAATATGGGTTTTAGGTATTAATAATGTATCATTAGTTATAACCATATTAAGGTAAAATGTCAAGAATAGGGAAACTAGGGGGAGCTGAGGTGGGGGTATTGTGTGGGAAATCTCTGCAGTATTTCTCAATTTTTCTGAGCCTAAAACTGATCTTTAAAAAAGGGTCCTGAGGTCAGTGGTCAAGGGGCTACCTGGTAAAATGCGCCCTGATTTGTGCCCCCACCCACTCTATGCCTAACAAAAACCCTTTCCTTTCCTCCATTCTCACTGGGGAAGTGTTTCGTTGGTTTTTATTTGTTTTCGTTTTTTGTAAACAAGAGATTTTTGCTCAGAGACACGGAAAGTGTTTTTTCTCCCACTTTGGGTGAGCTTGCCAAAGTTGGAGGCGGATGCCCTTGAGTCGGTACTATAAGTATGTAACGAGTCTGAACTTGAAGGGACCGTGGCCAGTTGCTTCTAAATGTCAGAACAGTGGTGGGCCCATTCCTTCACAGTGCTCGGAGTTTAACCACATGCAATTAAAATGATAGTTCTAAGATCTCTGACAAATGTTCAGACAGAATTATCTCCTGGGCTTTCATCTCTTGCTCCTAGCATGGTGTCTGGAGCCCAGGAGGTACCTAAATGTTCATTAAATAAATGGTGATGTGCTCTTAGAGTTCAGTGCAGTATTACAATATTTCACATATGGTTCTAATAAACTAAAAAGCTGCATAGCCTAGCTGGCAAAATAATTATCACCCCTCCCCCGATTTTATTAAATATCTTTTGATTCATGAAATTTATATTTTATTAGTTCATTTATTAGTTGCGAATTTCTGAATAACAGAACTGTGTCTTTTGTTATGGGGAATGTTGGGCCATATGTCACTTGAAAGGTATCTTTCCCTAAGTATGTATTAATGTGCTAGCTTGAACTCAAAACTGGCCTATCAGGAACGGTTAATGTTTTCCTCATGAGGAACCTTGAAGCAGTCGAATGTTACAATTTTTTTGTGTATTTTTATTAGCTACAGAACCTTGCCAATTCACTCATTCTAATCTGCAAGTCCTGTAGTTATCACAAAAAAAAGTACCCTGGCCAACTAACCCCACTTCTCAATGCAGCCTTAACAGGAAAGAGTTATTTTGAAAGCTCAGTGGATTATAAGTGCTACTTTACAGAACACACTCGTGCTTTGAGATACAGCCTTAAATAGTTAAACAAGTTTGTTGGCCTCAAGTGGGCATATTTCCAGCCTTCATTTTTCCCTCTTGATTCCGTTAGATGTGTCTGACTGGAGCGTACAGCCTTGGTGGAGGGGAGCAGAGAGAGCCCCGTGTTTGTGGGTGAGAATGGGCATCATTGGAGATTCGTGTGATTTGAGCAACTAGCTGCACTGAAATTTCATTGAGAGAGTGACACTTGGTTATAATCAGTGGTCATGCAGTGAACCTGTGGATTCAAAGTAACTATTAATTGCCTAGCATCAACGAAGGCTCAGAAAGACCCACAGTAAAATAAGTACAAAGAGGCAGAAGAATCAAAATGGGTGTTGTGACTGTGGAAGATGGAACAGTGGGCATAGTCACGAAAGCTTCTCTCCAAAGTAAGTGCTTGCAGGAGTCGGTGAGTGGAGACCAAAAGCAGAGTTTTAGAAAACTAACTTCAAAAAAGATTCTCTCTGTAGTAAGGGTCAACTTGTTAAATGAGAATGATCAAAACCTCCCAGGGGTTCTAGGTCATGTCTAAACCACTGCAGTTGACTGGGACATTTCTAGAGACCCAATCTCTCACTATTCTGCCCTCAGCCCCGCTGCGGCCCACACTGGGCCTTGATGTTTTCCATTAGTTGGTTGGCCAGGGCTCCAGGACAGGCCTCTTGACAGAGCTCCCTGGATACTGCAGCCAACTGGAAGAGCTCTTGTGAGGGTGGGAAGTGTGGCCCCAGTGTCTGGGGAGATCAGACCTGAAGGGAGAGTGAGACAAGGGGCGAGTTGAGCCATTAGTCACCTCTTTTAACCAACTCTCTGAAGCTGGCCGGCTTCACACTGGATCTGGTGATTAATGGTAAAGAGATAGCTCTTGCAATTCAACTTCTGTAAGTAGAAGGAAATTTAAAGCTTCCCCTGAGCATTTGCTGCCTCCTCAAATGCTTTGCAACAAACCTCAGCATTGGCTCTCATCTTGCACACAGGCCTGAATGGGGCAGAGGGGGAAGGCTAGGCGGGCGCTATTGGACCAGGGCCTGTGGTTCCCGGTCTTTTCACAGCAGTCTCCCAAAGGGAGACACAGAGTCACAAAATCACAGGACAAAACGGCAGCCCCAGAGGTCATTTCCTACAGAAAGCACACACAAGCAAAGAAACCACTTTGCAATTTTCTAAGACAGTCTGGAGCTTGCCAAAGAAGTGCTTTTAATTCAGTTATCCTCTGTAGAAAAGTATATATGCAGAAAGTTAAGAAAATTCAGTACCAAGAATAATTCTTTTTCTAGCTTTGAAAATTTTTCTTAATATGTAAGCAGGAGTCTTAAGTTCCAGAGTCTCAATTACTCAGTTAAGAAAAGGTAACATGGATGAGGTGACAAGCCCCACCACCCACTCAGCTGCTCAAGCAGAAATCTTGGAACCATGCCTAGTCCTCTTCTCATCCTCACCCGTTAGTCTTAAAACTTCACCCAGTTTCCTCCATTCCCACGACACCATTCTAGCCTAAGCCACAATTGTATCTCACCTGAATGATTACCATAACCTCTTCAATAGAACTCACTCCTGCTTCTCCATAATCTATCTCCTGGCAGCCAGGGAAAGATTTAAAAAATATTTGTGAGACCACATCTTCTTCAATGGCTTCCTTCCTTTTGGGTGCCGTCCTACCCCCCAACTTTATCTCCTACCATGTCCTGCCCTTATACACTGGCCTGTTTAGGGTTCCCTCATTCAGCCAGTTGCTCCTCTGCCTCTGGGACACTCCCTGTGCTCGCTGCCCGCTCTGGCTGTAATGCCACCTCCTCATGACTGATTCTCTGCTGTCCTTTGAGGTCTTGGCAAAGCTGTCTCCTCCACAGATAGGCTCTGCCTGACCAACTCCTCCCCCTCTCCCATTCTTCTCCCTTGTTAGTGTCCCCTGTTTATGTTGCTCATGGCACTTACCTAAATTTACTGATTATTGACTAATGCATATGATTATGTGGTCTCTTTTCACCCACCACAAAGTCTGAGCTCCTCCAGGGCAGGAACTCTGTGGCTTCACTGAGTCTCTAGGACAGGGCCTGGAACGTGGCAGATATTGGTGATTATCTGTTAAATAAATGAAAATAGCAAGCTCATTGAGAGTAGAGGTTGGCACACTTTTCCTGTAAAATACCCAGAGTAAATATTTTAGGCTTTGTCACTTAAAATCTCCATCGCCTATTGTTCTTCATGTAAAAAGCATTCTTAGCTCTTACAAAACCAGACCAAGGTGCAGGGTTTGGCCCCAAGGCCATGGTTGCCGAGCCCTGATCTAGATTGAGGAAGAAGTTTATCTATGACCCTAGTTCCCTTTATTGTCTGACTTTTATTGGAGTTGTAGGGTGTAGCAGATAAATTGGATTAGGTGGGCCAGCTGTTACTTCCCTGTCCCTGATTCCCTATTGGGAACCTGTCCCACCCACAGTTCCTGGAGACTGCAGCTCTGTGTGCTCCCGGGTTCCTCAGTGCCTCCTACTCCCCACCCGGGCTGTGCTACAGCTGAGCACTATGCTACTCAGACAAGGTCTCCATGCAATTTGGAATGGGACCACTAAATTGAATCAATTATAAGCTGATGAGCTCTTGAAATAAAATACAGTGGACCCTTGAACAACGCAGGGATTAGGGACACCAACACCCTTGCAGTTGAAAATCTGCATAGAACTTTGGATTCCCCCAAAACTTAGCTACAGTCACTCCTTGGTATCTTTGGGGGACTGGTTCCAGGACGCTCTGCAGATACCAAAATCCGAGGAAGCTCGAGTCCCTTATATAAAATAGTGTAGATCAATGTGTACAGTTACCCCTCTCCATGCATGGGCTCCCAAGCACAGTTCAAGAACACTATTTTAGATCCACAGTTGGCTGAATCCACAAATGCTAAACCCAGGGATGTGGAGGGCCGACTATATTGTGAAACCGGAAAAGACACCTGAGCTGGTGTCTTTGGGCTGCCTGTCACTACCAAACCCAATAAGCAGAGACAGGGATTGAATCTTCATGGGTGCTTTATTCAGATGGCCAGCAATCTGAGAAGATGGCGGGTTCATACCCATTTAAAAATGGCCCTTTTTATAAGGAGAACAAAGTGTAGGTAAGAGGTTTGGAATTCAGGGTAAAGTTAATTGGATTTAAAAAAAAAAAAAACCACTTCACCATTCTCCCCCTGGGTTGAGTCCCAGGCGGTGGTCTTTAGCTGTGTCCTGGGTGGTGCAAATCTCACCCTGGAGTACAATGGCTCAGATACCATCTTGAATTGCTTGCAGTCCTCCTGAGGCACAAAGGTGGAACTGCTTATGGTCTCTTGGAGTCAGGGTGGGTCATACCTTCAGTTCCTGGAACAAAAGCTTTTATATCCATTGATTACTAAGCTTATTAGCTATTACTTAAACTAAAACTTTCCAACTCTTAAGTCCCCTATCAAAAGGACCTATGCAGTCAAACTTGTGTTGTTCAAGTCAACTGTAGTTGGGTAGGCTTGTTACAAACCAAAATAAATACAAGCTCGTATTTTGGGGGAATCGAGACGCCACAATAACAAAAGAGGTCAGCCTACTCAAGAAGCTCGAGAAACAAGGACCTACACAGATAGAAGCACAGATCTGGAGCCACAGCGTCTCAAGAGGAAAAGACTGGCCTTGGGTCCTGAACGTCCAGTCCCACGTCCTACCTGGTCTGATGGGGTGTCACTTACATGCTTGGACATGTGTGAAGTGGTGTATCATTATCTCTTCTTCACTGACCTACTTGGAGCAAGTTTCTACCCCTGACTAGAGGAATGGGTGTTTCAAGTTACTATCAAAACTGTCAATCAATACACACATGTTCATGGATGTCTGTTGTATTTAAAATACCTGATAGACCTGACGAGGCAAACAAGTACATCATACAAGAAATTGCCATTGCCCACAGGGAGCGAAAGTGCAGCTGAGGGATGAGACAGAGATACATGAAGTGATCATTAACAGTGGAAGGCCGTGGATGCATCTCTAAGACTTTTTAAAAAATCAATTTTAATCGTATTGAAAGCAAAATGGAAATAGATGCTAAGGAAATAATAGCTACCATTTCAAAAGGACTACACAGTAGTGAATTTTGACAAATAAAATAGCTTTTATATGAATTATACTTTTATGAAAGTATTTAAGGCACATTTCAGCAGAATTGTTGAAACTGCTAACCACGAGTCAAACCTATTCTGAAAGAGATAATGACTATTCTCAGAGCATCTAAAAAGTGTTTGGTCTTAACCACAAAGGACAGATGAAGTCCCTGTTACGTCCAAAGTGAACTCTTGGGTATTTCTTCAATACGGGCATCATGTTACCAGTGGCTTTTAAAGTGTGCCGGCTGGTAGTGGCTTCGTGCTGACAAAACATGCACTCAGAAAAGAAATCTTTAGTGTCCTGTGTCTGATGTAAGCGGATTTAGGGATTAATTTGTCCTGATTTATAAACACACCATCTTCTAGGAATCCTTCCTGTAAGAACTTCTCAGTCCGAAGTGGAAGTGAACTCTGTAAAGACAGCAAGCTATCAAGATTTTGTTCTGTTAAGTAAGTTTTTTATCAAGACAGTTTGAAGGGGAACATGAGGCTGGGGCTCCAGAAAACGCCATTATTCATCCCAAGGCATAACGATAGTGTTAGGAAGCTAAATAGGTCTGGCTGGTGTGGCTCAGTGGCTTGAGTGCCGGCCTGTGAGTGGAAAGGTCGCCGGTTCGATTCCCAGTCAGGGTGCATGCCTGGGTTGCAGGCCAGGTCCACAGTTGGGGATGTGCAAGAGGCAACTGAATGTTTCTCTCCTTCTCTTTCTCCCTCCCTCCCTCTGTAAAAAATAAATAAAATCTTTAAAAAAAAGGAAACTAAATATTTCCTCTCAAGGACCATGGGAAGAAGCTGGTATATGAAGAAAAAGGTCCTGAACTTCCTGAACAGTTCAGGTCTTGGACATGTAAAAAGGAAAGCAAGCGGGGGCTGGGTAGAGGTGGGCAAAGTGGGGGTGGGGGGCCGGCAGAAATGGGGACATCTGTAATAGTGTCAATAATAATAATAAAGGAAAAAAATGAAAGGAAAACAAATGCTTCAGAAAATGAAATATCCCAGAAGCAAATTGTCTCAGTTAATTCATGAGTGTGCTCACGAAACATTTTCTGAGTATATATAGTAGCCCCCACCGTTATTCTCAGATACTGTCCTGGGCTCGTGCAACACACAGAAAAGCGACGCCCCCCCCGACCCTCAAAGGGCTGAGTGTCTCGTGAGGAAACTGAACAACCCAGCGGTCTTGGTACTTTGTGGAAAAATGGCACTTTGGAGGCACAGAAGAGACAGGTAAATGACCCTGTGGGCTCAGAGACCCCTTCCCGTAGAAATGACCCTTGGGCTGAGTGTCGAAGGACGGGCAGGAGTTAGCTAGCTGGAGAATGGGGGGATGAGGTGGGACAGGTAGGGCTTGAGAGCAGGGGAAGGCCCTCAGCTTTGGAAGGCACCGTTTGAGCGGCTTGTCTCTTCCATGGTCCCAGCATCTGCAGAGCAGGTCCGCCATGGTTCCGACTGTCACCGGGGAACCCTGCCCCTTGGGGCCTGGTGACACTGTTTCCTCCTTTCATTCCTCCAGCCCTAAGACTTGCTGTGGGTGGCAGCTAGCTATTGTTGCTGATCTCCGGTTGCCGCCTCCTCATCCTGATGGACTCGTAGCTCTTCCATCACCTCTGTAACCAATTCACTGCCTTAAATTACCTCTGCCCCAAAGACCAGAATAAAACACAGAACAGGTGGGGAGGCGTGGAAACAACCAGTATCGTTTCTGATTGGAAACTTCATTAACTGTGAACGGCTGGGATGAACAGCGAGGAGCTAATGAGAGAAGTGGGGTGCTAAACAAAAAACAACTGGAGCCATTGAAAGGTTACATGGAGATCTGATGAACATGGAGTAGGATCATCCTAAATCCTGGGAGCATCACAGAGAATGGCTGTATTGGGGCTGACCACGGAAGGACTCGCAGTAGGAAAACCATTTAGGGCGCAGTTCCCATAACCCTGATGAAGGATGACACTGGTGTGGGCTTGGTGGCAGTTCTCAAACATCTTGGTCTCAGGAGCCCTTTACACTCTTGAAGCTATGAAAGGCTCCCAGATGGCTGCCTTAGTTCTAGAAATCACAGGCAGACAGAGCCACATGATAGAAGAGAGATCTCTGCTAATGAGTATTTCTATTTAAGAGCCAGGATAACTTTTCTCCAACATGCTTCAGCTGACTCTCTCCCAGCACTTAAATTAGTGCTGAAAATGGGGGGGAGGGGAGTGTCGTGTTTGGTTTGAACCAATCACTGTTCACTCTCTGGGGCCAGGGTTAGGGCAGGATGCAGCCTCCTCTGAAGCGTACAGAGATAGTTAGGCCAGTGCCGTTGGGGGAGAAAGTATGAAAGGCAACTGTAGGATCAATCAGTCTCGTGTCTACTGGTGATTAACCAGAGAGGCAATGAAGTGAGAGCACCTGAGGCCTGAGGATGGGACTCCAAGAACATGGACAGGGACACGTAAGGAATGAGCGAAGGAGAAGGAAGCCCTCCAAGTCCATTCTGGAGTTGGGCGCTGCTAACATTGTTAGTTCTGATCTTGAGAAAATCACTTAGCTTTTCTCATCTATAAAATGGGGAGATAGTGTTGCCTACTGCATAGTGCCATTCCGAGGGGAGTCAAGCAGCAGAATACGTGTAGTTGGTGTAGAGCCCTTGATAAATAAGGACTATCGTGTGAGTACTGTTAGTATTCAATGAGGACCTGCTTCAGAGCTGGAAAGAGAATCAGATGAAACAGACGCCAGAGAGAAGAGAATTTTAAAAATATCTCCAGTGATAAATTCTGGAAAGGAGTCAGGTAAGGTAAGGGCTATTAAGAAATGCTCAAGGGTTGTCCTAGTCACATTTTTATCGTCTATTACCCTATATTAAACTAGCAGACCACAATTTTTTTTTTTTTTTATCTTTGCACAAGCTCTTGGCAAACTAGGTCTCCTTCTTTCCACCCCTTCGTAGCTGGCGGCAGGATTTATATTTTACCCACTACTCTGTCTAGCCCTTGTCTCAGCCCCGTGTTTCGGTGTGCATCTTCAGGCTGCCGGGCTCACGTTAGCTGGCTCTTCCGTGGTCAGGGCCATCTGCACATTTGGTGAGTGCTCCTTGTGTGCTTTTTATCCGCCTTATTGTACCAGTTACGTAGTGAGACTATTCAACAGAGAAGTGACTTTTCTCTAAGCTCCATTCAGTTTCCTCATCTGTAAAGTGCTGTAATTACATTTTATTTCACATGGGGTTGTGATCAGTAAGTCAATGCCTGAACATGTCCAGGGCTGGGTCTAGCACAAAGATGTCCCTAAGTTGTTCCTCATTTCCTCATCTGTGTCTTTCCCTGCTTTTTAGTTTAAAAAACAAAACAAAACATAGCTTTGACATATTGGTGTGCTTATAGAGAGAAATGGCATATAGAGTAGAACAGTGTACTGGACTACCATTGACTAGAATAACCTGAATCTCATGCTTTTGGTTGGTGACGGCTCCCCAAAGTGAGGCTAAACGCGTGCATGCTCCTTTTCCGAGCTTCCGGCCCCTTTTCTAGAGATCGGCTAATCCCCACTCACACCCCTACCTCAGTGTACCCACACCTTCTCCTCCCCAGCCCCTCTCGCCCCGCAAAGCAGTTCACAGTCTCTTCACTGTGGACAGAAATAGAATCGTTGCATGTCTGCGATGTCACGGCACCAGGTTAGGGCAAAAGATGCTGAAAGCTGACAACAGCCTCTCTGCCTTTTAGGCCCAAATGTATTGCAGTACCTGGGTTTAATCTCCTCAGGCTGGAGTCTCTTTATTCCCCTGTACACGAGGATCTCATGCAAACACCCGGAGGAGGGGAGAAAGTTGGAAGGATGCCTCTGGTTCTTGCCCTCACTCTCAGGTAACAGGCACATTTCACATGTGTTCTTCCATGCTTTCAACAACTATCGCTTAAACCCGCAAAACTGTGTTCCAGGCATGATGGTCAATGCCGGGGGTGCTGTGGGGAGCGAGGCAGGCGAGGTGCCTATTCTCAGGGGAGTTACAGTCTTGGGTCCCTTGGGTGGAAAGCAGACAGTAGCCAAACATACAGAAAAATGCATGAACAAGACAGTATTAGAAATAAGTGTGATTCAGAGCATATGAACAAGCAACATGCTAGAGTGTGGCTCCCTTCTACTGGGTGGGCAGGAAAAGCGCCGCTCAGGTGACATTTCAGCTGAGACCTTGATCACAAGAAAGAACCAGTCACAGTAAGATCTAAAGAACATTCCAGACGGAAGAAACACTAGTACAAAGCCCTTGAGGTGGGGATGGAGGTGCCGTGTTCACAGAGCTGAAAGGAGGCCAGGGCAGCTGGATCCCAGCACCCGAGGCGGAGAGTGCTGAGTGACAAAGCGGCAGAGTCAGGGACAGGTCACGCTGTCAGGAGCTGGCAAACGCAGGGCCTGTCAGAATCTTCCAAGGAGCTTTCAAAACAATGTGGTGTCCTCACCCTGGGGTTCTGATTCTCTTGTTCTGAGGTGGCGCCCAGGCTCCAAAGGTTCCCAGAAGGTCCCTGTACAGACAGCGGTGAGCTTCATTGAAGAGGGGGTTTCAGCAGACGGGTAGGGATCTTGTATTTTCTCCTAAGCGGCATGGGAAGTCACAAAAGGGTGTTAAGCAGAGCAGTGATGGGACTTGAGTAATTTATTTAGAAAATCCCTCTAGTTGCTACATGGAGAATGGATCCTGGTGGATCAAGACAGGAAGCCGGCTATTATTGTCTTTTTGTGGACTTACGCTTTCATTTCTCCTGGGTGAATACCTGGGAATGGAATTACTGGAAACGACCCAAACATCTATCAAAAGGCGAATGGATAAACACATTGTGATATATCCGTGCAATAAATACTACTCAGCAATAAAAATAAAGAATCATTGATACGTACAACAACAGGACGAGTCTCAAAACCATTATGCTGAGCAACGCCAGCCGGACACAAAGCATGTGTACTATGCCATTTCTTTAGAGGGTTAGATGGAGTCAGACTTATGGGTGGCGATAGCTACCAGAAGTGGCTGCCTCTGCGGGAGGAGACTTACTGGAAGGAGGCTCCCGGGGGACTTGTTAGGGCAACAAAAATGTTCTACATCTTGATTACATGGGTGTACAGGTTTTCCAAAACTCATTAAATTGTGCACTTAGGATCCATACCTTTCATTGTCTGTGAATTTTGCATCAATTAGAAAAACAAAAGAGGACTTCCCTCCCTTGCTAGAATGGCTTTAAAAGCAAACACCAACACCGCCGAGCTGAAGAGGACACCAAGCCCCTGGAGCTAGTGTGTATGACTCATGGGAAGGCAAAACAGAGAAGTTGGGCAGTTTCTTATAAAATTAAACAGGCGCTGACAGCCTGACTCAGCAAGCTCACTGCTAAGGCTTTACCCAAGAGAGAAAACATGCCCCACGAAGACCTGTATGTGAGTGTTTCCAGAGAGAAGCAACAGGCCTTACAGCCAGGAGGCTACCTGCAGTGTCCTGGTGAAAGACAATGGCTTAGCTTAGGCTGACGGGAGTGGAGATGAGGAGCCATTAACAAATTCAGAATAAGCTCCTGAGGTGGAGGCTGAGGGAACCGCCTTGTCGGCTGTGTGGGAAGGAGAGAGAAATCAAGACTGACTCCCAGCTGTGGCCCCGATGGGTGATGGTGTCACTAGTGGAGCCGTGGAGGGCAGAGCAGAGGAGGCTGGGGAGTGACAAGTCACAAGTCCTTTTCTAGCCATGTTAAGTCTGAGCGTTCATTAGAATTCGTGGACACCTTAGCTGTGCATTTCTGGAAAAGATGCTTTCATCTCTCATTGTCAAAACAAACTTGGTGCTGTGATTCTAAGTGGCAGGAGGGTGCATCTCCTTGGAGTTGTGATAGTGGAGTCAGTAGTAGGTTATGCCACACAGATTTAGATGTACTTGAAAGTTTTTGTAAAAGTATGGACCATGGAATAAATAAGAAAATATTCAGGATGAGATGAAGCCATAAACAGTTCTATCCAAGCAAAATGGTGTAGTCACCTGAGTGGAGGCTTGTAGGAGTTAGTAGGCTTGAAAATTAGACACCAACATAATTTAGATTCAGGGACGTTGGTTCATAGGACCATTCCCAAAATTTAGGGGCTTAAAACGACAATAAATGTTTATTTTCTCACAGTTTCTGTGGATCAGGAATTTGGGAGCAGCTCAGTGATTTTTGGTTTTTTGAGCAGGAAGGAACTGCTTGGTTTTGAGTTGGTTCTCTGTGAATGTCGGACTGTTGGCCAGGCTGCAGTTGTCTGAAGGCTTGATGGGGGCCAGAGACTCTGTTTCCTGGATGGGTAAGTGATGCCCGTGGCAACTTAATGCCGGCTGTTGGTCGGGTGACTCCATCCCTTCCCACACGGACCACTCCCTAGGGCTGCAGGAACAGCCGGCGTCCTCCAGGCAAACAGTCTGACGCAAGCAAGGCAGCAGCAGTGTCTTAGGGCCTGGCTTCAGAAGTCACTCTCCGTCATTTCCACAGAATCCTATTGGTTACACAGGGCAGCCCAGTTCAGAGTGGAAATGTTGGGTTGGCCAAAAAGTCTGTTGAGTTTTCTTCCATAAAATAAAAGACGTATTTTTCATTTTCACCAATAACTTGATGATTTGGATATTTTGGTATGTTTGGCTATCCTCTGTGTGGTTGTTCTCAATTAATGTCTCCATTTGATCACTATCAGCTTCAACTGTTCTACCTGACTGTGGAGCATCGTCCAGTGAGAAATCTCTAGCACAAAACTTCACAAACCACTTCTGACACGTTCAGTCAGTCACAGCACCTTCTCCATATACTGCACAAATCTTTTTTTGTATTTCAGTTGCATTTTTACTTTTCTTGAAATAATAAAGCATACTGTGCCAAAAATGTTGCATATTTTCTTCCATCTTCAATATTAAAATGGCTGCACAAAAATTCACCAATTTTGGGCTTTTTAAAAAAAAATGCACGCTGATATGATAGCTGTCACAATATAATCTAACAAAATTGTTTCAAATAAAGTTAAAGACAACTAAGCACTACTGGAGCCACCATATGGAAAAAAACATAAGGGACTTTTTGGCCAAACCAGTGTCTACCCAGGGGAGTGACTGACTGGAGGGGAGAATCTCTGGGGCCGTTGGGAGGCTGGGGATGACTCCCCTTTGCGCTCGGAGTTCATGCTGCATTGACAGTGTAAAGTGACCCCTGGCAGTGGTGCTGTGAACAGGGGTCCCCTAGGAACTTCGTGGCTCCAGACCTCATATGAAATTGAACCGGCTCTGACCTGAGATCAAAAGAATTTGAGATATAAAAATTTTTTAAGTGATAAGCATTGTTTTAAATATCGGAAAGGCTTACAGTTATGTAGAGAAATGTTTAAGAAAATTAAACACATTATATTAGTATTTTTGGGCAAAGGAATCAGTATACTTACTATTTTAAGTATTTATAACATTTAAGAGACTATAATGTGTTAGAATAACAGTGTATGCATAGTACTATTTAAAACCTGTAATTTAAGTAATTGATTTACATTTGTGATTTTAAGTGGAAATCTTGCAAAGTTTAAATGTAATATTAGGCATTTAAAAACTTAGAATTAACCTATTAATAAAATTAATTTGTTGGATATATGTGAATTACTCAAGTACTTGTAAAGAGTTTTTGTCAGACAACTGAAGTATTTTTTAAAAATTGAATATACTAAATTTACAAATGCAGTAAAAATATTTAATGTAGGTTAATTAAGTAAATTTGGATATGTGACCAAACATTAATTGTTGAAGTGGTTGTTTAAATTTAGCTGTTTATCTATAAAATTATAAGTTGAATTTATAAGCTTATAGAAAAGTCTCCTTGGGTTTTGACTTTGTAAAGTCAAATATTTCAAAATCAGAGTAACTTCTGAACAATTTTTCTGTGCATGAAAGTCATCCTTGAGTAAGTAGATTTACCTGAATGGCAGGTGGGAAAGGGGGGAAGAGCGATTTTGGCCAATGGGCCACGCGGTACCAAACAAGCTTGAGCCTGACCCTTCCTGTGCCTGTTGGCTATGCTAGTTCACCCATAAGCTCCTCCCTGCCAAGGCCAGAGGGTGGGGAAGGGCAAGCAGGGAGTCACGCCTCTGCCTGGGTTGTCAGTCCCCCAGCCCATCCCCCTCATCCTCACTGTGTTCTGTGCATGTAGTATGTGCTGCTCTGGCCTTAGTACCAACTCACAGCATGATTCTTGCTCTGTGCAAGGGAGCTGAACACATGGTATCATGGTCTTTCTGCAAGGGACTGCAAACTGACCTGGACTAATTGTGGCTGTATTAAGCCAATGGTACAGTAAAACCTGCAGTGGACCCTGGACATAACAGCTGCAAATGCACCATGTTGTAGTAATAGGACTTACTGATATGAAAGGAAAATATAGTTGAACATTGTTAAATGGTGTAGCAGAATCTCACGTTGAGTTTTGGGTAGTAATATTAAAGTTTTAAATTTACCATAACTGATCTTATGCTTGAACCCCTACCCAGCTGAGTTGTGGGCAGGAGTGCTCTAAAATTTCTTAATAACTGTCTTTTTTGGTGTCTAACTCCCACCCAGGTCAGGCTCTTTGTCTGGAATGCATCAAGGTGCAGGAAAGGAGCCTCAGAAAAGAGGGTAGGAATGGGGAATTAATTTAACAAAGAATTACTGCCCTGTTATGTGCAAAGTACCCTGTCTACAAGGAAACAACACTTTGGAGAGGGAGAAAAGCGTTAACCCCTCAGGAGCCTGGAGAAGGGCAGAGTGAGTCCCAGATGCACAGACCCAGCAAGGCGTTCAGGGAGCAGCACAAGTCCCTGAGGCCTGCTTAGGGGAAGAGACCAGAGCAAGGACACCAATACCTGGTTTCTGCTTTCGAGTATTTGTGGTCTAATATCAGACTGACATATTTTGTGGAAAAGGAAACATTTTAGCTAGACTCTGAAAGATGCTCAATTTCAACAGAGAGAGACAATAAGAGAAAAAAGAATTTCCAGAAAAAAGGAAGCACGAGGACACTAATGTCCCAAGGGGGCTATTTGTTCCTTTTCTCTTCTCCCTTCCAGTTCTACTTCATCCATCTGGTTTCTGTAAAAGTCATCTTCTTGGTACTCTGCGATCACGTGGTTTCTGTAAGAATCATCTTCCGACCGTATAATATCTGTTGGCGAATGTTGGTAAAATTCTGACCAACAGCCTAACCAGTTCTTCCTTGCAAATTTTGGAACTGAAACTGGGAAAAAAAAAAAAAAGTAGTCAATTTCTCTTTGGGTATCACCTAGCAGTTGATGACTATGACCTTGAGAGATAGGAAGGTGAGGGCAGGCGAACGAGGAAAGGGGAGGAGAGGGGAGAAAGAAAGGAAGAAGACCCTACGAGGGGAAACGTCAGCATGAGAACCTTGGACACTTTTGTGTCTCTGATTTGGACGCTGCCTAGGCTCAGCTGCACTTCCGTTCTTGGGTTTCCCGAAATGCAGAAGTGGTGTCTTTGTGATAAATTTTTTTCCTTAAGCTAAATTGAGTTTTCCGGATGTTTTTGTTGTCGTCGTCATTGTTATTGGGGTTTTTTTGCCCCCCAAAATCTTCTAACTGTTGTGTCAGATTCCTAGGGCTACTGTAAGAAAGTGCCACAGCTTGGTGCCTTAAAACAAGTTTATTATCTTCACAGGTCAGGAAGGTAGAAGTCCCAAACCAAGGCCTCGGCACGGCCGTACTCCCTCCAAAGAGCCCAGGGAAAAAGTCCTCCTGGACTCTAGTTGGCAATCCTGGGCGTTTGCTGGCTTGGAACTGCATCCCTCTAATTCCCACTTCCGCCATCACACAGCCACCTTCCCTCTGCGTGTATCTCTGAGTCTTCACGTGGTGTCTTGTAAGGACACCAGACATTGGATTCAGGGCCCACCCTCACCCAGAAAGGTCTCACCTTACTTAATTACATCTGCAAAGACCCTGTTTCCACCTAAGGTCACATTCTGAGATTTTAGGACATGAATTTTGGGGGGACAGCATTCAACCTAGCACCCCATTCAGTGCCCAGTCGCTGGGGCTGCAGGGTCAGGCCCTGCTGAGAGCCAGGTGTTTGAAGACCCGCAGCGCTGTGCTGAGGGAGAGGGGGTTTGCTCCCCACCCAGAGGAGGCCTCTCACACTCTGGGCAGGAGAGCATCATGGTCAGAGTGTCTCAGACGATGGCCTGTCGCAGTGTGTTAAGTAAAGTGGAGCAGGGAGGGCTAGGAGGAGGGAGAACCAGTTACACCATTTGATAATTCAGGCGAAAGGTCCTGTGGTCTGGAGCCAGAACAGTGGGTGTAGGAATAGGAGAAAGAGACAAGTCAGAGCCATCACTGCAAATGCAGAGTTAACCAGACTCGGCAGCTACCTGTATGGTGGGGTGGGAGGAAGAGAGGGAGGAGAAGAGGCCAGATGGACTGGTCAGTATGGGTGGTCCATACACATCACTGTGTGGTTGCCAAGTGAGTGCTGGTATTACCCAGAGGGCTGGTGTCCAGAGAGGAGGGAAGGCCTGGAGACAGCAGGAGTGGGCAGGGTGTTGGAAGTGAGCTCTCAGTTTGGATTACTTCCATGAAAATTACTCCGTGTTTGTCTAAGAGGATTCCATGGCATGTCTTTTTTTTTTAAATTTTTTTTAATTTATAGATTTGAAATAGAGATAGAGAGATAGAGAGATAGATAGATAGAGAAAGAGAGGAAGGGACACAGAGAAAGAAACCTCAGTTTGTTGTTCCACTTATTTATGTATTCATTGACTGAGTCTTGTATGTGCCCTGACTGGGGACCAAACCTGCAACGCTGGCATAGCAGGACAATGCTCTCACCAACGGAGCCGCCCAGATGGGGCCCCCATGGCATGTCTTTAGCTGGTTTTTGTGTTTTAAATACTGTTTACCTACATCAGGATCTTTGTCTAGATAATGTATCTTTAATTTTAGTAGATATTGCCAGAGTATATTTCTAAAAGGCTGTAACAACTCCCTTTTCCACTAGTTTCATGGGAGTCCCCTTTCCTTCTTATTCCCACTGTTAGTAGGTATTTTCGCTCTTTACTTTTTGCTAATTGAAAGTGTGACTTCTTTTAATTACTATAACACATCAACACATCATAAATTAAACATTTCCTATTTTTAGACATTTAGATTGTTCCCAATTTTTGATACAGTAAAATTAATAACCCAGAAGTGAACATGTTTATATACACATTTTATTTATGTGTACGTTTTATTCATTGCTTACAAAGCTGCTTACAATTTGAAAGAAAATGACCTGGGTTTAGTTTCCCAGACTCTGAGCTTCATTGTTTCTCTTCCTGTGTGCCTGTTGGTTTTTTGTTTTTGTTTTTTTTTTAAGATTTATTTACTTTTAGAGAGGGAGGGAGAGAGTGAGAGAGGGAGAGAAACATCAATGTGTGGTTGCCTCTCACAGCTCCCAACTGAGAACCTGGCCTGCAACCCAGACATGTGCCCTGACTGGGAACCGAACCAGTGACCTTTCAATTCACAGTCCAGTGCTCAATCCACTGAGCCATACCATCCAGGGCTGCCTTTTTTCTTTTCTTTCCATTTCACTGATAATATTTCAGGGGACAGGGAGGGTATGAGAAAGGGTAAGACAACTAGGTTTTTGATTGTCTTTGAATTCTATTTATATATGCCATTCCTGTCCTTCATTGCCAAAGTGATCTAGAATTGCTATTAAGCCATTATTACTTCTCAAACTTACTTTATGCGTAAATTAAGTTTCTCATTTAATTGCAGGAAGAAGAAATGTAAGCGTGTCTCTATGCTCGCACTGTCTACGGTCTAGCAAAGCAGCTTGATTCTTTGTTAGACACAGAAATTCTGAAAAGCATCAGTCTTTTCTAGCCCTGGTGAAAAAAAAGGATGAGATTTATATCTTGATGCCATGAATGGTACATATTATAATATGCGAGTGGATAAGAAAACATCCTTTTCTAGATCCTTCTCCCTTAAACTTTAGCTATTAGAGTAGAATGCTTTCATTGCAGAATTCTCACTTGAGCAAGGTTTTTGTATAACATTATTCATATTCTCAGCCTTGGATGCCAATTAAATCTCTCAAGTATAAAATAGCTTTGTTTGCTTTTTCAAGAAATCTGCCCACCTTACAGACCTACAAGTTAGCTAACCAGCCTGTTTTGTTTTGTTTTGTTTTTTTCCTTCTCCCAGCGGATTTGGCTCTGTTGGTTTCCTGCCAGCCCTTACTTTCAAATTGAAATAGTTCAGTTTCTCTGTTTCTAGAACATAGAATTCATTACACCTGGATTTTTGCCAACAATGTCCTTCTTGCCTTTTTAGAACTGAGGTGAATGTTACAGAGTGGCCTAGCAGGCCCGACCTGGGATGAGAGGTCAGGGGTGATACGTTAGATGCTGCACGGGTGCTCTGTTCTGGGTGATGGGACTGCTGGGGGAGGGGACGTGATTCTGCGAGGGTGGGGACCCAGAGCACCCAGGGTGGAACCTTGGGTATGAAGTGGAGAAATACGGAGAAGAGCTTAGGTAAGATTTGGCTGACGTGAGGCAAGATTTGGATTCTTCCCCTGCCCTCAGAGCCCTGGTGAGTATTTATTGTACCACAGAAAGGGCATAGTTGTTTATTCCTTTTGGCCATTTGGGTAGAAAGCAGAAAACCAGGTGACAGAGAATATTTATTTATAAAGGGCTCTAGGAAGAACCACTCTATTTTTCTCTCTTTACCATGTTCCTCTTCCTACCTCTGCCACCTTGCTCACCCTCTCATCGCTGCTGGTACGAAAAGCCATGCCTTCCCGCAGCAGAGCAGGAGTCTGAGGCCTGTGTGGCATAACCTCGGGGCCAAGTGGAGTTTTCATCTATGTGGCTCTGCTGAATGACTTAGGGAAGTTCCTTTACTTTAGATCCCTTTCTAGGAATACATTAGCGTATACATTTTTTTCCTTTTCTAATTGGCTATATATTTTTTAAACTAAACTTTTCATTTTGAGACAAATGAACACATGCAGTGATAAGAAGTAATACTGAGAGATCTCATATACCCTCTACCCAGTTTCGCCAATAGTAACGTTTTGCAAAACTCTTGTACAGTATTGTTGTATGATGCATTCATGTACAAATAGATATCATTGGCACTGATAAAATCAAGATACATAATGTTTCCACCCCCACAGGATTCTTCATGTTGCCCTTTTACACTTACATATGCTTTCCTCCTTCCCTGGCCCCTCATTATCCCTAACTGCTAATCTATTTTTCATTTTCATAACTTTGTCATTTCAAGAATGTCTTATAATGGAATGATGCAGCATACAACTGTTTGGTATTGGCTTGTTTTTTTTTCTCAGCATAAATGCCTGGAGGTTTGTGTGTGTACTAACAGTTCTTTCTTCCTTTCTTTTTGGTTTGCAATTGCTGAGCCCTATTTCATGGTAAGGATGTACTACAGTTTGTTTACTATCCGCCCATTGAAGGACATCTGGGTTGTTTCCAGTTCTTGGCTGTTAGGAGGAAAGCTGCTATGAACATTTGCGTACAGGCTTTTATGTGAACATAAGTTTTCATTTCTCGAGGATAAATGCCCAAGAGTGCAATTGCTGGGTCTTGTGGTAGTTGCATGTCTAGTTTTATAAGAAACTACCAAACTGTTTTTAAGAGTGGCTTGACCATTTTACACTCCCACCAGCAATGTCCGAGTGAACCAGTTCCTCCACACCCGTGCCAACATTTGATGGTGCCTCTATCTTTTATTTTAGCCGTTCTGATAGTAGTGTAGTAACTTCTCATTGTGGTTTAAGCCTGCATTATTTTCCTGATGGCTAATGATGTTGAACATTTTTTCATGTGCTTATTTGCCATCTGCATATCCTCTTTGGGAAATGTGTTCATGTTCTTTGCCCATTTTCTAATTGAATTGTTACAATTTTTTTTTTGATGATTGAGCTTTGCGTATTCTCCATATATTCTACGTACCAGTTCTTGGTTGGGTACATGGCTCACAAATACTTGCTCCCAGTATACAGCTTGATGTTTTCACCCTCTTACCACAGTCTTTGGAGAGAAAAATATTAATTCTGAGAGATCCAGTATAACATTTTTTCCTTTTATGGATTGTGTTGTTGGTGTTGTCTTTGAAAAAAAAATTATGTTTTTTTTTCTTAAAAGTTTTCTAGTTTTACATTTTACATTGAAGTCATGGCCACATATTTTTCATTAGCTATTTAGGTCTCGGCTGTCTGAAACAGTCGTCCACACACAAGAGTTCTTTCTGCCCTCGTTTTCTGTCTTTGGCATCATCAGAGTGCCAGCTCTGACTGAGGCCAGTGACCCCACGTCCTGGGTACAGTCACCACTTTGGTCCATGATCTGGCTTTGTAGTGAGTCAGCTGAATGAGGCATTTATAAGCCTGAGTGCTGGAGCCAGACTCTAGGTTCAAATCCCCGTGCCACCTCTCAGAAGCATTGTGATCTTTACAGGTTATTTAATCCCTCCAAACATTTATTTTTCACATCATGCAAGTCTGAATGAAAATAATAGTAATACCTATTTCTCAGGAATGTTGCTGGAAGTAAATAAAATATTACGCGTAAAATGCTTAGCTTGGTCCCTGGCACATACACGGAAAACAGTAATCTTAGGTCCCCCTCCACACCCCCCTCAGGCACCTTCCTCGCCTCCAGAGCCTCGTTCCCTGGTGTCCATTTCTTCCTCGTTGCCTCTCCTCGCCCTGCTAGACTCTCCTTTCTCCACATCATTGTGGCATTCGTCTGTGTGGTCAGACTATCTTTGTGGCTGCACAGGGGTAGAGTGCACCTCCCCGGCCTTGTAGCTCCTTGAAGGCAGGTCCCAGCCCACCTCGGAGTCCGGCGGCAGGGTGGCCAAGACTCTACAAGCCTCCGGGCGCTGACAGCGGGGTCTCAGTTACAGCCGGTTTTGTAGAAAGCCATTTGTCCAGAGCCTTAAACCCTTTGACTCAGTGATAAACCTCTTTCAGATTCTAGCCAAAGAATGGTCAGACACTTGAATAAAATTTGTGTATAGGAACATTTTTCACAGTCTTATTTGACAAGTAGGATTTAAAAAAACAAAAATGGAAACAATAAAAAATCAGGAATCATGCAAAGTCCATTTATATGGTAGAATATCATCTTGTCAATACATTTTTATTTTCCTAATCATAGATTATATAGCTATGTAGATTATATAGATTATATACCTAATCATAGATTATAGTCACTAAAGGACTCTTTATCATAATGGAAAACATAGGAATAACCTAAAAGCCCAACTATATGGATAAATTAAATTTAAATATTGTCACAAAATAGAATCAGAGTATGATACCATTTTTTTTAAAAAAGTATGTATATAGAGACACACCTAAGTATATAAAAGACAAAAAATATACACCAAGATTTTAGCGATCATTGTCTTTGAGTAGTAGTTTTTTTGGTGACTTTAATTTTGATTTTGACTTCCCTAGAACATAACATTCATTACTTTTAACTTAGCAAATAAAAATGAAAGTTATAATCTGTGTTTTAAATAGTATTTTGGAGACTATTTAATTACGTGCATATAATGGCCACTCATTCATCACATTCAAAACACGTATTATCTGCCTACCAATTGTTAGGTCCAGTACTAGGAACACAGTGGGGAACCCAGCTGACACAGGCCTTCAATCCCAAATTCAAGTGAGGGCTACATGAGCTTCCAGAGCAGAGAGAGAAGTGATAACACAGCGAAAGCACTGAGTTTGTGGGACCTTCGAGAAGGGTGGGCGTGAGGGAGGTAGGATAGGGCTATCTGGTGGAAGTTCAGTGTGTTAGAGCCAAAAGAGGGTGTAGATAGGGGGGGTGACCCAGGCTTAGGGATACGTGCTCTCAAAGGTTTGAAGGGCTACACCGGAGAAAAATGTGAGAAGCCGTGCGCAGTTGGGAGCCAAAGCAAAGCCAGAGCAAGCAAGTAGGAAATGGAACGTGAAGGTCCTCATGGGTTAGCCTGATGACACGCTCTGTCTGCGAGAGTAAACAGGAACGAATGGCAACTCAGGGTTGTGAGCGTGAACAGCCTGATCATATTTTTGCTTTGAAGAGATGACACTGACTGCTGAGCAGGGAATGAACTAGAAGGAGGCAGGGCTGGAGGCGAGCAGACCGGTCAGGCCAGAGCTGGGTCGCTGCGGTGATGATAATGGCAGTGGGGTGGAGAGATGAGCCCCAATGAGGGCATGACCTGGTGATTGATGGGATTGGACTGGTGGTGGTGGCAGGGGAGGTGTCAAGGAAAAGTGAGTGTCCAGGACAGTGTTTGGGTTCCTGTATTGGCGACTGTGTCTGGTGCACCACTAATTGAGATCTGGGACAGATGAGGAGGCACAAAGTAGGTGGGAAATTGAGTTCAGTTTGGGGGACACTGAGTTTGAGCTGCCTGTGGGAAGCGCAGTGTGGTGTTTAGGAAGCTGTTGCATAAATGCAAGTCTGAAGGTCAGGTGTGACCCCAGTTGCATGGACAGGTGTCGGGGGGCCGTCTGGAGAGCAGAAGCGATCATCAAGAGATCACCAAGAGACACATGGAGAAGGAGAAGAGAGGAGGGCTGAGGATAGAACCCTAAGGAAAATCAGCGTTTAAGAATGAAGGTGAGAGAGAAAACCGACTTGTACCTGGTCTGGGATGGCATTTTTTGGTGTGATGTAATTCACAACTCCTTCTGGGAAGCAATTAGCATTCCTGATAAAGTGCGCGAACAGTTTTCTGACAGACTTTAATAAGCCTGAGAACTCCTTCTGGGAAGCTAGGGTTACCCATCCAGCTGATTGACTAGCCTAATAATCTTTAACCAGATGTTCGTTTTTCAAATTCCATTCTAAACATGGGTGGTAAAACATTCTTTTTTTTCTGATAAAATGCCTCAACCAAAATTACTCTTTCATTTGATTATTTTTTTCAAAAAGCTTCTCCTCAGGTACCCAAAAACAATGTGTTTCAGGTCTTGCCCTAACAAAAGAGAAAGAACAACCTGTAAGAGTAAGAAAAGGCCAGACAGGTAGGAGAGGAAGCTGAGACTATTGGGGCTGCGGAAGCCAGATGAGAGCAGGGCTTGAGGGGACCACCATGTCACACGCCTGTGGGAGGTGACCTCTGGATTTAGCACTGAGAATGTCAGCGGTGACCTTGGCAAGAACTGGCTCTCTGGGATGTTTGGGGGCTTCACTCAGGATGCAGTGGGCTCAGGAGCGAGTGCCGAGCCTTCCGCAGAGAGGAAGGGAGAGGAAGAGAGATTGGAAAGCCTTTCTTCTCAGTGGGAGACGTAAGCGTACTTAAATGTGTTTGGGAAGGACTCAGCAGCCGGAGGAGGCCCCTGCTGAAAGAAGGGCTATTCCTGAGTTAGGGACCAGAGAAAGTGGGTCAGGCTCAGGGGATGCTGGGCTGGGGTGGAAGGTCACCTTTCAGCCATGGTGATAGGAAAGAAGGGGTAGGGTGAGCCCGCAGGGAGGGCGGTCCACAGGTTTGGTGGTGGAAGGTCAAAGCCAGTCCTGTGTAGCGGCCTCTGTCACTCCTGTGATACAGGAGTTGGGAGCTCTGCGGAATGTGCTGAGGGAGGCCTCCGGATGGCAGACTGGGGACCACAAGGAGACTCTGAGAAGGGTCACGAGCCCAATGAGACTGAGCTGACTGGTGAAATACTGGCGTCAGGATATCCCCAAGGGGGCTGCCTTGTGGGTCCGGTAAGTCTGCGGTTTTCTGCAGCGGTGCTTGGAAGTCCTGATTTGGGCACGAAGAAGGCTAAAATATTTCAGTTAGTCTGGACTGTCCATGAAACCATCGCAGCTTTTTGCAGCTTCCTCTGCCCATCCTTTAAATAGAGCCCCTTGGTTTCCAGCCTAGGCTCGGTTTCCTACTTGGTAGACACTTCAGATGATCTCAGCCACTTCCAGGCCTCAGTTACTCTCTGTGCTATAAACCAGCCTTTCCCACCTGCCTTCTGGACATCTGCAGCTGGGTGTCTTCTCAAGTTGAACTCACCAGTATCTCCCCTCCATTTCCTTTCCTCCACTCCAGGAGGGCAGGGCTCAGAGCTCAGTGAATGCCTTTTGAGCAGATGAAGGAATCCAGCTGGAGTCACCTTTGATTCCAGCCTCTTCCTCACCTCTGACCTCCAGTCCATCAAGTCTGGTCCACAACTAAATACGCCCCAGGGCAGGGGAAAATGCATTATCAAGACATTCTAACACAGAAACTTCCTTGCTTTTCCCTCCTTTTCTTTGCTTCATTTGTACTGGAACTAAACCATTGTGGGGAGACCTCCCTCTTGCTTCCTTTCCCCCACCCCTGCCCCCAGCACCCAGCTCTCTCAGCCTTGGAGCTAAGAAGTCAGTTTTTCATTTGCTAATGATGTGAGCTCAGGTTATAATGGGCCATTAAGGTGTTTTGTTGGAAGAGGAAAATGGAGCTTTCCTGTGGAGGGATAAAGATGTAGGGGTTGCAATGAGGGGGGAGGGGGAGGGGCCTGGGATGGATCCAGGCCTGGGACACCTGGAGGAGAAGGACTCTGTGGGCCCCAGTCTGACCCGTGCTTGGGCCCTGGAGCCTGAGCCTCTGCTCTGCAGGTGGCCTCAGGTCTTGGAGGGAAATCTCACACTGCTCACCAGGCAGTAAGTCAAATGAGGAGACTTTATTCAGAAAGCCAGCAAGGCAAGAAGATGGCAGGCTAGCGTCCTGAAGAACCATCTCTAGAAAGTACAAAGTTCAGGCTCCTTTAGGTTAGCAGAAGGGGGAACGGCAAGGGTTTAAGGTCAGGAGGTGACTGGTGACCACAGACATCTGGACCTCAGCCAGGGTCCCAGGGGGATGGCGCAACTCCTTTGCTTTTGGCCAACAAATTCCAGTTGCCATGGTCCCAGTCACGGGTTCCTGTAAGTCTTTTGATAAACAATCATTATTTTTGTACATACCTTTTTTATCTCCTTGGGGAGCCAGTTTCCAGCAAGGAGGTTGTCTCAGTCATTCCCAGGCTGCAGGTTAGATTCCTTGACTGATTAGTACTTCTACTTGCAGGCCTCTGTGGGGGTTGCGGACGGACACACTGTGCGGGCTGGGCAGCTTGAGCAAGACGGGGCTGGAAGGACAGGGTTGTCTTCTTTACTGCCCAGTGGGACCTGCGTTTGGTCCCCTAGACGCTACTCTGCCCATGCGATGGCCTCTACTTAGGGGGAGCCCTCCTGAGGTGTCCCAGAGACACCCCCAATCCATTTTGCACACGGAAGCCAGAGTTTTCGTAAAAAACAAAAGCCAAAACCTAACACTTGGTTCCCCCACCCCCATTGGCTTGCCTGGCCAGTATCTATAATCCTTCAGGGTTCCATTAGGGCCACTCATTCTGAGACGTCTTCTCTGACCTCCCTCCTCCCACTGCATACACGAGATCTGGGTGCATGCGTTCACTTCCTCCAAACCCTGTGCTTTGTGGTAACCACTTGTTCATATCTGACCAGCCTGTGGCAGAGAACAGGTGTGCTCGCCACCTTGTTTCGTGCCTGGGCCTGTGTGTCAGCCTGGCAGGCAGCAGTGCAGTCTACCCGAGGGGTCCTCAAATGTGAGTACAGCTCTGAATTACCTGGAGGTAATTCTAAAACACAGGTGGCCAGCTTCCCCGTTCTGCTCTAGGAGGTCAGGGGTGGGGCTGGAAACAGTTCATCTCCCACAGGCCCTCAGTGCCGCTCCTGGAGAACCCATTTTGAGTCCCCACCCCTCTGCATCTCGTAAGAAGAGAAGACCGCAGGGGTAGATTGGAGTGCTGTTCAGGTCAAAGGAAAGGTTGCGGGAGAGGCATACGCTTTGGAAGTCTCATAGGTCATGAAATGAAAGACTTCAAATTGCTATTAAAGATGGCAGAACCTTCCAAGAGTTGACAAGGTCCAGCAAGTAGGTATGACAGAGCGTGTTTGAGGGGGCCTGCACACGAAGGTATGGTATGCAAGCAGCCAAAGACCTGGACGTTAAAAATTTTTTTAATTCAAAAAGTACAACATTGAAATGAAAATAATGAAAGACGTAAGTGCAAAGGAAGATTGTAAAGTGGAACATTTGACATCATTCCAATTTTATTAAAATTCCTAGAAAGAAGCCTGAACATATATGGCGATATTTATATTAGGTGAGTTTCATTACCTTCCTTCACCTTTCTAAATTTTCAACATCCTCTCTATTACTGTGTGTTCTTTTCAAGATGAGGGAACACCTTTTCCTATTCGAACCTCCTCCAATGTCAAATGCACTGGACATGTGCACCTGGTTGAAGTGAGTTGTCTACTCTCCTGTCCCCCGTCAGACTCGTTTCTCCCTGATATCTACACTTGTGCTAAAAGTATGAAAGGCAACAAAATCAAAACAACCAGAATCAAAAGCAGACAAAAGAAGGGAAGAAAAGGAGGAAGAACCTTAAGTAGAAAGTAATTTCGTTTGTACTGTCATAACTGCACCAACAAAAACGTGTCTCGGTTACTGGCCTTCCAATCATTCCTATTGAATGTTGTCACCGCCTGCCTGGCTGTTCAGGACCTGCGACCTCACCGACCGGTCAGACAGGAAGCTCCGGTCCTGATCTCTTACCCTCGACTTTCTGTTTCTTCTCCTCAGGTCAGACATGGGCTGAACGTGGTTCCCAACTTTTCTTGTCCAGAGTACGCCCACATATCCATCCTTGAAGTAGGTCCCCTCCCACCCAATGCAATAATAATGGGATTATAATGTCATTCCAAAAAGTTAATGAAAAGTTATTCTTTTCTGCCATTTAATTATTAAAATTACTGTTTTTTTAAATTACTTGACAACCTAAGCCCTCTTTATAACAAGGTTTATTTGGGGCATAAATTCAAAGTTCAAATCAAAGTACAAGTAAACTTTTAGAATAAAACCCATTTTTTCCAGGAGAGTGCTTGTACAATAAAAAATTCCATGCGATATAATATATACCAACTGGCGATGGTATTTGTCAGTAAGAATTTCTTACTCATTTCTCTAAAGGAAAGAGGTATATAGTACTTTAACATATGAATCTACTTCACTTCAAATATAACCAATTTGGAATTTCTTGTCAAGGCTTTACAATTCTTTACCTTCAGGGTAGACACAAAGGAAATGACCAAGTAAACATTTATAGGTATAATTATGTATGGTTTCACAGCCAGAAATATGAATATCCAAATTTTTATTCCATAAAAATCCATTACTATGAAAGAAAATAATTAAACTGTATGACCACAGCAAAGTGTAAGGGATGTATGGAATTGTAATTATCACCAAGAACACTAAGCATATCAGAAAAGACTAGAATCTTAGTATTTCAACTACAATGACTACTTTGTAGCTATTTTCTTGTGTACCCTTTCATCTCAGATAATAAAGTGTGAACTCGCAGACCCAACGGAGAGACCAGGAAAAAGTAATCCTCAGTGATTTGGTACATGAGACAGTGAGTTGACAGAGTGGAACCAGAAGCTTGGTTCCCTCATGGTCAGCGTAGGACTTCTTGTTCTAGAATGTGCTATCTGTGCTGCCAAAATGCAAACCAGGCCACTGCTGTCCCCACTTTAGAGAGAGGCTGTATAGAGTTTCCTTGGTGGTCTGATGGCAAAAGATACCTGTCATTTAACAAATGTCAACAGCTAATCATTAATGATAATAACTTGTTCCTTCTTGACTCAAGTTGTCCTCTGTTTCTTCAAATAATTACTTTCTAAAGTAATTATTTACTTTAGAAGAGCAATCAGAAATGAGGAGTTAGATTTGATCTTGTCTGTCATATCATTAGGGAAACCAAGGCCCAAAGAGATTTGTCCAGGGTCTTCGTGTGAGTCGCTGGGAGTCCCCCGACTTCTGGTCCACGGTTATTTATAGCACACAGCACTGCCCCACCGTCACTACTCTGGGGAGCTGACATACCCGGAAGGATGTTCTGGACGCCAGCAGTGCTGACCAGTGTGTCTGTGTGGGAAGTTTGTTTGCCCTCGTACCTCTTCGTTGTTGTCATTCATTTATTCACTACTTTGATTTTGTCGCCCGATGTGTTGGAGTGGGGATAGAAAAAACAAGTAAAATAGGAAATGGAAAGTGTGACTTAAAAAAAATGTTTTTAGGGGGAATCAGTGAAGTATTGTAAGGGTGGCTGGAATTCAGGAATTGCAATTTTCCATGGAGAGAAGGCCAAGAAAAGGATATAGGAGGGATGGCAGAGGCAATTGATAATCTCTTGCTGGGCACTTTTATGGGGTTATCTCATTCCTTTTAATGACCCTTTCGGGAGGGGCTGCTAACCTCATCTTATTATGCATGAAGAAACTGAGGCTCTGAGTTCTGTGATCTACCCCACAGACACTCTCTGATAACCGGTAGCACCAGGGCCCGGGCAGGGTCCATCTGGCTGTGAACCTGTGCACTTCACTTCTCAGCAGAGCATGTGTGAGGTGAACCAATGAAAATAACGATAACTGCAATGCAATGCTAATGATAGTAAAAATGGTAGCATAGTGCTTTACTCCTGCGATCTCTTTGAACAGGATTAAATGAGCCTAAGAAATGAATACGGCCAATGTGGCGGTGTCTTTGCACTCTTTGTTAGTGCAACAGTCCCTGTCGTCCCTGTCTACTTCAGATTTCCTTTGGCTTACTTTATTTTCTGAAAAATAATGGAAAGGGTCAATTAGTTCTGTTTTGCTGTGTTTATCAGATTGTATGTTCTTAATGTGGGCGGATGGGTTGGTGTGTGACTATGTGAAGTCAAACCTGATATGTTCAGAAGCATTCATCCAATGCCTTTGGGTTCTATACTAAATTTTGTCATTAGTGATCAGTGCTCCTATTTACTGAACGGGAGTTTTAGTAATCTGCACCGAGGTCTTCCTTTTTGAAGCTGAGTATCGCATGCACTCATTTCTTTGGCGGGGTCCATGAAAGAAATGTTAACCTTCCCACAAAAAAGCAAGTTTATATTCTGTGGAAAAAACAGTAACGAGTCATTTTTACACACAGATGTCCCCAAATGAATCTCTGATAACTAATGTTGTTGTATTAGTCTGCAACTCCAGTTTTAGCATTAGGCTCAATTCTCGTGTTTGGAAGGCATTGTCCAGCTGTGTGATACTGTGTAACAGAAAGGTGTTGTCAATTTATAAATAATCACTGTCTTCTAATGAATTAATACTCATTTGCAATGATCAGTTTGATGCTAATTTAGGTAAAGACGTGTTCCAGCTCCCAAATTGGATTCTGTTTTTAAAAGGATATTCTAATTCGCAACTCCCTAAACCTGTTACTACGGAAGAGCTATTTATTTTGACAGCCTAAATGTAAAACCTTTCACCCAAATTATACGCCCTAATAGCCACACTTTTATTTACACAATTTTAAACTAATTTGAAAGAATCCATGTCTGGGTGCAGTGACGTCATACAAGAGTTGGAACTCCGACAGTTGGGAGGGGATAAGGTAAGAGCCCACCTCCCCCCGAGGGCGATACCTCAAGGCCTTCTAACCTCACAAGGGAGATGAAGGAAGAGATTCTCAAAGCTGAGCAGTACCCGCCCTGCGGTTGCGGGCGGAGCCGGAGGGGAGGAGGGGGAAGAGTTAACAAGGGACAGAGCCCCCTGTGCCGTGGGCTCTGGGCGCGTTCCCTCCGCCCTCCTGTCCCCACCCTCTCGTTTTGGCAGGGGATTAAAGTGCTCCCCCCTGTGGCAGCAGTGACCCAGAAATGAGTTTGATTCACACAGTCGTTCCTCCATAACAAGCCAAACGCCCGTCCGAGAGTGCCTCCCTGCGCGAGTGCCGGGTGTCTGCGCGCCAGCGGACGCAGGGGCCCGCCCGGCTCCTGGCCTGCCCGCCCGCCGCGGCCCGAACTCATGCAGCGCGGAACCCGGCGCCTCGGCCGAACCCCTCCGCAGCAGGTACGCGCGCGGGCCGTGTGTGGGGGGGTGGTGGCGGAGGACGCGCCGCGCGTGGGTCCGTGTGCGCGTCCCGATCCCTCGGCGGCGGCGGCGGTGGCGGCGGCTGCAGGACGAGCCGAGAGGCTCAGCCATATTTGATGGTTTTGTTGCTTTGCTCGGGAGTTCTCGGGAGTAATTTAATGCCGAAGGTCGCTGCCTAGTGGAAATAATATAGTACGTCATTAATATGGCGCCAAAAGATTGGGTTCTCGATATGTAGCGAGGAGGGAGGGCAGGCAGCCGCCGAGCGCAGCCTTACTATCCCACCAGTAACTTGGCCATTGCCGGGGCGGGGGCCAGAGGAGGAGGAGGAAGAGAGGATGATTTTTGGAGCCTGAGAATTGATTTATGTTGGATCAGTAAGTTTTATTATGATTATTTTTCAATTTTGGGGGGCTGAAGACTTAAGAGCTTTTTCTTCTTCTGAATTTGCGAAAAAACATGTGGTTTTCAGGTGAAACATCAATTAAATGCGTTTGGGAGCAGAAGCCGAGTTTAGTTGGCCCAAAGTGCATTAGACT
The DNA here is from genome assembly GCF_022682495.2 of Desmodus rotundus. Lineage (NCBI taxonomy): Eukaryota > Metazoa > Chordata > Mammalia > Chiroptera > Phyllostomidae > Desmodus > Desmodus rotundus. The sequence goes on from NC_071395.1 coordinate 6,829,320, forward strand.
GCATGAAAGTGGAAAGCATAGTAGCAACTTGGTAGACAGATGGCAATGGCAGAACGCAGGTTCGCATACATATATGAATCCAGAGTGTGTGTGACCGCAGAGGGAGGGGGACGACTATATTTGTCTAAATATAGGTGTGTGTGTATAGGTACATTGTGTAGGGTGGCCGCAGCCCCAAATCTTGTCACCGCGTCACCACATGTCCAAAATATTCATTGCATCAATTCAAGGGCAATGAGCAGGGGGTGGAGGGACAGCTTAGCAATTAGATTTTTTTCCAAATTGGGTTTCCAGTGATCAAACCTTTTACTTACAGCGAGACTGCCTGCAAAGTGTAAAACCCTTGATCGGTGAAATTAGGAAGGAGTTGCATTGCTAGCGCAAAGTACCGATTAACCATGAACTTAAAACGGATTGCGAATTGTAACCTTTAGCACCATCTGCAAATTGTGGGGGTGGGGTCGCTTGCTCTTCGATGCCTTCAATGAATGTGCTGTGTGTACCCCGGGACTGCAAGTTGCAAAGCCCTTCAGTGCACGTGTTCTGTGCCAGTGTGTGTTTGTGAGTTGGGGGCTGTTGTTCGGCAGCCAGCAGGCTTTCCGGGTTGGTTGGCCCTGGCTTGCAAATGCGGGAGAGAGATGGAATGTGGAATGTTGACCGGGGAACCGAATCCTGTCGGAACGGTCCCATTTGCTGGAGAAATTCGATCCCTTCCACCTCCTTCCCTCTCCCCCCGCCCGCCTGCGGGCAGGAGGCGGGGCCGAGGACGCTGCTGCTGCTCAAAGTGGCGGAGCGCAGCGGCGGGAGGCAGGTGCACTGCGCCCGCCAGAGGGGGTGCCTCAACTTCCGCGGGCGTTTAAATAGCAGTCCGTCTCCCCTCCCACTGGTAATAGGTGACCTGGCGGCCGACGGCGGCGGGGGGAAGGGGACGGGGGAGACCCGGGAGAGAGCCTCCACAGCACGTGGGCAGGTGCTGGGTGGCCCCGGGGCCAACTTTTGGAGCCCGCCTCAGGCGTTGGAGGAGAGGCGGCTCCGCATGGAAATGGGGGCGGGCGGCGGCCGAGTCGCTGCTTTCTCGGCTGTGGTCGGAGCGTCACCTAACGGTCCCAGCAGTGCTGCGGAGGCCGGGGTGGGGGTCTCTGGAGGCGGGGACACCCGGCCCGCCGCGCCCGCGCCGCGGGAGCCCCGCACAAAGCCCGCGCCGCGGGGGCGACCGCCACATCCCCGCCTGGGGTACGGCCCGCAGCCCGTCGCTGTCCCTGCGCCGATTACTGCGGGCGGCCGCAGGCGTTTGTTTGTTGGTTCCGCGCCGCCTTCCTCGCCGGATGGCTTCCTGTGACAGAGGTGATCCACAGTTTCCAGAACTGTCTGGGGGCGGGAGTGGAAGCGCGAGCAGGAGCCGAGCCCGCTCGGGGCTGCTCGCCGCCGCTCCCACCTCGCCGGCGTTCTCGCCGAGCGCCGGCCCCAGCCCTGAGATGCCGCCGGGAGAACTCGGGGAGGGGGCCGGCGCGGCCGTTTCCAGCGGCGCAAGTGCCTTCTGGACGCCAGGGAGCGTTTGATTTGCCACTGGGGCCGAGCGGATTGGTGCAGCTGGCGGCGGCGGGGCGGGAGCGGTGGCGGCGGCCGCGGGGTGGGGGTGGTCACTTTCGAAGGGGGGGGTGGCGGCGGGCACGCAGCTGCGGAGCGAGCGGAGCTCGGTTGCACCACGAGAAGGTGTCATCACTGCACCGGGGCTAATTCCGGCGAAGGTGCCGGGAGTTACTTTCCCCTCCTCCCGCGTTGTTGTTTCTGTTGCCGCGGGAGGGGACAGAGAGGGAGGGCGGGAGGAGGGGCGCCGCGGCCCTACGCGCACCCCAGCGGGCGGGCGCAGCACGGTGAGCTCCGCACGCGGGGCGGCGGCCGCACCTCCACCCCGTGTCGCCCCCCGCCCGCTGCGCCGGCTCCCCCTCCCGCGTGGGCTCCCATCCCCGCCCCAGTGCCCTCCGCCGGGCTCTCTCTTCCCGGCTCCCCTCCTGGGCGCATGGAGGCGGCCGCAGTACCGGGGCCCGGTGAAGGCAGCGAGCAGACAAAAAAGCGGGCGATTTAAACGTGCCTTCGAAACCCGTTAGGAATGCGCCGTCACCCGGAGACCGTTTAAAAGCAGCCGTGGCTTTCTAGTAATGGGGAGGCGGGCGCTGTACCGCACCTTGGTGGGGACCAGGGTCTGCTGCCCTCCGTTTGCTCCAGCCAGGAGGGAATTCGAAATTTCTTTTTGTAAAGTGATGCCTACAGTTGAATGACTTAAGACAGCTACGTCTTCAGGAAAGTGGCAGAGAATCTGAGGTTTCCATTAATGGGAATGCTTGGGGGCTTCTTTCCCAGAGGCTTTTTATGAGATGATCTATTTTTCCTTTTTAGAAAACCCGCTGTGAAAGGCTAGCTCTCTAGTTACTTGTAGCTCAAGGCTAATATCTTTCAAAGTTAATGAACTAGTTTTAAGATTCAAAGACAATTATTTCCGTGAAAGCTGATTTAGGTAGTGATCCACCAAGGCTTAGAGATCACGACAGGAAGTTGGATTTTGATCAGATCACAGCTGATCGATGTTCAATCACTTGTTTAAGAAAGGAAGCCTTAAACGTAACCGTACCTAACACTTTCGGTGCAATGACTTGTCATTGCAGAGCAGGCAGTTCGTGCTGGAGACAGGCCTGGGACATTCTTGTGGGTGACCCTTTCTGCCAGATAACTGCAACCCAGTATTGTTACCGCCCTTTTGTCCCAAGTGTTTTGGCCTCATGTCCGCTCACGTTCAAGTTGGACAACTTTCTGATTTGCTTTCTTCCTTACATTTTTAATATGTGTACGTGATCTCGCATTTTCATTTCCACGTGGAGAACAACTACAGTTTTCAGCTAGGTTAGATTTCCCCATGTCTCCGTCTTTTCACTACCCAGAGATACAAGGTGTTGCCTGCGGTGCAAGTAGAACTTGGACCTTGTTTCCATCTAAAGCTCATACACTGGTTTCTAGTAAGAAAAATTGGGTGCGTTGCCACAGATTTCAACTTCGGAAAAGCTGGCTAGTTCATTTAAAAGGATCCCCTCTCCCCACCGTAGTAGTTTCTCCTCTGTCACAGATTTTCAGCCTGCAAAGGAGTGTTTTCGTTTTATATTAGTTACCAAGGTTGAAAGAGCTATAAAGGGAAAACAGTGAAAAATTATCAGTGTGCCTGAGAGAACAGAGAGAAACTCTTCGGCGTTGAAGGAAATGTTATATTTGAAAACGCCTGTTGTTGCTTGGCCCGGTGGCTTGGGGGGGGGGATTAACTAAAAAAAGCCAGGGGGACTCCCTGAGAATGAAAGCGGATCTCCACGTGTCTCACCTGTAGCAGGCACTTCATCAATACTGGTTTTTACTTTAAGGAGCCCTTGGTGGCTTCAAGTATTATTACAGAAGTGGTGTTCCATGTACATTGTTGAAGCTTAGGAGACACGGAGAAGCAGATATAATACATTCCTGCCACCCAGGGGTCACTGTTGTGTCACTTTCCAGATAATTGTCTATGCATATGTGTACAGGTTTTAATTGATATGAAATTATACTGTACATACAGTTTTGTAAGTTCCTCTGTCAGTCGGCTTCCTAGATTTTCATCTCATTTGTCACTGAGATAGAGATTTTTCCTTGGTGGGCCCTACTACAGCAGCAGCTTTGTCTAAAACGCGGTCTAGCTGAGGGACATTTATTGCATCTGGTTATTTCATAAGTAGATTTTAATCTATAGTAACTCTTTGACAGAACCTCTAACATTGAGGAGGCAAGCCTTTGGAATTGATTGTGATGGGATTTTTTAAAAAGTTGGAAACCAAATTGTGATTTGGAGATTCTGTTTCAAAAGTACTGCTCTACAGAAGTTTGCCAGATGCGTTCATCCACAGGCTTGTTGGAAAAAGACTAACCAGTTTTGGCACTGAGGGGGTTGGGCAGCAAACATCAAGTCACCAAGCACTGATTCTGGCCTTTGTCTCCGTCTGGCCGGCCTGCCTGAGCAAGAGGCTGTGAATCTGACAGTTCCGCTTCCTGACTTCCGGTTGGAAGTCTGGAGGGATGCTCTTCCCTCCTCCTGTATCCTGGGCACCTGTCACACCATGGCAGTTAGTCAGTGGTCTGTCAGAACCTGCATTACAGACTCGGCTTTCACACAGGACTCATGAAGTAGATGTCCTCTGGAGGAAGGTGTGGCATCTTAGCTGATGCACCTTGCTTTTTGCTTGTATTTGGACCGGCATTAAAAAGTTTGGCTTGATTGTTCAAACACTGAGTTATATCAATGTTAAGCTTTTTTCCCTCCACTCCCTGTCCAAACCTATAAGTTGGAACATTGGCACAATATTCAACAACGCCTTCAGTGTTTTTTTGGTAAAAAGGGTGGCTTTGCTTGGAGTGGTTTCTTACATGGTATCATAAGCTTGGTAGGAAGTTTAATTAGGAAGGTATTTTAATTTCAAGCAAGTGTTCTTTTGGGAAAGTTTTAGTGTTGAGTCTTTATTTTCAAGATATTGCAGCAACTTAGGTGATCATCATGTATTTAGAATTTGAACAGTTGGGATGTTTATTTTTTAGTATGTGATATTTCAGAAAGTTGAGAATTAATTGAAAGTCTGCTGTCCTTTATGTGGTTTACTTACTACAACTATTGGTCTGTGATTGTGAAGGTATAGATTTGATGTTTTCCCCACTGGTGGGCTCTGATGGCAGAAGTTCTCCGCCTTCCTACTAAATTGGAGGGTGGCCCTGGAGAGCCTTTGCCCCTCCCAGTGGACGTGGCTTCGTGCTTGTAAGTTTAGCCTGAGCCTCCATCTTGGAGCTGAGAGCAACTGTAGTCCAAGAGGTCATTGGTCCTGACCCTGGCCATGTTGTGGTCCAGTCTAGACCTTGACTGATTACTAAAGATGTCTTTCCTCACCCGAAAGCAGCGCGAATGCAGGTTGCCGGCCGAGGACCGGAAAGCTGGGCCACTGGGGCAGGGACTGTGCACTTCCATCTCGAATCCTCCGTTAACCCCAGGCCAGTGGAACGGACGTGCACTTAGCCGACGTTTGCGGACCAGACTTCTGGCTGCGCTGCAGCCAGGCCAGCCAGGACCGACCGTTTGATTTTGGTTCTTCGGGTAGAGTCGAGGCATGATATGGGGATTGAGGACAGTTGAAAAGTAAGTTCATTTTTAAAACTAGGTTCTGTTGGGCGTATTTGTTGAAGGAATTAAAGCTCAGTTTTCTCTTGATTTGAAAGCCTTCATTCCCAATTTGCCCATAATACAGTGTTACTATTGATCATTTAATGTCTGTACAGGAGATTATATTAATTTGAAACTTCATGACAGCTTCTGAGAAGCTTTCTAAGTGGCTTACATTAAGGGAAGATTTCAGTGGTGAGGGTCCAAGCTGAAGAATAAAACGAGCATCTGCTCCCTTTACTCCTTACTCCTCCGGGGCAGGGAGCAGGAACTGGCAAGGTTAACAAGTTGCTGGAGTTTGAGCTGCATGGTTTGCTTTTGTTTAGTCTCAAAGTACACAAAACAGGATTTAAGATGTTTCTTGGTAACGCATGGTCATCTTTATGAACATCGGTTATTTCAGTATTGAAGTATAACGACGCACTCGAGAAGTGTGGACTGAGTACTGGTGGCTTGCAACTTTTTTAAAAGTCAGAGTTAAACCTGTGGGATCTCTTCCCCCAGCCAAACTGAGTGGCACTGAAGTCTGCGTGTCATTTCAGGGACTCATGCGATACTTTTAAGTGCTTCTTTGGATTGCAGTTTAGTGTTGTTTAAATTTTGGTGACTTTTTAAAAATGATTTCTCTCTGATCCTTTTATATCACCATTAACCACAAATTGTAGTTAAAATGCCTGTCTAGAGCAGTCATTTTTCTGCTTATTGGTTATTGGCTGGAAAATCAGATAAGAAGTTTGTTAGAAGTGTTTTTAACTTAGTGTATACTGGCCCAAAGTAGAAGACTTAGGGGTTTCCCTTTGAGAAAAATTCTCCGTTTTCTAGACATAGCCTTTATTTAAGTTGCTAAACCCCTTGCCCCCCCCCCCCCCCCCCCCCCGCCCATTTCCCCTTGTAATTTCTGCCTGCTGCAGTCAAGGACTTCCTAAGGACAGAGCGTGTCCCGTTCGTAACTTTGTAAGCATCACGATATTTGCCAGGGGCCCAGGCCCTGGTCACTGACTCACATGTCACTAGACACGCGTAACGCTGGTTTATCATCGTTGTACTGCCAGTCTGTCGATGTGCAACAGGAATCAGTAAACTATTTTTGTAAAGGGCCAGTGAGTGTCAATATTTTCGGCTTTGAGGGCCTCATGGTCTCTGTTGCCATTGTAAGTATGAAGGCTATCAGCGGGCCAGAGGTAAATGAATAAACATGGCTGTGTTCCAATAAAACTTTATTTAGACATTGAAATTTGAATTTTGTGTTTTTGACTCCCCCACCCCATCCCACCACAAACGTTTCCATCCAAGAAAACCGTTCTTGGCTCAGGGGCAGGCCCTCTGGTTTATAGGCCATGCAGCACAGCCTGACCTGGGCACCAGGTTGCTCCTGCTGGGGCTCAGCTTCCCCTCTGGTAGGAGCCCCAAATCAGGGCTAACATCAGATGTTGGTTCGATACATGGGGAGGGAGGTAGCTAGCCTGAGAGGACTGTGTTGCCTCATGCTTCGGCTCCAAGATCCCCTTTGAGGAGAAGAGTATGTAACGCGGGAGAAAGCACACCTAGGTCACAGCCTCCATGGGGGCCAGGCCGAGAAGACCTGTGTAAGGGGACGTTCTGTGTAACCAGGTTCCCTACAGAGGGAGACAGCCTCTCTCCAAGTAGTGTGTGCGTGTCACACGGAGCAGAGAAGTTAGTGCCTCCTGCTCAGGGGCTCGCCCGTGACAGTGTTCAGGGGCGTCTCGCACACGTGCTCCTCCAGCCACACCTTGGGGGCTCTGCAGGCAGCGTGGCATTTGCCACTGTCAGCTTGCCAGGAAACTGTGTTTCCATTTCCAAGTCAGCAGACTGTCCTTCACTGACTGCATTTTAGTTCTGCTCCCTGATAACATAACAGACAGGGTATGGCCTGCATCCTCTAGGCAACTTCCTAATAAATCCCAGTAGGCTTCCAGGAGGGGGAAGCCCACCCACCTTGGGAACTGGCCTTCGATTCGGGGATTGGCTTTGCCCTAGACCTACCTGTGCGTCTTTACTGATGTTTCACCTCTCCAGAATTCAGTGCACTTGACTTGAAAGTTTGGAAAGGTAGGTTAAATTATCTCTGAAATGATCTTTAGTGTTGCAATTAGGACTTCATGGGCTTCTTTGGGGAGGATTTCCTATAGATACAATCCGTGGGGTGAGACTCTTCAGCTTTCAACCCAGAGACTTTCCCAGACCTTGCTGTCTAGTGTTTCGGTGACCATAATAGCAAGACTTTGTGCATTGTGATGAAGCGTTTCTTTGTATACGGAACTCAGATGGTGTGTAAATGCAGTTTTTGTTCAGTGTGTCACCTATATGTACATTGGGAGTCTCTTTCTCTCTTTTTTTTTTTTTTTTACAGTACTCAAGTTTTTTGGTGACTTAACATTGTTAGTGGTAACTGATAGTTTCTGACAACCGGCTATAATCAAAGAACAGTTCCTAAAAACAGCTGCTTTTCAGGCTGCGTGCAGTGCAGTTGTCCCTAGCTGGTTGACTCTGGTTTCTGCAGAAGCTGCTTTGTACATCCTGTAGAAGAACATCTGGTTTGCGCATTTAAAAATCTTTTAAAATTCCCCTGTAGACACTTTGCATTTATTTACTGACTTATCCTTCCAAGGGTGGAATAGGGTTGTAGACGCCTTTCCCATCCTTACTCTTAACTTGGTTCATTCAGAAATCACTTCCTTTTTAACACTTGTTTTTTTTACAGTGTTAAAAAAACACTCCCCCAATGCAGAGTGGAGCACAAACTTCTGATTTTAGTGAAATGCTTTAGAAAGACTTCATTTTCATATATTCTGAAGAGATTGGTCTTACCTTACTTTTCCCTAGTAAGGTCAGAAAAGTGTGCGAAGAGGCATAGGACTTTGTCTCTCCCGTGGATCTGGCTGAGTGGGAGCAGTGTGTGTTAAGGAGGATTCTGAAGTGTCTGGGAGAGTGGAAAAGTGACCTCATGGGTGGAGGGAATGGTGTGCTTGGTGTTGGAATATAGCTTTTTTAGTTTTTGTTTTTTCCCCAAAATAGCACAACCATTTTTGTAATTGGGTTTTTGTGTGGTGATATTGGTTAATGAAATTATAGGTTTCAGGGGTACAATTTTATGACACATTATCTGTATGTTGTGTTGTATGTTCACCACCCCAGGTCAAGTCTCCTTCCGTCACCACAGAACAGTACTACTCTTGAGATGGAGAAGAAGTTGACTGTTCATAAAGGTGGTTTATACCCTAGTTTTCCTGTCTGGGTTAGTTTTTCTATTCTTACTGCATACATTTTTAGTGACTTGCGACTAGCTCTTCTTATGTTTTGAAGAATTTTGCTTTTGAACTGATAATGAATGGGAGAGAATAGCATTTTAAAGCATTATCCTATTACCAGTTCACTTTTTCCTTCTGCACTGTTCCATCAGGCATTCTGTGAAGCAAGGCACGCCTTTGATACCCATCTCGAAGGAGGCGGAACACCCACTTTATCCATGGCTGCCCATTTTAGTCTGGTGCTTTGCACGGGGCCAAGAAATTGTGCCCTCAGGGCCCTCTCTACATGGTGAGGAGCAGGGAAGAAAGGTTTTGGATTTTAAATCTTTACTATTATAAGTGTAGTGTCCAGGATCATGGTAACAAATGAAAATTTTATGAAGGTCTTAAAAAGAAGTAAAAGTTCCCAACCCGTTGGGACACTTTGGTCATATTTCTCAGAGATTGGACACCATTAGGCTTTATGATCTTCCAGTAATTTTTCATGATTATGCAAGTGATTGGAATATGTATTCTCTTCCCTCCTCCCTTTTACATATAAATGGGCCTATGTTATATTTCAGGGCTGTTTTTCCCACGGTTTGCCTGTGTTTTTTCCCATGTCTTAGGCATCTTCCCATATCTGAGCGTATCAACTGAACAGAGCAGAATTCTGAGCAGCTGAAACCAGGAGCGGAAGCTCCAGGTTGAAGGACGGTCGTTGTGACTGCCTTTATTGTTTGCCTGTAAAGTCATGTACTTCCCTGTGAAGGGAAGTTAACAAAATAACATTCCCAATACAAATGATGGAAATGTTGTAGCCACTTTTCAGTGGCAGCCTCTGGTTGAGTGGGCAATTACAGAGACCTGGGAGAGGTTTGAGAAGACCGTTTTAGGGCCCATAAGCAAGGATTGGATTATTTATAAACTGGCAATGGTTTGCTGCTTGTGTTTCATTTAAAACCACTCAAATTTATGAATTCCTTAAAATCTTGAAAAATGCTTTCATTGACTCCTAAAGTCTGACTTTAAAAATAATATGTGAAGAATTTACAGTGAACTAATATTATAGCACTTGGCTTTGTCAGTAATGTTGTTAGGAGTAAAATTGTAGTTACGATTTTCTGGTCAGTTCTTAAAATCTTTTTTCAAAGAGGTGGTTAGTTATTGCTAATATAACTATTTTCAGCTGAATATTTTCAGGTATGACGCCTTTGCAAAGGCTTACGGTATAGCTTGTGCAGCATTTTCTTTAAAGAAGTTTTGATGCATGACATTACAAAGGACACGTTTTTGAAAGTTCCATTTTTGGGGGGTTTGAAATATTCAGACAAGGTTAAACCTTTAACACTTAAGATCCAAGCAGTTTGTCAGCTAAATCAAATCTATGACCCTTTTTGACCAGCTATAACCTTTTGGTTAAAGTGAGAAATCTGGGTTTGAATTATAGTCACATTAGTGTTTTTAGACTCTCTGGGAGCATGTGAATTAATATTGCCAATTTGAAAGCTCCCTATCTAGGCAATTAATGTTTGCTTTAAAAACTGAGGTAAGGCCCTGGCTGGGTAACTCAGTTGGTTAGGACATCAACCCGATACGCCAAGGTTGTGGGTTCGATCCCTGGACAGGGAACATAAAAGAACCAACCAATGAATGCACAGATGAGTGGAACAATGAATCCGATGTGTGTTTCTTTTTCTTTCTGTCTCAGTCTTCCTCTCCAAAATTTAGAGACTAACAAACAAACAAACAAAACCCCTTGCTGAGGTGAGAAACCAACTGGGTTTTCTTCACACTCACCGAGGGCCAGGAAATTACCACTGTGAAGTATGGGTCATCATATTTGGGTACTTTGCAAATTGGGTAGCGTATCTCCTCTGTAGGGGACAAGAAGGTGACTTTATTAAGAAAATGCAAATCTCTTCATTGGGCTGGGTGGACTGTGATCAATAACTTAGGAACCAAATTTTCATAGTGTTTAAAAATAATACTCACTGTGTGAACTTAGCAAGCAAGCAGAAAGTAGTTCATTACAAAATACTTTTTATATAAGGAAGACCCCTCGGTGCCTGAAAATGCATTTTTTAACATTTTTAAATGCACTATTGGGGTGGCCAAAAAGTTCGTTTTTGTTTTTGTTTTTTTTTCCATAGGATGGCCGTAGTAGTGCTTAGTTGTCTTAAGCTTCATTTGAAACAATTTTGTTAGATTGTATTGTGACAGCTGTCATATCAGCATGCATTAAGAAAAGAAAAACTTACCAAATTTCAACATTGGTGAATTTTTGTGCAGCTATTTTAATAGTGAATAGTGGAAGAAAATACACAACATTTTTGGAGTATTATGCTTTATTCAAGAAAGGTAAAAACCCAACTGAAATGTAAAAAGAGATTTGTGCAGTGTATGGAGAAAGTGCTGTGAATGATCGAATGTGTCAAAAGTGGTGTGTGAAGTTTCTTGTACTATTGACATTTTGGCCAAATAATTCTTTGCTGTGGGGCTGGCTGTCTTAGGCATCGCAAGATGTTCAGCAGCACCCCTCGCCTCTACCCACTAGAAGCCAATAGCGGGAGACAGCCGACATACTCAAAATATCCAAATCAATAAAGTTATTGGTGAAAATGAAAAAAATGTCTTTTATTTTATGGAATAAAACTAAACAGGTTTTTTTTTTTGCCAACCCACTACATATAGGTGTTAGATTAACTTTCACAAAGAATGAAAGGACACCAATAAATTTAAAAAATAATGTAATGGAAGTTACTCCTGTTAAAGGTCAATTAGATATTAAAGTGAAAACCTCACATTCTGTGAAGCCAAGTGAGCGACGGGTACACTTTATGTACAGGAACTCGGTCGTCCATCCAAAGGGCATTTTGATGCCTAGCACTGCATTCGGAGAGACAGAGAAGTATGTGGAGGTCTTTGAGCACCTTCTAGAACTTGAGAAATAAGTAAGAATGGAAACATAGTGGATAAAATTGATATTTTGAGGAAGAAACCAGCCTTTCTCTGTATGAGCCATAAGCTAATTAAAATCACTAGGGTATAATTCGTATGACAGCTGTAGGCTTTATGGCCTGATAAATGGTCCCTGCTCTACCACAGAGAGTAATTCTAGTAACTGGACAGTGTGTGTTCCTCAGATGGGTCCCTCATTCCCAGGAATAGCATTGGATAAACATCCTCAAATTCTTAATCATCTTACTCTTTTGTGAAAGCCCTTCTCTCCGGGTCCCTGAGGTCATTTCTCATTCTTTCTTACTTAGAATCACATACCGGTCATGCCTCTCTGGGACCACACCCGGGTCACTGGACTTGTTTGCTTCCAGATTCCTGAACCACCTTGGGGATGGGTTCCTTCAGCTCAGGGCACGCTGGGTTCCTCACCAATTTCAGGCCGAGGAAACTGAAATGTCAAGGTTTTCCATACTTTGCTATCACATGTACACATTCCACGTCCCACCGTAATCCTGTACCCTCTCTAGCAGTGGCCGCACGGAAGTTACTGGTCTAGGTATTTGCTGGCTGTGTCTTGTTCTCCAGGTCTCTGGCATCCAGCTCCATACAAGTTTAACTGGATCAATATGCTGGCTGATGCACTACCTTTAACTGTGTGAGAAGAGGTTGAGGCAGAGTAATCTGTGTGAGACAGAAACGAGGGCTTGTGGGGAGGGCCCTGCTTCCTGAGGAGGTGGTGCTCTCTGGGCAGCCGCCCCGCCCCACTCGCTGTCCCGGCTCCTCCCTGTCCGGGCTCCTCCCAGTCCACCTCCTGTCCACCGCAGGCAGGTGAGGACGACAGGCAGAGGAGCCACATTAGCAGGGGCTGAGAACAGGACGAGGAGGTGTCTCAAGGGCAGAGGCCCAGTCCAGCCCTGCCCAGGTAAGCAGGTCTTGTTAGGAGAAGATGCTTGGGCAGAGCTGAAGGGCCAGGTGGCAGGAAACCTGTGTCCTGGCTAGACCTGTTGGCATTGGGTAACAGATTGGTTTAGGGAATAGCTTGATGAGGTCACCTCATAGGGAGGATTAATTTGTTGTAATAATTGGAAAGGCTAAGAAATTGTAGACATGGAGAAGGGAAGGGTGGTACAGCATACATAGCAACATAGGTGCAGGTGGTCGCTGACCAGCCTGTGGGGCAGTGGGGGGGCGGAAGGCGTCCTACATTATGAATGGACAGCCTTGGCAATTGAACATAAGGAAGGGAGGGCTCTGGGTTTTGTTAGTAAAGAAAGGAGCAAATAGATTCTGAGTGCGAAGAGGCTGCTCAGAGCAATAAGCTAGGCTACGCAGGTTGTTAAATACTACAGTGCTTTGCCCAAAATGCTGTGCTTTCTCTTCCGGCTGCCTCGCCTTTGTTCTCCTGGACTCTGCTCAGACTCCTTCCCGCAGGGCCCCGGGTGGACCGCTGTCAGGCACGAACCACGCTGAGTTCCGGTGGAGTTGGCTCTGTTCTCAGCCAGACCAGAAGCTGCGAGGGGTCAGGGACAGTCATTTTCCTCTAGCACCTCCTTGTGGATTAGGTGTTCACGTGTTTGTCTGTGGGGTCCACCTTCTTGCTGCTGCCTCTGGAGGGCAGAGAGTAGCCCTTTGAACTGATTATTACGTGTGTTACTGCCACCGGGACAGTTATCAGCTGTTGCCCGAGCGCCAGCCAGTGAGTGATGTGGAGAGCCCTCTGGTTTCTCGCTCTGGCTTTGCTGCACAGATGTTTGCAGCACTCAACCTCCGTGTTGTGTTTCCCAAAGGCAGCAACATGTGCTTTGATTTCCTGATACAGTAAGTAACCCCAGGTGAGAGAGAGCAGCCTGGGATTGAGGTTTAAGCACATTAGAGCCACAGAGGGGGAAGTTGTGCCAAGCTCTCACCCCATCACCGTGCCGGGTCCCCTGGACAAGTGCAGTGCAGGGGCCACAACGTCATCACTCCAGCTCTTCCAGGGTGGACGGGCATGGACTTCATTAGGAGGGAAACACTGCTTTTGCTCTTGACTTGCCCGGTTTTGCTTGGGAGTGTTTGTGTGTGTTGAAGATGAGCATCGTTCCATTTTGGGTGGTGCTCGCCTTTTTTGTTTGCTGAGTGACTGACCGTTAGTAGATGCTTTCTATGGGAATCGTATTTGAGAGCTAGGAGCAAGGCATTTTGATGCAGAAAGATTCCTCGTTTTCCAGGCTCCCTGCTTTCAGTAAATTTAAGTTGTGCGAATCAGTGACGATGTGTAATCAGCGGCTGTTTTCCTGTTTGTAGATGGGGGTGGTTGATGGGCTTCTCAGCCTCTCCTCTCCCCTCTCACATCCTCTCGCTGTGTCCTGTGGCACCACGGTGTTACTTTGAAGGAACTCCTCTTTTGGTAGCACTTGTGTGTATGTGTTTTTTGTGTGTGGTTTTTAACTGGATTGTAGTGCAGGCCCTGGGAGCTGCAGCCCCTGGGACAGGCACCGCTGTTGCTCCCTCTCCCCCTTGCACTGCCTCCTGGGAGGTCAGAGGAGAGTCCCTGTGAGCAGTGGGTGCACACGTGACAGGTGACAGGGCTGGGAAGAGCGTTTCCAGTGGGAAGCTGGCAGGGAGCCTGCCCCAGACTGAGTGGTGGGCAGCGGTGGCGGAGGTGCCTCTCAGAAGGGGCTTGCGAGCTGGGTCAGCACTGAGACCGGCCCCACAGGATGGAGCCCCAGCCCATCCACGGCTCAGGACCCAAATCAGGGCTCATGTTCTGACTCTGTAAATTCTTGTAATGGTTTTTTGAAGAATCGATTGGCAAGCAGTCACAAACCTTAACTGGGTGAGTGTCTCAGGAAGAAAATATAAAACACAGGAATTAGAGATTAGGGGCCTGGATGTTTGAGTGAATCACACAGGTCTGTTTTGCAGGTGGGAACAGAGTGTGTTGTATGATACGTTTTCTGCTTGTTTCACAGGTCCATTGATCTCAATTTTATTATTTTTATTTTTATTTTAGAGGTGAAGGGAGGGAGAAAGAGAGGGAGGGAGGGAAGCATCGATGTGAGAGAGAAACATCTATTGGTTGCCTCTCCTATGAACCCCAACCTGGGACCCTACCTGCAACCCAGGCGTGTGCCCTGACTGGGAATTGAACTGGTGACCTTTCAGTTTGAGGGACGACTCCCAAACAACTGAGCCACACCCACTGGGGCTTTACAAGGCCATTTAGAGTGGAGCTTTGGGTTTTTAGATTGGCTGTTCTCACACAGTGGGTGGCTCTCCCCACGGTCCGGTGTGCACGGTCCGGTGTGCACGCTCCGGCACACACCACATTCTGCTGCTGTGGTTCCCAGTGGTGGGGGTTGCGGTGCGCTCTTCTGAGGGGCTGAGTGGGTACTTTTGACTAGAAAAAGCTCTCCTCCCTCACCTTGAATCGTAGATCTGTGGTAAGATCAGGGCCCTGAAGGTACGTCAAGGTGATCAATTATTGAAGTTTGGAAAAGCTTTTTTGGATTTGTTTGGAGAGCTGCCCTGAGCGAAGGTTCCCGTGAGTCTGACTTTCTGAGTTCACTGACCTGGCTATTCAGCCTCCATCCACTGCCCTCTTTCCTTCCAAAATGCAGCCTTTCTCTTACTGGGTTGCTGGAAGCCTGTTACCACCCGCTGCCTCGCAGGAGCTGGCAAGGTGTGCTGGGTGTCTGGACCACTGATTTCTCGATTTGTTGTTAGGTTGGACTACTGGGAGGAGCTGGGGTGAAGTGTAGGGCACTTGAATTTGGACTACAGGCTCCTGTCCACTGTGTGACCCCTTGCTTGGCATCAGTTTCCTGATGAATAAAGGGGAGGGGTGAGCATCAGGATCCTGTCCCCCTCTTGTCCCAGCCGTGAATTGCTGGGGGTTGGAGATGGCCGCGGGAGGCCTTCGCAGCTCTGCCGCCCCATTGGTCTCATTCGTAGAATCTAGGTTATTCAGCTTATAGGACTGTTTCAGGCAAATTTGCCAGAGAAGCATAATCATGCCCAGTGCGGTGTAAATACTCACACGTTTAGGCGCCCCTCCCCCCCCTTCATAAAACAGGAACCTGTCTGTAGAGGAAGCACTGGGTCCTCTGTGCTTCGGGGCTGTGGTTTTTCCTGGTGATGGCACAGGAGTGAGAGAGGCACCTGGCACCTCTGGGAGACCTACTGATTCTCTGCCCCTCCCCCTTGCTTGTGAACCTGTTCTGTTAATGATTGCACCTAATTGTGTATCTCTGGGCTTTTCACTGTTTACCATTCAGTGCCGATTGTTTGCTTTTGTGCTTGTAAATCCTGGGCTGCCACCTGAAGCTCCACTTGATGGCTGTGCATTAGCATCGCGGGTTAAGTGCTGTCTCATTGCCTTGCAGGCTGCCTGCTGTGTTCCGGGGAGATCATGAAACGAGGTCGCCTTCCCAGCAGCAGCGAGGACTCTGATGACAATGGCAGTAAGTCCTGCTTTGTTGTTCTTGGAGCCGGCCAGGGTTTGGGTCAGGGTGAAAACATGATTTTTTAATGGGATGCTTTAAATAGCTGAGGCCCACCGCCCATCACGCAGGTCGCTGAGCGCCAGGGCCTGGAGGAGCGCGTCTGAGTGTGATGCTGCAGGCCTGCCTCCCCGCGCGAGCCTGACTGCACGCGGCCCTTCCGCAGGCTCCCTGGGTGTTACCCGGAGATTAGTGACCCAGTTCCGAGAGTCATGCAGTGTCTGTTTTTCCTAAATATCACCTATGGCATTTCACAGTTGCTCTCTATGAGAAGGGAACCTAATCGAAGCCAGTTAATTATTAACCAGTGCAGCCCGATACAGAAGGAGGTGGAGGGCTGCCTAGTGCTGTGTGGAAACACCAAGTCCAGGTTTGGGGCAGGTGGCGGGCGTGTCAGCGGCGCCCTTCGCCGGGTCCCACTGTGACTGGCTGATGTGGCTGCTGCTCGCTGCGCAGCTCCCCGGCATCCTCGTGTTTTCACCGTGCAGCGAGAAGCAGAAGTCAGCTGGCTTCCAGGCAGTCAAAGTAAATGTCACACAGCTTCTGTGTGTTGAGAAGCTAGCAGGCTCCTCGGAGAGCCCCCTCAGATAAGGGAAATTTTGTGCCCTAGCACAGTGCCTGAGTACCAGGTAGCTGATGTTTTCCATGACAGATTCAACTCAAGAAACCTAGAAAGAAGGCCTGCTTTACTGTGTGGTGGCAAAGGTATCGGG
Source organism: Desmodus rotundus (assembly GCF_022682495.2). Taxonomy (NCBI): domain Eukaryota; kingdom Metazoa; phylum Chordata; class Mammalia; order Chiroptera; family Phyllostomidae; genus Desmodus; species Desmodus rotundus. The sequence continues at coordinate 6,845,944 of NC_071395.1, forward strand.
CTGCTTTCGAGGAACTCCGTGTTAGGTGTAGATAGAAACTCCAGCTCCTAGCGGGTCTTGGGGCAGAGGGAGAGCGGTCTTTGATGCCCCGTGCGGACGGGTGGGTGTGAGCATAGGGTCACGGGCACGGAGGTCGGTGAGCCCTGGGCGGAGACGAGCATTGGGCAAGCCCTGAAGGATGAAATAGCTTTTAGGCAAACAGGGTTGTTTCAGTTTTCTCATCTACAAGTTTTGATCAGATTCAAAGCTGCAAATTAGAAAGCAAGGCTTTGCCGCCGTGCACAGCACACTGACAGCCGCAGGGGACCTGCGCGGGAGGGGACCAGAAATGGGAAAGCCACTCACGTGTGGTTGGAGCTGTGGCCCAGGCATGGGCAGTGGGAAGTGGGATTGGAGGCTGTGGGAGGAGTGTTGGTGTTTGGGGTGACGGGTAAGGTGAGCTGGGACCATATCAGGAAGCAGTTGAGGGACTGGGACTTCTGGGGCAGACAGTGGGGGATGCTGCTGTGTGGCACAGGCAGGAGAGAGTGGGGGAGGGAAAGAGGGACACGGGAGTGTTGGCTTAGAGAGGGTTTCCCCTTTATTTCAGGGAGACCGTGGCAGGTCTGTGCCTGGGCACAGGTGTTTTGCGCCTTCCCTGCGCCTTCTGAGCTTCTTAGCGCTTGTCATTTCTGGGCCCTCGCTACCTGCTCACTTTAAGAGTTGCCTAGGCTTTCCACTCCTTGAGGCAAAAACATGTTTTTCTGTCTGTTCGGTGCCTCTGAGTGTTCTCAGGACTTACGAGGAGTTGGTGGATGCCTACTGTTGAGACGCAGTTTCGTCCCACGGCAGTTAGAAACAGTCTTGCCTTTGGGCACGGAGTTGATCAGAGGAATTGCCTCCGCATGCTGATAGTGCCCGATGAAAGGCCAGGAGCCCTGTGTTAGTTAGTGTTTGCTGACGCTGAGCCGCGGGGTCATGCCCACTGGCCACAGCACTGCCTCCCGCCTCCCTGGGAGAGTCGGGCTAGCGAAGGTTCTCCCGGAATGTTCTCAGACTTGGAGCCTTGAGCTGCCCAGTAGGATGGAAATGTTGTCATCTAGTGTAACCGAGGAACTGAATTTTTAATTTTTATTTAATTTTAATTAAAGTTCAAGTTTAAAAAGCCACAGGTGGCCAGTGATGACCAGTTGGATGGTGTGCTTCTGGACCGGGGCCCGTCTGGTCCTGCTCTATGCCCAGAGGCGCTCATGGTCCCGGAGGTCCTGTGTGGGTCAGCTGAGCTGTCATGACAAATGCCACACACGCACTGGGGGCTTAAGACACCAGACACTTCTTGCAGCTCCGGAGGCTGCAAATTCAGGATCAAGGCATCCGCAGGTTTGCTTTCTCTCTGAGGCCTCTCTCCTCAGCTTGCAGATGGCTTCCTGCTTGCCGTGTCCTCGTGCATGGGCGCCCCTGTGTCTGGGCCCTGGTGTTCCCCTTCTGAGGCCATCTGTGGCCTTGGATCAGGATCCCCATAAGACCTCACTTAACGTAATCACCCTTTGAAGGCCCCGTCTGGGGGTCTGTCTGGCTTCTGTGTAGGAATTTGGGGGGACACAATTCAGCTCATAACAGCCATAGTAGACCAAATGCTTCATCTAAATCGCCACCAGCGCAACTCTGGTTAAAAGTGAAGGAGGAAGAGAGCACTTGAAGTCCACACTAACAGTGTGTCCATCAAAAGTCACTTTATGATGATGGGCCACTCTCTTCCTCCTCCTAACACACTCATGTCCATGTGTGGGGTGGAGGGTTCAGGTCAATATTTTAGAGGGTCCTGGGCGGGTAACTAGAGAGCTGGGTTCTCCCTTAGCCTAGCCCAGACGTGGCCGCTAGTTGCATGGGTCGGTAGGCAGGCTGTCCTTGGCCCTGCAGTTGGTTCGCTGTAAAGCACGAACTGGTGCTTTGGCCGTCCAGGCCAATGTCAGGCAGTGACAGTGGACGGTGACCGTGGTGAGAACCTTGCAGTACCTGGCCTCCCGAACACGCACATGCCCCGCCATGGAACACGTTCCTTCCTACCTTCTCTGAGGGCGGCTGCTTCATGCCCATTTGCACTGCAGGCCTATTTTGGTGGAGCCCCAGGGGCCTTGGTCCTTCTGCCCGCTGCAGTCAGGCCCCCAGAACCGAGCCCTCTCTCAGCCTGTCTGGGCACTTGGAAAGCCCTGCTGTCAAGAAGGGCTGGGTCTGCAGTGGCTGCTCCCTGGCCTCTCCAGCCGGAGCCCTGATAGAATTTTGGCAGCAGCTCCCAGCCCAGGGCAGAGCCATGTCCAAGTGCAGGGAGGAGCTGCTGACGTCAGCGTGGGGCCACGGTGGCCACTCCTCGCCTTCCTGGCTCTGGGGCTGGAGCCCTCTGCCTTGCTTTCTGCCCGGGTCCAGGAACACCAGTGTGGCATTTTCAGTGGGGCACGGATGGGTGCTTCTGTGACAGTGTGAGCCTTTGGCCGTCCACCATGTAGCTGCTGAAGCCTTTCTCCTCGTGCCCTGGGGGTTGGCTCCGCACTTGATGGAGTAGCCTTGGGCGTCTGCAGGCTGCAGCTGGTGGCCCAGCCAGTCTCCAAGTTCCACATCGTGCCCGGGTGTGGCCTGGAAAAGGGGCCCTTATTTCCTGCCCAGGATCCTCTGTCCTTGGGGATTTTTGAAGATGTGCGCGTGGGGTCCACCAGCTATTTTCAGCATTTCCAGAACTTGAAGGAGACTTTATTTTATCTTTAATAAAGCTGCAGAGGCTAATTAAGACATCAAGTGTTCTTGCTTTTGGCAGGAATTACATATTATTCGTTAACTCAGGCCAATTAACAGCTCTGATCAGCATCCTTACTTTTTTCCTATAAAAGTAAGACAAGAATTAAATAATAGTATGTAATGAATACTGTTCATTTGGCAATTCTTTTAAACACGTGGAGGCTTCAGCTAGGAGAAGGGAACCAAATGGAAGTGGTGTTTTTGGTTTTTTTGGTTATAAAATGTGCCTCTCAGGGGCGCACAAAGAGAGGAGTGTGCTGATACTTCAGAGCTTTAAAGTTGGGAAGTAAGGTTTCCTGCCGAATGTCCTCTGTTTCTGGGCTGTGTGGACCTCCCTGTGGGAAAGACCAGTGTGGCTGGGGGTCTGGAACCAGGTGTGGCCTCCCTGGTCTCCAGCATCCACACCCGGGCAGCCCTGACACACTTCTGTCTAACCCAGAACTGGGTTAGAGGTGGAGCCAAGGTCGGCTCCACCTCTGGTTGTAATGAATGGGCAGGAATGAGAGCTGAGGCAGATCCGAACCTTTAATGCTGCACCTGGTACTGCAGGTCAGTGGCTAGTGAACACGAAGTTATGTGGGGACTTTGTTCTCCTGGGCTCTCTCCAGCTCGTAGGCAGTGAAGAGACAGTCCTTTTTAGTGGGTGAAACATACTTTCTGCTTCGGACCCCCTTTATGTCTCATCGCACTTACTGGTTTCTCTCGCATTTTTTGACAACTTGTGTTCGTTTTCTTGTTTGGCCGGCTGTGCTTGGCTACCTCCATGCACGTCTTTGGTGGTTTCTCTTTTGCATAAAAGTCAACTCTGCCTCAGTTCTGTTTCCGTTTGACTACCTTTAATTTGCTCCTTTTCCACATGAGTTGAATTTGGTGACACGCCGAGGGGTTGCATAGGAAGTCTTGAAATGTGGGAATTTCAAGGCTTGAATGCTCTGGAATGTGTATGGTACCCGTCTCCTAAGGCACGCCGGTAGCTTTGCCTGTTTTCAAGCCTGACTTGTGGCTTGACTTTGACATTGCTGGGCAGGGCATCTTCTTGGGCTCAGGGAGCCACTGGCACACCGAAGGATCCTGTGCATGGACCGACCTTTGTGGCCCTTGCACGGCGGCCCCCCGCAGGAGCGCTGGGTGGCTGTGAAACGTGTGTCGGTTGGTCCAGGTGGGAGTGCCCTTGGGCCAGTTCTTTGAATGTGTGTGAGATACTTCTGTGGTTTGGAAGTTGGAGGTGAGTTGCACCATGTTGCTCTGCTGTGCTGGGACGGAAAAGCTGGGGGTGGTTAGAGGGCTTTCTCTCACGCCCTTAAATCGAGAAGCTAGTAATGCCCTAATGCTGCTGGTTTCCTGGTGGGGGAGTTTCCAGGGCTCTGTGTTGCTTGCCTAGGGCCAGTCTCCCCTTGAAGGAACGCACCCAGGTCTGCACTGTCCTGTGATGCGGGCAGGCCTGCCGGACTCTGTGCCCGTGGATGCTAAGCCGGGAAGCTGGGTTAACACTCCCAGAGGCACCAGCTTGTTGTTTTCAGTGCCAGAAGCCAGGTCTGCAGCACAGGAGATAGACAGCTTGCCCGGGGCAAGGCTGTTTTGTCACTTGAGTTTGGCGGTGGTGTGAACACCCAGACCACCATTCCTTCTAACTTCGAACCTGTCACGTGCTGCACAACTGGGAGGCTCAACACACATGAGCTACTATGTGTGGGAGGCGTGTGCAGTACATGCTAGGTGTACTCGAGGATCTAGAGCAACACGGCGTGGCTCTTTTTAATATTTCTAAAGCGTGTGCTTGAGCTCTCTGCCGAACAGCACCGGAAAGCGGGGGCCGGAAGGCCGCGTGTGCGGAGGGTCCTCGCCGTCCACAGTGCTGCTGCCCGTGAGCCCCGGTAACTTTTCCATGGGAGGTGGCGCTGTAAAGCAAAACAAGGCACTTTTTTTTCATTCATTCTTTTCAGCATTTAATACAGAATTATTGTTATGCAGACAGCATACGAATTTTTAAAGTTGCTTAAATTTGTCACTAGAGTAGACTTAACTTTACATACTAATATCTTGTGTGTAATCAATAAAATAATTGTAAACATCATTACCAAATTAGAGTTCCCAGGTCCTCTCCTGGAAACAAAAAGAAAATGAAACAGTTTTACTTGTCAACTCACCTTCCTAACTTAGTCTGCCATTGGACTCTGAACACAGAAACAAACGCAGCCCCACCCAGTCTGATCTCAGCACTGGTTGCTCAGAACTGGCACGCGGCAGGTGTTCGGTACAGGAATCTCTGTCTCCCAGTTCTTTCAGTGTTGGGGACACTTCCTTTCTGGTTTGATAGCTTTTTCCCACCCAACATGACAGCTTTTTTCAGTTAAAAAGGGATGAAGATTATTTTTGTTTAGGTCACTCTCCAGGAGCACCTTGCCTGTCCGAGAAGCGTCTGGAAAGAGCGTGGCTGAGGGCCACCCTGGGGAGGGGGTGTCGGCACTTGCTGCGCCTCTGGCTGTGCACTCTGCGTGTGTGGATGTGGGCGCGTTCTGATCGGAAGCAGTGGCCCTGCCGGTCTGCCTTTACACAGGTCACTGCTTCGCTTCCTTGAGCTCACAGTCCTGTCTTTCTAACCAGCCCCACAAGAGCACGTTCTCTGTGCCTGCTGCCTCCAGTTCTGGAGTTGCAGGGGCGGTTCTCTTCCGGCAGGGCTGTTCCGACAATGATGCGGTGTCTTTTCCACTCTTAAGGACGTTTCCGAGAGTCCGCTGGGTGCACAGCACGGAGTTAGATGGACTGTGTGTTGTCAGTAGTCATCCGTGTCTTGCACTAACGCTGCTTGTCCTGGTTTTTTGATGTGAGCAAGTAGATCAGGAGGAAGAGATCACCTGCAACAGAGACCCGCTGCTGGACATGGAAGGGCCCACTGGTCCCAGGCTTTCTCACCTGGATGGGCCACGGAGTCTTGGCTTTACACAGACCACCTGTGTGACGGAAAATGGAGCGTTTTCTGTCTCTCTGTTGTTGGTGGGTGATAGAAAATCATCACTTACCTTTTGCGTGCATTAAAAGAGTACATGTTTACAACCATACAATCATAAACTCAAGGTAATTCTTTCCTCCCGCCTTTCCCTGTCAAGAGCGGGTCCACTTTTGTGCCCTCTGGGGTTTTGTATGAGTGGGGTAGCACATTGCGTACCGTCTGGCTGGCTGGCTTCCTTTACTGCACACAGTGGCCCCAGCACTGCCCACAGGGTCTGCGTCACAAGCTTGTTCGTGGGCTAGGAAGGACCCCACTGCACGGCTATACACAGTTCATCCCTCAGTCTGTTGGCATGTGTTTGGGTCACTTCTGGTTTGGGGCTTTTATATCATTAAGCTAAGAACATTTCTCATGTCAGTGATATTGTAAACTTAGCTTGCAGGGTGGGTTTAATAGGATTAATTTTTACTTTTCCCCCTTCTTACGCATAATGGCGATTAAAAAGGCAGAGGAGTGACTTTCAGGGTAGACCAGTGATTCTCCCGGGTAGTAATGCTCTCAGATACCAGATGTGTAGTAGTGCCTTTGGATCTCTGGTTTCAAAATCAAAAGTGGTGCAGATGCCATTTTCGGGGATGTCAGAGCAGCCCGAGGACCAGTTTCTAAGAGATGCTACTGCTTGAGTTGTGGTCCATGTGAGCTAGCTGCAGGCTCCCTGGGGACACTGGAACCTACCTGCCCTGGAGGAGGCTGACAGGTGCCAAGGGAAGGCATGAAGGTCACCAGCAAACCAAGGAAGAGCAAGTGTGAGGTTTCTGCATCAGCTTGGAAAGTGTCTGGCTTTAAGGACTTGCTTCCTGCGCCCCATGCTAGGTTCATTGTGAAGTGTAGCAGTGGGATGATTCCTGTTAAATTTCTGGTCCTGTAGTAATTCAGAAGAAAGGGCCGTGCCTCTCTGCCCTGATCTTCCCTTGCCTGGCCCCCTGGGAGTTGCTGACCTCTTCCCCGGCTCTTTTAGCCTGGGCTGGCTGGACGGGGCCTGCAGGACCCAGGGGTGAGGGGGCCGGTCTGAAGGCCTGAGCTTCCTAGTCCCTCCCTCCCCAGGCACTGAGCTTGGTTTTTCTTTCTTTTCTTTTCCCAGTGATGACCAGCTTTAGCACTTCTGTAAGTTGGGTTCACCCAGTATGCCCCGAATACTTCTTTCAATGTGGGAGTGAAACATTCTTGTTCAGTTGTCTAAAGAGACAATAATTTTTAAGGAAGCATTTTCTGAATGTTTTACTGAGCATGACTTGACTCTTGGGCTCCCTGCCGGGATCTAATTCTGCTCTGGCCCAGTGGCTGAGCCTCAGTCAACCGCTGACGGGTCTCGGAGCTGGTGGTTGCGGGCTGTGCCAGAGGGGAGCTTGGTGATCCCATTAGTCTCTACCATTGCAAATCTGATGACACGCGTGCGGGCAGATTCTATTTCTTAGTGTCCCCAAGGCCTTATGGGCGCTTTGATTCTGTGTCCCTGGTCTCTGGGATAGATAAGAGCTTCCTGTTTGAGTGACAGGTGGTTTCACTGGTGGTGTGGCAGCACATGGCGGCAGCGGTGGGAGTGGGGATGGGCTGGGGGCCGGGGGTATGGCCTGGAATCGATAGGGCGTGGCCACTGACTGGATGTGTCCTGAGTGAGCAGTGTGGGATGACAGATTTCTGACTTCAAGTAGAAATGGTGATATTCATCCAAGAGGGAACAGAGGAGGAAGAACGGGTTTGGGTAAAGTGTCGAGCCCGTTTTGTAGTGCTAAGCTGACATCTCTGAGAAATGTGGGGTTGGCCTCTCAACCCATGGTGCCCACACCCCTGCTGCTGGGGTGCGGGGCGAGTGCAGGGTGCGGGCCTGATATCTGCTGCTCCACCTGGGTAGGACCCGGGCGTGGGGAGTGGAGAAACACAGGAGGTGTGGGGGCATCAGGAAAGAGAATCACCTCCGAGGCCAGGGGTGGGAGTCTGCTTCTGGGGTGCCCTGTGTCCCCGGCCTGTTGGGGGTGGCCAGCCGCCGGACTACGGCGCCTCTGGGAGAAAGGCCCAGAGAAGAGCTGACTGGCGTTGGTTTTCTTGGGAAGAAGCAGAGCAGGCAGCGTGTGTTGAAGGTCATTTGGCCGCAGCACCTGTCTCTGCCATAGGCGTGAGTGAGCTTCCCTGTTCGAGGGAATCGAAAAGTTTTTATGCTTTGTTGAGTCAGAACCTTCTTTTTCAAGTTTTGAGGTCAGCCTTAGGATCTAGCATAAAGATCTTAGCGTTGAGAAAGTTTACTGAAAGCTCAGTGCAGTGTTTTCCAGTTTGTATTTAGCAGTGGCAGACTTCGACCCTTTGGCTTCAGCTGTGCAGGCTTGTGGCGGTGGGACTCTGCCCCTCTGCGTGCTGGGCGGGGGGCGGCCCGGGGTCCAGGGAGGCCTGCACTGGGCGTGGAGGGGCCCTGTCCTATCTGTCCGTGTGTCTGTGTGGGAACTCGGGTCCAGCTGGTCTCGCGGCGGGTGGGGGGGTGTGGGGCGTGGGGGTGAGCCTGCTGAGCTTGGTTAGAAAAGCCCGCTGGCACTCAGTGACTTCTGCCCTGTTCATCCTTCCGCTGTGGCTATTTGTGTCTTTAGGCCTGTCGACCACTTGGTCTCAGAACTCCCGGACCCAGCACAGGAGAAGTTCCTGCTCCAGACCTGAAGATCGGAAGCCCTCTGAGGTAATTTCCCGAGTGCTGGCGTGGCTGCATGCCGGACACGCGTGTGCATGAGGACATGCGACGGCTTGCACACCTGAGGCTGGTGACTAAAGTCTGCCTGTGAACCTTGGGCAAGACGCTTTTTAGCCTTTCTGTGCTTCCAACTCTGTACCTAAGATGGAGGTGACACAGGTGTGCGCTGCACAACCCTTGTAACGGGGTTCGTATGAACGAAGCGTGGAAAGAGGTGTTTCGGAAGTGGCCGCTATTACTGTTACTGACTCTGCTCTTTATTTCCTTTTCTGTTCCCTCTTTGCTGGCTCCCAACAACTTTCCTCTGCCCAGGACACCAGCGGGTCCGGCTGCTGCCCGGCACTGCCGGCCTCGAGTTACTTTCGGCCATAAGTCTGTGGCTTACTTGGCAACACCATCGTGATTCTGGGAGTTTTGTTTTGGGAATGACGCTTAAGGCCCTTTCCCCTCTTTTCCAATTTGTTTATCATCTTATGTTTCCCCTCCTCCCCATTTTGTTATCCATCCGCTGGTCTGTTGTTTTTCTTCTTATCAATCTATTTAACATTACTTTTAGGTGCGTTTCTCTGCTGGCCTTTGTTGATTAGGGGCTCCTACCAGTCCTGAGATCTCTTTCCTCTGAACAGCTTTGCAGGGCTCTGAGGATTTAAATCATTGCAGAAAAGTCATCTTAGTTTACCCTGACTTTCCAGTGAGCAGGCTGCAGGACAGAGTCCGGTCCGGGCCCTGGGTTTCGTGCTGTCTCTTGGCGGGTGGCCTCTCAGAGCGCATTACCTGCAGTGGCACCTCTGTTTCTCCTGCCGACACGGGTAGTGCCGGGGCCGAGTTGGCCTGAGGGAGGCAGGCTCCCTCCATGAGGAAGTAGTCCGCATCCTTCAGAATTGTAGAGACCTCCCAGGAGATGGTCACCGCCATCCGTTCCAGGCTCTGTCCTGTGGCACCGGCACTGCCCCCTCCACTTCAGTTCCCTGTGCTGCTTCCAAGGCCCCCGCTGCCTTTCTGAGGCTCACACAATGCTCCTGTGGTTTCCGGGCAGGAATACGGGGGGTCGGGGGGGGCGCCTGGAAGCTGGCACCAGCAGAAAGGGGGGGCTGAGAGCAGCGTAGGCGGTGTTGCCTTGTCTCTGATCCATGTTTTGTTCCAGATTTTTCCTAAAATTTCTGAGTTCAAACACCTTTATACCTAAAGCACTAACATTGAACTCTGCCAGGAACTGGGGTGTTGGCGTCCATTTGGGGGCGTCTGTTTCGGTTCTCGGCCATCCCCATCCAAGTCTTTTAGTAAGGGAATGGCGGGCTACCTTTTCTCTTCTCGTTGCTTCAGCTTGAATTTCCTCCTTTGGATTTTTTGTTTTACAAGACTTAGTTGGAATGCTTTTTTTTTTTTTCTTTTTTCTTTTTAAATACGATTCTTGACGATGTGGGCCTGTGCCTTTGTTGTAAAGGACTTCTCCTTTGGGATGGGAGGGCAGTGTTACTCGAGCTTTCATGGAAGGTGTGAGCTAGCTCTCAGTGTTCCTGGGACTGGGGGGCGAGGAGCGGCGCTCTGGGGAGAGCCAGCGTCAAACAGCAGGCTCAGACGCTGCCCCAGACTCGGCTGCGGTGAGGTTTATTAAAGTGATTGCCAGCCTGAAAAGCCACCAGGAAAAACAAACATGGATCTCTTAGCAGGCCTACGATGTGAACCGTGCTCAACAGCACAAGAAAGAGCTCCCTGTCCCTCTTAAGAAGAGCCAGTTCAGCACTGTGACTTGTGTAAACAGAGGGGTTACAGATGCAGGCTCGCTCCGTGCCAAACGCAACTCTGGGCTGGCGCTCACGCCGGGGTCAGAGCTTCCTTCTGTCTGTCTGAGACCGGCCTGGACTGGGGTCAAGCACAGGCTGGGAGACAGTGCCCGGCTCCCGCCCCTGTCGGGAGCAGGCGTGAGGGGACGCCTTTGCTGTGTCTCCTCTGGCCTGTGGCACAGGACCGAGGAGCTGTCTTGGCAGAGGGTACCCTTGAGCCTTGTGGGTCTGTTTTTGGCAGGGCGAGAGAGGGCAGTACCTTGCTTCTTTTTCTCCCCCTCCCCCCTTCCCACACAGATGCCACCTCGCTTATAGAGACTATACGGGGAAAGGTGTGCAAACCCGTGTGTGCTGAAGGCCCACTCTTGGGCCGGGCTCCATAGGTGTGTCCCAGCTTCTGTCCCAGCCTGCGCTTGCCTGGCACGACCTCCCAGACACCTCACCACATGCCTGGTCCCCGGGGGCCCGGGCTGGGAGGTGCCACCTGAGGGCAGAAGAGGAGGCCCTGGTGGTGCTGGGTTTGGGTTTGAAGTTGCTACGTGGTCGGTGGAGCTTTGTTTCTTACATATCCACCAAAAGTGCGATTTTGAGTGAGACACCTCCACCCAGGGATCTTCGTGCCCAGGTTTCCGCGGCCCTTGGTGACTTGGGAGCTTGGTGAAGGTGCTTTGTGGCTGTTGCTGCTGTGGCTGCCATGTGGACGTGGCCTCCAGAGGGCATGTGAGCCTCAGGCCAGGGTGTGGCCAGCCTCGGGTGTGCTGTCTCAGGCCAGGCTTGTTCTCTGTTGCTCCAGTGACCTTGCTTCCTGGTGGCTCCATGGCGACGCTGCAGCTGCCTGTGCTCTGAGTACAAGAAGGCAAATACCCAACGGCAGTGACCCTGTGTCTCCCCTTCCAGGTGTTTAGGACAGACCTGATCACCGCTATGAAGCTGCACGACTCCTACCAGCTGAACCCGGACGAGTACTACGTGTTGGCAGATCCCTGGAGACAGGAGTGGGAGAAGGGGGTCCAGGTGCCAGTGAGCCCGGGGACCATCCCTCAGCCTGTGGCCAGGTAGACGTGCCCCAGGGACATCTCCCTGCCCCGACAGCCAGGGGCCTGAGAAGAGCAGTGTTTACTCAGCTCTCCACCCGGGGCCCCAGTGGACGTAGAAGTGGTAGAAACACACTTCGGGTCCAGAGGGTAGTGACTGGGAGTCCCGTGGGCCCCCAGCACTGACATCATAGCCATCTTGGGAAGGTGCTGCTCTCTCAGAAATTGCCAAATCTCAAGCCTGGAGTGATTGGCTTGGGCGGGGTTTGGATGTGCCCCCCCTTCCCCTTTTCCTGCACTTGCACCTCCGTCCTCAGTTACCTTTACACTGCGCAGCAGCTCTGCTCGGGAGAGGTGTCTGGCCTTGGGTACCAGCCAGGGTGGCTTCCTGGACCCTACGGTAGTCACTCCCTTTGGTGAAGGACAAGTGTGTGGGGGGGGGGGCAGGTTAGTTGAGAGGGTGGACTTGCCCCACTTCTTCCTGTGGGCTCTGTGTGGCTTTACCTATAAACCACTTTTCCCCTTGAGGATCAGGCCCTCAGCTACTCAACTCAGTATGGGCTGCAGCCAGGTTGTTCTTGTCTCCGTCCAGCTCCACTACCTGGGCCCTGCTGACCTGGGCTCCTCACAAGGAGGGCAGGGTGAGCGCCCTGTGCTGCCCTGTGCCGGCTTCTCTGCCGGGGCCTCAGTCCGCTAGCTGCCTGCTTTGCAGATGGCATCTTTCACTCACCGTTGCCTAGTGTGGACGGAACTTACCTCTTGGCCCTCCCCCACTCTGTCTCCTCAGGCACTTGAGCGGATTGAATTTGATTATTGCCTTTTGGCATCTCTGCAACAAATAACCACATAGATTTGTGGGTTTAAATGGCCAGTTGGAGAGCCTCTGGAGGCCAGGCTCCTGGCCATGGACGTGGTCTGTCACTGGGCTCTCGGGGACCAACACGTGCCTGCCTTAGAGGGTGTGTCTGGGGCGTGACAGCAGCTCAGCAACCCCCAGCCAGGAATTTCCACCTGTTGGTTCACTTCACCGGGGAGCCCAGCACACACACCCTGAGCCCTAACACACACTATAGACGTTTGCAGCCGAAACCCTGCTCTTGGCTGAGCAGGAAAACCACTGTTCGGTTTGCCGGTTGCTGTGCCCCGTAGAAGGAAGCCACCCAGGTAACGAGAAGGGTGGTGCCCGGACACAGTCTTTGGACAACTTGCCGACGTTTGTGCGAACTGCTGTCGGAGCTGGCGGGCTGCGTGACTGCGGGCCAGGAGGACCCGATCCTCTCGGGTGCTCTCGTGGCCTCAGAGTGGCGCGTGGCGGACCACCCTTCTCCGTGTGCTAGGTTGGGGCAGAGGGGTCGGCTGAGGGGAGAAGGGGACCCATGTCCCCGTCCCTGAGTGTATGCTGGGAGAGCCCCAACCTGGCTCACACTCTGGTGCTCAGACGACTGAGTAATGCTGATTTTAAATCGGGCAGGCGGAGGCTTTCTCCCTTGGTTCCTGTGTCTGCGCTTGCTCCTTGGTGTCATTGAGAGTCTAGTGGCCAGCTTCCAGCATGGTGGGCGGGCCTGGTGGGGGAAGCGATGTAATGGATGGCCCTGGACTCTTCGGGGGACACAGCAATGGCTGTTGTGGGTGGTGGCTGGGCCCGGGGAAGAAGCTAGGGTGTGAGGACTTCTGTGGTGATTTCACTCATATCTCTTTCCATTTTGGGTGCTGTAAGAACGCGAACTTAGTTTTATTAGTGTGGCGTTAGGGTATGAAGCCTGTTCACCTGGTGATGCCCTGGGTTGTAGGTGGAGGCGGGGTCTCCCGTGGGGCCTTTGGACAGATGGCCTCTCTGGCAGAGAGGATAACCCAGCTGCCTTGATCTTTGTTTACTAGGGTTGTGTCGGAAGAGAAATCCCTCATGTTCATCAGGCCCAAGAAACACATCGTCTCCTCAGGCCCCGAGCCCCCCGAGCTGGGCGGTGTGGACATCCGTGCGCTGGCCGATGGTGTGTGCCGCTACGACCTCAACGACATGGATGCTGCCTGGCTGGAGCTGACCAACGAGGAGTTCAAGGAGATGGGTGAGGGCCCCCAGGCCGTGGCCGCACAGCTCGCAATGCATGCAGGACTGTGTGGGCACACAGGCAAGCCCTAGACGCTCCCAGGGATGCTGGCTCCATCGTGGCTTGTCCGGCTCAGGGCCACGGGCTGTTTTAGGGGACCACTGCCCGCCTGTGGCGGGCACGGTGAGATGGACTTGGGGGCGGCCCTGGTCTTACCTACCTGAGAAATGAAGTGGCTGTCCTATGACCTCAGAAGGTCCCAGGCTCTTCTGTCCTGCAGCCCAGTTCAGCTCACTCGTTCTGCACTGTGGCCTGCTGTTACTCAACACAGAGTCTGCTGCAGCCAGGCTCACCCGGCAGACACAGCACTGCGTTCCCCCCTCAGCGACTCCCTCACCAAGTCCTGCTCCGAAGCGCTGTGCCTTCCTGTCCCCGAGGGGCTCTGTACCCTCTGCCCGTGGAGCCCCGCCCAGCTGATGTGCTGCCTGTCACCACCTGTCTTCTGTGAGCTTCTTCTCTGTGTAGAGGTTGGAGCCTCTACCTTACTCACTGTGTCTCCCTGGGCAGAGACCACAGGGCACCCAGGTGTCATCTCTGTGCACTATGGGTGCTGAGGGTCACCTGATGCGTGGTGAGTGAGACGGCAAGGTCTCGTCTGGGCTTTGTGTGAGAGACCTTGAGGAGTGATTAACATTTGTGCGTGGGCCCAGCTGGGCTGGGCAGCGAGGGAGGGCACAGGTTCCCATCCGCAGTCTGGCACAGAGCCAGGCGCTACGAGGTGTTTGTGCTTGGTTTCAGATCCTCGAAGGACAGAGACTGTGGTTTGGTTTTGCGTCCTCCCTGAGCTCAGCACAGGGCTGGCACGTGCTGGGTGCTTACTGCTGTGCTGCAGGCTGCCCCAGCCTGCCGACTGGGAGCTGGAGTGTGGACTGAGCTGGGGAAGTTGGTATTTTGATACACAACAGGACCTTCCTCGTGGTTCCTTCTTTGGGTATTAGTGACCAGAATGTTAGCAAGCCAAGGGGTTGTTTCCCAAAAGCTGTTCTGAGGTGTTCAGAACACTCTTGGAGACGAATGCTGTGTTTCAGCTTTGTACCACACAGTCCTGCTTTGTGGCAGCTTTGCAAGGACCAGGGGTGTGCTTGCCTGACAAGGTGCTCTGTGCCATGGCGGAGGGTACAGCGGAGACACGGGCACCATCTGGGTGTTTAGTCATGGGTCCTGGGCTCAGCCGTCTGATTGAGAGGCAGTGCCCAGTAGGAACGCAGTTTTTGTAGCGTAAATGGAACACGTGCTTTCATTGGCTTTTTAATGGTAAAAAGTAATTAAGGGCATAGGATTGCATTTCAGAGCCAGTGGTGTTTTCCAGAGCGGCAGGAGGAAGTGAGGTGAAAGTGCCTGGCCTCCCACAACCCATCGCGCTCTGACGGGGCTGGCTGGCGCCGGCGGGCTGCTTTTGGGGATTTGCGTTTAGAGCTTATCACAGTGTCAACTCTGATGTGTTCTCCGTTTTTTAAAAACCCAGGAAGTGCAAATTTGATAGTTGTAACTTTACAGTAGTGAGTGGAAGTTGTTGCTGGCTCTAATGACATGTCTGTTGTTTCTTGCCACGTCGGTGTTCTGGGCGAACCGTGTTTGCACCCCGTGTCTTCCTCCTGCACGGGCGTGTTCGTGGTGGGAAGTTTGGGCTAGGGCCACAGGTGGAAGAAAATAGGAGTCTCACCCCAACGCTGGCTGTAACCAGGAGAACCGCTGGAAATGCCGCTCGTTCTTGCCAAGACTGCGTTGCATTTGATTCACGATGAGGGGTCTCCTTCCCTTCCACACTCCCAGTGTTTTGGCCTTTTGAGGGTCTGATGGACTGTGCCTCTCACTGTAGTCAGTTCGGAGGGGGAGGAGGGCTGAGCCGCTGCCAGCACCCAGTTATCACAGTGGCATCTGTTTCGAGCGCCGTTAAAAGCAGCAAGTGAAGAATGTTATCCAAAAACACCCAAATCGGAATCTGGGGTCATGAATTCGAAGTGGCTTCGGTGATCTGATCGCTTACGTTTAACATTGTAACAAAATGACCTTTGAACAAACTGCGGTTAACATCCGCGTGTCTATTGGGTTTGTCTTTCACTTCTGTACTTCCCACACTGCATCCCCTACTGTGCCCAACAGGCTGGCTGCCCCGAAGACTCCTTCTGCCCTTTCATTCAGACACCCTTCCTGGGGTGGGGTAGGGGCGGCCCTTGCACCAGTTACTTCTCTGTTGCCTGTTCATTGTACTGAGTCACTCCCACACAGGCCCGCGTGGTTGCTGGGTGGTGGTGGTGGGAATGGGTTTATTACTAACCAGGGCCCGGGGCCTGTCCCTCAGGGATGCCCGAACTGGACGAGCACACCATGGAGCGGGTCCTGGAGGAGTTCGAGCAGCGCTGCTACGACAACATGAACCACGCCATTGAGACGGAGGAGGGCCTGGGCATCGAGTACGACGAGGACGTCGTGTGTGACGTCTGCCAGTCGCCAGACGGTGAGGACGGAAACGAGATGGTGTTTTGTGACAAGTGCAACATCTGCGTGCACCAGGTAGGTGGGGGGCGCCCAGAGGGGCCCGTGCTCTTGTCGCCCTGAGCGAGGCAGAGTCTTGCTGTCCCTAACTGGCTGTCCCAGTGTCTGAAGTGTTTCTTGCTGCTCTGACGACCAGAAGAATAGATTCTTCCGTGGGGCTCTCTTCCTTCACGTGTTTTCACTCTGCCCACAGAAGTCAGGCTTTGTTACTCACAAGGGTGCACGAGCCCCTCTGCCCCGCTCCAGCCTCCGCGTTGAGGTAGTGGGAACACTGAGAAAACCTTGACAAGGCGGTGAGTTAGCGGCATTGGTTTCCCGGGATTACCGTAGTGGAGGGCCACGATCCGGGGGCGGGGCACAAAGTAGCTGCAGCTCGCCTGCAGTTCTGGAGACTGGACGTCCAGAGCCGCCTCGGCGCCCCCCGCCCCCCCCTCCCGCTTCTGGCAGTTGGCTGCCGTTCCTGGACTTGAGCTGCACACCTTGGTCTCTGCCTTTGTCATGGGGTGTCTTCCCCATGGGTGCTGCCTTCACAGCAGGCATCTCTTGCAAGGATGCTGGTGCTGTTGGGTTAGGGGACCACTTGCAAGCTGATGGCCTCCGCACCGACCCTGTTTGCCAAGACATCACGTGCTGAGGTTTGGGGTCAGGGCTGTCGCGTAACCTTTCGGGATACAACTTAACCCACGGTGTCGGCTCGGGTGTCGGTGTGTAAACTGAGCCATTAGGAAGAGGAAAGAGTTCTCTTTTCCGGAGACTGCCTTCCTGTCCACCCTGGTGGAGGCCAGTGGTACTGGGTGGTGCCCGCTGCCTTCCGTGGCAGGGTAAATCCTTAGCCTTCAGTGAGGATGGACGCCGGGTAAAGAAGCTTGGGACAGTCTCAGTCCTTGACGCCTCTTCCATTTATTTATTTCTAACGCAGCGACGAAGCCGGACTTCATTGGCGTGCGCTCTTGGAATACAAAAGGCTGCCCGGAGGCACTTCTTTGAATTCACCTGTCGATGCTGAGACGTAGACCCTAACTCAGACTTGTGTGGAGGTTGCTCGGGCGAGTTCTTGGACTACCGTTTTCTTTAGGATAACGTGTCTGCCTCGGCCTCCCGCTGCTGCACACCTGAGCGCCCAGTCCCGTCCTGCTTATTCTGACAGGCAGGCGGGAGATGCACGTCTCTCCCTTGAGCCCGTCTCAGCTCTGAGGGTCCAGGGCGTTCCTTAGGGACAGTCAGGGGTCCGCGTGGTGGTCGTGTGCTGTCGGTGTCGCGAGCAGTGTGATGGCCGTTGTTGCTGGCACTGTACCTTGGGTGACGTTGCAGTTTTACTGGATTGCTATTTCACTGTTTCCCCCCTGAGAAAAATTTTGTTTGGGGAAAAAGCGTTCTACTTGGAAACTCCTTAAACCCCCTGTTTCTTCGAGGAGTTGACTGATGTCAGGGTCCCCCACTGTGGGTTGGTGGCAGTGGGACCTGGAACTGGGGGCCTCTGGGCCACACGCAGCGCCTGGTCCAGTTCGGTATGCCACAGCCGCTGCGTCCGCTTCCTTAGCCTTTCCTTGTGGCTCAGTTTTCTTTTGAGATGTTCTCCATGGCTTGACTTTAAGGCATATTTTATTTAATCTTTTAATTTTGTTTAGACTTGCTGTTCCAGTAAAAAAAATTACCTCTTCAAATGTCTTTCTCTAGAATGCTTGATAGAAACCTTTTAGCGTTTGAAACCTTAATCGTGCCACTTGGCTCTATTAAGCATTTTCCCCCAGTGAGCCTGTGTTGACAGCAGCTCGTTCACAGCTCCCCCCCCACCCCTCCCTCACCCCCGCACGCCCTGAGCTCTGAGCTCCAGGCTCAGCGCGACCCGCCGCGCTCTGCTCTCGTCCTGTGGTTTCCGGCTAGCGTCCTGACTCGGAGTGCAGGGGCCGTGCTTTCCTGTCTGGAGCGTCGGAGGCGCGCTGCTGTGTCTCCCAACTGCCTGGCTTGTGGTTCATCTGAGGATAAAGTCCTGCAGTCCGCGTTTTCAGGAGGCTCTGCCTGTGCTCCCGGTACCATCACGGTTTTGCTTCTTGGCTTGTGTAACACCTGCCCTTTCTTTCCTTGAGCCTCCTTAGTGACTTCGGTTGTAAAGCCTTGATTTCTGCAGTCTCGCTGTCCTGTGTGATGTTGCCGTCTTGTGCAAAGCAGGCTTTCAGTATCACCTAAAAAGACCAAATTCTTTTTGTCCGGAAAGTCTCATTTTTTTTTGTCCAGAAAGTCTCATTTTTCTGGGCCGAGTGGGATCCTGTTAGAGGAGTGTTGGCTGGGCCTGGGGAACAAGGGTGCTCCTTCGCTCTGGTTCTTCCATTACTGTCTAGCTTTGGGAGACTCTCAGGTCACTTTGTGTTTTTCCTCACTCTAAATCCCACCCATGTGAGAAGGCAGGGAGAGCCAACTTCCCCTGCTTTGACTGGAGGCGGCTCCGAGGCTTCACTGCTCAGTGTTCCAGGACTCGGGGTGGATGGGTGTCCTCAGGACAGCAGCTCCGCTGCAGACCTTCTGTCCCCGGGCATCTACAGAACCGCGTGGGACTCGCTGTGCGCCGCACCATGGTGTGTCAGATGCCTCCCTGCGCTGAGGCCCCTGCTTTTTCCTGAAGGGCGGGGTCCCTGCGAGGTGGGCATGGCGGTGCTTGTGTTGCTGCTTGGCCTGTTAAAACCCTTCCAGATGGTGTAAATTTAATAGCTGTAATGAGAAAAATGAACCTTCCTCTCTTTCCCTCTCTTCCTTGGGGGCGTGCTGGGGCCCTGCAGGCCTGTTACGGAATCCTCAAGGTCCCTGAGGGCAGTTGGCTGTGCAGGACGTGTGCCCTGGGCGTGCAGCCAAAGTGTTTGCTGTGTCCCAAGAAAGGCGGAGCCATGAAGCCCACCCGCAGTGGAACCAAGTGGGTCCACGTCAGCTGTGCTCTGTGGATCCCTGAGGTAGGTGTGCATGGGCTTAAGGGGCTCGGCCTAGGGGTCCTGGCTTTGGTTGGGTTGGGGGAGGGGCATTCATCAATAGGCCAGGTGGTAGCTGACAAGGACAAAGACACCTGTGAAGTGGTTCCTGCTGCCCCCTTGCCCTGAGTGTCCAGCACAGCATCATCTCATCACGGGATTCGTCCAGGGAGGTGCTCACTGGGAGCAGCAGCACCTTGGATGGGGTGCAGACTTGGATGCAGATGTCCCTCCCAGGCCACCCTCCAGCGGGGCCGCCTCCCGGCCGTGTCCTTCCCTAGGATGGATGGTGCCTGCGAGCCGCGCACACGCGGTGCCATCGTGCTTAAGGAGCCGCTGCTTTGGGTCATGCTTTGGTGATTCTGATTAAAATTCTCCCTTAGCCACAACCTTTTTAATTTCAGGTCTGGTGTAATTTATCTCAAGTCCCAGACCTTGACTAATTTAATTTGCATGGCTCACTGTGAGAATATCATTTGTGATTCAAATTTCAGAGGTTTTTTTTTTTTTTTTTTTTTTTTTTTTTTTTTTTTTTTAGTGTGATTTTTGGTGCCTTTTCCTCCTAAGGAGAATGATCTGGTGACGATTTGGGTTGTGGCTTCGGCTTTATGCCTTGGGTCTTGGTGGCACCGGACCTCATGGTTCGCTGTTCACAGGGACACAGGTCAGCGATCCAGCCCACATGCTGGGAGAGCTCATTTTGTTTTGGTCGTTTTCCACCCTGTAGTAATCTTTTGAATTTGAAGAGAGTGGTGTTCCTCAGTGACAGAGATGTGAAAGTCACTGTCTGTTGACTTGCTCCATCTCCAGTCCTGATCATGCCACTGTGGGCTGGAGGCCTAGTGGATGGCCTGGGCGGACACTCAGGTGGGAAGGGAGTGCTCGCTCGTTTGAGCCCATCAGTCCCTGGGCGCCTGGCGGGGAAGGCCCTGGGGCTGTCCTGATGCTTAAAGTAGGGGTTGCCTGTCTGGGAGGTCGAGCGCCCTTGCACGGCTGAGGGGAGGGCGCAGGCAGGCGATGGTCTTGACGTCTCTGCCCCCACGTTCAGCCCTCGTCTGTCTGCCAGCCTCTGCCACACTCTCTTGCTCTGTCTTGGGTCCCCAGGTGAGCATCGGCAGCCCCGAGAAGATGGAGCCCATCACGAAGGTGTCTCACATCCCCAGCAGTCGGTGGGCCCTGGTGTGCAGCCTCTGCAACGAGAAGTGCGGGGCCTCCATACAGGTACAGCCTGGCCCCAGGGCTTCATCTCCTTTCCTGTGTCACAGGGAGCAGAGCGGGGGCTCTGGGAACTCTGGGGATTTGGAGATGGGACTAGAATCCAGGAAGGAGGATGAGGGGCTCACATTCTTTGGAGGTGGCTAGGAGTGGCTCTGGCACAGTCTGAGCCTGTGGGTGGATTGTGTCCTGTGCAAGCAGAACCCCAGCTTAGCCACCACCGGGTGGCTCAGACTCCGCCTGGGCCATGAGGATGGCCCATTTTGTCTGCTTGCTCTCTGTCTGCTCCCACCTTGGCCTAAGCCTCTGGGGAAGAACCAGTCTTGACTCTGGAGGGTCGGCCACCGTCTTACCTGTTTACTTGCCAAATAGCAGACCCGCCTCTGGCTGCCCAGCACTGCTGCTTTTCCAGGCGTGCTCACAGGTGTCATGCCTTAGGTGCAGCCGTGTGACATCAGCCTGGCATCCTACTGTTTCTGTGTCTGGTTAACCAGGCTCCTTGGGGCACCAGCCAGCTGTAGGGACCCCTCGAGGTGCTGCCCCGAACCCGGTCTGGACAGCTGGTTCTCTACGGCACCGTGTGTGTGTGTGTGTGTGTGTGCGCGCGCGCGTGTGTGCGTGCACC
The DNA here is from genome assembly GCF_022682495.2 of Desmodus rotundus. Taxonomy (NCBI): domain Eukaryota; kingdom Metazoa; phylum Chordata; class Mammalia; order Chiroptera; family Phyllostomidae; genus Desmodus; species Desmodus rotundus. The sequence goes on from NC_071395.1 coordinate 6,866,616, forward strand.
CACACCCTGTTGCTCGTGTGTGCGCGTTCGCCTGCTTTTCCTTTGTCTGTACACAGACGAGTGCACAGGATCTTCAGGCGGAGAGAAGGAAGGGGAGCATGTAGATGGCGTGCTGTCTTTTCATATTCTCTAAAGCTCCACTTGAGACATTACTTCCTGGTCCTCACTTTGTTGGCATCTCTACATAGTCAGGACTTCAGAGTCCTGAAGTGAGGTTCCTCCAAGGTCTGCAAATGCTGCCTGCGGCTGACCTGGGCCCTGAAGGTCAGGTAGCAGCTCAGGGCCGTGGTCTCCTCTGTCCCCCTGGCACATTTACTCCAGGAGCTCCGCAAAACTGCCAGTTGAGTGTTTTAAAGAAGTGACCTCATTTGGCAAATCCAGTTTGTATTTGGCTGATAAATATTTCTTTTGCTGACGTACCCATTGACTGGTGGTTTTTAAATTTTTTCATTTTATACGCCAAGTAGTTCTGCTTTCTTTCATTTTCACTGGTGTTCAAGAATCCGGAGCAAGTATTCAGAGGGTGAGGCATGAGACAGCTGGTGGGATCTGGCTTGCGGACCTTGAAAATAGTGCGGATTTTTGTGTGCGAATAGAATCTGCTTAAAAGGAAACCACGACAGAAAGCCTCTGACCTGAGAGTTGTACCAGGAGAAGATGGAGTAGAAAATGTGTAAAAGCCTCAAAATAAAAAAAGGCTTTGGGATGTGTGCCCGTGTGTGTCCATTTGGGTGCTCGCAGAAATGAGCAGAGGGAAGCCCAGGACAGGGGAGATCAGCTCTTCCCCAGGTACCTGACATTCTCGGGAGGGTGGAGTCATGCCCTCCCCCCAGCACGGCCCCTGGTCCTCAGCTGATGCTCGCCAGAGATGGGTGAGCAGGATCCTCCTTCCTCTTGTGAAGAGAGATGATAAGATGACATTTTTTGTGGCCATTGACCTCGTTTTCCCAGAACATTAATCCTTCAGAGAACAGGCCAGGGAAGGTTGATGCGCAGAACGGACTGATTTTTATTAAAGAATTCCTCTCTGAAACGTCTGCAGCTGTGAAGGCCTGGGTTTACGTTTCTGTAACATCTGTTTGCTGAGTCAGCCTGAATCGGAGAACCCGGAGGAAGGCCGTTTGGCGTCTCTACAAAGCCCTGTGTAAACATTCCGCCGCAGCTCGTTCTTGGAGGCCCGGAGTGCCTGGGTCAAGTGCGGTTTAAGCCAATGGCAGACCGTGCAGTGTCTCAGGCGTCCACTCCCGTCTCTGCTGCCCACTTGGCTGGGTGCTAGGGGGTGGGGCACCCCAGGTCCTGGTGGCGGTAGCCAGGTGGGCATGTGTGTGTTCTGCCACTGAAGCCGACTTCACACATTTCTCGGAACTGAGGTTATTTATATGTAAAATTACAGATTTCTGTCAGGTCGTGTGCTTTGGGCATTGGCCATGAGGGAATGGCGAAGGGAGTCGGGTTGTCTGTGCTTATGGACAAAGGGACTTCGTAATGATGGAGGCAGTTCTGACTGGCAGAGTCGCCTCCCCCTGAAACACTGAGGCTGCAGGGAGAGCCCCAGCTCTGGCCTCTGCCACTCGTGGTCGTGGGCTTGGGCTCTGCTGAGTGAGTTGAATGAAGCTTTTCAGCCGCCTGGTGCGCTGGGCTCTGTGTCCCTGTGGCCCTGGCCAGCTGGGTCACGTGGCCTCACCCAGCACAGAGCTGCTTTGAAGGGACTGGCTTCCGCCCCACCTGGAACCTCTTCCAGGCCTTGGCCCAGTGGGATCAGATGGGAGAAGTTAATTGCTTGCCTCCTGCCAGGCCGCTGGCTAGCCGTCTGGGTTCCAGGCACTAAATCATAGCCTGATGAGGCTGCTAGTGGGAGGTGGCCCCTCAGGAAGAAGGGAGGCACTGCCGATGACACCTAGCCTCCGGGCGACCTCCTGTGGGATCAGGTCCTCCCCGCTCTCTGCCATTGCGGCCAAGCCCTGAGCGGCCAGCATCGCCAGGCAGGGCCGCCTCTGCTGCCCCAGAAGCGTTTGGAGAGGTTCCCTAAGGGTGTGTGGACCTGTCTCATCCTTCCTGGGCTGGGTTCTCCTTGTTGCCTGTTTTTTGTGCTTTTCAGGCGTTTTCTTTCACCCTCCTCGCCTTGAGGAGCAGCCGCCACCCGTGCCGGGACTGCCTGGCTGGGGCTGGGTGTGAGGATGCGGGTTCAAAACCCCGACCAGTGCTCCTTCTCCCTGGGGAGCTTCCTGTCATCCTAGCCTTCTCTGTAAGCGAGAAAAGAGCTCACATGTAAAGAAAAAGCACACCCACACTTCCGAGTGTACTCCGCACATGAGCACGTGTTCTTTCGGGTACAGTGTGAGTGCCAGGCTGCACGTGCAGTCACGCCTCTGTGGGGCCACGGGGCTGCAGGTCCTTGTCTAAGGGTGTAGTGTAGGAACTCTTTACCTCCCAAGCCTTCCCTTACTAAAAACGAGGCTGGTCAGTCTGCTAGGACTTGTCTTGGGAGCTTTGTCACGGTGCACACTGGCAGCGCGGCTCTGCATGTGTGTGTGGGGTGTGTGGCGCCGAGGGGCTCAGCCACTGTCCTGTGTGACCGTCTCTCCTCTTGTTCCCCCCTGTCCTCACCAGTGCTCTGTGAAGAACTGCCGCACGGCTTTCCACGTGACCTGTGCTTTTGACCGGGGCCTGGAGATGAAGACCATCTTGGCGGAGAACGATGAAGTCAAGTTCAAGTCCTACTGCCCGAAGCACAGCTCCCACAGGAAGGCCGAGGAGAGCCTTGGGGAGGGGGCGGCTCAGGAGAATGGGGACCCTGAGTGCCCCCCTCGGAATGCGCTAGAGCCCTTTGCCAGCCTCGAGCAGAATCAGGAGGAGGCGCACCGGGTGAGTGTGCGGAAGCAGAAGCTGCAGCAGCTGGAAGACGAGTTCTACACCTTCGTCAACCTGCTGGATGTCGCCAGGGCCCTGCGGCTGCCCGAGGAGGTGGTGGACTTCCTGTACCAGTACTGGAAGTTGAAGAGGAAGGTCAACTTCAACAAGCCCCTGATCACTCCAAAGAAAGATGAAGAAGACAATCTGGCGAAGCGGGAGCAGGATGTCTTGTTTAGGAGGCTGCAGCTGTTCACTCACCTGCGGCAGGACCTGGAGAGGGTAATGATCGACACTGACACCCTGTAGTGACCTAGTGAAGAGGATTGTGCAGAGGCCACCGTGTGCCCCGACCGGGCGCGGTGGTGCGTGCTCGCTGTCTGCCCTGTACATAACTGCAGCGTGAGGTTGTGTCGGTTCAGTGTCTGTGGGCTGGGAGACTTGTACAGATGGGCAAGACCACCACAGGGTGGGGCGCTTCTCTGTGACTTACTTTTAAATACTTCCCCATTAATCCTTATTGTTCTTCTGCAAGGTCCAGTTGGGGGTATGTCTCCCCTTCCATTCTAGAGCTAGAGGGAACTAAGCCCCAGGAACATGGGCCCAGAATTGCTGACACCTGGAGTTAGAAAACAAGAATGGATTTGGCGGAGGGTGGGCCAGCGGAGGTGGGGAGAGGGCTCGTTCAGCCTGGGGAACTCTCACAGGTGCTGGTGGGGGGGCACACTGCTGCCTCTGTGCTACCTCGTCTCCAGGACGCTGCACAGGGGCATCCCCAGGGCTGTCCTGGAGCAGGGCAGGCTGTGGGTGCTGGGGTGTGGGACCTGTCTGTCCACAGGTTCTGGCAGTGAGGTGCTAAGCCATCCCCAAGGCTGTATATCCGTACCGAGTGTGTGCACATGTGTGTGTCTGTGGTGTGGCCACATGTGGGTGTGGGGGTCCTAGTCCCGCTCAGCACACCACTTGTCACACGGTGGCCTTGCTGGAGGTGGTGACAGTGGGCTGCCTTGGAGCCGCTGCCAGCCCTCCAGCGGTTGCCATGTTGTGCCTCCCTCGCTCCTCTCCCTTTGAGTCCCAGGCCAGACCTCTCTTCCTACTGCAGGAAGAGTCAGGAGTGGGCCAACTCCCCCCCAGGGCTTCTCCCTGGAATTGGGGTGGGTCTTCCAGCACCTTCTGTGTCAGCACCCTGACTGATTAAATTCATCGGTGCCCAGAAACTGGACCCGAATTCCGGCCTGATGCTGTGTGTGCTGAAAGGCAGCACCCATATAACCCGAAAGAGCTAACGCATCTCCCCCAGGCACCTGACTTAGAGGGGAGCGATTCACCTGCCCTGGAGAGACTGACTCGGAGATGGTTTGAAGTGTGAGTGTAGGCAAAGACGGGGTAAATTAGAGACGTACTGGGCTGAAGGATCCAGGTCTCACAAAGAGACCTGCATGGCCCCATCTGAGCACCACCTTGTTGTGACCCCCCGCCCCCAGGTTAGGCTCCGGGCCCCCAGGTTAGGCTCTGGGCCAGGCAGGCGCGAGAGGAGGGCTGTGAGGCTCTCCTGCTCCCACACCCCCCCTGGTGGTGAGTGTGAAGAAGACCTCGCCTCCCCCAACCACATGTATGTGTGGCATTTTTGTTCAGAGTTGAGAAAGGGATTCAGAAGGATGGACTGGAGCCCTGGCGAGAAGCTGTGTGTGACGACCGCTGTACTCGGGTGCATGCGCTGCGGAGTCAGACAGTCCTCGGGAGGGAGGACGAGAAGGCTCGTGTCTGGACTGTGTTCGCCTCACAACCACCACAAAATAAAAGTGTAGAAAATGCTTGTGGTGTACTAACTCTGTTCTGTACTTCAGTTACTCAGATTAACACGCACATATAATCAAATTCTAAACACTTTTTTGGAGTCATCACTGTTGCTTTTTAAGTAGAATGATGCCAATTATGTAATGAGAAACAGGGAATAAATCAGGATCTGTGTGTGTGTGTGTGTGTGGCATTACTTACACTTACTTTAGTAAAGAGCCTAACAAGATTGCAGGGTACTTAGTGGCAGTTTAAAATGGGCTTATTATAATGACAAATACGTTTTCCAAAATTTTCCATGAGGCCTGTGATGGCGGCGGCTTTAAAAGGTTCAATCTTTGCCATGCCCCAGAGAGCGGCGTGGTTCTTGGTAATTATGAAGAGCATCAGGCCGAAGGCTCACGGAGGCAGGGCTGACCGAACAGACCAGAAGTTAACGCATTGTCTTTCAGTTAAGTCAGAGTTCTGCCCAGTTTACACAGCAACACTTCACAGTAGGCACACAGAATCAGTTACTACCTGGGACGGTGATTGCGGCATGTGGTCAGTCCTCAGTCAACAGCAGCTGCCCTTATTAATGCGGATAGCTGGTGAGCGATGATGGTGATGTTCTTTACTGCAAATACACACCTGGGCTCCTTGCATACCTGGGACCAGTGCTGGGGCCAGAACGTTAGGTGACAGGAATGGATTTCAGGAGGGCCCGGGACCACGCCACACCTGTAAGAAGACATGCACGCTGGTGTGTGGTTGGTGGTTGTGTCGAGTTTCCCAGGCCCTGACTCCCGGTGCGGTTCCTCCCCACTGGGGTCTTGTCTCTAAGAGACACAGTGAAGAGTGCAGCCACTGAGCACCTGCTCACGTAGACGCTGCCTCTGCTCATCAGGCTAGGCACCCTGGGGTGAGGGCTCTGTCCTGCCCAGTGGGCCAGTCACCTTTGAAAAGCTGGAGCAGCTCCACTTGTCTATGAGCATAAGACACCTTAAGCTGTAGTGTGGCAAGCATTGTTTGGGGTTCAAGAAAATCCCTGAACCCATTCTCGGATTCCTGAGGGCCATGGTTCTCAGAGTGGTGTCCCCAACCAGCAGCGTTACCTGGGGACCTAGTAGAAATGCAGATTTGAGGGCCTCACTTCTTACTGCAGAAGCTCTGGGGCTGGGGGCCAGGGCTTCTGATGAAAGCCTGGCTGAGTTAAATGGTCTGAGAGGGCACCTGTGAGCGGGGGGTTTTGTTTTTAAATCACCCAAGGACATGATTGTTGATTTTTTTTTTTTTTTTTTAGAAACAAATGTGAGAAACATTGAGGTTGCCTCCTATATGTGCTCCTGGTTGGGTCTGAACCCACAACCTTTATGGTGTATGGATAATGCTTCAACTCACTGAGCCACCCAGCTAGGGCATGAGCTGATTTTGGGGGCACTTCCTCACTGCCCTCTAGGAAAGGAGGAAGCGGGAGGGGACTTTGGTGGGTGGCGTGCAGGAGGGGCCAGGCAGCGCCTTTCTGATGGAGCCTCCATTCAGAGCTGCACACAGCTGCCAGCTCGGTGTCCTGCGAGGAGTGCAGGGTGGTGCGCAGGGGTCTGTGGCCTGGAGTGCACTCTGCTAAATGTGACCAGTGAGGCCGGGGCCAATCGGGCTGATTTGTTCCAATGGAAAGTAAGCCCTGCCCTTGGCTTTTGGGGGTTCTAGTTGCAGGTTTCTCATTAAAGATCATGGGGAATAGAAGTGGGGTTTCCCAATGAGCAGCCTGGGTGGAAGCCTTTCCTGGGGCGAATGGCCGCAGCCACCAAAAGTAAATTTGAAAAGTGAGTGGAGCTTGGGTCTCTCATTTTCCTGTTTTCTGTTTCTGTGGGTAATTTCAAGTAAGAGACGTCAGTATCTCTATTTATTGTACATACAGCTTGAACAGGAGGTGGCCCGTCTACTCATAAGGGGTCGGGATTTGTTCCTGTTTCCTATTTTCAGAGGTCTGATTCCTCATCTTAATGTGAACATTGTTCTGCTCGTTTTCCAAGTTTGGAGTCTGATGTCTGTCTCCCCTGGGTGGAACAGCACTTGCCTAAGAGAATAGTCCATTAGCACCCTGTCCCCAGCCAGTCAGGATTTTCATGGAGGACACCTACTTCCTGGCCCAGGGGTCTCCGGCTGTGCCGTGAAGTGCAGGTTTTGAGTGGGGAATGTTTACTCAGACGGGGAGTGATTTACTTGTCAGCTCTATAAGATACACTTTTTTCAGCCACGTGAAGTGTCAGGAAGATGCTAAGTAATCAGTGAGTGAGGCGCTCCTGCTTCCTCACACGCTGCCAGTGTGAGAGCCCGTGAGGAGCCAGTGCCTCGAGTCCTCTTGCAAACGAGACTGCCTGGACAGGTGGGCCTGAGACCCGAGGTGCAGGCCTGTGTGTGCGGCTCGTTGTCATCCTCACTGCAAAGGAAAGGGTCTGTGACCTTCAGACCTCCTCTTGAGTAAAAGATTTATTGATCTTTAGAGGAAGGGAGAAAGAGACATCAGTTTGTTGTTCCACTTACTGATGCATTCATTGGTTGATTCTGGTATGTGCCCTCTCTGGGGATCGAACCTGCAACCTTGGCATATGGGGCTGATGCTGTGACCAGCTGAGCCACCCGGCCAGGGCCTGTTGGACCTCTTGTATTTGAAGGAAGGCAGCAAGGGAAGGGATTGCCAAGTGTGAGGAAAGCGTGGTTTTTAGGAGGGTGGTCAAGCCTCGACGTAGAAGCTGGGCTGATCTGGGTCTTGTTCATACCTTCCTGCCGGAAGGCTGAACTGTGCACCTGCCATGTTGCATGGTGACGCATGTGCTCTCAGGCCCGTGGCATCTAACCGAAGGGTCGAAGGGGGTTCATTGGCAAACCCTTTGAGTTAACACTTTGTACTGGCTCATCCCAGGTGGCTTTAAAGACAGGGATCATCCCGGGAGGCTTTAAAGACAGGGAAAGAATTAATGCTGATTAGTCAGCACTGGTCCGGGAGCATCTGCATATGAGGTCGCGGGTCGCCCATCAGATGCAAAACGGAGCCGTTAGCACTTGGGTCTGTTCAGTTCCTCCCACGCGAGTCAGTCCGAGGGCAGCGTCCGCTTCTCCAGTGGTGACTCAGCTGGACCTGACGTTGAGCCGGCGAGTCCACAGCAGAGCGAGGGTGTTCTGTGGACGTCACATTCTGTTTGAGCACCAGCGGCCTGTTAGCTTCAGGCTGTCTCGTGTCCAGCTGACCAGGACACTTACTTGGATTCTTGGTGACCACTTGGTCTTATACAGGGACAATATTTGGGGGGGCTCCTCTTCTGATGGCGCTTGACCTTGTGTTCACCTAGCTCCATCTTTAAAAGACACTTGATAATGAGGTGGCTTTGAATTTCTCAAAAGCCTTTGACCCTCCAGCTCCCAGGAAGGCGATCCTGAGGGGTGATAAGCTGAGGCCTCTGGAGAGAGGTAGCAGGTCCAGACTGGGCACCAACAGGCTTCTCTTTGCTGGAATGAGTCCAGGGCGGGCTGTGGTGGAGATGGGCCTTAGTGGGGTTTGTAGGTGTTCCTCCACAATGTAACTGCCGTGTTGCTGCCCAGGGAGGGAGGGGTACATGCCGAATCCTCGTTAGCAGCCCCAAGGAGATTAGCGATTGGAGAATAAAGTACATTTTGATTTTAGATGTCATGCAAGGCTTTCGTAGGACAATTTTATCTCAGGTAAAGGAAAAAAAAAACCAGCAAAGTACTGTTAACAATGTATTGCTTACTTAGAATCTTTATTCTCTACATTCTAGGTTCGGAACCTCACTTACATGGTGACCCGCAGGGAAAAGATTAAGCGATCTGTGTGCAAGGTCCAGGAACAGATATTCAATCTTTACACTAAGCTCTTGGAGCAAGAAAGAGTTTCAGGTATGCATTCAGCCCTCGTAGGTCAATCAGTAGGGCAGGGGTTTGGAAGCTAACGCTCTGCTAAGGACAGAGAATAGTTTAATTTTCCTTTATCTTTCCTGCAGAAGAATCTGAGCAGCACAGGCTTTTCATTAAAGAAAATCTTTCAGCATTGGAGGCACTGCGATACAGGGGAACGGGCTAGGGATTTGGCCTCAGCTATATATAGGTCGAATCCTTTGCCCTCTGCTTCCAGGCCCCAACCGAAGCAAGTCTCCAGTTCTCCAAGTCGCCCCGTTTCCTCACATGTAACTTGAGTATCGCAGCTGAGGCCTGGGAACTGCTGTGAGGCTCCCAGGAAAGAGTAACTTCTATTTTGCAAAGCACTTGATAAACGTGAGGTATCACGGGGATACCAGAAAGGATTTGGGGATTATCTAGCATCGCATCTACTACCTGTAACGTATGGTGAAAAGATCTTAAGACTGTGCTCGAGGCAGACGTGTAGGTAACATTCTCAGTGGACTTTATTTTGGTACAGGTAGAATTTTGAATCTTTTGGAGATTCAGCACCAAGTATTTATGTATTTAGTGCCTTCCATTTTACATTGTTCTGGGCTAAGCAAAAAGAAAACCCAAAACAAAACACAGCAATTACTTGGAGATCAAATACAAAGCCGGGCAGTTGTGTGGCCTCCCTGGGGGTCTGTTGATCTGGGAAGGACTTGTGGTCCAGAATCAAAGTTGCCTTTCCGCGCTGGCGTGGGGATCCCAACACCGGGAAGCAGGGGCAGTGTGGATTTTAGAGAGAGAGAGCTGTGGCATGTGGTCAGGCAGAATCAGACTCGTGGAACAGGTAGGTCCCAGGTGAGCTTGTCTCCGCGCCCGGCTGCCCCACTTCTCCGCTTCTGTGGCCTTTTGTGGCTGTAGGTGATTATGACTCATGGAAACAGCAAAGGAGCTGTCACGCCTTATGTTGTGGAAATCCAAATTCTGGTTTTCCTAAAGCTAACCAGGGACGTGTGACTAGAAGGCCCAGCAGGTCCTCTGATGACGTCATTTCAGGATGACCTTGATGAGATGCTGTTGGGACTTACATCTAGTCTCTATCAGTTAGCCTGTGGTAAAAGTGGTTTCCCTATATGTTGTTTCGCTCAAAGTCGCAGAACCTGTTGATGTGAAGTGAGGACTTACTATAAATTGGTCAGTGGGACAAAGAGAAGGCTGAGGGAGTATGAAATGATGTTCCCGAAGTCATACGTAGTTTGAATGGCGATAACTTATTAATAATATTATTTTAGATAATTATTCCCAAGAGGAAAGAATTTCTGGATGTGGCAAGCTTATACCACTGCTAGAATTTAGTTGTAAAACTTAAAATTTTTCAAAGTAGGTGACATAAGTAAAAGCAGTTCGATTCAGATTCTTTGAAGTGAACTTCGGTCTCTTCATCAATTATGCGGACGGATTTGAACTCATGCCTTTGCCTTTGTGAGCAAGGCGGCTGGGGGCCGTGACGCTGGAGGCCTCCTGTGACCCTTGCTAAGCAGTCAGGTAGTGAGTGGTCACCTATAGAAATACGCTGTAAAGAGCATTTGCTCTGACCTCTCTCGAGTCGTTTCTCACGGGCTGCAGGCAGCTGTCTGCACTCCCCGGCCGAGGTTCTTCCTCGGGTGAGGGGCAGAGGCTGAACCAGGTGAGGGCCACTCGAGCGCCGGCTGTCGGGTGGCCCTCCCCTCAGCAGTCCTGCTGCTGCTTCAGAAAAGGAAGACCAGGCGCCTGCCCTCCGAGATGTGGACATACCAGGTGTGACAGGCGCAGAGTGGCGCCTGTGCCCTCGGGAGCCACAGCCGGGGTGTGCTTACCCCAGGGGGCGCCTTGTGCCTCTTTGTCCAGGTTTAGACGCTCAGTTGTGTTCTCACTCGTGCAAGCCCATCACCTCCCCTGTGAGACGGGTGATTCAAGTGAGGCAGTGCACACATCCGTGACTTCCCCCTGTCACTCGGGGGACCACAGTGTCCCTGAGGATGGGCAGGGCCATTCTGCTGGACGAGTGTCCTCCGTGGACACACTGGCTGTAGGGGGTCCAAGTCAAGTCTAGATAGAAATCAGAGTCAGAAAATGCCCATCCCTCTTAGCTGTGTTTTCCCTCAGTCCGTGAGAAAAAGAACAAGAGTGGAGGGAAGCTCGACCCTAACGTTGGATTCTTGAGAAAGCAGGCTTCTCGAAACCAGCAGATTATAAAACACCCTGCCCTTTGGGGACAGTTCTATATCGAGAGTCACCAGCCCTATTCCCCGTTCATGCTTGGCCTGTGTCTGCTCAGTGGAAGGTTCTCAGCCGGGCTTTGGCCTGGGACTCGGGCAGTACCTGGTTTTCCCGGTGGCTCACTGCTCGCTGCAGAGAGCATGTTGGACAGGAGCGTGAGAACACGTTTCCTTGGTGCTCTGAGGCTCCGGCAGAAATGTGGCCCTTCTGGTGAGCCCCAGGTGTCAGGAATCCACCCAGTGGATTTTCAGACCGAGGGTTACGATTTGCTGGTGGGTGTGAGGTGAGTTTAGTAGCCCATCAGCGGCATTAAAAATAAATGCGATAGAAAGTGTCAGAGTGCGTGCCAGATGAAGGCCAACACGGTTTCATGAGAAGTGAGCTTTTACTGAGTAATGGGAAATTTAGTTCTTACTGTGATTTGCATGAAATAATTTTTTTTTTTTTTACTATTTATTTTTAGAGGGAGGTGAAGGGAGGGAGAGAGAGGGAAGGAAACATTGATCGGTTGCCTCTTTCTTGTACGTGCCCTGACTGGGGACCAAACCAGCGACCTCTTGCTCATCAGGATTATGCCCAACCAGCTGAGCCACACCAGGCAGGGCTGCATGAAAAATATTTGAAAACCATCAATTTAACTCATCCTCATGTTTGTTGACAATTTAGTTTAATTCCAAAGTGGGTTTTACATATAATAGTAAACTTTGTTTTTGACATTTACTATGTCTCTGGGGTGATTTTAAACACCTTCCCTGACTCATGTCACATATTTACACGCATTCATCCCCAAGGTAGCCCCAGGAGGGCATAGATGGAAAAAACGGAAAAGCTGCCGTCCCTGCCCTGGTGTCCGGGGAGGCGTGCCCACTGGTGACTAGCAGGTCCCGCTCTGGCACCAGGCAGCCAGCTGGTGGGGCCAGCGCCTGCCCATGGACCGACCCCATGGACCCCCTTTGAAAATCTGTTCAGCTCTTTTGTTGAAGGGAAATATATTCCTTGAAAAGATGCGATTTGATGAAAAATTCTGTGAACTTCAGCCGTTTTAGAAAATATAGCATTAAGTTGTATGCTGACTGATTGCAGATTCTCAAGGCAGGTAATAGCTTTACTGTAAAAATCAGATTTCTGCACGCTGGGTGGCTGTGTGCTGTGCTGTGGGGTGGAAGTTCGCGTTACCAGGGCCACGTGGAGGATCTCGCATTGTATTCTCTCGGGATTTGCGTCTGCCCTGACTTTTCGCTCTTTGTGCTCTGTGTTCGCAGGTGTGCCTTCTTCGTCCTGCTCCTCCGCCTCGCTGGAACGCATGCTTTTGTTCAACAGCCCTTCTGTGGGCCCCGACACCCCCAAGATAGAGGACCTGAAGTGGCATTCTGCCTTCTTCAGGAAGCAAATGGTGCATTCGCGGAAAAAGCCCCACAAGCGAGATGCGTTGCCGAGCAGTGCCCGGGCAGCAGGCAAGACCCTGCTCAGGCCGCCAGGCCTGTGTGGGCGCAGGGAGGGCCCGGGACTCCCCGGGAGCGTCCTGAGTTTGGAAAAGACCTTTGCAGAGGCACGGCTCCTGTCCGCACAGCAGAAAAACGGTGTGATGGTGCCCGAGTCTGGGCACAGGAGAGACCACCGATTCCATTGTGACCTCGGTAAGGGAGACGTTAAGGACAGACCTTTGAAACAGAGCCACAAGCCCCTCAGGTGCACAGACGTGCCCCAGCGGCATCTAGACCACGTGCGAGCCACCGCCTCCCCCGCAGCCGGGCAGTCGGCGCCTGGCACGAGGAAGGAGGCGGTGCCCAAATGCAATGGCTCTCTGGTCAGAGTGAGCTGTACCCAGACTGCAGTCAAAGTGCCTACGACACCGGCCAGCCCAGTGAAAAACTGGGGCGGATTCCGGATTCCAAAGAAGGGGGAGCGGCAGCCGCAGGGCGAGGCGCAGGAGGCTGCCGGCCACCAGCACGCGGACTACCCCTACTTGGGCCTGGGCCGAGCCCCAGGCCAGGAAAGGGCGAAAAGCAAGTTGAAATCGGACAACGAGAATGATGGGTACGCCCCGGACGTGGAAATGAGCGACTCCGAGAGCGAGGCGTCGGAAAAGAAGTGCACGCACGCCAGCAGCGCCATCGGCAGGCGGACAGACATCATCCGGAGGAGCATTTTGGCCTCTTGATGAAAGAGCTGGCACGGGGCTCTGCGGCCCGGTCCTCGGGCTGCCAGTCGGGCTCCGACACGGGACATGCGGAGACCCAGCTCTCCTGAGCCACGCAGACACATTTACTTGCAATTCAGATTGAATTTTTTTCTGAGTCATTTATAAACTGTGGTGAAAAGTGTGTTTATTTTCAACTTGTTGAGGAAACACAAGACTAGGTTGTAACCGTAAGACACTGCTAAACTGGAAGCTGAATTAAACACTAAAATGAGAATGAATGAAGTAAGTCTTTAGTCTTTAAAGAGGGCAAGGATTACATGAGCTTCGTGAGCTTTTATTGCTCTCTGTATTCTTCCCAAAGCACAAACTCTTGGTTACCTGAAAATACGGAATCAGATATGGTTCTTGAGAAACCCTCACGTACTGTCAAATAGCCCATAACACTTATTTTCTAGGACTGTGGTGGATCTTGAAGTCATGTTTATACTTTGGCCCCCAGGCTGCTTATGTTGCGTACAGTACATAGCGGGCAGCTGCGAAGCTTCAGGAACTCCAGGGAATTTATGTGTAAATATACCGGATGGGGAGGAGAGAGTTTTTTTTAAAAAGGTCATCTCTGGAAGATCTGAAGGGACAGGGCAGAGCTGCTGCAGCTTGAATTTAGGGTGCAAGTCGCTCAGTCCCGCTGCCTGAAGCCTGGGTTGTGGATGTAGGACTGGTGGAGAGAGAAGCCATTAGGAAGTTCTGTGGGTGAGAAAGGGCGCCCGAGGCCCCATTTTTACCGGTCCTCTTGACCTTCCTCTTCCCTAACCATTGCCCTGTGGGCTGGCTTGGGATTTCCCTGGCCATTGGCAATACGTGGCCATCCAGCTTCCAACAACACAATGATCGTTCAAGTTCAAGTGATGAACTTCAGATTCTGGTGACTCATACTTCCCAGAGCCAGCCACCAACTAGTGCATGTGTCAGGGAATCTGGCTTCCATGTGAACGGATTCCTTAAAAACAAGGAAAAAAGGAAAAAAAAGGAAAAAAGATGTTATATTTTAAAAATAATAGAAAGGCAATACGTTGCGAAAACCTCTTACCATTGACCAAGTTTATACGGGAGAGATTTAAGTGTAGTAGGTTTTCTGGAGTCAGTTCCAGGCTCTGGTTCGTGACTTGGACTTTCTAATTGCAAATGGCAATAACTCGTAAGTTATCAGCAATAATAAATTTAGCATTGAATTTGAGTACAACGTTGTTTTTGCACTCACTGCAGTGCTTGTGTATTAAGACAGTGGGTAGTGTTAAGGTCCTGTTAATTTTCTTTGGATTTCAATGTAGTTGTGCATCGAACTTAAGGAAAGTTTAAATAGCGATGAGATTGAGAACTATGGGCACTTGAAACAAGCCCAGCTTCCCCTAAATTACCCTGTAGTTTGTTAATACCAGTATTCAGATTCCTGATTCATTTATACATGTGTTTCCATGTGGCAGGGACATTCTGATACTTAATGAATAATGCTTTGAGTTCCATAGTTAACTTTCAAGTCTTCCAGAGGATTGTCCACAACAAAAAAGGCTTAATGAATTCCATCTTGCTATGCAAGTTTTATCAGATGATCAAATAGTAGATCAGATGCATCCCCGTTGTGTGTATGACATTTTCAAACCAAGTCTTAACTTTTTGAATACATTGTAGTAGCTAATTCAGGGGAGGGGAAAGGATGACCCAGGTTTTTAGATGGACTGTTTTTGAGCTATGGGGCTCATTTTGAAACACTGCTGTCCAGACAAGCTGTTGCTACAATTTCTCATGAATCCAAGTTGTCCAATCACTCATAGCCTAACTTAAAAGTTAGATTTTTTGCATATGAGCAAAAATCTTTTGATGAGTACAGAAGAAGGTGGACTCTATCTACAGTAACCTTCTGGCCACAGCGACAGCTCTTGGTGGAGCAGGTAGAGGGGTAATGTGTCAAGCCATAGAAAGAAAATCAGAATTCTAGGAAGCGTACGACCTCTCACCATTTTAGGAGGTACCAGATTCATTTGCACTATTAGGAATGCTAGTGTTGTGCAAAAATAATGCCTTACCTGTTTTTTCCCCCACATTTAGGTTGAAAAGCTTTCGAACGTTCCAAGTTATGCTGAACCAAAAAAACAAAAACATAAAACTAAAAAACTAAAAAAAAATCCCACATGAGAACAAAACACAAAAATAAAAAGCCCACAATCTTTGTTTCTGCTTTGAAATGCAAATGGTAGAGCTCTGTTTCTCCGACAGTGGAAGGACAGCTTTGTAAATTCATTTCCTGTCCTGCTGGGGGCGCTGTGCAAGGACACCACGCAGCAGCCCACTATCTACCCACTTGCACTCTCCTAGTGGGCTACCATTTGCTCTTTTCTTTCTTTCTTTTTAAGCTTTATCTTTCCTTGTGCATCCTGACCAAGAAATATCTTTGATTATGATCAATGTTTATGTCAATGTAGCTAGTTAAACTTTTGTAAAGTTGCCTGGAATGTCATTTGTTAGGTTATAAACACAAATCTCAATGAAGGGTTCTATGTGTTGTGTACAAATCTTAATTATTTTGAAATGGACAAACTTGTCATTACATTTGTAACCTTGTACAGAGAATTTTTCACTATGTGCCTAGCTTGGTGTCCATTCAGCTAAAATTGAAAAAAAAAAAGGTGCATGAAGTTAAAAATCAGAAAATAAACAAAGTATATGTAGAGATGACTATTTTATATGACATGGCCCAATCCTGTATTTATTTCTACCCCCTTTTTGAAAGTATTTATAAAACTAGTTGAGGACAGCTGTATTTTTTTGTTGAACTATTTAGTAGAATTTGTGCCTTTTTGTCTGTATGTGAATAAATGCTGTACATTTTGCAATACATTCTCAGTGTCTTTTGAAGTCTGCTTTTGCTAAATGTTTACAGATGTCCGGGACATCGTCCTGAATTGGCGTGTGTGCTCATCCCGGTTTCGATCCGAATGCGAACTGCGGGGCGCCTTCGAGGAGCGGAAATGCCTTTCCTGGGCCGCCCTCCGCTCGGCTCCGGTGCCTCGACGCTGGAAGGTGGTCACGGTCTGGTTTTTGTCTTGCTCACCTGCAGTTCTTTCCAGGATCCAGTTTTGGATGTGAAGACAACCAGTGTTGAAGCTACTTAGACTTTAGGATCAGAGAGAGAGAGCTGGGTTTAAAGGCTGAACTATACAGGTTACTGGCCATGTGACCGTGGCCAGCGCGACCCAACGTTTACGTCTCAATTTTCCCTTCCGGGAAAACGGGGCACACGGGATCTCCGTAGGAGGCACTTAGTCGATGGTGGGGCTATTTCTACAATTAGAAACAAGATACTTTAACATCGTTGACTGATGAGCTTTCTGAGGCAAACAAAGAGTTATTCCTGAATGACAGGAAGATTGTATTTCGAAGGCTCTTTAAAAAGTAATTGTTAAAAGAGCAGCTTGATTAAATGCATCCACAGCTGTTACCTGCACTGTGCAAAGACACGTCCAAGACCACAGCGTTGGAGGCTGGAAGAAGCGGGCTCGGCCCCGTTCCAGTTCCTACTTGGGCGCTCCCTGCCTGAAACTTCCATCACTGCCTGCAGAAGTTAGCATCTAATCCCCTGCGAATTCCCTTGGGACAGCGAAAGTGCTGGGTGCTGCGTCCTCACTTAGGATGAGCAGGAGCCGTGACAGGGCAGTGCTACTGCCCTCATTTATATTGATTTTTGTAATAATTTGGCCAGAGTGCTTTTTTTTTTTTAATGTGAATTGTTCATACATTTGGCTAAAAGCTTGTTTATTTCCCCTGGTTCCTCCTTAGTGGCTATTTACGTTCATGTTGCTTGCTTTGAGTAAGACCCCAGAGAGAAATAACCGTGATTCTTTCTAAGGTCTTAAGAGTTGAGTAACCATGATAGTTCCCTCGGGAAATTAAGTCCCCAGGAGCCTCAGGAAGGACTGAGCGGTGGCAGCTCTGCCCTGTGTGATGGGGAATGCGGCGCCAGGGACTTGTGTTCATGTTTTTACCCAGATCAGTTAGAAAACGGTTTCCACCTTTGAAGCATTAGCCATCTGCAGCAAACTTCGCGATTAACTTCAAGGTTGCAGTCTTCAATATGATTTCTCTTTAATGCTCACCACTGCAACAGCTGACGTGTTCCAGTCTGGGGCAGAGCGCTGGGCTTTGCCTGCCTGCCCATTGGAAAGGGACTAAGAACGGATCTCTTACCAGCTTCCATGGCTTCAGCGGTTCGCTCGGCGGCGGAGTTGGACGCCTGCGCAGTCCAGCTTCTCCGCTGGGGCTCCCTGGGCGTTTGCTCTGGGATGTGTGCAGGTGCTTGAGATTTTGGAGCTCATCCTTTGTTTTGTTTTGTTCTCATGTTATTTTCTTTTTTTAAATGTATTTTATTTTATAACTGTAAATATATTTTATTACAGTTGTCCCATTTCCCCCCTTTATTCCTCTCCATCCTGCATACCCTCTCCCACCTGCAATCCCCTCCCCCCTTAGTTTGTGTCCATGGATTGTACATGTAAGTTCTTTGGCTTCTCCATTTCCTATACTATTCTTAACCTCCCCCCTGTCCGTTTTCTACCTACCGTCTATGCTACTTATTCCCTGTACCTTTTCTCCCATTATCCCCCTCTTCCTCCCAGCTGATAACCTTCCATGTGATCTCCATTTCTATGATTCTGTTCCTATTCTAGTTGTTGGCTTAGTAGTTGGTTTTATTTTGGTTCGGTTGTTGATACTTGTGAGTTTGTTGTCATTTTACTCTTCATATTTTTGATCATCTTCTTTTTCTTACATAAGCCCCGTTAACATTTCATATAATAAGGGCTTGATCATAATGAACTTTAACTTGACCTTATCTGGGAAGCACTTTTTCTGCCCTTCCATTCTAAATGATCGCTTTGCTGGATGGAGTAATCTTGGATGTGTAGGTCTTTGCCTTTCATGACTAGGAATACTTCTTTCCAGCCTGTTAGGTTTCTTTTGAGAAATCAGCTGACAGTCTTATGAGAACTCCTTTGTGGGTAACTGTCTCCTTTTCTCTTGATGCTTTTAAGATTCTCTCTTATCTTTAACCTTGGGTAATGCCATTATGATGTGCCTTGGTGTGTGCTTTCTTGGGTCCAATTTCATTGGGATTCTCTGAGCTTCCTGGACTTCTTGGAAGTGTAATTCCTTTGCCAGATTGTGGAAGTTCTCCTTCGTTAATTTTTCAAATAAGTTTTCAATATCTAGCTCTTCCTCTTCTTGTGGCACCCCTGTGATTTGGATGTTGTAGCATTTAAAGTTGTCCCAGAGGTTCCTAAACCTCTCCTCATTTTTTAAAATTCTTAATTTCTTAATTCTGTTCTGGTTGAATGTTTGTTTCTTTCTTCTGCTCCAAACCGTTGATATGAGTTCTGGCTTCCCTCCTGTCACTGTTGGTTCCCTGTACATTTGTCTTTATTTCAGTTTTCATAGCCTTCACTTTTTTCTCTATTTTACGACCATACTCAACCATTTCTGTGAGCATCCTGATTACCAGTGTTTTGAACTGTGCATCTGATAGGTTGGCTGTCTCTTCGTTGATTAGAGGTATTTTTTCTGGAGCTTTGATCTGTTCTTTCATTTGGGCCTTTTTTTTTTTGTCTCTGTGCACCTGTTACGAATAAGGGGCGGAGCCTTAGGTGTTCACTAGGGCGGGGTAATGCTGGTCTCTGCACGTGACGCTGTACGTGGGGGAGGGGTCCGAGAGGGACCAGTGCCGCTTGCTCCGCTCTCTGCCGGTTGTCAGTCACTTCCCCCGCTACCCACAAGCAAATTGGGCCCTTGTGGTGCTGACTCTGGGGTGGGTGAGTTTGTGTATGTTCTAGGACCCTGTGGGTCTCCAAGGAGCTCTCCTGTGAGTCTGGGAATCTCCCGCTGCCGCCTCAACCCCCACAGGTGTTTTCAGTCAGCGGTTTGAGGCTTTATTTCCCTGCTGGGACCCTGGGTTGTGGGTCTGTCTTGCTTCCCAGTTGTTCCCCTGGTTTATCTGCCCACGAATGTGGGGCCGCCTGCTCCGCCAGCCGCCGCTGCCTCACCCTGTCCGGTCCTCCGGCCGCCACCTCCCCGCGAGCTCCCAAGAGACTGTCCCTGCGTCTCCTACCTACCTACCGGTCTGGGTGAGTGTTTCTGCTTTAACTCCTTGGTTATCAGGCTTCCATACAGTTCGATTTTCTGGCAGTTCTGGTTGTTTTTTGTTTTTAAATTTGTTGTCCTTGTTTTGGTTGTGCGAGGAGGCGCAGTGTGTCTCCCTGCGCCTCCATCCTTTGCTATATCCCGCCTTAGAGAGCGTCCCCCAGGCCTGAAACCGGGAGTCCAGGGTGGGATGGCTCGCCAGCTCGCACAGCTGAATGTGATCTGGGTCTGACGTTGCACCTGCGTCAATCTCTTCAGTGTCTTCCACCTCTCTCAGTCCCCTCCCACCGACCCTGGAGCGAAAGCCTCCTCATTTCTTGCCTGGATTGTTGCAGCAGCCTCTCGTTTCCTTGACTGAAGTTAACCCCCCCTCCCTCCAAATTAGCTGCAGACTTGTGGACGCCATCTCCATAGTGATAACTTCTGCAATTACAATCTGATTCTGTCATTCTGCGCACAGCCTTCAGGAGAACCTCCAGACTTCTACAAATTATTACAAAGGGCTTTTCAAATGGCAGGCATTGAGCCATTTCATGCCTATGACTGCTTAACCCTCACAGCATGTGAGGGAGGTGTTATCTAATTTGCCGACGAGGAGACTGAGGCGCAAAAGTCAGCTCATTTGCTTGGGGTCAGTAGGTGGTAGAGCTGGGAGTCAACCCCCTGGGCTCCCTACTGCCTCTCCGAGTAGAAAATAGTTCATATAAAGTAGTTTGTGCGTTCTTGAGTGTACCGAGGATTATACAGGTGAACTTTAGATTAATGAATTTCTGTAAAGCTGACAATCTTGGCTTAAAACATATCAACGTACTGGTCGAGTGACGGTGGGCATAACTAATGGGTGACGAGTAATACAGTCGGTTTGTGGTCAGCCCCTGCCTTCTCCCAGGGGGAATGGAAGTAGTTAATGTCATTGACGTTTACTTTGTAGCACACACACATTCCCATTTGCAGATAAAATATATGCATAAGTGAACAAAGACAATAGCAAGCTATTAAGAACTCAGTAACAATTATTTCTACATCCTGACACATTGCTGGGGAAGTTAAAGAGAATTATTTAAAATCACAGTTTCTTGATGATGAATCTTGAATTAGGACTAATGTTTAAAGACGTTAAATTGATGTTATGCAAAACCTTCAAATCAGTATTTTTGTGATATAAGGTATAATAAATCTGGTTAATTTTTACAAGTAAGTCAAGCATTGACTTATTTGCCAAATTAAATACCAAAGATTAAAAAAATAACATGTACTGTCATTCCTAATTAACACTAATGTATCTTGACATTCTCACTACTACTTGGCTTACATATGGCTTCATTTTAAGTAGTATAATACCTTTGTAATTATGGATTAATTATGGTTATTTTACCCACTAATCTTGCTGATGGTTCTAATTTCAGGATTATTAGCAGTGAGAAACACTTTATTTTTTTTTTAAGGTTTTTATTTATTTTTAGAGAGGGGAAGGGAGGGAGAAAGAGAGGGAGAGGAACATCAGTGTGTGGTTGCCTCTCGCCTGCCTCCTAGTGGGGCAGGCATATGCCCTGACCATGAATCAAACTGGTGACCCTTTGGTTATACGCCGGCACTCAATCCACTTAGGCACACCAGCCAGGGCAGAAACATTTTCTTCATGAAGCTGATCTGTCTTCTCTGGTGTTCCCCTCCCCCACGCAGCAGCCTCTTAGGGCACGCTCCTTCTTCCTCCATCACTGTGGTCCAGCCTTACTGTTAGAATTGTTTGAGCTTCTTTTTCATATCAAATGCCTGTGATCATATTTTGCTTTAACTTGTCCCAGGTTCCAAATTTTGATATAGGAAATCATACAATAGTATATCAACTATTCTACAATTGCTAAACAAAATTTAACATATATGATTTTTGGTACACATTTAATAGATTTTTGGTGAAATATTCACCACCCATTAAAGAAATCTTGAAATCTTCAAAGGAGATAGACCACTAAATATTATAACTTAAAAAAAAGATTATTTATGTATTTTTGGAGAGAGGGGAAGGGAGGGAAAAAGAGAGGCAGAGAAACATCAATGTGTGGTTGCTTCTCACATGCCCCCTACTGGGGGTCTGCTCCACCACTCAGGCATGTGCCCTGACTGGGAATTGAACCGATGACCCTTTGGTTTGCAGTTGAGCACTCAATTCACTGAGCCAGGCCAGCCAGGCCTAAATGTTATCACTTTCTTTGCTTAGATCTGTGTCTATTTTTCACAAAAGTTACTTAGCTGTTCAGGTTAGGACCCATTTCTATAAAAGGTTTGAAAAAAACCTACCAAATCCCACTATATATGAAGATACCTTTCTTAGGTGTAGCATGTTTTCTATGCAATGCATGTGAATGTGATGACCAAAAGGGCTTTTTGGATTAGAGTTGGAAAAGAAAGAAAAAAAAAAAAAATGAAAGGAAAAAAAGGGGGCAGGGCTCACAGTTAAGCCTGGTTGTAATAAGGCTGATGAATGGAAAAGTGGAATTTTCCACTTTTTGAGTCCTATTTGGTGTCTGTATTTCCCATCGAGAGAACAGGATCCCTGAACTGAGGACAGGACAGACACAGGAACGAGTTATGTGAGTCCGGGACAAGTGAGGCACTGGCACGAGACTGTCTACTGCTCACAGTGAGTTCAGCCTCCTGATCCCGTGGAATTATATCCCAGGGGCCTGCGAGAACCTTGAGAGGCGATGGCTCAACCCCCGTCAGCACGTGGGAGAGATGTCACAGTGTGGACCCTGAACACTCCAAAGATGCCCTGTTGTGAGTGGGAGGACCTGGTGCTGGACAGACCTGGGGGAAAAGCTGCAGGGCAGCTTCCCTGCTCTGACCCTGGGCAAGTTGTTTAACCCCCACCTTACCTTCCCTCTTTGGAAATGGAATGATCCTATCTACCTAGCAGGGCCTTTGGGTGAATGAGCTAATTCATACAAAATGCCAGCACCATGCCTTGTATGATACGTGCTCAATGAATGGGCACCATTAACACAGATCTGCATGGTGGTTGTCGCCCTGGGAAAGAGTCTCCGACGGATCCTCCCAGTTATCTGTAGGAATGTGAGCACAGCTCCTTTCATTCTCTTTTAGATGAAAGGAGGTGCTCGTCTCCTATTTTTAATCTTTACAGTTCTAAGTGCTAACAATCACATTATCCTCTGATGGCTTTTTTATTCTTTCAAATATTGAATGGAAATTTCCATGATGCCGTATTAAAGGGCTTAAAGGGTTAAAAAAAACCCATGAAAGAACAAGCAGTGACTCCTGGGCGGCTACATGATTTTACTAAGAAGAACTCCATCTCAGTCTTTCTTGGACAGGATGACCAGATTAGGTCTGAAAAGTGTGACAGTTGTGGCATCAATGAATTTTTTTCTAGGCCGAAGGATGGGTGTTCTTGAGTTTCTGTGATAGTGAAGCAGCAGCGAGATGGGCTGAATGCCTCGGGTCTGGGTCGGCCACCCCCTGCCGGAGGTGGTGGTCGGTGGGCCTTGAGACTGACTGTAGTCAGATCTACCTAGTGCTCACCCTTTCATGGAAATATGGGTAGCACGTTTGTCAAATCCGTAGATGACATCCACTGTAAATAAAAAATGGTCATGGGTGCAAGAAATATGGCAGTAAAACAAAATAAATCAGAAGTGGTCCCTATGCTTATGGGTAACAAATTGGATGATGGATTTGGAGCTAAAATGGCCTCAGCACACTGTAATAATGAAATTTAAAAGGGATAAATGACCAGTCTGGCTTCTGGGGCAAAGACAGGGCTTAGCAAGCAAACCTTTGGAAAAGATTTAGGGTTTTAGTCAACAGTATGCTCTGAATCTGCCCAACTGTGTGATTATTCAACTCCCAAAAAAGCCAACACGATTTTAAGCTGCATTACAGAAAGTGTACTCTAGAAGAGTAGTTTTCATTGTTTTTCATCCTAAATGCTAATGCGAAATTATATGTCTGTTCCCATGAATCTAGCACACCTGACGCTTGGGGTGGGGAAGGTGCAGGGCATGCCCTTTAAAGCCATAACCATCCCCTGGATAGTCGAGTGTCGTTCCCGCTCTTAGGCAGGTGTCTCCCTCTCTCCACCCCTGAGTCATGATGTGGAACAAGGAATTAATACTTTATACCTCGAATATAATGTCTGGTTCTGGGCATAAGACCGATGCATCCCAAGCATACCTGGTGCACGGCAGATGCTCAGTACGTCATGACTGAATGAGTGATGGAGGGTATATGCGAATTGGGGAACTTTCAGAGACTGGTCGGACTCAAAGCCCAATCCTCAGTGGAAACAGATGTGTTACCGGGTGCAGGGAGAATGTGATGGCTGTTCTCAAATGCTGAGTGCCGCCACGTGGCAGGTAGCTGAGCTCCGGTGTGCAAGGTGGAACCGAGGCAGGGAGACAGCTCAGCTCCGAGCAAGGAGGAACCTGCTCTGTAATGGTCGAGGTGGCTGGGAGTGGACTGGGCCATCTCAGGGGACAGGAAACTGCCCCTGCAGTGAATTCAACAGCCGTGCACAATGACAGTTGTGATTTGCTACAAAAGATTAAGATTTAAAAATGTGTATTTAAAAAGAAATGAAGTAGAACAGATTCAAAGCTATCCCTAAAATGTTATTCTCATTTGCTTACATTCCCATATCCTTTCTGGGCAGGAGAAACAGGTGTGGGATGAGAGCTGGCCCGTTGGGAGAGTCTGTGGAATGGGGGCACATGGGAAAGCACTGTGGGGAGCCCCTGGGCTCGAACACCACTTAGCAAGCATTTTTCGTGGCTGGCTGGGTGTCGGGGTTGTAGGAAATGACCACCCTATGGTTTTTGTTACCTAAGTACGTACTTATTTTAGTTCCTCCTCAAATGGATCCTGAGAACATGGCTACTGTCCCAAAAGCCACATGTTTTCTTAAGTTTTAAGGGCTGGGAAGGGGAAGATTTCAAGTGTAACACTGGGTATCACAGTGCTTGTGCCCTCCCTGTATACATATATGTATGTCTATACACACTTTAAACTGAAACATTAATCATTCTTTTTGATAAAGTGTGAAAAAGCTCATTAAAGATTTGTTATTTTGGAGTGCGCTGATTTCCAGCCAAGATGGAGGCGTAGGTAGACATGCTTTGCCTCCTCCCACCACCACTGAAAGAATTACAACCGGATCTCAAAACTAGTAACACCCAGAACCATCAGAAAATGGAACTGTATGGAAGTCCGACAACCAAGGATTTAAAGAAGACACACACATCCAGACTGGTAGGAGGGGCAGAGTTGTGAAGACCCGTGGATAGGCAGTGGTGTGCAGAAAGGCAGTGGTAGCCACAGAATGGATGGGTGGGAGACCTTGGGAATGAGCGATCCCAGCCCCAGGCCAGACCACACACCACAGAGTTCCAGCACCAGGAAGATAGATCCCCATTACCTCGGGCTGTAAAACCAGCAGAGGTTGGGGTGGTGGAAGAAACTGCTGGATTTTTGCTGCTTAAAGGGCCAGCACAGTCTTAGAATGTACACAAACCCACCCACTCTGGGATCCACCACCAGAGAAGCAGCTGGAAGGGTGCTGGGCACACATAGGAAGGGAGTGAAGAGACTGGAAATGGGGTGAGCACCGTGCCGACTGCCAGAAGCCAGGCAGCGGCATTGTCCCCTGTCCAAGCCCTACCCCACACAGAACCACAAAGCGGTGGAGCAGGTTGCCCGTCCCCGCAATTACCTACGGCTCTGCCCCACACAATTTACAGGCTCCTTTTCTACACAGGCCATGCTACTAAGACAGGGAGTAAAAGCAGCTCTACTGAATACACAGAAACAACCACAAGGAGGCTGCCAAATGGAGGAAACAGAGAAAAATGGCTGCAATGAAAGAACAGAACAAAACCCCAGGAAAAGAACTAACCGAAATGGAGACAGCCATCCTATCAGATGCAGAGTTCAAAACCCTGGTGATCAGGATGCTCAGAGAACTCCCTGAGTATGGCAAAAAAATTAAGGAAGAAATGAAGGTCACACTAAATGAGATAAAGGATAATCCACAGGAAACCAACAAAGAAGGGAAGGAAGCTGGGATTCAAACCAATGACTTAGAACATAAGGAAGAGATAAACATTCAACCAAAACAAAAAGCAGAAACAAGGATTCAAAAAAAAACAAGGATAGGCTGAGGAACCTCCAGGACATCTCCAAATGTGTCAACATCCAAATCATAGGGGTGCCAGAAGGAGAAGAGACAGAGCAAGAAATTGAAAACTTAATTGAAAAAATAATGAAAGAAAACTTCCCTAATTTGGCAAAGGAAATAGACATACAAGTCCAGGAAGAACAGAGAGTCCCAACAAATTGGACCCAAAGAGGACCACACCAAAACACATCATAATTACATTACCCAAGATTAAAGATAAGGAACAAATCTTAAAAGAAGCAAGAGAAAAGGAGACAGTTACTTACAAAGGCGTTCCCATAAGACTGTCAGCTGATTTCTTGAGAGAAACTTTGCAGGCTAGAAGGGCCTGGAAGGAGGTATTCAAAGTCATGAAAGGCAAGGACCTACATCCAAGATGACTCTATCCAGCAAAGCTTTCATTTAGAATGGAAGGGCAGATAAAGTGCTTCCCATATAAAGTCAAGTTACCGGAGTTCATCATCACCAAGCCCTTAATATATGAAATGTTAAAGGGACTTATCTAAGAAAAAGAAGATGATCAAAACCATGAATGTTAAAAAGGCAACAAATCAGAACTATCAACAACTGAATCTAAAAAAACAAAAACAAAACAAAACTAAGCAAACAACTAGAACAGAACAGAATCACAGAAATGGAGATCACATGGAAGGTTATCAGCTGGGAGGTGGAGGGGGGAGAATGGAGGGAAATGATAGGGAATAAGAAGCATAATTGTAGGCACACAAAATAGACAGGGGGAGGCTAAGAATAGTATAGGAAATGGAGACACCAAAGAACTTATATGTACGACCCATGGACATGAACTAAGGGGGGAGACTCCTGGAGGGAAGGGGGATACCAGGCAACTGGGGGTAAAGGGGGAAAATTAGGTCAACTGTAATAGCATAATCAATAAAATATACTTTAAAAAGATTTGTTATTTTGGAAAAATTGGTAAAGCACGTTATGATTAGAAAACAGAATTTATAGTAAAATGTTTAAAGTGTTTTTTCAGTCTTTCTTGGTTTGGCTGAGGGTTGGCTTGGCACTCTGTGCAGCTATAAAATATTCGGATTCGCTGAACACACGAATGGCTGAATTCTTGCTGATGTTCTCCCGTACTGGGGGTAGTTACCACCCTCCCACCGGGGGGGAATCGAAAGATTGTTGGCTGCCCCAATTTGCATATTTGTACACAAAGGGAAGAAGAGGTAATCACGTCTCTTTTCTTTCCTCAGGGAGGCACAATAAAGACACATGAATAAATAAAATGAACTAGCCGTGTCGTCCCTAATTTCAGATTGATGTGATTTCTTTTCTCTTTCCTGTTCATCCCCCATCTCCTCAAATAGTCACAGAAGAAATGACCCTGTCTGGGAAAAAGAAGGCACGACTGACCACCTTCAGAGAGAGCGAAGCTTTCAGTAAATGTTTACATTACAAACCATCAGCTACAAAACTTTTCTGAAAGATAACCACACCAGCTCAGTTCTGCGGCTCAAGGTATCTTGTCTCTTCACATTCACCAGAGGTCAGAAAAGCCAATTATCTGCACATTAGTAGCCTCTCCTTGGAGAATATCTAAGTATTCAAGAAGGTGACCTGCAGAGGGGGTGATTAATGTAAAAATGTAGCGTCGGTGCCTATGACCAAGTGGGGAGGAAGTGGTCCCGCGGAACCATTTTTGCCTTGAAGAAGTGAGCCTGGCTCGTTCGAGTCTCCATTTGTCTAGGAGGTTAGTTTCTGAAGTACTTTCTTCTACAGCCTCATTTTTTGGTGAGATATAATTCCAACATCTCTAAATAACCGTTTTTAAAAATAAATTCTACATCCTATAAACATGAATATGAAAATAACTCTTATCACATGGAAATTAGTCTGTGCATGACATGGGAAGGAATTTAGAGAATCAAATGCAAATTCTTTGAGAAATGGAAATAAGCTACGCGTCCCTCCACTTACCACCGACCTGCCATATGGAACCACTGGTGTGCCGTTGCGAGCGGCAGCGGCCACCGCTGCGCCCCTGCGCACAGGGCCCCACTGCCCCCTTCCTTTCCTTTCTGTCTCATTGGGTCAGTCTCCGTCAAACACGCGTCCTCCTGAGCTCATTCAATAAATGAAGACCTTTCCTAAGGTCCTGTCCTTAAAAAGTCTTGTTCCACATTTGAACGAATAGTTATTGAACTCCCTCCCTGGGCCAGAACCCTGGTGGGTGCTAAGGTCACGGAGACGTGAGTCCTGCTCTCAGGAGCTTGCAGTCTGTGGGGAGGACAGGCCATTGAAGGGAAAAAACTCGGAGAGTTAAGTACGAGATTTGGTGAGTGCCAGACCGTTAAGAGCGATACAAAAAGGGGCCCTGCCTGGGCCGAGTCGTTGTCCGCACGACACGCATGTGTTGGGGGACCCTGGGTGCGGAGAGGACCCTGCGAGGAAGGAGGTGGAGGGCCACACTCAGGGCGAGAACACGAGGCCTGGGCAGGCTCCTGACCGCCGCGGCCTCGCCTCGCAGCTGCGTGCGAGACCACAGGGCCAGCCCCGTCTGTGCGCACCTGTTCGGCATTTTGACCTCTGGCTGAGTACCTGCGTGGGGACGTCTTCGTGTCACCTTGCACTCAGCTGTCATCTTTAACCCGAACGCCCTCCCGCCACGTCCCCTAGTGTGTTAGCCAGACGCACACCTGTCTGCTCTCATCCCTGGGAAGGAGGGTGCGCCACGTCCACCCGCGCTGCCGAGGGAGCCGTGTGGGCCCGTGAAAGTCCGGCGGCCGCAGCCGTGCAGGACCCACGCAGTCCCTTGACTCGCACCATTTGGTCAGCGCTGCTTTGCGTAACAGCAAAACCAGGACGAAGCCTCCCACACCTCCCGCATTCTTCAGTGTCGGTGTTTGACAAATACTGGAAATCGCGGTGGTGAAACAGCAGCCCACAACAGTGACAGATTACGACACACGGCAGCCTCCGTTTAGAACACGCAATTTATTGTATTTCTGCGTTCACAATCAAACGGACACTGGGGAACCTTAAGAACGAGTTAGAAGTGACAATGAGATAGAAAATTGTCAAGTCTTGGAAACAAATATTAAAATTCTAGCACTTTTCTTAAAATCAATTCCTCATGATTAGCATAGTTGAAAAGTCACTGGGCTCTCCCGAAGGAAGGGGGGTTACAAACGCGGCGCAGTGAGGAAGGCGACTGAGCGCCCCCGGCCGGCTTTATTCTCCTGAGGCCCAGGACAGGGTCCTTTTCTTCCCTTACAGGAGCTCTCACCGCTGTTTTCCAGCCACCCTCGCGCAATGGTGGCAACCTGCCGGCCGCAGGCTCCCTGGGGCAGCGCCCCGCTCAGCGCCGGTGTCTATGGGTGTCCCTGCGTGGGCGCGGGGGCCGCCTTTCTTCTCTGCGCGGTGGCCGCGCTGAGCTGCAAGTGAAGCGCACAGTCAGTCAGTGGGTCCTTTTCTAGGGGAATCTCGGGCGAATACAGTGTGATGCATCACGACTTACAAGCATTGAAAACAATCGGGCTGGAAGGGGTCTTCTAAGAGGCCACTTTTTGTGTTCATTTCTATTTTCCTCTTGAGACTTGAAAATGTCTGCGTCACACTAGACACGCGTGTGTCAGCTGTGACGCGCCACAGCTCAGCGCAGACCCGGAACCCCCGGCAGGATTCACGGGAGGACGAGGGACTTCTGGCTCAGAGTTCTAAAGGACAAAGTGTAAGCCAGCACAGGCCGGGCTGGGAACGAAAGGATGCTGGATCACAGCAAGAAGCGCCTGCTTGGAAAGTCCTGACCTGTTAATAGGAAGTGATTGAAGTGGACACGGAATACACACACACAGGAAAAACAGCCGGCAGCACAGACAACAGGACCCACAGCTCACAGGGCGAAGTCCTACCCCGGCTGCCCTGCCCCGCAGAGCTCCCACCCCGACATAGCAACCGTCTCCGGCTTCCGAGCATGCTCCTTGCACGGATCTAAACGAGGATATACGTATGCGTCTCCTCACGCCTTTTCATTTACCATTACAAAGGACAACACAAACTTCTCCTCCTGTTTTCCCTGCTAAGTGACCTGAGTGAGAAATGGCTCCACACGAGATCTGCTGTATTCCTCCCACCAGCTGCAAGCCTCCTCTGCATGGACTGCTACAGTTTACCTGGTTTCCTGTTGATGGGCGTTTAGATAGTTTTCAGTCTTTTAAAATTAAAGGCAATTCTGCAATGAGCATTTTACATGCCTCCCCACACAGACTTGCCTGGGGACAAGCACACCACCTGTGGAATAAATTCTCAGACCTGCCGGTCACAGATTCTGGGCATTTATAGTTTCTGAAAGATGGTGCCCACCTGGGCTCCAAAGGCACGGTGCCATCGGCATTTACGCCAGAGACGCCAGGAAGTGCCAGAACCATGTGCTACCCCACTCAGGACCTGACGGTGGGAAGCGATGTGTGAACGCAGTTTAGGTTTGTGGTTGTTTCATGGCTGAGGATGAGCATCTTTAAAAAATGTTTAAAAGCCATCTGTCACCCTGGCTGGTGTGGCGCAGTGGATTGAGCGCCGGCCTGCGAACGGAAGGGTCGTCAGTTCAATTTCTGGGCAGGGCACTTGCCTGGATTTCGAGCCAGGTCCCCAGTAGGAGACACGTGAGAGGCACTGGTGTTTCTCTACTGCTCTTTCTCCCTCCCTTCCCCTCTCTCTAAAAATAAATAAATAAACTCTTTTAAAAAAGCCATCTGTCCTTCCTTTCTGTCAACACCCTTTGTCACGTCTAAGGTGCTGTCGCACTGGTTTGTGGACTTAGCCGCTCTTTACATGTGTCTCCCGCGTTGGCCTTTTTGTCATCTGTGTTACACACACTTCTCTTTGTCATTGCCTTCATGACTCTCTAACGTGTAAATCTGAAATTTTACATAGTCATACTTAGTGAGTGCTTTTCCTTGTTTCTGGGCTGGGTGTTCTTGCAGAGAAAGGCCACACCACACTGGTATTTAAGACACGGACACACTCACGGAGACCGGTGACTTAGAACATGTCACCGTAGTACAAGGACGGGTGACAGAGGTACAGACGGAGGGAGTGGGAGGGGCACATTCAGGGTGACTGAGGCAGGGCCACGCAGGGCCTGTGTGGAGCCCCTGAGCTGACGCTTGGCCGCACCGTTAAGTGTGACAAGCTACGGACAGCGATAGTCCCCGAACTCCCTTATTCCAAGAGACGCCAGGCCCTTCACAGGATGTAGTGGTTTCCGTTTTTAGAGGAAAATGAAACAAATTATAATTCAGACAAGACAAAGATAAAGGTTTTAAAGAACCAACACATGTCTCATAAAGAAAGTTATAACTCATTTAAAATGGAGAAATAGTAACTCCGGGGAATCAATTCCTTTTTGTGCATGGGGAGGAAGCGGGATGAGTCCTTTCTGTCTTCAAGTGAGAGCAAAATGGAAGGAGAAAAGCTGAAGGGAAAATTTGTGCACTGCTTAACTGCAGAAACATTAAAAAAAGCTCACAAAGAGGATGGCAGGATCTTTGCCGTCAGAGTTTAACTGGAGACTGTTTAGGTTTACTTCTGTCGTGGGGGGCGGGGGGCGGGCAGGGCCTGAACTAGATGCCGGTCGGATCATATAATTACGGTTCTGTAACTACCTTTTTACTAAGGAACTTAAGGTAGACGATTTTAAGTAGGCATTTTCTTTATCATATTCCTTACAAAAGGGAAACTTGGAAGCTTTACGGGTTGTGATATAAGACATTTAATCTCTCTTACGCCTGACTGGTGCTTTACGTGTGTGACCCCTCGGCCCCCACTGACCCTTGGGGAGCTGGTGTCACCCTGCAGGTGTCAGAGACGCTGAGGCTCAGGGAAGTGAACTTGCCCCAAGTCACCCGGCTGCTTAGCGGCTGAAGGCTATTTGCCTGACACCAAACACACACTCAGAATACCGCCCGGGACACCTGGCTCCTTTGCCTTATCATCCACACGAATGGAGGAACTCTTGAGTAGCTAGGCAACCCATTAATTCATTATTTCATAAGAAATTAAACGTATTTGATAAAGCTATCACTTTCGAGAGGGCGGGGAACAGCAGGGCAAATCATGACTAGATTTCATTCCAGTGCCATGTCATGTTCATGGCAGAAGGACACTCCAAGATAAAATCTGTATTAGACACATAAACTGAATTCAGTATTTAGAGTTGCTTTACTATGTACAGGATGCTGTAATGTCTAAGAATATGAACTACAATAGTGCATTTTTAATCAAATATAATTGATAATGTACTAATTTGGTTTGTTTTCGTCTGCCTGCCCTTCCCAGCCTGTCTGGATAGCCACTACTCCGGCCTCAGCCTGCTCCCAGTGGAAGCGGCTACTGCTCCTACCTCAGAACAAATGGCCCTTTTCCTCACGACAAGTGTGCACTGTGAGAAATTACCCCTTAGTGTTTCATTGGTGGTGTTCTGCGTTTTCCAACTCTATTTCCCATTGGACTTGATATCATATTCTAGATTTATACTATCACATACAAATGTACATTAAATGAAGTTAACTGATACGCAAAGTAATTTCTTCCCACTTAAAAACTACAATAAAAACAAAGAGCAATCTGAAACAGTACAATTAAAGCAAAGTTATCTACTGTCAGCAAACCCCTGCCCAGCTTCACACACGACATCATTCTAGAGCAGAGCTGCCCACAGGACGTCCTGCGGGGACAGAGCTGTTCCCCATCCACGCTGTCTCCTGTGTCAGCTCTGGCTGCACATGGTTATCGAGCGTTTGGAATCTGCTGGTGTGACTGAGGATTTCAATCTTCATTTTATTTAATTTTAATTACTTTAAACGGCCGCCAGTGGCTAGTGGCCATGAGTGGGCAGTGCAGCTCTAGGTGTGGGGGTCAGCAGAAGGAGATGCTTGTTTGTTTCTTAAGTTTACCTTTTCAACCTCGAATGTTAAAGAGACTCACTTAAATAGTTCAGTTGAGGAAAAATAAAAGTACTAGTGCTCCGGGAACTTGTGAGGGCCTTCCCTTAGCTGAGGCCCACACGGACGGCCCGGCATCCGGGGACGAGGCAGCGCCCTACCTGCTGCGAGGCCGAGGCAGCTCTCTGCTCCGCCTGGCTGAGGCGCCGCTGCAGCCTGGTGGCTTTTTCTTGATGCTCTAGGATTAACTTTTCACTCTGTTGAGGGGCAATATAAAACACACCAGTTAGAAAACCCCACGCAACACAATGTGGAGACGTTTTGTGGACTAATCAATGAAAAATCTGGACATCACTTTACCCTTTATAAAATGCAGAGATAATGTGTCTCTAAGTTTACATTTTTCAAGCTATGAACTTCAAAGTTGGTTTTACAGCCTCACTAAACTGTTTTTACCACTACATGCCATAAAAAAAGGGAATTAAATGCAAAGCGAAGTGCATTAAAGTGAAGAACAAGATTTTCAGTGTTCGACCCATTGACCTCGAGACACTAGTGCACTACTTCGGATGTGGGGAGCATGAAAGCAGAGACCCTGGGGCCCCCCAGCCAGAGCTGCTTCCCACCTGAGAGCCTGCATTCCGCCCAGGTCCCAGGGGGCACGGACGCTGCCCACTGGGCCTCAAGGGCCACTGGGCTAGAATGAGCTTCCAGGGAAAGTGGGGATCAACATTATTAAATTTGAAGAAACAGAAAATGCTCATTCTATAAATCCTGGTTTTTAAAGAGTTAGATGTGTCTTAAATGATTTATATTCTAAAGTTATTCTTTAAAAGGTGAAGAACTCTATTTCTACATGTTTTCCCAAACAGTATACAAGGTCTGTCTGGAAAAAGTCCAGTCATTGTTAATATAACAAGAGCAGTTTGCGTGACATCGATGTAACCTGGCAGCCAAGGCAAGTGGACTGGAACATGAACAATGATGACTTCACTGTACTAGTGGGGCCAGTAGACACCACTGAGTGAGCATGTGTACTGTGTGACCATCACATTCGAAATGACTGAGTGAGTAGAGCAACGAGTCTGCATCAGATTTTGCATTGAGCTTGAACATTCCTCCTCAGAAACTATTAGATGACTCAGAAGGCTTCCAGGGACGATGCAATGAGTGCAGCACAAATAAAAGTGTGGCACAAACGCTTCAAAGATGGTCGTGATCCGCTGAAAGTGATCCACATTCTGGGAGGCCTGCAGCAGGCAGAACACCTGAGAATGATGAACAAAGATCAGCGACGGGATGTGCGAGAACTAGAAGCTGATCTAGGGATTCCAGAAACTTCTGTGTCCGAGATTTTGACTCAGGATCTTGGCACGAAACATGTTGTGGCGAAATTTGTTCTGCAGCTTTTGCTACCAGGGCAGAAGGAACGTCGTGCTGCAGTTGCTAATGACTTGATTCAACCGCTACCAGTGAACCAGGTTTCCTCAAGAAGGTTGTAACCGAAGATGAATCCTGCATCTACAGCTGTGATCCGGAAATGCAGGCGCAGTTGGCCCAACGGAAGTCGCCTGGTTCTCCACGCCTGAAGAAGGCACGGCAAAGTCACAAGGCGATCAAGACCATGTTAACTGTGTTTTTGATTGGGAAGGTGCTGTCCATCATGAGTATGCCCCTTCAGGCCAAATAATTAAAAAGGAGTACTACTACCTCAATGTTCTTCATTGGTTGAGATATGCAATATGATGAAAATGGCCACAGGTATGGGCAACTGGTGATTGGCAGCTTCATCACAACAATGCACCCACACATATATCACATCTAATGCAGAGTTTTTTGGTGAATTATCAAATTATCCAGGTGACTCAGCCCCTCTACATCCAGACTTGGTGCCCTGCGACTTCTGGCTTTTCCCAAAACTAATATTACCATTGAAAGGGAAGAGATTTCAGACAATTGATGAGATTCAGGAAAATATGACAGGGCAGCTGATGGTGATTGGGAGAACTGTGTGAGGTCCCAAGGTGCCTACTTTGTAGGGGACTGAGGCATCATTGTCCTATGTACAATGTTTCTCATATCTTCCTTAATAAATGTCTCTATTTTCCATATTACATGGCTGGATACCTTCTGGACAGACCTTGCCATATACTCCAGAGAGCATTAGGGTCAACAGAGTTATTAAGATTCTGTTATGAGTAGAATTATATCCCTAAGAAAAAAAGACATTGAAGTCCTAACCCCTAGTACGTACGAATGTGACCTAATCTGGAAATAGGCTTTTTGCTAATGATTAAGTTAGGATGATATTATTAGGCTCGGCCCTCATCAAATATGACTGGTGTCTCCATAAAATGGGGGGATCTGGACAGAGACAGACATGTGCAAAGGGAAGAGCACAGAAGAAATGAGGAGCCCACCATCTGCAAGTGGAGGAATGCCTGGGGCTATGAGAAGCCAGGGGCAGGCGTGGGACAGCGGAGGGAGTCTCCTCTGAACCCTCAGAAGGACCCGACCCTGCTGACTTCTCTATTGAGGGCCTCTGGCATCCAGACCTGAGAGAGAACACATTTCTGTTGTTTAAGCCCAACTGGTCTGCAATAATGTTGCAGCGGGCTCCGGAAACTAGACAGGCATTGTGGACGTAAAGCTGTGGCAACAGGCTGTGATGCACACAAGCTCAGAGATGCCGTCCATTAAAAAGTACATCAGCCCTCCCCACACGCACTTGCCTGGAGAAAACGTTTTTGTACAACTTGGAACTGCTTCACTTTCTGGCACTTGTGGGAATTAGGAGACTAACCAGCCTAATCAGGAGCAGCAAGAAAACACATTTTCTGTGAAGAACTGTATGCTTCCCATATCCTAACATACAAGTGATTCAGGGAATGTCCATGTCTAACAACATAAAATATCGAAATAACCGTATCCTGTTAAAATGAGCTTATTATATTTCTTATTGTGTTCCAAAACAAAATGAAATTTTATGGTGAGAACTATATCAGCTGTTCCAATTTACCGAGTTGCTTAAATACAGAGCCTTAAATTTAAGAGGCACACCGATGGCACTAGAGAAAACTTGGGGGGGAAGCTGCCATCGTCCATAGTAACCATTTTCTAGCCACACTGAGACTGCCTGTAACACGCATTGTCCTGTGCCGCTGCAACAACGGGTGAGGCGTGGTCCAGATTACGTGAGTCACAGTACATGGGTGGTGTTCTTTTCCCACGGGTCGCTGTGGTTGCGACTGACCTTCCAATATTATTAACATTACTGTGTTGAATATTTCCCTTTACATTTTCTCATAATTTAAATGACATCCTGAGAACAGATTTCTGGAAGTGGGAACTACACCAAAGAATACTTTCATGGCTAGTGTTTAATTGTTTCCTGAATGGTTCACATCAATTCCTGATGCTACAAAGCTGAAGAGTAATCTCACTGTGGTACCTACAAAAGGCAACAGCGAGACAGGGGTCCATGGAGCCTATTAAAGAAATTCCAACAAATAGATTCGAAGTTAGAACATCAAAAGAACTCGAGTTCTAGCATGCTCTAATCATAACCTAGGAAATGTTTACTTTTTTAGAACTTCAAAGAAAAAAACCGAACTCTTGTTATACTTAGCTCTAAAGTAATCTAAAGGAGTGTTTTAATATATTCTACTAGGCTGAAGTATTTTCTACGTGTCTCTTGCGATGGGTGAAAACTTAGTGAAAGGAACAGGTTACAGGCGGATCTCAGACGCACGGTGACATCAGGACGGCCCTGGCAGGTCTCTGAAGCCGCAGCCCAACCCCACTGCCCCAGCTGCCACTTTGGTCACTTCCGTGCGATGCATCGCTGATGCTGAAACTTTTCTTCACGTTGTATTATGCGTGGACTTTCAGGGTGTGGATGGTTTGCACCAGAAATACTCACGTCTGTGTGACCATCTGCACGTAGAGAATTGATCTGGACTTGGTTTTAGTGCAATTCTCTAACGTGTACACCAAGCTGCAGCAGAAGCACTTCCCGGGAGAGTCATCGTCTTACCTCAGCTACCTTCTCATTCGCCATTTCCAGCTGAGAAAGCAGCTCTTGGGTGTGACGTTTCTGTCGACTCAGCTCACTCCTATTAGCCAGCCGTGCGAGGGAGGGAGGGAGGGTTTGTTTAAAAAAAAAATGAACAAAGTGGAATCTTTATTAGTCAGATATATATTCATGCTTTGAGCAAAAATATTATCTTTGTACAAAATAAAGTTTCTTAGTAATAATGCACCACATCTAAAGGACTCATTCATTTCTTACGCACGTGTCCTGGAGCCTGGTTGTACAACGATGTGAACACACAACACCACTGAGCTGTACACTTAAAAATGGGTGAGCTGATACATGTAATATTAGGTATATCCTATCACAATTTAAAAATGGTTACAACAGTACATTTTACATTATTTTTTTGCCACAGGAACCCCTCCTGTGGCAAAAAATTAAAAGCGCCAAAGTATCCTCTATATTATTATCTTCAGTATTCTCTGGCATTCAAATGAAAGTATAGTCTTATGAAACAGACACAGTGATTGT
The DNA here is from genome assembly GCF_022682495.2 of Desmodus rotundus. Taxonomy (NCBI): domain Eukaryota; kingdom Metazoa; phylum Chordata; class Mammalia; order Chiroptera; family Phyllostomidae; genus Desmodus; species Desmodus rotundus. Next base: position 6,903,398 of record NC_071395.1, read on the forward strand.
CAGTACAGAACCCCATCAGCCACTGGGCCTCTCAGCTACGCTGTGCCTCGTTGGAGCCCCACACAGTGCTTCTTGGGTGGGGGGCTCAACCCTGGGCGCAGCGAGGCAGTGCCAGTCAGTCCGCTGCGGCTTGGTGCCGGAGGTCAGGACTGCTGCTTGCTTTGCGTGGGCACGTGCTGCACTTTATACGTTAGCGTCCTCTGTGCTTTATTAGCTGGACTCGCCTTGTGCACAGAACGCTTTTTTTTTTCTATTGTTTTTGGCCAAAGAGAATTTCAAGAGTCTCAGGTTAGAAGTAGTAGATATGAGGTAGTCTTAAAAATAACTTAAAAGAGCAACTCAGTTTCTGAGTATTAAAATAGTAATTCAGGATTGATTTTATCCTTTGACCTTCTGCTTCTTAAAAAAAATCAACAGATTAACACTTTCAAAATAACTTCAGCTTTGATTTTTTCCCCCCCCAAAGGAGCTACACAAACAGCTTAAAACTTGGTCTCTCAAGTGTCCTGTATTAGAGTGAATAGTAGTTGTTAAAATCAGGAAGCAATCTGTTATAAACACACAGGCGAGAACAAATAATAATGTCCACAAATCAATTCCTCAAATATTTACTGAACCGTCTCTGGGCCGAGTGCAAGGTATATGGTGGTGAACGCGGAGCTGTTGCCGTGACAGAGCTGAGAGTCTGAGAGGGTCTTGCTTACTCTGACTCCCTGACTCCATCAACACAGGCTGCTGCCCTGAGGAGCTTCAGGGTCTCTCACTGGTTCTGTGACAGACAGACCTTAGCTTTGTCTCAGTGGTAGTAATACAGTTGAATCCATTGTTTTGTTTATTTTAAAGTCTCTCCTTAGTTTCGAATTCCCACCATAACAAAACAAAACAAAAAGCGAAATGCCTGCAGTGGCAAGTCTTCCAGGTCGAATGGAATTGGAGGTGAAAGCCACGCACGTCGGTGCTGATGAGAAGTAACCTCTGACCTCCACTGAGGTGAAGGTGAGACGAGTCGCGTTCACGACGTTGGGCGGCGTCCAGTTTACAGGAAGCCCTTCCAGACACACCTGCGGCGGGCTTTGACGTCTAAACTACTCACCCATATACCTGTGTCAGTTCACCTGAATGACAGTAGTACTAATAACTACTACCACACAGTAATGTTTTCCACAGAACTTAAAAACACAAAGACACAAGTTATTAATTCTGAGTCACTTTTTAATCTTCGTCCGTGTTTAGCCTGCTGGGGATCTAGCCCTGTCACCCGCCCTGGGTGATGAGCACCTTTTTATTCATCGTGGTCTCCCCTTATAATCCGGTGCTCAGCAGGCTTGGCAAGTAATACTGAAGATGATGATGATGATGACGCTGATTCTGAGAGCGGACACTTTCATAGCGCTTCCTACGGGCCAGACACTGTTCTAGGAGCTTTATATAAATGTATTTGGTTTTCATGATACCTCTGTGAGACCCCTGCTTCTGCATGAGAAAACGTAAAGACAGAGACATAGAAAAATAAAGTCAGGTAGCTTGTCAAGGGCCCTGTAGCCGGCCAGTTGTGGGGTCGGGACCGAAACCGGCCCGTCGTTCCCGGGGGCAGCAGGCACAAGCCATTCCATTCTAGAACACAGGCATGAAGACGTCTATGTGCAAGCCAGACACGTTGTATCTTCTTTGGACGTATTCCCTAACGGTCAGGCCTCCACCAAACCTTACGCCTGACACCAAACGCGCTTGTCCCTGCTGAGCAGACTGCACGCGGACACCTCGGCCTCCGGGGCCTGGCCTCACAGCTGTGGGCTCCACGCCTCCCTTCCTCTTCCACGCAGCAGCTAGTTTGCCCCTAAACAGACCCTCCTTTGCCACGTCTCTCTGTAACCCAGTCCTTCCAGCTCAGTCTCTGCTCCAGCACCATCGGGCCGTGCCCAGTGCGCACAGCGCCTCTGGTCCCCAACCTGGGCAGTGCCGTGAGCTTCTCTCCGAAACGCTGAGGGACTGCGTCCGTGACCGATCATTGCCGGGATCCCCGCTACCGGACCAAGTAGTCCACGCGGGCGTCGGAAAGCCTCCCCAGTCCCGTGTCATTCATCTTTCCAACCTCACTGTGCTTGGCGAGGCTCTTGCTGTCCAGCAAACCAACCACGTGTGTCGCTGTCGGGCTCCCGCGGCATCCTTTTCCGAACCCTTGATTTTAGCTTTGCCACTGAAGTCCCGCGCTTTCTCCAGAGGCCACCTTCCCAGCTCATCTTTATCCAGAAGGTGCTCTCTGCACATCAAAGCTTTACACTTATGCTATGTGCAAGGCATTGGGCAGCTCTGTGTCGTGATGCTGAGTAGTGGTTTCTACACGTGTGTGTATGCAGAGCTATGGATGTGTGGACACCCCCCGCCCCCCGCCCAAGAATAGAAACATTTAAAGTGGGGATTGTTTTTAGTTTCCACAGTGTCTGCCGCCCTTGATTTGCACACAGAGATTTGGTAAATATTTGATTTACGGCTGGCTTCGTAGAAAACCTAGCAGTTAGAAAATGTTATTTCTTATTTGCTCAGCAAACATTTACTGAGGAATCTACCACAAAACGTACTTTAGATAAAGACTGTCTTTATTTATTTAGATTTTTGTGTATTCTGCTTCTTTCTACAAAGAATTTGAAGTGGCTAAAACAAGGTTATTTTTCCGTTAAGCATGTCCTTCCATTTCACTTCTGGTGAAATTTTAGGAGGCATTAAAGGGTGAAGAGAGAAGGGGTTTCACCAGCTCTGTCCCTGGAGACCTTCCTGGAGCCCACCTGCCAGGGCTTCGCAGCTGCTTCTTCCTCCATCAGGTTATTTAACCTGGGGGGTGGGGCGGGGAAGGGAGACCCAAGGGGAGGATCTGACTTTGTATGATCTATGAGAAACTCCCTCTTCATTAGCGAACATCACTGAGAGTTGCCAATATCACTAGTGATTTGGGAAAAACACTAAATAAGACTTTCCAGCAAGTTTCTCAGTGGTATTACAGTTGAAACACTTGCCAAATAAATCTATGTAATCTCTCCGCTGGAAATCTTTAAAAACAGAAACGTTCCTGCCCGTCGGGGATGATTTAAGCGCAGCCTGCCAGGAGGTGGAACAGTGGACGGCGTTTCCAGTTTCTTTAGGACCTTATGGGGCTCAGAGAGTTCTTTACACCAATTAAAGAATTTAAATGAAACTGTTCCCAACTTCTCTATAATTTCTGGCATATTTATGTCATCAGGCTTAAGGTAAAATTATCTTCTACCAAGTTTAATCTAAGTATATAAGAATGAGGAATTCTTTATAATATCACTTAGCCCTCAGTGTTCTGAATATTTTTAGTTCACTTACATAACTTACATGTGTAATAAAACATCCTAGTAATGCCTACAAATACAATTTACAAATATAGTTGTAAAATATAATTGATTTGCTACCTTCTATATAAGTAAAAAATAACTTAAACATCACATGCTTTAGGAAACAAAATATAATAATCCAGATTGATTATCAAATTCTTCAATACAAGATGCAAGCAGGTGGTAGGTGAGAATGTAAGGCAGGGGTTTTGCATCTGTGGTCCACGGACACCCTGAGACTCTAAGCAAGGTCTCCTGTGTCTGCTTCCCTTTTCTGGGGTCCACAGACTTCCTCGTGTTTTTAAGAAGTCTGATGCCTCAGGAAAGATAAGGATTATGCCTGGGCTTTCCATCTGGAATACAGTTAAAAAAATTAAAGAAAAAAGAAGTATGAGCACACTGATTGGAATGTTTGAATGCTGATGTCTTTCACAAAGCACATCCGTAGAATTTTATCCATAATTATTTCCACTTTTGGCTTCATTAATGTGGTACCGGAATTTAAAGGTACTTGACAAACAATCAATGCAAAAGTACTGCAGGCTTTTTACAGTATTCCCTCTATTCTTTTGGAGTGGTCTGTCCACACCTAATTCAACAGCAAATTACCCCAAGTATACAACTTAAGTTTTAAAAGAATCTTAGTGGTGTACTCTTAAACCATTGGTCTATTTTTCTCTTTTTGTGCTCTATATCACTGGTTTGTACTCGGAAATCACTGGTTTATTTCATTAAGTCGAGTATTTCCAAAACAAGAATGACCGGCACAGCCTGGTTTGGGAACAAACACACTGACTCTTGCAGAGCAAGTGGGGAGCCCATGAAGCCGGGGTGGGGCGTGGAGAATGCCTTGGGTGCCTAAGGTCGGCGTGCATGTGTGGCGCGGGTACGTGCTTCACTGGTTAAGGCCGTTAGGTAATTAAGTGGACATTAGCCAAGAGGGTTTTCCCCTACACCTTAACTTTTCCACTGTGCCTGTTACTTCAAGGTTGCAAGGTAGCTATTATTCTCATTGTATAAATAAAGGAGTTAAGACTCCTTCCAAATCTCATTCAGTTAACGGAAGACACCACTGGCCAGAGCAGCAGGCCCGCTGCGGGCACGCATTGGACCACTCCCGCTCGTGGTCCCAGTCCCTCCTTTCCCATCCGCACACTCCCCCTACGCGAGCTCATCTAGTCCGTGACCTGCAGGTCACTAAGGAGCGCCTCAAGTGCAACCTGTCCAAAATGACCTCTTCCTTCCCAGTGACTGTCACTGCCACCTACCACGTGCTCCACTCGAAAACTTAGGCATTAGCGTAGATCCCTCCCTTTCCCTCATCCCCTGTATTTGATGTAACAGTAGGTTCTGTCCTACCTCCTCAACATAATGTGTGACTGCTCACTTCTCTCATCGGCACGGGCACCATTCTGTCCTGTGCCACTATCATCTAGTGTCTGGAAACCGTAATGCTCTAGCATCTGGTCTCCCGCCTCCATTTCCGCCTGCTCGTGCGTCTCTTTCCACACCACGTGGAGAACTGGTCTAAAGTGGTCTTCTGAAGATCTAAGGAGGTTTAAAACCCTCCAGTGATTTCCCATTGCTGCATTTTGGACTTTATTTTAACTTAAAATAGTCTTAAATATGTTACTTGGAGTAAAAATATCTTACTTAAAACAGTGCACGAGATTCTCATGATTGGAGGATCCCTGACTCACTCCTCAGCCCAGTGGCCCCTCTCCTCGCTCACCAGACTGTGATGACGGGGGCCTCCCCTTTCAAATGCTGGACCCTTGTCCTCGCTCCTTTTCCATCTGCCTGCAATACCTTCCTGGATTTTCGTATAGTTGGTTTCTTTTATCCTTCAGGACTCAATTTAAAGGCCAACCTTCTGATGACTTACAAAAGAACAGGCCGTCCCGCTCACCTCCCGCCCTGTGCCAGTTGCCGTTTTCACCTCCCCCCACTTGGGCTCTTTATGCCACTGCAGATGCCTGCACTCCCCCTGTCTGCATGTTGGTTTACCTTCTTATTTGTCTCTCCCCACCAGAGTCAAAGCCCCAAAAGGAAGCTGCATTCACAACTCTTAGCACAGTGCCTGGCACGCGTAAGGTGGTTACCAGCCTAGGCAGATTTTAGTTAATTCCACATAATAGTCACCTCGTCCACTCAATAATAACATTTCTAATATCTTATAACTTGTTTTTCCGACGCTTTCACTACCTAATTGCTCTCATATCAGAACTAACTAGATAATTCAGTGATTACATTTCCCCAGTGGCCATGGATGGATTTCCTCACAACTCATTTTAGGTGCTGCTCTTTGATGAGACCGGGGAAATCGTCAAGTCCATCTAATTCAATAAATACTGGAATGAATGCTGTTACATTCTACTTAGAGGCTGGTGCTTGTGGGGTGGGTCAGGGGAGACCCAGTCACTGCCCTAATGACAGTAAGGATCACCAGCCGTGTGGAGAAGCTCCTAGGTTTATGACACGGGCAGTGACTGCTATAAAAAGTCCACAGTGCTACAGAAACACACGTGGAAGGGGTAGGGGTGAGAGCTGTCTCTCCGGAGGAAGCAGGCTTTTAGCCTGATGTGTGAAAGGTAAACAGCAGTTAGATGGACAGAAGCAGGGGAGAAAAGGAAGAGTGTTGCCACCAGAGCCGTGTGCGAAGGTCAGGAAGAAAGGAAGGGTGATCAGTCCAGAAGGCTGAAAGCAGTGCAGTAAGAACGCAACCTACAGAGTGGCTGGAAGGTGGGGGTGGGGGTGGGGAGAGCGGAAGACGCTGCAAACACAAGGAAACACAGATGGCAAAGGACCGTCTGTGTCTTGACAGGAGATGGAGACTTTATCGTCGATACTATGGGCAGGCGCTGAAGTATTTTAAGAAGAGAGGTGACATGATTAGGTTTGAGTGTCCGAAGATTTTGCTGAATGCAGCAGGAAAACCAGTGAGGATCTGTGACTGCGGTAAATTAGGGCGTTGGAGCAGCAATCCAGGTGGGCAACGCTGATGGCCTGAACTATTAGAGGAGAACGGACAGATACAAGAGATGTTTTTCAGGGTAGGGGCAAGGCCAGAATCAGCAGTGCTTGCTTTAGGGGGAATGAGGAGGAGAAGGCGTTCAGGATGACTTCTGGAGTTTTACTTGCACGGCCGGGGAGGTATTGCCACTCACGGAAAGGAAAATACGGGACGAAGGGCAAGTGTGGGCCAGGCGTGGAGTAATGGGTTCGGTGTCATGGGTTTGAGGTACCTATGAAAATGTGCAGTAGAGAGTTGGAAATATAGATTATTTCAAAAAGGCCAGCATTAGATGCTGTTTATAATACCGATTAGTCATTTCCTGCTTGTCTGTCAAAGAAGTGGGTATCCTAACCCAGGCTGAGAGATTTTCCACACTAAAGCACTTCAATTCTCAGTATTCCTGGCATATATAACTGAAAAGGTATGCTTACAAGGTTAAAAGCAAAGTTGTCCCTACAATGCATTAATCTCTTTGTAAATATCACAAATACTTTTTATAAAAGAAGTTATGGTTCCTTAAGGCATGGAATAAGTTTGAAATTTGGTCCAATATCTTAGGCTGTATAACTAATTACTGTAATTGCTCACATCGTTCTGTTATTGAGGCACAATTTAAGGTAAGAATGAGCCATACATATTTTGGTTGATGTAGTGTAAGGGAAAATCTCCTCAGTGCATGAAATCTTTTAGTGGTGCCTAAGGAGAAAGTCACAGAAGACTCCATTCTGCATCAGACGAGAGAGCTGCAAACAAAAGGTGCACCGTTCGCCGCAGGGAGACGACGCGCCCGCCAGCTGCGGCGAGTGCTTGCTGAGAAACTCTCTCTCATGACAAATTAACATAGCGTGTGCCAGATGGTTTTTTTTTCTGTTGAATTATACTATAATATGCTTCAGTTACTTTAAGTAATTACACATTTTGTAATCTGCCAGTACCTGCAGCTGCCTCTCATCCTGTTAATTTAAAGAAAAAAAAAAAACACCTTAAAAAAAAAGCAGTATGGCAGCCAAACATTACAAATATATAGCCAAGAATGATGTTTTAGAGATTAAAGAGAATTCCTTGGGCTCAGATGCTGTGTAACTGCATATATATAGTTATATATATAGTTTTGGACAAGAGAAGAAAATATTACATATTGTATATTTGCTCATTCATTGATTCAACACAATTTTATTAAACACCTGTATCCCCAGCAAGATGGTAGCTCATGGTGTTGGAGAAGGGATGGACATAAATGGTAGTCACACTATAGGCCAGTAAGTGCCACTCGTCCGAGTGGAGTGGTATGGGCGGCAAGAAAAGGAGAGAATCTGTCAAGGGAAGTGCGAATGCCTCACGGGAACAGAAAAGACGTTTGATGTGGGTCCGGAAGGAAGAAAGGGTTTTCAGGTTGGAAGCTGGGAAAAGATACCCTTAGGAAGAAACAGCATGTACAAACTATCCCTAGAATCACCCTAATTCCTTTCTTTGCCTTTGTACTCCACATCGGATCCATCAACACCTATTACCTCTAAAAAAAAAAAGACCCCCAACTATCCACCTTTTCCTTTCTTCTTAGTCTAAGCCACCACCATCTCTTAACAAGACTCTTGCTATAGCCTTGTAAGTCCTTCCCCAGCTTTTTTACTTCTATTTTCCCTCCTGTAGCCAGGGTGATCTTTAAAAAAAAATCTGATCAGATGACTTCTTTCAAAACTGTCCACTGTTCTTTACTCACACTTAAAACTCTTTAGCCTGGCTAATAAAATCCGGAAGGTCAGGTCCTGGTCTGAAGCAAAGACCGGGCTCACCACACACCCCACGTGCTCCCGTGTGCATTTCCGAGACTCCCGTGCAGTCAGACTAGTTCGGCCAATGAAGGTGAAAGGAAGTGAAGTGTGTCACTTAGGAGGTGATGTACTTAACAGTCAGCATTGTTCTTCCTTCCCCTCCAACCCCCTTCCCTGGCCCGGGGATCTCGGAAAACCAGGCCTCCAAGGTGGTGGAACCTCTACAGCAGAGCCTTCTCGCCACACTGCCATAGACATGTAATATAAGCAAGAAATAACCCTTTTTTTCTGGTGCGTGTTCAGCCCCTGGGATTTCAGAGTCTGTCTGTTGTGGTGGCTGCCACTACTTAATAGAACACCTTGCCCAGCTCTGGCACACCTGCATTCACTCCGCGTGTGGTTTCTGTGATTCGAACCTACCCAGGGTCCTTCTGTCTGGGGATCCTCACCTTGGCTGCTGTACTTGAAATGCTCTTTTTCCTGATGTATAAATGCCAGGATCCTTTGTTGTCATTAGATCTCATATTAAGATTAATTTCCTCACAAGGTCTTACTTGTCTGCCTGTCTCAGGTGTCCCATTCAGTACCATATTGCCTTATTTTAACTTTCTGCATTTACGTATCGTCTGACTTTAGACTTACATATATTTGATAGTTTTCACTTCCCCATCACTAATCTGATATCTTCAAAGAAAGTGGGGTCTGGGGACCTTGGGTTTTGCTGTGTCCTCAGTACTTAAGGAGCCATACCACTCAACAAACACGGGATGGCTGAAGGGAGTGAAGACTAGGAGTTGTACAGGGTCGGCTGAGCGCCTCTGGTTTACTGGGGAGCTTGTTCAGTGTGGCTGCAACACAAGGAATGTGAATGACAAGGGCAGGGAGGCAGACTGCTGGTAATAAATTAGGTGAAGGAAAGTTTGTAAAAAACCCATAGGCAACAATAAAACAGAAGCTGTTAAGCAGGCAGGGCCAGGATCGGATCTGCTTTTCAGGAAAGTAATTCTGATAGAAGTATGAAAGGTGGAATAGAGTGAAAAAAACCCCAGAGAGAAGGATGCTACTTCAAGAGCCTGGTTAAAGATGTGCAGGGCCTGACCGAGAGCAAGAACAGGCATGTCACTGCATGTTCACACACGGGCAAGGGTTTCTGCGGGACAGACTCCTGCACCTGCAGGTGCAAAGGGCCTGCCGAGGCTCCATCTCGTCAGCCCACCCGGGAAAGGGTTTGCCGGTCCCACCAGCGCCGCACACTGGTGCCTGCTTCCCGGTGTGCTTGCTCGTACACTTCTGTCAACTTGCTGGGTAAAATTTTTGTTTGAATTTACATTCCATCCGTGAATAGTGTGGCCGAACCTGGCTGATATGTTCACTTTGTACTTCCGCTTCTATGAACTGCCAGTTTACACACTTTGTCCATCCTTCTATTAGGTTGTTAATCTTTTTCCTAATCATTGAACTCTTGATGGGTTCTTCATATGAATCCTTTGTTTTATTTTTTGTCATCTGTTTATCTTTGTTTGGTACCTTCATATAGAATTTAAATTTTTTTGGTTAATTAATATTTTTCTTTATTAGATTCTGGGTTTTGTGTTTTGATTAGAAAAACTTTTATATTCCAAGACAATATACATAGTCATTTCTTTTAATACCTTCTTTTTTCTTTCACTCTTTAATCCATCTGAAATTTATTTTACATATGGGATAAGAAATATTCTAAATGCTTTAAAGCATCATCTGTTCCCCACTGATCTGAAGTGCTACAGTATCAGGAACGACATGTCCAGTTTTACGCAGCCTGTTTTCCGTGCTCTGTTCAAATGGTCTGTCCTGAGCAATATGCCACCACACAGCGTTCTCTACTTGGGTGTCGGGCAAGACAAATGTCATCTCATTTCCCACCCCCCAGAGTTTTAAAATTTAATCTATAAAAATAACAATCTGTCATTCAAGTAAGATTAGTATGGCTACATTACAGTTATGGATGCTATACATTAATAAGCAACTATTAATATTGTCTCCTCTCGAAAGCTCAAGATTCTCTGTATCACAGATTTCAAGATAAAAGTGTAGTAAGAGGGAATAATTATAAATGTTATAGAAGCTATTGTAAGTGCGTCCAGGGGAAGGCATTGCATTCATAATGTACTTTCATGGGAAAAAACATAAATTTCTACTTCAGTAATTGTAAGTTATGGCTGCTATGTAATTTTGTATTATAATCAACAGGTGAAGTACAGAGAAAATACTTCAGCAGGTACTTTTTTATTGTAGAAAGAGTTTTGACTTAATTTCATATATATGCCTCTTTGGATTACTTCCGTCTCCAAAGAGGATGCAATTCACGTCTACATAAATCTTGCCTCAAATCTGGTGCTTCCTAGAACTAGTATATTTTTTTGTACAATTAAAAATGAAATAAGCATGTAAGCTCCTCATACATATATCTCATGCATTATATTTTGGTTTACTTGGAATACAACAATCCCTTAGCATTTATAAAGGCTACTCTACTCCCTAAGCCCTGTTACTGTTCCTTCCTAAGTATTTTACATGGCAGGCACAGAGTGAACACCTTACATATTTTTGATCACGTAAATAAAAACTTGTAACATCATACAGGGTTCACAGGTGAGTGTGAAGGGCTGGGCTGGGTGGGATTCAAATTCAGGCTGGACTGACCCCAGCGCTTACCTGTAACGCTGCACTGCCTCCTTACATGCTAAAAATAAATACATTTTTCTCAACCCTTTTGTGAGTGCAAATAGTCTTCATGCAAAATCTTGTGAAAATATTTCTATTTTGAATGTAAACATTTTAGTTTTGACATGTCGGAGCATATGGACACATTTTTAGCAACATAGCAGATGTGCAGAAAGTCTCTCTTAGTATGTTGGAATGTATTCACTTCCAGCTCTGTGGTTCAAACAACCAACATAGGCATGCCAAATAAAAGTTAAGTATACCCTGTGAAAACCAGATTTTCCTGTGCAAAATCCTAAATACAAGGTCTGTCCAAAAAAAGTCCAGCCATTGTTAATGGTTTGCACAACACTGATGTAACCTGGCAGCCAAGGACAGTGGACTGGAATGCGCATACATGAACAATGATGACTTCACTGTACTAGTCAGTGGGGGTGGTAGACGCCACTGAGTGAGCCTGTGTACTGTGTGGCCGTCACATTCAAAATGACTGAGTGAGTAGAGCAACAAACCTGCATCAGGTTTTGCGTTGAGCTTGAACATTCCTCTGCAGAAGCTATTTGTATGATTTAGCTATGGGCACGTGGTGATTGGCAGCTTCATCAGGACAGCACACCCACTCATGCATCACGTCTCATGCAGTTCTTTGGCGAAACATCAAATCACCCAGGTGACTCAGCCTCCCTGTAGAGCCCAGATATGGCACCCTGAGACTTCTGGCTTTTCCCCAAACTAAAATCACCTTTGAAAGGGAGGAGATTTCAGACTGTCAATGAGATTCAGGAAAATACGACGGGGCAGCTGATGGTGACTGGGAGAGCTGTGTGAGGCCCCAAATTGCCCACTTTGAAGGGGACTGAGCTGCATCGTTGTCCTGCATACACTGTTTCTTGTTTCTTCTTCAATAAACGTCTGTTTGTCATATTACATGGCTGGGTACCTTCTGGACAGATCTTGTATATGCAATGAAACCTTGATAGAATATAATGTTTTCTCACATTTTTATAATTTTATAAAAATTATCATATAACCAAGAAATATTTATTTCAACGTAAGCATAATTGTTGCTTTTTAAAAAGATTTCTAAAGAAAATGACTAAATCTAAAAATTTCAAGGATGTGAATGTGTAACCTATTTATTTTTGATAACCAATTTGGTTTTAAGTAATCTTCCTTAACCTACTCAACTTACCAAAAATGCCATGGAACATGAGGTTTTTAAAATTTAATAAAAATAGTGTTCTAATCCCTGGAACAAAGACCAAATTGTCATATAGGCAAGAGAGACAATGGCTGAAAAAACCTGGTTCTTTTTCTTGTCTTTAATAAGAGCATTGAAACAAGTAGTCTTTCTCTATGAAGTTGTGGGCTTCTTAAAAACTGTGTTACACTGAACTAGAATGGCAGAAGGGAAAGCAGCCACAACAATTAGTATCCACATGAACTTCAAGAGCTAAGATCATGATAAAAACTAAAAGTTAGGATGTTGCAAATATCTCAAAGACAGTCAAAGACTAGCAATACAGGGAGAGTAAGGCAATTAAATATAAGTACAGAATAAAAAATACGAGTACAGAATACTTCTGATAATATATATGTTTGTGTGATGCTTTACAGTTTATGAGATGCTTAGATACTTATACTATTTCATAAATAACTGTAGCAACTGAATGTTTTTATTCTTAGAGGAGATAAAGTCAAGGCTTGGAAAAAATTAGCGGTTTATACATAATCATACATTTGTGGAGCAGACCTTGGATTAGAAGCTATGGTTTTAGCTTTTTATTTTTGTAACTGAATTTATTGGGGTTACATTGGTTAATAAAAATATAGGTTTATGTGGTACAGTTTTATCATACATCACCTGTAGACTGTATTGGGTATTCACCACCCCACATCATGTCTGGAATTATTATTTATTCCCCCTTGATACTCTCCTACCGCTTCCCACCTCCCTTTTCTCCTGGTAATTAGGTTTGTTTGTTTGTTTATTTTTACTTATTCCCTTTTTATATACCCCACTGACTTCTATGGGAAGATCTTAAGCCAGTCACGCATATCATGGAGAAAATTTTTAGGTTTTAAAATTGGTATTTCAGTAGCTATTGTTTAAGGCTGTTGATAAGCAGATGATTTCAAAGTTATTTTTTCAATCTCTAAAAGCTGTCAAATTCAGTTATGCATGAAGGATGGAGACTATTTTGGGAAGACATACACAGTGTTCTAGGATTCCATGTAAACTGAAAATGAACATAATGCCTTCAGTTAGGTGCCAAATGGATAATTTGAAAAGTTCATATTCTGAAACATTTCTTAATAAGCTATGAGAACACTGTAAGTTCTTAGCAATGACATAAAAATTGAGTTTGCTATGAATTCAAATTCATAGAAATGGTAAGAAAAAATTCACTAAAAGTAGAGTACAAATTGCTAAAAATTTGGTAGCAAGTAAACCTCCATTAGTAGAGGTCAGATACAGTTTAAGTCCCCAACTAGAATGTAGGGTCTCTGACAGTACGCTGAGGTTTGCTAATTTTTGTACTGATGTGAAAAACTATTTTTAGAAATATTGCATAATGAATAAAAACAATACTCTTACCCATGCTCAGTGTCAAGTGATGGTGTTAGTCTCTTGATTTTGAACTAAATACTCTATTTCCTTTTTTTCTAGTAAAAAAATCACTAACTTACTGGAAATTTGGTATTTTCAACTTATTTAGAGTTTGGGAGGTCGTTTACCAAGGCTTGGTTTTCTTTGAAAGTGAAAATAGTCCTCACTGTATTTTCTGGATTCAAGTGTCCAACTGGAGTTGGGTTCAAAACGTTTCTTGACCGCTTGGGCCAGGTGGGGCTGCTATCCAATGGGTGCTGCTTGTACACCTGACCACGTGCATGGGCACCAGGGCCAAGTCCGGGCAGACTCACACTGCAGGGTTTTATCGGGGTGGGGATGGTCCTCAGAAGCTTGGTTGGCTTGCTTTGCATCGTGTATTCCATTAGTTATTTCTACTTATTTCTCTTAGGTTATTTTACCACTACATGTTGCTATGTGAGGCATTTTATTTTATGGAAAACTGTTTTCAAAAAAGATTCTTTGTATATAATTGAGATTCTGACAAGGAGGCAAAGCAGAGATGGAATCTACAGGGCAGGTGAAGGGCTTGGCCTCCCACTGCAGCCGCTGATCTGGCCAATCAGAGACTGCCTGCCGCTACAGCAGAGTCTCTGGGAAAAGATGCAGGCAGGATATTAATGCAGTGGCGGGAGTCCCAGGCGATCCCTTCTGATTGCTCCTCTTTTCTCAGAGAAAGAGCTGTGGTTATCAAGTGAAAGTGATGATAGAGAGGAGTCGTAAAAGATTTGAGGAAAGACAAGACAGTATGGCCGTCACCAAGGAGAGCAAAATATACAGACTGATTGCACAGCAGCTAAAGGGCCCTTCCTTTTGTGAGCATGAATTTAAAGAGACCACTAGCACAGCTGGGTTTTTCTCCAGCCACCGTGGGCAGAATGGGTGACAGGGCAGACTGGGCAACAATGTGCATTTAACCGGGGCTTGTTTGGCAAAAGGTGGAAGGGAAAGAGGGGCCGGAGAGTTGAGAATGATGCTCCCGCTGAGCCATCAAAGACAGCACTCCCCGTGAAAATACATGCACTGCCCATTCCCCTTTTCTGCTTGCTTTTTTTCTTTAGCAATTGTCATTACCACATCACACACTTAATTTCTCTTACTGCCTGCCTCCCCTATTGTGAAGTCGCCACGAAGGCAGGAATTTTCGTCTGTTTGTCAGGGCTGGTGTCTTTAACAGGTGAGATTCCATGCTGGGCAACAGCACAGCAGTTACTGCAGCATCTGGGGCCCCTCCCACCACTGCCCTGTGGTTCCACAAAAAATGACTGGCTGGTGTGATACCCAGCAGCTATTTTTAAAGGACTGGGTGGTTTGGACATAATTTTGATCTTTAAAACTGGTAACATTAGTTACTTATGCTTATTATAATAAAGGGACCTTAAGGTAGTAGGAGTTTTATCTAAAACAAAATTTTTAAAAGATTTTTATTTATTTAGAGAAAGGGGAAGGGAGGGAGAAAGAAAAGGAAAGAACGCTGGTGTGAGACTGCTGCCTGTTCCCGATCGGGGATCAAACCAACAACCCAGGCACGTGCCCTGAGACGACACCCAACTGAGCCACACCTGTCAGGACCTCTAAAAATTTCTTAAGTGGAAGAGAGTAATACAAAGTAGAAGGTGGTGAGAAATGAGATGGGAGCATATATATGGGCCAGTTCAGAATATCCCTATGGCCAGCTTGCTCCTCCTAACTGTGGGTGGGAAGGGATGAAAGAGGAGAGTGAATTAACAAGATTTATATTATGAAAGCTCTCTCTGGATTACTGTGGACCGTGGGTTTGAGGGAAAATGGACTGGGGCTCCAGAGACCGGCCAGATGGCGGAGAAGTGATCCCGGAGAGAGCGAAGAGCACGGGGCCAGCCTGACCGGGGTGCTGTGGAGGTTCAGGAAAGGCCGCAGAGGGGCAGGAGCCAGGGCAGCCTGCTGGCCCAGCCATTCATTCTGCGGACCACACCCAGGTTGTTTTCAGGGTCCTGACTACTGGATACCGTAGGGCTACTCCGTGGTATCTGACTTTCGGTTAAAAAGACCATTAAAAAACCCCATGAAAAACCATTTCCAGTGTTCAAAAGAACTAAGGTAAGATGTCCTCATCATGATCGGCGGCGGTAAGACAGTGTTGATGAAACTTCTGACAGCACCCATCCCAGCGGCCTGCTTTATACCCGCTGCACAGGGGGAGGGCGGCCCGGCTGTGCGCCCAGAGAGCCAAGGCCACAGCCTGGCGCTGGGCACAGGACTGCTGCCAGTCTCGTGTGCTCAGCGGGCAGACTCCTTTGAGAAAACCACATTTCAGTAATTCTCAAATAAATCACCTACACACAGCTACAGAACACTTGCCGAGTTCCCAACACTATGGCATGGACTGTATGTTCACCCAAGTATTTACGCCCGAGTTCACTCCACAGCTGGGCGCCGACGCCTGCGGGGCACCTGGGCCTGTGGACGCGCTAGTGCCCGCATGGGTCTGGGACACCGGCCGAGGTTCTCGCTGAGACTTAGGAACAGGAGTTCAATCAAGCAAGAGTTCAAAAATGGTCAGATGAACAATCCTGGCCACACTGCCTGTGCCACATTCTCTCCTCTGAAAGCAGGATTATGAAGAGTGCTGATTTTTAAAAGTTATTGTCCTCAGTCATAGTGGCTGCATCCTGGACTGTGCATTTCTTTATGGTCAACAGTCCGCCTAATAATTCTTAGATGGAACAGCACTTGGGCGTCTGTGAGATGAAAAACAGGCCTCACTCCAAGGCGGTGCTATCAGTTTAGGGAATCCAAGTCTCTCAGTGACGTGGACTCATAAATGGTGGGGCACCTCATGCTTTGTCACGTTTCATTAGTTCAAATAAGTGCACGTCAAACACTAAAATTCTGCAGAAAAATCAAGGTTGGAACGTCAGTTTGGCCTAGAAGAAACAATAACTGATGAGTGCACTAGCTTTTTCGTTCATTCATTTATTCCACAAATACGTTCTGAGCATCGATGCGGGTTGGGCCCTCTCTTAGGGTCTGGGGACGAAGGCTCTGGTGGAGAAACCAAGGGACAAGCTGCTTCCTGGGGCTGACGTGCCCGGGGAGGGAGAGCAGGCCAAGTGCGAGTGCAGGGACATGAAACGCAAGGGCCAGGAGAGCAGAGTGCACTCAGGAGGAACAAAAGTGGAGAACGGGGCAGAAACACTTCGGGGGAGGCCTCGTCTGACGCCGCTCGCTGTTTCCAGCATTTGGCAGAGTGCTTAGAAAGAGCGGCTGCTCAGATGTTTGTTGTATGAATTCCTGTGAGATTTCAGGTGTCTGCTGTTTATTAAATTTACTGGGGTGACACTGGTGAACGGGATCACAGAGGTTGGTATCTGCTTTTGTTTTTGGAAACACCTGATGAAATCTGCAAAGTGGGGTATCAGGCACTTGAAATTGCAAGGTGTAATCCTGAACTTTAACAAAGTGAACAGAGACAGAGCCAAGTGCTAATAGTCCTGCCAAATGCTTTTAAAGGTGCACTGAAAGCCCAAATCCAAGCAAATGGGGGTATTTTTAGTTCAAGATTAGTAATACAATAAAGCAAATATTAATATAAAGCTAATAATATAAAATATTAATTAGCTTCTATTACAGACTTAATATATGTATACTTTTAATAATCTACATTATTTTTAATACGATAATGTAAAATTAAGCTTATTTACTCATTTTTTCCTGGGAACTATGGAAAAATCGAATGTAATAGGACCCACAAAGGGCTGGTCCTCCCTTTCTCTTCAACTTGACACAAAATATCTGCCAAGTGACAAACGCTTTGTCCGAGTAGATTTATAGTTGCTAGTCATCAAAGCCAAAGTAGAAAATGGGATGCCGAATCTTCATAGAACACCCTCAGACCCTCAATAAGCAAGAAGCATAGGTACAAATTCTGCTACATTTTTCAAGATGTTTTTAACATCTCAGCCAATATGACAGAAACTTTTTCATCTTCCATTTCAACATCGTGATACAAATAAATCAAAGTTAGACACTTCTGGCCCATTAGAATAATGTACCCTTATATCCTAGGCCTAGGACACTACACCATTACTTGCTTCAAGGTAAAACAGTTGTTTTTAAATGTTGTCTTGATTCAGTCAGTATTGAGGGCCTAGCTAGAGACCAGTCAGTTCCCTTCCGGAGGAGCTGATTAAATTCACATTGCCCCACCACTTTGCTTCCTGGGCTCTCACACTCTGGCCACTGCACACCTCCTGGACCTGCCCCAGGTTGGACTGCAGACAGCCAGGGACAGTCCCTGTGGCTCAGAGCCCACTGAAGTTCTTCTGGTTGGCCAGTCCCAAACCTATTCACCCTGCCCCATTCCTTCCAGCGAAAACCACAATAAAGGCATTTGTTCCCCCCGCCCCCCCCCCCCCCCGCCCACTTCCCACTCCCTTGGCCTTGTGACTGACCTGAGGCTCCCCCTAAGTGGCCCTGTGTGGTGTGCGGTGTTCACCCCTGGCAGCCCTGAGTAAGAAACTGTGAAAGCCTGGTTCCTCTTCCTCTTGATCTTCCTCTGGCCTCACTACAGTTCACTCAAAATAATGTGGTTAAAGCACAAGGGTATAAAGCGTATTTCTTTTAGTTAAGAAATAACACTAAAATTAACTGCTAATGTTTCTGAATTAGAAGTAATATATCGCATAACCCCCATGTTAATTCCCTGCAACAGTTTGGATGGATTTATTTTGTAGCTAGAGTTAATTCCAACTTCCAGGGTGCTGTAACTGACCACAGACACATGCACTCTCTGTGTAAGAAAAAAGCCATTCAAAGCCTTGTTTTCACCAAGATATATTATTATCAATCGCTGTGCTACATGAGGTGGGATATTTTTAAATAGATACCCCATTAAAAATATCCATATTTTCTTGGATCCACTAAAGGTGTATCAGGTTACTCAAATTAATCAATCCATTAAAAACTCCACAATGTTTCAAAAACATTAAAGAGATGAAAATACAGTAAAAAGTTCTGAGGCCAATTTTGAATGCGAGCTTGTGGTGAGGAAAAGCAGCAGATGCTGGTGTACCAGTGGTCGCTGTGTCCTGGAAAGCCTCTCGGCTCCCCACGCTGTGCCCCACCTGTGGGACACGCACGTCTGATCTCACCTCTTGGCTCACAGCCCTCTATAGCAGTGCTCCTGACCCCTGACCTGGCACCAGGGGAGGTTTCGTGGAAGATGGGGCAGGGGAGGGGTGGGGAGGGGGACGACAATGAGGACGCAGGAGGCAGAACTCAGGTGAGCTCCGCTAGTGGCCTGGTTCCTAAGAGGCCGTGACAGACCCTGGTCCACAACCTGGGGGTGGGGACCCTGTTTTAGAGCATCCCATCTCATTAAGCAGAACAGCTTAAGTTCTCCTGGGCAGAGGACAGCAAACTTTTTCTGAAAGGGCCAATGAGCCAATATTTTAGTCTTCGCAGGACAAACAGATTGTGTTGTGGTTACAGAACATTATTACGCTAGACTTATATGAAAATAGTATTAAGATTCTAAACTGACATGCCCAATCAAAAATCGTATTTTGTGGAATATGCATAAAATTTGGAAAAAATAGACAATGTCAGTGTTGGTTTATAATGCTTAATATTTTTATAGTAGTTCAGTAAACATTTTCTGAATAAAAAATATAACTACAAGGTCCAGAATTATACATTTTTACAAAAAGATTATGGCACAGACCTTAAGCTAAAGGTTAATCTCCTCTGTAAAATATATCAAACAATGAGCAGTGGACTTACTTCAGATTACTGATTCTAGATTCGGCATTTTCAGTAAGTTTCTTTGTCTCTTCCTTCCACCTATCGGCTGCCTTCTGCTGCGTCGCTAAGAGGCGCCTCAGTTCGATGGTGGAGCTGCGATTACTGTCTTCCATCTCTCTCAGCTGCACTTCAAACCCGTGTTCCTTTACTGAAAACTCGTGCTCCATTGTACTGACCTAGGCAATGAAATGGACACAGCACCTCCTTGTTACTTTCTGTTATTCTCAGGGATACACTGACCAATGATACGCACAACAGGAATCGCTCATTGCGCTGTCTGTGGCACATAAAGGTTTGGATGAGAAATCCATATAAAAATTAAGTTTACAATGTGTCCTTATCACAAATGAAAACTTACTCTGTATTACAGTAAACATTCAGTGAAACCAGAATTATGATGGACGAAAATTCTTTGCAGCACTTTCCCCAACACCTTAAAGTGCCAGTAGTAACAAAGTATCCTCTATGATATAAAATTGCTCTCATCATTTACTTTTACGTTTGTTGCCATAATCCACAAAAAAATGTTCATGCTCTCAGTCACTGAGAGTTGTATTTCTACTCGAGCCATTTAAAAAATGTTTACTGGTTTATTATAAAGGATACAGCTCAGAACAGCCAGAGCGAAGAGATACAAAGGGCAAGGTATAGCCCGCAGGGGCTGTGAGCTCCCACGCCCTCTCCAAACACGCCCCCCCCCCCACCCCGCCCCCTCCCCCCCAACTCTGGAGCTCTTCCCGATGGTCTTTCACAGGGCTTTACAAAGTCAAAGAATATCACATAAAGGAATTCCTTTACCATTTCAGTTACAGGATAAATGGGTTTTTCTTTCAGGAAAAAAGACTATAATAATGATTTCTGAGAATCTCATGGATATAAGTCCAGTATACTTCTAGGTAATGTATGTCATTAAAAGCACCTTTTAATGCAGAATGAGCATACAAGCAAATGTTCCTGGGATACCCTGGACGTTTTCTCAACTGCGACCCAGGCAGAGAATCAAGCCTTACCGCCCTAAGACATGTCATGAATTGCCTTCTCCTGCACTCGTGCAGAACGGAGCTACCTATTACCGTCCTGGAGGCAACTGGGAAAACCGCTCGGAGGACAGGTCCTCTGGTGCACTCTCAGAACATCTTTACCTTGCTCCCCTAGAGAAATATTGTAAAGAATAACTACCTTGTTGTATTTTAAAATAACATGCCTGAAAAATGGTCCTAGCTGGCATAGCTTCTAGTAATTCACTAAATAAGGTTCCTTCTAAACTGAGAAAAGAATGAACAAGCGCCCCAATCTTACCAGTTCGAAAGACACCAGAGAAGACCCACCACTGGCAGAGTCCCTGGCTCATGGGGGCAAACTGCACACAGCCTGTCCTCACTGCGGCTGCCGAATACCACGAGGCTCCTACCACGCTTACATCTGCGTTCTCAAGGAGGGCGGAAGTAGACATTTAAGACTTTATGAACACAGGCACTGGAACACAATTTTGATTTCTTGGCTTTGTATTGTATTACTGCTGGGCAAGCCTCTTGAGGCTTTTTGACTCCTGCTATTTTAGTAATTTTTGAATTATGAGATTCTGAAAATTTAGATTTGAATATACTCCCCCTCCTTCCCTGCCTTAACCTCCACTTTCTCTTTCTCAGGAGAAGCCATGGTTCTGATATCTCAGGAAGGATTGTCTATTTCCGTCTCTCTCCTATACATTATTAAAAAATGATCCATGCATCTACACAGTGTCAGAACTCTGCCTCCCAAGTTAAGTGCCTGTCACCACCTAGAAAACCTGTTTGCTCTAGGGCCCTTCGGGACCTGGTCTCTGCCTCTGCCTGCCATCTTGTGTCACACCATTGCGGCCCTTCTTTCTCGGTTTCCTTCATAATGCCTCCCCATTCTTGGGTCCTTTCTCACACTCCCTTGGCATGGAAAAGTCTTTCCCCTTCTGCTTAGGTTAGTTACTCTGTTGGGGACCACTTTGTGTAGTGTCAGGAACTGCAGCCTCGTGCAAGCCAGGCCTTGAGTAAGGGCCTGTAAGTCTTGAGCAGAAGGCTGGGAATGCTGGGAGGCAGGCATGACGCGATGCCAGCACCAAGGGTTCCCGTGGGAAGTCAGACCTGAAGAATGCATTGTACCTGTGAGGCTTGCTTTGCTTTGCGTAGCCCGGTTGCCAAGAATCTGTCATCTAATCCAAAGCATAGGGTGTGAGCACCTAGTCTCAACAGCCACGTCTTAAGGACCCTCTGATGTCAGCATGTCTAACAGACCCTGACCTGAGGCAGACCTGTGTTCCCTCAATTGCTATCTATAGATAATATCTGTTTTCTGTAACTATGGCCTTCAGACATTGATTGATGAGCTCTGCATGCGTGCTGTACGCCCCCGCACAGACCATTCTCAATAAAAGCCTCAGGAGGAAGGACGTCGCAGCTCTTTTCCCGAGAGATTAGCCAGCCTTTTCGCCCCAAGCAGATCTTGTGTTGGTAGCCTCATTTCATCAGTGACTCCAGGGGACACTGCGGGATGGGGTCCCCCACATCACTCTATTCAGCTTTTAGAATTGAGCTCAGTTATCGCTTCTGTTGGGTGATTCCCTCACGGTCGAGGCAGGCAGGTCCCTCTGTATGAGCTTTCCCCGAGCCCTGTGCACTTCCTAAAACGCACTCATTAGTTTGTACCTAGATGTTTACAGTTGGCCCACCTCCATGCAAATTTTAAGTTTTAAGGGTGGGGATCACATCTTTTTTGTTTACTATTTTATTTTAGGACCTGAAACATAGTAAAGTTGTCAAAGCACAGCTGTAGATTGGATAAACGATGGCATTTTGGTGTCAAAATTCAGTCTTTAAACAAAGCCTAGATCCATCAATGGATATAATTCTGAAGACTAAGCTGGACAGGTCTGCGGTGACCTGGGAAGGCTGAGGGTCCCAGCCCCCGGGCCTGTATTACAGGTGACGAAAGTCCCGCTAACGACGGAATTCAGAACGCTGGGCAGGAAATACACAGTTACAGTCTCCCTGCCTTCTCCCTTTGGGCCCTTCCCTTGCAGAGAACACAAGCGCTCTCTCTGTTGGGGTGTGGCCAGGATTACTTGGTGTAGCACGTATGTGAGCCCACCTCACAACACACTGCAAATGGTGGTGGCTCCCATTCACATTCCCAAAGTGTCACGGGACAGTTCCAATTGCTTCGCAACTTTGTCAATGCTTGATATTGTTAGTTTTTAAATTTTACCCATTCTGATGGATATGTAATGGCACTTCATTGTAGTTTTAATTACATTTCCCTAATAAACAATGAAATTGAACATGTTTTCATATATGCTCTTTTATAAAGTGCCTATTTAAGTCTTGCCCATTTATGGCAATGAGATGTCTGTTATTTCCTTGTCGCTAACTTCCTTATTAATTGATGACAGTTTTTATATTCTGACCATGAGTCCCTTTTTTTTTTGGTTCTATGTATTACAGTACTCTCTTACACTTTTCATTCTCTCACTGTCTTCTGATGTCATTCATTAATTTTAGTGAAACCCAATTCACCTGTGTTTTCATATGATTATTGATTTGTGTTTTGTTTAAGAAATTCTTTCTTATTCAAGGACCTGAAGATTTTTCTCCTTGAAGCTCCACCATTTTATATTTTGTATTTAGATATACAAAGCAACTCAAGTTAATTTGCATATATGGTATACCATAAGGGTGAACTATTCTGAAAATATGGCCTAGCATCTTTTATTGTAAAGATAATTCTTTCCTAATGAAGTGCAGTGGTGTCTTTATTACAATGAGGTGATTATGAAAGATTGGTTTCTTCCTGGACCCTATTTTGTTTCACTGATCATGTTGTTATTCTTATGTTGATCACACATTTTTAGTTCCTGTAGCTTTATAAAGTCTTACTATCTTCTAGTACAGCTCTTCCCTTGTTGTTCAAAGATTTCCCACTGACTAAAGCATAAAGTTCAAACCGTTTTTCGAAGTTCAAGGTTTTATCAGTAAACACAGGGTCTAATACTGGTAACAGGAGGTATTCAATAAATATATGTTGATATTAATGTGGCTGAATGTGACTGTTATGAGTCCCCCAAATAACCAAAACCAAAGTGAAACACTAGCATCACCAGCCCGTCATAAAGACGTAATGCCACTTTTTATAAGTCTCATTGGATGGGAAAGGCCTGCGACATGCTGATGGTAACACCCATGCTTCCTGAGTCTCCTGAAACAGACGGTCACTTTCCTATTGCCAAAGCACAGAAGCATCACAGAGGGGAGAAGTGAGAGGAAAAGGAAGGGGGAGGCTTCCTAGCGGAGACTTGGACCCTTGCCTTATCCTAGCATGGATTTCCAGACCACCGAGGAGTGATTCCCAGAGCACACCAATGGGGCGCCCCCCGTATAGCCGGGGCGAGAGGTCAGTCCCTGAGGCTAGTGTGGAGGGTAGGAGAGGCAGTCTGTAGTTATCTAATCTATAGTTCTGCTAGCACGGCTTCAGGTGCTTCGGCAGGAATATCAGTGTCCTTCATGGTTGGAAAAGAATTTCTTGTGTGTGGATAGTGAAAGCAATCATTTTCAAGTACGTTTTCCAAGTTCTACAATACAGAAAAAACCAGTTAATGCTTTGCATTATGATTTAGTGCTATCTGATGAGAAGGCAAAAAACCAAAAAAAGCCTTAAAAATGTTTTAGTAGGCCTCTAGATGTTCTCTATACGTAGATTTTCACAAGTACGTATTTAACTCGGACTCGTCTGAAAGTACCTGGAGTTTGGCTTTTTTCTGGGCCTCCAGAGCAACCTTCCTTAAACCCTCCATCTCCTTCCGTAACTGTTCGTTTTCTTGCTGCAGTTTCAGCCTTTGTTCGCTGACTGATCCACAGTTTTCTCTCTCAGACTCCAAGACACTTTGAAGTTTCTGAATCATTTCTTGGCAACGTGATATCTCCTCTGAGGAACTGATGAAGAAAAAAAACAAAAGAGACGTAAACTTACAGTACAGACTTTTCCCCTTTGTTCTGAGCCGCTCCTCTTCACGGCAGACTCAGCCACAAGGTGTCACAATGTTATCTTATGCCGGGAAAACACACACGAGGTAGCAATCTTCACAAAGAACAGACAGATCGAACTGTCACCACTCACCCAGAAAATGTACGCGAGACCTCTTTCAAATTTTTACCAACACTGAGAATCACTGTGTAAACAGGACTTCAAGGGGACAAACTGAAGCGAATAGTAAGAGAGGTGAAGTAGGTGATAATCAAGACGCCTTTATTTCATCAATCAGCTCCACAGAAAGACGTGAGCTGACCGTGTTAGCAAATTATAATAAGACCTCTTTCATATGTTCCTGTTATATATCTTAGACATGGTTTGTGTAAATCTCTCGTTCTATAAACTTATTTAATCACAGTTTGAATAGGTTATATTTTTTGAACTTCCTCGACAATATATTATTGGGTGACAGACACAGCCTCTAAACATATCTATTGCTAATTTTTACTCCTCTCGTTTTAAATCTGTCTTTTCAATCCCAGGTAATCAAATACTGTGAACATTCTCTCGTTCCCCGTCAATTCAAAAATAATTTTGAAAAGAAAAAGCTCTTTGGTGTTCAAGTTTTTTTTAACATAAGACATAATTATTAGTCCTATAAAAAAGTACTCTATTAAAAATTGTATGCATTCTGAAAGTGTTATCACAGAAAATCCTAAAGCGTATCTTACTTTATTTCAAGTTGTCTTATTTTATTTTCTGCTGTTTTAAGTGTTAGCTGAAGATCATCTTTGGAGCGCTCTGCAACCAGGCATCTGTGGTGCATCTCTTCCAGCTTTTTGTCAAGATTTTCGCTCCCTTTGCCTTCGCGGTAAACCTGCAGAAGAGGCTTACATGTGTGTTACCTTACAGAAGAAAGTGGCCTAAGAAATTACAGGGTTCGAAACTGAGATCAATGGTGAGAGACCAAAACCCGTGATCACGTGTTCGTCTGTTTTCTCTGTAACCTCTTAAAGCACACCAGTAACTAATCTGGTTGTTGTACATTTACAAAACACACGTACAATGCTAAAGAGTGACGTACAAAATAGTAACTGCTTATTTTTGAAGTTATTCATGCTCACTGTAAATTATTCCAATAGTTTTAATATTTAAAAAACATAAAACAGCTGAAGTAAAAAAAAAAAAGTACTCTAGATGTCTCCATTTAAGAGACAACTGCTTTGGTCCTTGAACAAGAGCCTGCAAGTCACTTCTGTAGTTGATGTTCAAAAACACAACGTGTGCAGCGATGCAACGAGCAGAACTTTCTGAAGGTGGCCCCAAACCACACGCTGCTGGCTGGACAGTGATCTAGCTGGAATGCCCAGCAGAAGTGGTCGTGCCCAAGCTCAGCTTCCCACGAGACTGGCCCTTCTCCCACAACACAGGGGCTCCAACACCCCCAGAACTGCCAGGTGGCAGCTCCCGTCTTCAGACAAATCCCACACACAGCTCCCCTCAAATCCAGACTGTCTGGACAAGCAACCTGGGTCTCCACCCACTGGCAAGACTGCTCTGTACTCCTGCTCCACTTGAAACGTGGACTGTCCACGCAATGTGCTGCTGCTGACACAGACTCAGCCTGCAGTCCCACGGTGGACTCGAGCACGCCCGTCGGCGGGAGAACAGTGGGCGAGCAGGGCACTGCGTCTCCTCTACCTGCAACTTGTGACTTTGGTTTTCCCCACTAAAGCCTATTCCTTCACCTACACTCTGTGACACGGAAAATTCACCCCAGGCCCTGATGCGTAGCAGGTGGCAATCTGAACGGGACAAATAATGACGAAAACTGAGAAGGCAACCATCTTGAAGGTGAGTGGTGGGGTTGCACCAGATGCTGTGCTCTGTAAATTACTCTTTTTATGTTCAATGTTGTTATGATTTTTTAATGTCAGTAATACAGACACATCATGTGCTTTTTATGCTATATAGCTCTTCTTTGAAAAAAAATCTAACTTTGACTCTACCATTCACTATTTTTTAACACTGGACAAGTATGTGCTGGATCAAATTCAGTCTCCCTCTTTTCCCCAGGGCACTTGAAGAGTGAGATATTCACTGCTGATTAAAAAAAAGTTATCTATGTAGGAAAAAACTTAACCATAGGCTTCTTGCAATATTTTAAATAAAATATTGCAGTAAATAGTTTTCTTAACTATGAAACAAAAATCTGTACTTTTAAAGCTAAAAATTATAGCAGTGTTATAATTTTCTGGTTATATATACTTGCTATATTTATAGATGGCCTAAACCCAGGAAGAGTTGGCATAAAATTTAAAAAGATAGACAAAATACAATTTACCACTGGGTCGAGCTTTAAGCGAGGAAAATAGCTACTTCATAAAATTTATACCTTTAATTAAAAAGTTCAAATCATGTGGCCATTTTTCTTATAAAGAAATGCATGCAGACAATACCAATATTTAAATGCAGATTCTGAATATATGCCAAGCAAATAAAAACACTCACCAGGAGAATACTTAAAATATAGGGGTTGCTAGTAGATAGTGTGATGGAAGCAGACAGTAATGTTGAGTATTTGCAGTTGGGTTTTAGGCAGTTATTTTTTCCTTTTTCTTTTTACCTTTTCTAGTTCTTCTTCCACTGCTTTTTTCTCCTTAATGACTCGTTCAGTTTGGCCTCGTTTTTCGGCACACTCCTATAAATTCAAGTCATGTTATAAATAAATACATTTGTAAATCCTTGAGAAAAATGGAGAAGTAAGATGATTTGTTCTTAACAGGAATACCACGTTTACTCTATCAGTACAGCAGGACCACACTGATTAAAAGAGAAAACCAAAACAAACAAACTCAATCTTCTGGGAGCCACCTCCCCGAGGATTTCAGAGATCACTTCCTGTACAAAATGCCGAGGACTTCTAAGTAAACACACCAGGTGGGTGATAGAGGTTGATGGATAGCAGGGAGAAAAAAAAATAAACGAGACTCCTTTCTCACGCTATTTTTTCTTTTCATATAATCTTATCACATATTTTAAAAGAAAATAAAACTAGAAAGAGGCACAGCGCCCTGAGGATAACCTGTGAACTAAAAGGAACACAGGTATATAAATTCTAAAAGATATAATTTTTTTCAAAACTGGTAAATAGCCAAAGCAAATAAAACTAAAAATAAAAGCAATCATTATAATGAATAGTCACTCACACTTATTTTTATCTGTTCACTTATTTTTGAGAACGATGTGGCTATTTTCTACTAGTTGTAAATTATGCTTAGGAAGAACCTGCTTTGCTGACAGTACACTGCTAATTAATGTTCAATTATCTTTATCATAAATTTTATCAAAGTTTTTAAATTTTAAAATAAGCTTTTAAATTGCGACCCATAATTAATTAACTCTGATCATAATGAAGATCTTTAACCCTACATTACAAATCAGATGAGTAATCAAAATTTATTATATTTTAATAAGGTAGAACCAAGTGTGTAAGAAATGAAACTTTAATGTTCTATATATGTTCATACAGTAAGTTGCTAATCTATGAAAAAGGTAGTTTTATGGTATGTTCATAACTCATAACTATGTTCATAACTCATCCCATGTGATTTTTTTTAAAGGTACTTAAAAAATAATCCTCACCTGAGGATACATTCATTGATTCTAGAGAGAGAAAGGAAGAGAAGCATTGATGTGAGAGAGGAACGTCAATTGGCTGCCTCCCGCATGGGCCTGATCAGGGGTGGAGCCCTGCAACCTTTTTGGTGTAACTGATCAGGGGTGGAGCCCTGCAACCTTTTTGGTGTAACTGATCAGGGGTGGAGCCCTGCAACCTTTTTGGTGTAACTGATCAGGGGTGGAGCCCTGCAACCTTTTTGGTGTATGGGAAGATGCTCTAACTGACTGAGCCATCCTGACAGGGCAAGACACTGTTTTTTAGAGAAATTTTAGATTCACAGTAAAACGGAGTGGAAGTGAGAGATCTCCCTTAAAATTCCTGCCCCCGTACATGGACAGCCTCCCCCACCATCAGCATCCCTCGCTACAGTGGTACCTTTGCTACAAACATGGACCCACACTGATACAACATCATCACGAATGCCAGAGTCTGCGTAAGTTCACTTTGGGAGTTGTGCACGTTATGGGTTTGGCTAAGTTTGTAACGACATGTCTCCACTATTTTAGCGCCATACAGAATAGTTTCACGGCCCTAAAACCTGCTGTGCTTTGCTTACACCTGTCCGTCCTTCTCTCCTCCTGAATCTCCAACACCATGATCCTTTTACTGTCTCCACAGCTTCACCTTTTCCAGAATGTCATATATTTGGAATCATACGGGATGTAGCCTTTTCAGACTAGGTTCTTTCACTCAGAAATATGCATGTAAGTTCCCTCCATGTCTTTTCATGGCTCCATAGCTCGTTTCTTCCTAGTGCTGAGGAATACCCCATGGTCTAGATGCACCACAGTTCATTTAACCATTCACGTAGGAAACAATGTCTCGGTTGCTCCCAAATTTGGGGAATTATGAAAAAAGCTCCTGTAAACAGTCATGAGTGGTTTTTTGTGTGGACCTGTTTTCAACCCCTTTGGGTTCAGAGAGCAGAGTGACAGTACTGGGGCTCGTGCACAAGTGTCTTCAGCTTTGTAGGGAGCCGCCAAACCACATTTAAAAGCGACTGCCCCATTTTCCATTCCCACTGGCAACGAATGAGAGTTCCTGCTGCCCCCACCTGTGCCAGGGCAGGTGCTCTGTGTCCGGGCCATGCTCATGGGTGTGTCCGGCAGCTACATGGGCTGATGGGTGGTTCTCACTGTGGTTTCAGTTTGCCTTTCCCTGGTGGCCTATGTTGTGGAGCATCTTCTCATCTGCTATTTGCTATCTGTGTATCTTCTGTGGTAAGGTGTCTGTTAAGATCTTTGGTCCATTTTTTAAATTGAGTTGTTTTCTTATTGTTGAGTTTTAGGAGTTTTTGTATATTTTGGATAACAGACCTTTGTCTTTTGAAAATATTTTTTCCCAATCTGTAGCCTGAGTTTCCCGAGAAAATCATCTCTATTTTTTAAAGTAGTTGAACATGTCTTCCTTTAAATGTATTTCTAAATGTTTAATCTAAATGCTTTTTTCCTTTTTATTAAATTTATAGGGGTGATATATACAATGGAACACTACTTGGCCATAAGGAAAGATAAAATACTGCCATTTGTGACAACATGGATGGACCTTGAGAATATCATGTTAAGCAAAATAAGTAAAAAAAAGTTAAGAACCATATGATTTCATTCATATGTGGGATAGAAAACTGAAAGCAACAAATGGACAAACAAGAAAAGCAAACAAAAAGCATATACGTAGACAACAAATACTTTTTCAGTTAGTACAGTTTTCCCTATGGAATCAACAGATAATATTTAATATTTTTAGAAAAACCCACTCAGCTATGTATTAGATTTTTTTTTACTATAAATCCTAATAAAACATATTGAAATAATCTGAAATTATAATTTTTTTACTCTAGAGTGAGTTTATATAGCTCTGGTGGTTACAAAGGTAAAAGTTAAAATCCCTGCAGGTCTTAAATAGTACATGTTCTTTTGGGAAAATGGAAAGGGCAAATGTTCTTGTCCTCCTAGAGATTACAATCCATTAAATAATCCTGGACTAAGGTAGCACCTTCCTCAAAGTTGTTAATCCTTTGATAGCTAAATCACTGCATGTAAGACAATATGCAACACAGCCAGGTGAGAGAGGAGGAAATAAAACTGAAAAACCAGAGAATTAAACATGACTAATTGGCCACACTGTATCCCATTAATTTTACCTAAGGTTACTATACCCTTAAAATAAATGGCATTAAATAAACAAAAAGTAACAGTTTCCTGTTTCTGTTGGCCTCAGGACCTATACACAATAACTTTGTCTGCTTCAGAGTTTGTAGAATGTGGAAAAGATTTCTGTGTTCTTTTAGGGGTGATTAAACATCAATCAGCGATCTTCCCAATTTCAGAAATGCTTGTACTTTTATTCCCCTGTAAGCAAGCTTATTAATTCCATTTCATTAACCTTCAAGTTAGATTCATTTACTTTATCCATCTGTAGTCACACAAATACTCTGTTTGCTCTCCCCCAGTGCCCACTCATCCTTCGGAAATCATTTCTTTTGGGAAACTTGTCTTTTCTCCTTCACACTTGCACATATACTTTTCCTTTCTCCGAGATCCTGCACGTGAACCCAGCATGTGGCAGCGGCTGCAGCTGGTGGCTGCAACAGCACCTAGTGCATTCTTTGTCAGAGACAGGTACTCAAGAGTAAAACACGACAAATGCCACCCATCCTTCCTGCTAGACGTAAGTTCCAAGACTTCAGATAGCATGTTTATGTTGATTTTTACTTTTTTTAAGCATCTAACCTAGTTCTGTCTTAAAAAGAACCTTTTGAATGAACTCATGCTCAATAATATGTACCTTGGCTTTTAAAATAAGCAACCTCAGAAGCAAAATCAACATAGTCTTCTAACGTACCATCTGAAGGGCCAACAGCTCTTCTGTTAGTCGAGCAATCTGTATATTATAAAGTTTTCTTGTGCTTGTAACCTGTAAATTAAAATATTTATGAATTGTTTAAATGTTAAATATTTATGAATTGTTTTTATTGTTTACAATAAAAATTAACAATATCTAATATACACAACATAATAATTTTGACAGAAAATAAACTGGTAACTTTTAGGGCATAGAAGATAAGTAAGCGCTTGAAGGGTTAGAGTCTGGAATGTACCAGGGCAGAGGGAGGGGACAGACAAGGCAAAGGACAGTCGCGTCACGCATGTGGGCGCACGACCCTTTTACATTATAAAAACCAAGATCTTTTGTTTGTGATGGATTCTTTCTGTTGAAATTTATCATATTAGAAATGAAAACTGAGAAAATTTCAGAATACTTACCCCTACATAAATAACAATAACTAGGATTATTACAGGTTAATACAAATAATTTTTTATAAAAAGTAAGTATAGTTTCTAAAATTAAAATATTTTGAGAAAAGTGGGATTTTTTTACATTTCCTTAATGTCTGGCTCAACAGACATAATAGGCTGAACACAGATGCCTATTAAGACTATTTAGATAGGGAGACATCAGATTTTAGGAGGCGGTTGAATACCTCAGGTTTGTAGAAAGGTTTGGACTGAACAAAGAGAGCATAATACTTGAAAAATTACAGAGATTATTAGAGGATTCATGCAAAAGATAACCTCCATCAACGATAACATTAATGTGAGTTAATTTTAGAACTAGAAAATTAATTAGAGGATTTCTCATATCGTGAATACTTTGATAAAAACACTTTTTTAACTGATGAGGCTTTTAAAAACCAGTTTACTTCAGTCTACCTCAGTGAGAAATAATACTGCTTGTGGAAAAATCTAGGTAGGAAAAAAGTTAACACCTGTATTTTATCCAGTCGAGGAATACACAGTGTATCCAACTATCCTATGGAAAGTAACTTACTTTATTTAATTATTTATTCAATTTATTTTTAACTAAAATATGGTTGACATACATACAATATTATATTAGCTTCAGGTATGCAGGAGCTCATTTTAAAGGAAAAGGGTATTAGCTTTTGATAATTTATGTTAATTATTGCATAGATACTCTTTATGAATATGTAGGCAAGCATTTTAATGTACATATTACAGTAAAAATTACACTACAAATTTCTGCTTTTGCTAAATATTGCCTCTGACAAAAATGTGAAGCTAAAAAATTACAACCAAAGCTTCTTGAAAAACTGGCTGATTCCAGGTCTGAGGCAGGGAGAGTACAGGATGAGAGAGAAACATCACTTATGCAAGAGAGCTAGGGAGACAACTTACGAATGAAAAAGACCGATAGCAATATAACAAAACAAATAACAAATACTCATGAACCCACAGTGATATTAAAAAATGGGGCAGGGCCCTTTCTTACTGAAAAGTGGCAGCTCATGCATATACCGAAAGAATAACAGAATTAGAATACTGTTGCCTTAATCACTCCATGTGACACTTACTTAAGGCAAGGGTTGTCACTGAATGCTAAAACCACCGGATGAAAGATTTTGGTGGAAAAGGACAACTACCTGCATGGTCTTCAAATATCTCCCCCAATTATCGATTAAGTTTACGGTGGACATATCTGGTCTTACCACCTTGGCCATGTGGTCAAGCTCAGCATCATGCACGCACAGCCTGACCTCACAGCTTCCTGACCTGATGGAGGAGGTGTGCACACCGCTCTGCAGGAGCGGCCTGAGCCTCATCAAGCAGGAACAGTCACGTGAACCCAGACATGGATACTTGAAGACAGCCCGCTTGGGTTCTACGAAGGGTTCTTTGTCGTCTACTGGGGGGGGAAGGCAGGGCACGGTGGCAAGCTGGTGAAGACTACAGAGACAGCAGCCAAAGGCCATGGCGAGCAACTGTGGACTGCATCCTGGATTTAGAAAACCCAACAGCTACTGGTTTTCATTAAAAACCAAGAATATTTTAGGGAAATTTGACTGTGGATTGTATTGAAGCAATGTGGACTTCTAAAAAGTTATGGTAACAGTAGTGCAGTTGTGCAGTAAAATGTACTTTTGCTGGGGAAATAGAGGCCAAGATATTTAGGAGTAAAGTGTTATGATGCCTAGAGTCTCTGACTGAATGTTTGGCAAAAGGGAATGGATTTTGCAAAGTGTTAACAGTTATCAGGGTGAGGAGTAAACAAGTGTTCATTGTACAGCTCTTTCAACCCTTTTGTGGGTTTGAACACTTCCAAAAGTAAAAAGATACAAATTAATGTAATTGAGAGTATAGCTCAAGAGCCAGCAGACTGCATTCGCATCCCAGTTCTGCTCCTTCCTGGAGGTAGAGCCCTAAGCTAGTTACTTAAGTACTCCACATTTCAGTCTTTTCAACTCAAAATGGATTTCTGTGGTTTCTTCCCCCTGAACTCACATTACACTATCAGAATTTACCACACCACTTATAAATAGATTCATATCTAAACTAGAGGAAAAGGCAAGTATATGTATGTCATTGCTGTCTCTTTTAGATAAAAACAAACTTTTATTTCCAAGACAGTTTTAACTTTCATAAGCCTCACAATTCAAACCAAGAAACAACTTATTAACACAAAAAATATTAGATTTAGTCTTGAAAACAGAATAGGTCTATAGGAGCTACTAAAAAGGACACAAGGACAGAATCAAGGGGGAGGGTAGAGGTGGGGGAGGGAGGTGGGACTGGCTGGGGTGGGGTGGAGGGATGGGGAGAAAATGCAGACAATTGTAACTGAATAAAAATACCCCCCCCCCCAAAAAAAACACAACAAAACAGAATAGCAAACCACTACACAATTCACAGACTGGGTTAAATATCAGCCTGATGTGGCCGGAACAGCTGGGCTCAGTGCATCAGGGAGAAGGTGTGGGCCTGTGTTCTGGCTTTAGTTAGTAGTAACTGTGAGTAGTAGGTCAGTAACCCCTTAGAGGTCTTAGTTTCTTTACCGGTAAAGTAACAGGTTCAGCCAGATTTCACCAGTCCTCACACCCTCTAAGATACTGCAGACAACAGGCTTTCTTATTTCTTACGCATTCTAAGTTTCGTTTTGAGCTTTCTTTTTAACTTTACACTTCAGGTGTGTTAACCTTCACTGTTTTCTTAAGTCCTGCTCCTTCCCGCTGTTCTGCCCTCCACTCTGCACAAATAATAGGTGCTAATATTCTGAGATGATTTTTATTTGAAATTTGGCATAATTGATACATTTAGCTGAAAGTTAAGTCCCCATGGCAAAAACTTAGGTAGTATTTAATCTTAAGCTGTGAAACTTAAATTTTAAATATAATTAAAAACAGCTTACTTCCTTTTTGGTTTTTATAGCAGCATCTTGAACAACCTGAGAAAATGTTTCTCTCATTTTCTCTATCTCTTCTTCTTTTTGCTTCTCCTCAAGCAGAGCCTTTAGAAAAAAATCAGTCAATATTATAGATCACATCATTGTTAATAAAGATAACGTAATAAATGGGTAAAAACGTATCCATTGACTACCTTCTTGACAGCAAACATCGTATTTTAAACTTCTGAGACCTCTCCACTTGGAGCTCCTCCCTAAGTTACGAACAGTGTCTGTCTCCTCTAACCTCCTCACCTGATCTGTCCTAAGAAAAAATGTACTCTTTTCCTTCGGAATTTACTTCAGCCAGTGCCATCACTCTCTAATCTCTACAACTGGAGATCTTAGAATCACTTTTGAATTTTCCTTCGCCTGCAGTCCCTATATAAAAATAAGTCATCAAGTCCAGGTATTACATTCTTGGAAAAGTCCCTTGGATATCCCTTTGTTTTCATTATTCAAATTAAGTCCCCTCTCATCTCACACCTCAATCACTGTAGATACTACCTGCTCTGTCTTCTTGATGAGTATCTTTTTTTAAAAAAGATTTTATTTTATTTTTAGACAGAGGGGAAGGGAGGGAGAAAGAGGGAAACATCAATGTGTAGTTGCCTCTCGAGCACCCCCTACTGGGCACCTGGCCTGCAGCCCAGGCATGTGCCCTGCCTGGGAATTGAACTGGCGATCCTGTGGTTTGCAGGCTGGCACTCAGTCCACTGAGCCACACCAGCCAGGGCTCTTGATGTGTTTCTAGCCCTCCAATCATTTTTATTTCCCACCTAAAAAATAGCCTTATAAGCCCAGCCTGATGTCAGTCATACCCATTTCTTTGCTTTCCTGTGGAGCAAAGATCCTCTGGCGCCCCCACTTTCTTGTCTTCTGTACTTTCTTCCTCACACTCACCCAACTCAGGCCTTCAGCAGCCACGATCCCCACTGATGACTCAGGAGTCCATTCTGAGTAATCATTTTATTTAATCTGACAGATTAAATTGACATACTGGATTACTTTTTCCCTTGTTTTACTTTGTTACTGGGCTTCTAGTGCACCCTAATATTGGTTTTCTTCCTAACCCACTCATCAGTCCTTTTTGGTCTGTGTTGCTGTTTCTTCTGCTTCCCTTCAACCTCTTCACTATCAGACTGCCTGAGACTCAGGCCTTGCTCCTTTGCTCCATCTATGTCCATCCTTGGTGGGCTAATCCAGTCTCATGATTTTAAATATCATTTATATGCTGACAATTCCCAAATATACCTCCCTTGCCCAAATATCTTTTTGAGCCTAGAACAGCTCCCGTTTTATGCCCGTTCGAATATCCTTCTCTTTCTATCACCACATAATAAGTGGCCCTGTGTTTGGACCCTACTATCTTCCAAAGATACCACACACGTTCCCATCTCAGTCTTTAAAAGAGACTTTAATAAATGTCCTCTTGTGTCAACAGGGAGGCTAATAAGAGCAACAGCTATTCTGATGTGACAACCTTGTTGGGGGGAACAAGCCACTGAGGAGGGGGGCATCGTAAGAGAACTGCCCTGGGCTGCCCTTTGTGTCTGCCTGCAGAACCGGCTGAAAGACTCCGTGAGTTCTGGGCCAAGCACCGAAGGCAGAAACCCTCTAACAATTAAGCAGTGAGTCAAAAAGGGGCTTAACACTGTAGCCAGAAGCAGCCCCTGCGAGGGTCTGCTGACTGAGGACTGGGGTGAGATGTGAGGGGCAGGCAGTGGGTGCTATTCCCACCCTCTCTGTGCATCTGCTCTACACAAAATGGTCATCCTTTACAGCCTGGTGTTAGGGACGCCCCCAAGGCTGGGTTTCAGAAGGGAAAGAGGAAACAATTTTGTCCTGCTCTTAATTTTTTTAAAGCCAACTTAGGTGTTAAGAGAAATTTCCAAGCATTTTATGTCTATTTTGTGCCTTTCAAACATTCTAAGAGGCAGAATTCAGATGGGAAGATTAGCATTCCCACAGTTTAAATTTGGATAATTATGTCTTTTAATCTCTTATTAGCTTCTTAATATTCAACTTACAGTTTGTTTCATTTTTAATAGGTTTCTTGGAAAACCCTCTACTATGTAAGAAAGGAAAACATAAATAAAGCATTTTCTTTGTGCTTGCAATTTTCCCAGTAGGGTACTATACATGTAATAGGTATTCAATAAATGTTGGTTCGATGAATTAACGGTTTAATGACCTCCCCATAAGGCAGGCAGCAACACTGAAAACAAACACACGAGTATGTCCTTTACGATGTCTATACACTACATGCCATTCACATGCAAGTGGGGAAAGACAAAAATACGGTATGTGATAGCTAGGTGTCAACTGTCAGCATTAAAGAAAACAGCGACACAGAGGCTCCAGTCAGTGAGTCTCTGCAGCTAAATTTAATTCCTGTCATTTAAGCTTCTGCTCTATTAGAGTAACTGTGTGGGTGATAAAGGGGAAATATAGGCGAGTAAGATTCACCTGGGTCCACTGAATGCAATACAGGGAACCCCCCAGTGACGTGTTGAATGGATGTTTTAGAGTGAGACTCCGGGGATGCAGATGAGTTATGCGAGGACTGTAGACGGAAGAGCGGTCCGATATGCACATGCCAGTTTTGGGAGAGGGCTGACATTTTATCAAATCTTATGATATTAAGTCTTTTTAAAATTTTTTCTATGAAACACCTTTACTTATTTAGCAAACAATAACTTTGGGAAGTAATGATGATACTCCAACATAAAATCCTAAGTGAACCCTTTGAAGGGCAATATGGCAATAGGCATGCTCCGCACCAGGGGAAGTCGCTCGGTCCAGGCTCGGTTCTTGCTGTCGCCCAGGGTGAGGTTGCCAAAGGACAACTCTGCCAGGCTGTCTCCTGGGGCCCTCAGCTTGGGTAGATTGATGATACTCTCTGCCAAGTTTTTGGTGAACTTCACATCCTGGAGCAGGTGGTGATGCTCTAGGAAATCACACAGGTGGGTGTCGTTCCTGATGGTAGCCAAGTGGGATCGATTGAGCAGGCGCTGGTCCACCATCCTCATTTGCAAGGTGGATTTCCTGGCTGTCTGCTGCTTTCCCAGCGGCAAGGGTCAGGCCTCCGGATATCGCCCAGGAGGATGCGCCCCCCTCGCTGGTTCTGCAGCCGCATCAGCGTCTGGATTTGCTCCTGTGCCTCCCTGCACTGCCACAAGAAGAAGGTAGGGAAGTGCTTCATGGCCACTTCCTGGAGGTCGAAGTAGAAGGCCATGGACAGGTACAGGTAGGAGGCGTGGAGCTCCACGTTGATGTGTCTGTGGAAGGCGGCCTGGCATTCCCGGCAGTAGTCCTGGCGCACTCGTGAGCAAGGCGGCGGCGGGAGCAGCAGGGTCCCCACCATTTGAGGCATAGGACGTAGGGTTAGAGGTGCAGGCATCAGGGCTTGTGGGTTGGGCTCTTGCGGCCAAGAAGGCCAACAAAGTGCCACCATGAGAGCTTAGGGGTGGGCTGCGGAGTGGCAGTGGTGTGGGTAAAGGTGGTGACAGGGCGGGGCCCCAGATCATCCACATGGTGGTCGATGATGGTAGCTGGAGGCTCAGTCAGCAGAGGTGGCAGTGGGGACCTTGGAATGTCCCCTCGGTGTGTGACCAGTGTGGCCAGACACAGGTGTGGTCAGGCGCTAGGCCACAGGTGGCTGAAGGTTGGCTCTAAGGTGGCCATGATATTAAGTCTTATCACCACTAATGTGTGTTTATTAATGGAGAACATAGCAATTTCATTTTCATGTGTTTTTTCTGTAGTTATAAATTCCCATACTATTAGGTCACATGGGCAAATAGTATTTTATTTTTTAATAAACGTGTTAGTTTTCTTACCTGGTTTTTTTGCAGTGTAGCTTCTTCTAAGAGTTGCATGCTATTTCTGGCTCTTAGAATAGCTTCATATTTCTCATTTTCTAATTCATTGTACTTTGCTTGTATGTCTCTGGTCTGGTTTTCCAAATGTGTTTTTTCTGCTCTTAATTGGTTGGCTTCTTGAATTGCTACACATAATCTAAAAATTAATAATCACATTGTGAAAGTTCAATATCTTTTTTAAAGATTTATTTTTAGAGAGAGGGGAAGGGAAGGAGAAAGAGAGGGAGAGAAACATTGATCTCTCACGAGAGATACATTAATCAGTTGCCTGTCACATGCCCCCAGCTGGGGTCCTGGCCCACAACCCAGGCATGTGCCCTGAATGGGACTCAAACCGGTGACCTTTTGGTTTGTAGGCCTGCATTAAGTCCACTGAGCCACACCAGCCAGTGCTAAAAGTTAAATATTTTTAAAGGGAAGGAAGGAGTTAGTGTATTTACTGAGCATCTATTACAGTAACAGTATTCCAGTTACTTTCACATGTATTTTCTCATTTGATTAGCACAAAAATTCAGTAACACAGATTTTGTTATTTCTATTTTAAAGAAAATCAAAGAAACCCACTTTAATAGAGGTCAAGCATTTGATTAAGGGTGAATTGGCTAATGAGCAGTGGGGCTGAGACTACACCTAGAAACTCAGACTCTATGTTACACTTTCTATAGCACCACAGAGTATTATATAGTTACGTGATAACGTTGTAAAGCAGATTCTTAAAGAGTGAGTTGTCCCTGAAACACCAATCCAAAAGAACCTATGCACCCCAATGTTCATAGCAGAACAATTTGCAATAGCCAAGTGCTGGAAGCAACCTAAGTGCCCATCAGTAAATGAATGGATCAAAAAACTATGGTATATTTACACAATGGAATTCTACGCAGCAGAGAGAAAGAAGGAGCTTATACCCTTTGCAACAGCATGGATGAAACTGGAGAGCATTATGCTAAGTGAAATAAGCCAGGCGGTGAGGGACAAATACCATATGATCTCACCTTTAACTGGAACATAATCAACAAAAGAAAAAAGCAAACAAAATATAACCAGAGTCACTGAAGTTAAGAACAATCTAACAATAGCCGGGGGGGGGGGGGGCAGTGGGGAGAAAGGTTTTCAGGAACTACTATAAAGGGCACGTGGACAAAACCGAGGGGGAGGGTGGAAGCAAGGGAGGGAGGTGGGTTTGGATGGGGGGGGAAGAGGTGGGGAGAAAATGCTGACAACTGTAATTGAACAACAAAATAAGTTAGAAAAACTCAAATACATATATACACATAAATACATATGCACAGTATATACACATCAATTCCACAGGTTTTTAAACATAATTTTTTGTTATTAAAACTAAGACCACCCTTTTTTGTGCTTGCTTTTCTCACTGAATAATGTCCTGCAGAAATCCCCCAGCGATACTTCCACAAGCTCTTTCCTTTCCTGCTCTCATGCCTGTAACTTCACTTCACTGTTATTGGATCACGCTGATTACCAGAAGCTTTAAGCATATTATTAAAAGTGTGCTAGACATGCAAATTGTCATATTTAAATTTTTCTTCATACCCTCTGCCTATTTTTCCTGATGGGTCATTTAGTTTGCTTGTTCTTTTATAAGAACTCTTTGAATATTGAGATACTGACCTTTGATCTGTCCTGCATGCCACAAATGTTTTTCCCAAATCCACTTTTTTTTGTTGGTGCCTATTGACTCTATGCAGGGAATCTATCACATGACAAAATTTCACTTTAATACAGATAAATCTGATGATGTTTTCATCTTCTCAGTTTTTATAAAGATGATCTCCCTTATCCATAGATTGTTAATGTAAGCTCCTAGATTTCCTCAAAAGATTACTATGTCTTTCATTTTTTTACCCCTAAATCTTTAGTACCATATTCTGGTAAGACAGCACTTCCCTTTGTTCTTCTCAGGCATTTTCTGAGCAGCCTGCTCTCTCCCTTCCCTGCCCTTTGCCCCTACTCCTCACACCCTAACAAGCGTCCCTGCCTCTGCACACCTTGAGTTCTCCTCCCACTCTCCCGGCTTTGGAAGTGACAGAAGTCAGCCTACCTTTTATTGCATTACTCTCTTTTTAAAACATTTTTTTTGTTGTTGTTATTAGTGCATTTGTTCAATTCTAAATGAAGTGAGTTAAGGTCTATCACTAATTCAGTCAGGGTTCTTAGCTGCCAGCAGCAGAAGGCAATCTAACTTGAGGTTTTTGTTCTAGTTCATTATTGTTTTAGCTGTTTTCAAAAACAACATATTACTGGGCTTTGATTTTTTTAATCCCAATCTGCAAGTCCCTGTGTTTTAAGGAATTGAGTCCGCTCATATCTTACTCTATGATTTCTGGGCAGGACATTATTCCTTCCCTCTCATCTGCTTGAGGCACTTGTGGTAGCAGGTGGAGCACCTGCCCCTCCCACAGGGACACCAGTCACTGTCCCACCATCACTTCACCCTTCACCTCCCCAGGGCCTCCTGGCAGGCACAGCAGGTGGACTCTTGCAGGGCTTATGAAGAGCTAGTGGAAAGACATGCTGCTCATGTAACTCCTGCCTTATTTGGCTGAGCATACACCAGCCAGAGAAGTCTTTCCCAGGGGAAACAGTCTTTCCCTGGAGATATTTCCCAGGATCCATAAATCATCTAAAAAGCAGGGAAAAGGGACCTTTATTTGGAAGATGAAGAGAAGTGACTTTACTTCTTAAATGACTGTGGCATTTGAAAAGATCACAGATAATCTTAAATATAAGTAATAATTTCAATAACTACAATAATATTTATTGAGACCAAAATGCCTTTGATTTTATGGACCAAAGATGACCAATAAATATAGAGCTTTACAATCTGGCAGTTCCATTAAGTAAGATACACTCACACCTAAACAGATTGGCTAAACATTGCTAAAGACACATATCAAGTACACTAATAACACGAGATTTTTTAAAACTTTAAAATATATAACCAAGTTTGATCATAGTTGGAACTTAGTTTAATAGTGCTGAAAGACAGCCAATGTAAGCGTTTCCTTTTAGGAAACAGGCTGAATACTCGACTTTAAGAAATACCCTTGTATTTTCTTACACGGGCAGTGATCTCTTCTCAGGGAGCTGTTCAGCTAGGCTCTGCTAGAGCTCCATACTAACAGGAAACCACAATAAAACGATGAAAATTTCCCAAAACCTTCGACATTAAAAAGACAACTGAGAGCACTGCTGAATGAATAAACTTGATTCATCGTGACTCAGTACTGTCAGAATCAACAGGAAGAGAAATTCACTCACTCAGATTTTACTGGTTTGAGTCTCCAGCATTTATTTTCATAGCACAGATGTTACTAAAATAACAGAGGTGAGATTCTGTTAACCACAGACTTTTTCTCTAAGGTTAATTAATACAAAGAACTTCAGGAAACTAAAACAATTGACTGCTGAAAAGTTTAAAAAACTGAAAAACAAAACCCCAAAACCTTAGCACTTAAAAAAAATGATCTCTTTCATCAGAATATCCAGTTAGCAGTTAAAATCAATTAGTTCCCAACCTCCTGTGAGCAAAGAAATTACTTTCATCAACATTTTGGAGAACAGGAAACAGAAGGTCAAAGACACTAATTTTTTTCCTGAACAAACAATAAATTAGCCATGGATCTGTGAGTAGAAGTGAGCTCTCAATTTTAGATGTTCTCAGATCAGTAGAGTTTTTCTGATTATAAAAGATTCCAATCATGCACTCCTTTTAGCTCTAATGTGAATTTATAGGCTGTGGGCATGGTATCTTTAAAAGATTACAAATGACAATTTTCAAGTTTCTTAAGGAAATAGTACGAGGAAACAAGAGCAAAACAATAAAAGATTCTGGAGTGAATGTTAACATTAAGATAGCAATTAGCTCTGGCTGGTGTGGCTCAGTGGTTTGAGTGTAGGTCTGCCAACTGAAAGGTCTCAGATTTAATTCCCAGTCAGGGCACATGCCTGGTGGCCAGGTGCCCAGTTGGGGGGATGTGGGAGGCAACTGATCAATGTATCTCTCTCCCACATCGGTGTTTCTCGCCCTCTCTTTCTCCCTCCCTTCCCTTCTCTCTCTAAAAATAAATAAATGTTTTTTTAAAAGATAGCAATTAAAGACAAAGCTACAGATATATTTAAAAACTAGTCCACTCATGGACATGGACAACAGTGTGGTGATTGCAGCAGGGGAGGGAGATATAAGGGGACTAAATGGTAATGAAAAAAATACAATAAAAATTATTCAGAAAAACAGGAAAAAAAATAGTCCAGACCTTAAAGATAACTAAAAATTATTGCCTTTGAAGACTCCAGAGAGCGCTAGAATGACTTCTCAAGTATTTTTTTCTCGTGTCTCTGCTTACTAGGAAATGGTTTTTCTATATAACTTTTACCCAACTTCATTATCTTTTTCTGCTTCAAGATGGAAAAAACATTTTTGATTTTGGGATTGACTAAACTTGACTATGACTGCTTTGGAGAAAAGACAGAAATGATCTTTGAATATTTTTCAAAACACACTGATCTTTTGAATATCATTTTTTAAATGAAGATGCCCAATAAATCAGATTATAAACCTGTGATTGTAGCTGGTGTAGCACTTACACATACTGAAACTCTAACGTGCAGTATTGTTTGAAAAGCACGGGCAAAGCAGAGGCCCTGAACACTTTACCTTGTTTCTAATAGTTTCACACTGGTCTGCAGCTGCTGTAAGCGCCTGTCTGATGCTTCCTCTCTCCTCTGGGCAGACACCACTTCCTCCTCCTAGAAAATGAAGAAACTGGAAGCTTATTTTGAATATGTGAAAATTCAATTCATCGTTTTATAGCATAGAGACAATAGTTCGTTCTCCAAAGTTATCACACTGCTAGAATTTAATATTTAAGTTTAAAGAAGCAGGACCACTTTGGAAACAATCATACATATACTAAGAAAGGGGAAAGAGAACTCACTGTATTAAAACAATAATCAAAAATGATCATTGCATACAGATTTCTACCAATATTTCAAACTACTGTACTTCCATAGTGCAAGGCTAACAGAACAAGGCTGGGATTTGTATGCAGCCAGTCTGCCTTTAGGATATGCCCTCTTTAACTAGGTCATACGGCATCCACTATAATCATAGGATAGTGCTTCTTTGAGATGGTGATGCTCTGACATATATTCAGGTTTTATTTGTACCATCTTTAAAAAATACTTCCTCCCTTCTGGTGTGTTAAAGAAGTATTTTCTTACAATACTATTTTAATTCTTCTATTGACTTTTAGCTATATTATTTGTTTGGATTATTGCTTTAGGGCTGCTCTAGAGATTACGATACACATCTTCATCTCATTCCAATTTTTTTAGAGTTTAATTCACAGAAACATCGGAACCTTGAAACAGTGTGTCTCCATAGACTGCCCCAGCCTTGAGTGCCCCGACTGTCCTGCCTCCAGTCTGCATACTTTATGAATCCATTAAATAAAGTGCAAAGTCCTGCTTTAGAGTGGTCTAGCCTCTGATGGTATTAATGAGAGAAAAGAAAAACGTGTTGATGTATTATTTCATATTTATAATTCCTGTTGCTCTTGATTTCTCCCTATACCTGGGTTGCCATCTGGTGTCCCTTCCTTTCAGCCTAAAGAATTCTCCTTAGCATTTTTGAAGTACAGCTTTGCTAAGTGACGACTTCTCTCAGTTTTTTGTTGATCTGAAAATGCCTTTATTTGGCTTCATTTCTGAAGTAGTTGCACTGCACAGAGAATTCTTAGTGAGCGTTTTCATCACCTTCAGCACTTCAGATATATTATTCCAATGCAGTCTGCCGCCAGTTTCTTAATGGGAAGCCAGCCAGCATCAGAGCCGTTCCCGCTCCTGCCCTTTTTCTGCCGCTGCTTTCACGTCTTCGAAATTGGTTGTCAGTTTGTCACGATGTATCTGAAAGTGATTTTCTTTGTGTTCATCCTACTTGGGATTCACTGAAATTCTTAGATCTGTTAATGTTTTCCACCAAATTTTGGAAGTTTTCAGCCATTATTTCTTTAAACATCTTTTCTGTTCCCTCCCCTCTGCCTTTGCCTGACTAAATCCCACAGCTGGGTCCACTAAGAGTGAATTTCACTGACTGCCCCTGTGGCCAACAGTTACACATTGTCCTGTCTAGTATGTTTCGGCTGAAAACTAGATAATATAGTTATTTCCAATATTATAATTTAGCTTCCTAGTTTTATATTTTGGGGGCAAGAAAATGATTAATTCACTTTTAAGCAACCCTGTTTAACACCTAATCTAAATAGATCAATAAATATACAAAAAAACTGAGCTACAGGCAATCAATTGTCTTAGAAA
The DNA here is from genome assembly GCF_022682495.2 of Desmodus rotundus. NCBI lineage: Eukaryota > Metazoa > Chordata > Mammalia > Chiroptera > Phyllostomidae > Desmodus > Desmodus rotundus. The sequence continues at coordinate 6,947,798 of NC_071395.1, forward strand.
TAAGAAAATACCTTCTTTTTCATCTGTTTTTGAGAATGTTCAGTCATTTTAGTTAACTCTTCCACTCTTGCAGCTGCAATTCTCAGATCTGTCTTGGTTTGCCTAAAACAAAAAGTAAATTAATACAGTTTTCATACACCATAAAGAATTTAAAAAATCAGAAAAATATGTAAATTTAGTAAAACCAGGAAGGAAAATCTGCCAAGATCAAACCTCTGTAATAGATGGTTTCCTCATTTCTGTTTTGGTAGATTAGTCTATTCTGCCCTCCTGTTGGGCAGAAGATCGCTGAGAAGCTCTTGTGGTTAGGTGCACCAAACCTCTGCAATTGATGGTTTCCTGACTTCTATCGAATTTGCCTGGTGATTCTACCTTGAAATTGTCTCTCAGTTGTGTAACACATTTTCACTTAAACTGCCCAACCTTTGGCCCCATCATCACTTCCTAGGACTGTTCCAATGGACTCCAAACTGATTTCTCCACTGCTGGTCTCCTCTTTAATTCACCTGCTACAGTGCGTTTCATCTGCAGAAAAGGTTACCTACCCAGTGATGAAAATTCTGGTTGAATAATGATTTCTGGGTCCCCCACATCTTTGGGCACACAGTCAACAGCCCTCTGCACGGTATGTAAAGCTAGCCAGCACCTGGTCTCAGAGTCCCACACCTTGCCATTCCCCCCACATAATTTATGTTCCAGGTATAACACACCACTAAACTTACTGTTTCCTAAAAACATATCCTTGTCTATTTTTTTCACGTGCTTGATTGGACTAGCTTCTTTCCTCTTTTTTTGATAACTTCCTCAATATGCCAAGACTTACTTCCTAAATCTCATCTCAAGTCTTCCTTAGCTTGTCCTAGGCAAAAGACCCTACAATCCCAGTCCTCATAACAATGGTTTGTACATTATTAACAGGTACTCCTTCATGGAATTCAAACTTTACAAAAAATACGGAATTAAGATCATTAAAGGCAAGGATCACATTTTGTTAATTGTTAAATCCTCATCAGAGAGCACGGTACCCAACACATATTGTAGTAGAAGTAAATATATCGTAAATGGATGAAAGAGAAGGCAAAAAGAAAGGAGACAGAGGTATACCTGGATGTTTTACTTAGATCTTGCCTATCCAATTTGATATTTGTGTATGGAAATCTTAAAATAATTTTGTGAATCTCTCATTTGAAACAGAATCCCTCTCTCACATAATTAAAAAAAAAAAACTTCAGGCACTGGTCCTAAGACCTGTTTTTGGAAATCATTAAAAGAAAAAGTATTCTGAGAGCATTTATATTCTTACATCATGCCTCCTAAACACCAAAAACCCTATGTTTTGGGGGAATAACAAGTAGTACTTTACATATACTAGTCATTTCTACATTGTTCCAGAAGGTAATTAGAAAAGGAGTCAACTGTTGTTCATATCTTCCTCTGGCACGAAATACTGAAAACTAAGCTAGGATCTAAGCTGGAAGGCCTGCCCCCTGAACCCGGCTCCACCCCCGCAAGAGCCGTGTAAACTGTGTCAATCACTTCATCTTTCTGAGTCTCAGAACTGCAGCTGCAAAACAGAGATCAAGACAAAATTTTCCTGCATAGCTTGCAGAATTATGATAAAGTTCACATCAGTTAGTTCATATTAAGGCACTTCATACGCTTTATTGTGGTTTCTACCAATGTAAGCTATCATCATAATCTTGCCCTGTTTGGGATGTTGAATCGCCAGGAACTGTGGGGTGTAGCGTGACTTTTCAGTTGGATTGGAGAAGCTTGGGGGTGCCTGTACGTCTGCCCTTGGCTCCTGGCCAAGAAATGACAAGTGGGATTTATGATGTGCTGCTTAGTGTCTGAATCCCCTCTGGTAACCCCCAACCAGGATCCGTTACTGATGGTTTTCACCTGGCTTATCTGGTTAGACAGCTGGTTTAGACTATGTGACCAGAAGGGCAAAGGAAAAGACCTCGTGGGAACTTCTGCCTTGAGCTGTCCCGCAGCCGAGATTCAGTGCACACGTGTCTTCAGTAGTTCAATCTGCAGACAGAGCAAGTCTTTGTGAGAACAAAGACCCTGGGCCCCTCTGCTTGCTTGGGCCTGTGCAAGATTGTGGGGTCTCGGGAGTCCTTTCAAATGAATCTTTAAAGGAACCAACAAGAATAATCCTAATTTTATTTTATGAAGGAACTTCAATAACTATATGTTTATACTATTTTACTTGCAAAACATTTTAGATAGATGTTTGCTTGTGTACAAATTACATCAAGGTCAAAAATAGTTTTCATTGTAGAATAACAAATTTGATTAAAAATAAACAAGAATAATTAAACAATCTTGATGTCACAACTACTCACATATTTCATTTTTGCCCCAAAGGAATATTTTAAAAAGCACATTATTTCACTTTCAGGCATGCTTTCTTATCAAAGAATTTGAAGTTTCTGGGATATTTCTTTAATGTAATTTTTCATGATTTATAAAAAACAAAGCTTTGCTTTGTTAAGCAAAGTATAACCAATGTAGTAGTATATTTAAATTACAGCATTAACTTGGACACAAATTAAAATGCTTTATTATTACATTCTTTTGAGATTGAACATCAAATACAATGGGTCTACTTTAAATTTTTATGTTTATTTTGCTGTCTCATATCAAGGAAATCCTAAAAATGTTTATAATAATTCTTTCATACAATGAAAAATTGTAAGATTCAGAGAGAAATAAAATGCAGATTTTACTTATTTTATTTAATATATATTCTAGTTTTTTCCTTTAAAATAAAAGAAAGTTGCATCCCTTGGTACTTTAATAAGTACTTCAGTAATTACCCAGTGCTATATAGTCAAGCCACCCACTGATATTTAAAAACTTCGGAGAATAACTAAGTATCATTTTAGACAAAGTTCTGAAATTTTAAGATCATTCTGCTTTAGGAAACTGATGGTAAACAGCAAAACTGTGAAAATTTTTATTTTAATTTTTTTCTTCTTTCAATCTTTAGTGTCTATTTAATGATCAAACCTATTCAAAAAACAACCCTGCCAAGAAACTATAAAGGCAACATATTAATAATCCACATACTGAGCTGTCAAAACTTTAAAATAGATTCTTGAGTCTTTAAAAGTTTAATTCAAAGTTATACACAATTTAAAGTAGTTCAACATTCTAATTTCCATGTTACAATATAATTTTCTAACATACTGGTAAAGTTTCTCTATACTTTCCGTGTGTGAAAGCACGCTTTTTGAGTTATACATGCACAGTTTATCTGTCTCATTCATCTACAATGTCTGGGGGTGGTACCTGCTCATCAATGCTTTTCAGCATCTGTCTAGGTAATTCTGATGTACAGCCGTTGTCTTAGATTTTACAGAGTAACTACACAATGAACATGCTTATCTTTACAAAAAGCTTGCAAACAATCATTACAAATATAGTTTTAGAGTCATGTAACTTGAGGTATCACTGACAAACTGGAGAATATATTAATTCGTTGTTAAGTAGGCTTATGCAATGGACATGCTCAAAAATGTTCGTCAAGTTGTGGTCAGCTTAAGAAAATCTAGGGTGAAAGAGTTGCAGGCAGAGCGAATTAACAATAACTGGAAAGAGTATGAGAAAGGCACTTAAAGAAATGATTAACTAGCTGGGATGTATCACTAGTGGAAAGGTACAGGACAACGGCAGAAAGGAAGGCGGAGGTCAGATCATCTACGTGCAGAAAAATCCTCATTCAAGGAGTGTCAACAACCAGGGGAATGGAGGATTTTGTTTTAAGGCAAAAAAGGTAACAGTAATCTTGAGGAGAAGAATTGAGATGTAGAATCAAATCTAAATTGAAAGAAATTCCAAAGAGAGATTATAGCAAATACACTCTTCTTCCAAGTAATTTCAGAGAATAGAAAGGAGAAAACAGAGAAAACTGAGGAATCATCAGGGGGAAGTCTACACATTTGAGGTCTTGGAAGGACCCCACAAAAAAAGAGACTAAGATTTTTAAAAAGAATGAGTGTAACTGGTGAAACAAGATAAGAGAAGAAAGAGAAGAGGTTTGGGGTTGAACAGTACACAAGAAATGGGCATTCAGCTTAACAGAAATGATGGAATAAGGAAGGAATGCTCCATCTCGTGCTAGGACTTGTAGCAGCGACCATGTAGGTGAGGCTGATCTTCCAGAGCTAGGAAGGGAAATACCTACTGCCCACTTATGACATTAACACCAACTCCCAAATCTACGAGCACCTGCTTTGTAAGTATTATACCTGCCCATCTCCTTGGGTAGGTTGTATACTACAGCAGAATGGAGGAGAGCAAAGACAGTAAGAATTCTAGAATACTGCAGCACCGCAAAGAAGGCCATTTTATTTCCATTCCAGTGGTGAGGAAGCTGAAGTTCATTCGTAAGCAACCTGCCCAAGTCAACAAACCAGAACCAGAACCAGAACACAAAATAGAAAATAGAAAATGAGAAAACAAAACTAGAGCTGTCTCACTTCAAAGCTTATGCTCTTTGTACTTACTATGCAGAAGCACATTTTTAGCTTAGGTGTACAAATGCAGAGTATTTGCAAAATAAAATTATCAATAAAATACATATTTTGAAATACACCAGTAATCAATTATTAGAGGCAAAACTGCTAAACAATGAAGTTATGGGTTTGTTCCTACTCCTGATCGATACATTCTGGAAGTAAGGTCTAACATTCTTTCTGCCCCTTAAAGGTTAAGAGTAAACAATATAAATACTGAGTAAGGGGTAACTATATGTAAACTAGTATGAATCGACAGAAAAATGAGAGCAAGGCCTGATTTCTTAAAACGTGTTTTCTACGCTCAGAAGACTAGCTGCCAGCACATAAGGAACTGCCTGGCGATTCTCATGACTAAGCACATCTGCTCAGGGCCATTTCTCACATGGGACAGTTTCCCAGAGACACTGTGAATCAAATACAGTGATCCACGAATTCCAGATTTCCATAGCATTCCTATAATAGAAGACACAATATTATTCAAATTGGAACATGAAACATCTGAGAAAAATATGTTACATCAGCTGAAAGAAAACTATTATCTGGCAAAGGTACACACATTTTTAGGAAAAAAAGAGATTATATAAAAATTATTGGCACATACAATGTTTTTGAAAAATAAAGTATGCATTTGTAAAAAAAGATTAAAAATGAACACAATATACAGACTGATTTATATAATTTAGTTTTTGTTAGATTAAACATAATAGAGTGATATCAAGAATCACATTCCTTTTCAATTGCTTTTATATTCTTCAATAAAACTACTTATTTAAGAATCTTTTCACTATCACATTTTAAATATTTCCTGGATTTTATTTCACATTTAAATAAAGCACTGAACATTAATAAAATGCTTAAATGCATCATGCATTCGAACATTGAGATGATTGGTACTAAAAACAGATTTAAAAGCCAGTACCGTTAAATCCTGGATCCATAATAGGAAGCACTAAAAATCACTTAATTCATTTTGCAAAGATACTATTAATTACATTAAAAATGGTTTTCTCTGGTGTGTTGTTTTGGAAATCAAACTACTAAGTGGTCACACATTACTGCATAACTGGAGAATGTAAAATATCATTTTTCTAAATAATGACATCCCAAGAAGCCATTTGTCCCCCATAAGATCAATGACAATGGACATGAAGAGAAAACCTACATAAATTAGGTAGCTTTGTTCCTCCAATGAAGTGCAGTTTAATTAACTACTTAATTAACTGACTTCATCACTCAAAAATATCTTTCAAGGACTTCCCCTGTGTCTAGCAGTGGCCTAGATGATGGCAAGATAAAAAGGACTAAATTGCCAGCCATACCTTTAAGGATCTAAAAAGCTAGTAAAGACAGATTAATTGATAAGGAATTAAGTGTGCGAAAGTGTTGAAAATGCTATGTGAGAAGTGTCTGCAGCCTACAGCTGAGGCACAAGGAAGGCATATTTGGTTCTATCTGGGGAGGGAGAAAACCATAAAGATTCAGAAAAAGATTTGTAGAATATGTGACACTTGGGCTGAACACTGGCAGCTGAGTGGGTATTTATCAGGGAAGGGCAGGTCAGGCAGCCTGAGCAATGTGAGCAAAATCAGGGAGGTTGGGAATAGCACGGCCTGTCTGGGAAACCAAGGAAGTTCAGAAGACTGAGGGGAGGGGTGACCCGATCTAAGCAGCCGGGGGGTCAAGTCATGGAAGGCTTAATGCTATGCTGAGTAACTTGGATTATAACCTAGAGCAGGGGTGTCCAACTCATTGTCACTGGGGGCCACATCAGCCTCCTGGTTGCCTTCAACGGGCCAAATGTAATTTCAACTCCTTAACAGTTGAGGAGTAGTTACATTTATACAGTCCTAAAATTATTTCAGCCCTCTGAAGGCAACCGCGAGGCTGATGTGGCCCCCGGTGAAAATGAGGTGGACACCCCTGTGCCTATGGGACCTATAGGCACTTAGTGGGCACTGAAGGCCCGCGATGTGATCAGATTTCACTGCAGGAAGGTCATTTTGATGGCAGTATGAAGAAGGAAGGTGGGGGGGGGAATAAGCCCTTTGGGAGGCTACTCAGATGAGACGATGGGCCGAGTGCGGGCAGTCACCGTGTGCCGGGGCCAAAGTGAAGGCTCTGAGAGACACCTGGAAGGCTGAGTTGCGACAGACAAGAATTTAGATGCCTCCTAGTTTTCTGAAGCAGCAACTGGATGGAGCCGTTCACAAACAGAAAGGTGAGACTGCGGACCTGCGACAGGTACCGCACTCAGTTTAGAGCCTGCTGAGTTCCAGGTGCTTCTGAGCCATCTGCGTGGAGATCACCAGGGGAACCTTGAGCTAGCAAAATTCACTAGGTCTCATCTTCACAGAGGTTGTTAAGCTACAAAGGTGTACATGAGATGAAACAGGTCAAATTAAAGTAATTTGAGGCCATGATGTCGTACATAAGCTTATTAAAGGTAGCTTCTGTCCTCAGAGCACACCGGTGTATGTCTAAGTTCTCGATGAATAGGACATACATTGATCGGTAAGTTACAGGTTCTTTGTAAGAAGAAAATATCTATGTCTGCTAGTGAGATCGTTCCCCAGCGGCTAAAGTGTTTTAAACTAAACATTCTGATGATGCCTCTCTGACGAGAGGCTAACACAGACCCTATGCAGACACATCAGTCAGTCTGCACAGCACTCCCTTTCACTGAGATAATACTGTGAGTCCTGAACGGTACACCCGGTGGCAGTCTTTCCTTCAGTGACTCTCCAAGGTGGATGTAAACTCTGAGCACACACGACTTGAAAAACAATCATCTCCGTATGTCAGCTGGACATGTATTAGAGACAAATATGTATGACGAAAAAAGCATCTAAAGAGAAGTAGCACAAAATTTGTTTCAATGAATAAATGCCGAGTCGAGCCACACGAGGAGTAAAAATCTGGTGGAATTTGAATGAGAAAAGTCTTGTGGGAGCAGGCAAGTTTAACCAGGTTTGGAAAGTCATAAAGTTTCTGACCAACAGAACAACGATCAAAGGTGAAAAGGAAGGAACCGAAACGTCGTCTTCCATGCGTGACAGCAACATAACCAGGGTGAGCACTTTGTGCACACCTGGAGGGCGGGGGAAAGCAGGTGAGTGAAGGCCCTTAGAAAGCAGGCTGCAGACTTCCATCTGCTGTGACAGGGCATCACCAGAAACTCTCGAGAAGGAAAATGATGCAAAGCTCTAATTACAAACTCACATGACTCTAACTTTTTTGTACCATAACATCAGACAACAAATGAAACTAGTATGTTTTCAGTATAAGTACAAACTTAACACTGGTGTTTAAAGAGTTTCCAATTTAGTTATTCTTGGCAGGCTATATAGGGCAACTCAAAACCTAAATTCTGGTAACGTCAATATGCCCATCATTCAGAATCTGTCAAACTTGAAAGCAACACTCTCTTCCCTGAAAGAAGCATCTGCCTCTCCTTATGTTCCTTCAAGTCTGTGTCAGGAAAAGCAAGCATAGTTTTATGTATACAACTCTGAGCTGCTTAAGTTATAGAATATTGCCAATAAATATTGTGGCATAATTGCTTGTGGACAATTTAACTTAAGACCTTTAAGGCTTTAGAAAACCACAACTAGCTTTATGAATCTCTCATCTCCATTGATAATCTTTGGGCCTGAATGTGCAAAAGCCAAATGGAATTTCCACACAGATGTCAAAGAAACAATGTATTCACTCCTCATCCTCTGTTTAACAAGCAGCCCCCACTCTTGACTTCCTCTCTGCTATGTATACAGTCAGAGAACCAGGTGCAGAAACGCACTAGATCAGCAGTTACAGCATGTGAGTTCCAGTTCGGTCCTTCCATGAACTTTTGTGCAACCCTCAGTAAGTCAGTAACTTCTGAGCCTTTGGTTCATTTAGGTTTCTTCTATGAAGGTAGAAAGTTAAAGTAAGATGATCACTAAGATACCTTTAGCAATAAAATTCCATGATCTTCCCATGTCCTTTATCCCAATATCACCAAGTTCTGCCCATTTTCCTATACAATAATATTTACATGCATTTTTTATTTGCTATTTCCACTATTATCATTTAACTGCAGGTCTTGATAAGCCAATTTTCTGACTCATTTTTCTTCCAGGACCTGCACACCCTGATTTATGCTCCAAACACCATACACGTTAACATTCTTTTTCTCCCACTCTCTCCTGAACCTTGAGCGCAGAGTTAAACCGATGCCACTCTTCTTTCCATGATCTGTTATCATTGTTAGCTGTGAATGATTGCTCTCATTTGCTTGTTTTCCTGTGTATTCTCAATCTCTCTGTCATTCCCCCTTGTCTTGTGGTTCACAGTAAAATGTGACATATCCTTGGAGATATATAGATACATGAGTATACACATATATGCATATGGTAAATTGTATATTGTTATTTGCATGTGTTTTTATGTTATAGGGCAAATCTTTTCACTTTTAAATATGAACCCTGTTTCATAAATCTATGTTGCTGTAATTACTTCTTTACTTGTAAACACGTGTTTCTAAACAGCGCACGGTGTTCCACAGGGTGCAGTTACTGCGTTTTACCTATCCATTTCCTTGGTGCTGGACACCCAGGCTGCCTCCAGTTCCCTACTTCTACCAATAGTCCTGCTCCATGGAGACAATCACTAATTTGAAGTTAGGTTGTATCATTCCTGGAAAGGTTTTTATTTTATTCTTTTGTAATATATGCACAATATATAGACATTTTGTTCTTTTACTATATTATTTGATATAGATATATATCTAAGTATATATGATATATAAAACTAAATATATATATCCATAATCAATACAATTTTTAAAGCACTTAAAATGTATATAAATTGCATCACTCTTTAAGCTCCTTTTGCACTTGGTATTACATTGCACATTTTATTTTTGGCACTGATAACTAGGTGTGAAGAATATCACATTATTTCAACATGCATTTTCCTGATTGCCATGACTTTTGAAATATTTGTGCATTTCCTTTGCCCAGTGTTCTAAGAAAGTGTGGTCTGTGTTAAGTCAATCCTTTGAAAATTGTTAAGAATTGTTTTGCCACCCAGAATGAGCTCAATGCTTTTTAATGACTTGCAGGGACATGAAAGGAAAGTAGAGGCTGAAGTACTCTTGTTAAACCCACAATGACCTTTGCAGTGGGTTGCATAGTGTCCCCCCACTGCCCCAAATTCAGGTCCACCTGAAACTTTATTTGGAGATGGACTTTGCAGAGGAATTAAGGTAAGGATCTCAAGGTGAATCATCCTAGATGAGGGTGGGCTTATAAGGAGGAGAGGGCACACAGAGGGAGGCAGAAAACAAGGCCTTGGGGAGACAGAGGTAAGATGAGATTAGAGTTTTGCCACCAGGGCCTTGCCCTGCCTCCAGCACCAGCAGCTGAGGAGGCGAGGAGAGGTTCTTCCCCAGGGCCGACAGGGAGCAGGGTCCTAGCAACACCGTGATGTCAGACCTCTGGTGTCCAGAACTATGAGGAATAAATTCCTGTTGTTTTAAGCCCCCAATTATAATTTGTTATGGCACGTGGGAAACTAATGTGATCTCTGCGTGGCTACCTTCAACAGTCAGCTCTCAGAGCTCATCCTGCCTCATTCATCACACGCCCTGGACTCAGCAACCCTCCTTCCTCCCTGACATGCCTCTTACACTCCATACTTCCTGGTGCTGTCCTGTCTCACTGGTCTCTCCTCTGCCTCCTTTGTTGATTTCTCCTTTTCACCCTTACTTCTCTGAGCTCAGTTGTAGGTTCTGATGTCTTTTCTATATACATTACAATTTAGAGACATGTGTAAATGACTGCAGCATAGAACAAAGCCTTAGAGGACTACACTACTTAATTTTAAGTAGCACGAGGGAGAGGACATAAAGTGACAATTTTCCTTCCATCATTTGGAGTTTTTCCTGTAAAACCTATTAATGCAATGATGATTAAACCACTGTACCATAGTATACATATATATGTACAGTATTAAATTTTCTAATTTTAAAAACCTTTTATTGGCTGCCTTCTCCTCTCCTCTCCTCCTTATCTCCCTTTTCAGTCTCCCCAATGGTGCACCCTGGTATTACATCTAAACAGACTGCATGCTCAGAACGCTTTTCTCAAAAAGCCTGCTTATGGTGGAATCAGAAGAAAGATTCCTATAGAAAAACTTCATCTAAGGAAATGGATTTATTTATAGTTGCCTCCTGACTAATAGTTTTGATTTCAGTCTCTTTCCAACCCAAAAGATCATACTGACAGAAACTCAAAAGGGAGGGAAAAAAACACCCATTGGAAAAATTATGGCCTCATCAGTTTTTCTGAAAAATAACACTAAAATAACAAAATTTATTTTAAAAAATACCTAAGTTGTTTTCGGAGTCGCTCGATTTCCACATTTTGTTCAGTTACTGTTTCCAGAAAGTGTTGGTTAGTCTGCCACACACAAAAAAAATAAAATAAAACATTCAGTATCAGAACATTTAAAGCAACTTCGTTAAAGATTAACTATAGGGTGTTAGAGAAATAGAATGAAGTAATGATAATGATTAGATTTGTGGAGGGTAAAATATAAGCCTGGCCATTTTTCCTTGCCACCTGCTTCCCTCCAAACTACGGGCATCTGCATTTCTGTCCTACGGCCTTCTCTGGCGTCTGAGCCTCCTCCACTCACCAAACTGTGCAGAGGGCACCGGGTGTCAGAGGATTCAGGTCCCCAGTCTGCTCTGGAAGAACCCGATAACAGCCACGGGGGGGACTGGTCTCGTGGCCCTGGGGGAATAACTCTGAGCCTGTGTTCCACCGGGGCTTCCACCGTGTGTTGGTGGAATTAAGTTTCGGTTACCCACAGGGCTGATTTGCTTACAGGTAAAACCCCTTCACTGGCTGCCTCTCTTCCCTTCCCAGCCTCACTCCCCCACGCCCCTGCTGGTGCACTCTGATACTATCTCCTCAATAAGCCACATGCTTTGAAGACTTTTCCTCAGGGTCTGCTTGGGAAGGAAACTAAAGTAAGATATGAAGCGGTTTGCCATGTGTAGGACAATTTTTCTGAGGGAACTGATTCTCTTCTGTAAGTGCTGGTTTTACCGTGATGGTATAAATTCCTTATCCTTCTCGATGTGTCTTACGTGCAAAGTCACGCGGAGGACAGTTACCTCCTAACTGGTAGTCCTGACTTCAGTCTTTCCCCCCCCAGCGGAGCACACATGCATCTCTCCAGCAACGGTCCCGGAGGCGATTTTCACTGTGCTTCTCTCACACTCTACCCAGTTTCATGGACGTCATGATTTTCATACAGCGTTTTGTCCCCCTGTGCTGGGATGTCCTCGTTCTGCCAGCGTTCATCCCTCCACACCCTGTGCGGTCTGCTCATGCTCGGGCAGAATTAGCTGTTTCCTTTTGGCATTTTGATAAAACTTCATTTGCACGCTTACAATGCACACTGCATTACACTGAAATACTACCATACGGGAAGTTTCTGTCTTTCTGGCTACAACATGAACCTTTGTGTGTGTGTGCGCGAGGACCGGCTTGTCCCAGAACCCCCAGGGTCTAGAACAAGATGCAGCACACTTTAAGGACTTATACTTCGGCGAGATGAATGACCGGACGTCTTTATGAGACGTGAAAGAAAGCCTCTGGACTGCAGCTTTACTGTTATCTTGGGAAGTAGACTGCTGCAGACCAGAAGTTAGTATTCAACTCACAGACCACAATTCCAGAGACCAGCTACCACATGCAGAGAAAGGAAGGAGAGAGGAATAAATAGCACAGAGTAATAAATAAATTTTTTATACACCAAAAAATTAAACAAAAATAACAACAAAACCTGGGTGTAACACTGGGTAGGAATCAGGAAAGACATATGCTTATATGCAAATAACTGAAGGGCTGAGTTGAAGAAATGAGCTTTCCATATGACTGCAGAAGATAAAACCATGTATCAGCGGGAAGAAATCTGATGAGAGATTTTTAGCTTTCCAATAATCAGAGTTGAAAGGAAAAGGCTGTTAGGGGAAGTAATATCTCTTACAGGGGATATTCAAAGCAGAGGCTGAATTATCATCTAACTGGAAAGCATTTAATAGAAGGATGTCTATTTCATTTGGGGTGGTACATGACCTTTAATGCAGTTTCAAAGTCTCCTGTGAAGCTGCTTCAACGACCTCACTTCTCTGAATTCCTCTGTGGTGTCTGTATTTCTCGACTGATGTTTTATTACACACACTAGCATAAATGCTGCTTGTGCTTTTTTTTGTACTATTTGGGAGCGCCTTACAGCTAAATGATATAGATAATCAGTAGAAGTATAAATTAGAATCATGAATTTTAAGAAGCTAGTGTTGGTAACACCACTCGGCAGCAATCCTAGCATGAGCTCAACATCTGCACCCGAAATACGGCCCTGTTCTGTATCTGTGATCGGACCCAAATGTGGAAGATTCGCGGATGCAGAGATGCGTAAAGGCCAAAGGAAGCATCTCTCCCAGTCGTCATCTGCTTCGGCACTTTATTCACTGATTATTCATAGTCTTTCCTGTTTCGACAAGCAGACCAGGGCTCTGTGGGTAGGTGCACTTTCTCCTGCAACTACACAATCTACAACAGTGCAAGGGACTTAGTATGTAATTAACAGATATTTTTGAGTAGTTTTATAGAGATAAAATCAAAAAAAGAGTATGATTTCAGGTAAAGAGAATCTGTTGGAAATAGGACTCTTACTGTATCCATAGTCACAGTGACTCGATGGAAACTTGTCCTTTTAGGCACCTTCAGGTCAGGGCATTTTACCTTCGGCACACTATTAACATGCACTGGTCACAAGAGCTATTTTATTTACTTGGTTTATAGTCGTCAATTTATTGTACATCTATAGCAACCTATTCATTTAATGAGTTTGTTCATGTAATCAGGAAACTTTTAAATAGAAGCTATTTAATGTTCAAAGGGCACTTTTCTTCAAGTTGACTTTGACGGACACCTGCCCTGTGGCTAGGCTCTGAACGTGCTTTGAGACACAAGAGATCATCACAGTCACTTAGCTGCCTCCCTTTACACTCCGCAGTCTTGTCTGATACTTCATACGTACATTAAGAAAAATTCTTACACTTTAAAATTTCTCTTAACCATTTTCCTTATTTTCACCACAGTAGCCTTTTATTTGCTCTTTGTAAAACAACTCTCTTTTATCCATCTTGTTACTCCTTTATCAATTCTTCTGTATCTACTGTTTAATTTTGGCCTGCAATTATAAATTCTGTGCCGTAGAAATTTTTAGTGTATTTCCTGTGATTACACAAATATTCTTTTCTCATGACTTCCATCACAATGACTTTGGGTTGTTTATGAAAAAATAGGGGCCACATTGTACAATATACCAAAGAGTTACATAATCCCCACAATTCTACGGGTTATTCTGAAACAAAGAAGGAATAATCATGATGTTTCACTATTAATTTCATGTAGCAATAGGATTTTTTAATTATGGAAATCAGTCATTTTGTTTTGGATTTTGTTAATACCATTTTAAAACCCTAAAAAGTGTATTATAAGAAATTATAAATGACTGGAAATTCTAAATGTTAACATCAGTAAAAAAGGGTAAAGCTGATTTAATATTTTTACATGGTTAAAGGAGACAATTTAAAATAATAGAAGATTGTATAACTTACGTTTGCTGGCACCACACCGCACTTAAACACAGATATTTGCATTAGGTACTAACAAGAAGTAACAGAGTAACTAAGTAAAATGGAGAAAGGAAAGAGAGTAACTACCTGAGATGTCACAATCCTATTACTCAACAATGAGGTGAAATAAAACCCCAAGAAGGAAAAGAAAAGAGAAAGAAAAAATCTGAAAGAAAAGAAAAGTGAGAGGAAAAAAAGGTAAAGAACGGAATTGCAAGGGCTAATTACATTTGTTACGGGGAAAAATGATAGGGAAACTCAGGCGCACCAGTTAGTACTAGTGGTCGGTCAACTACAGTTGGTTCTTAGTGTCCTGTTGTTTTAAGAAATGAGGCTTTTCACTGATTTAACAGTTCTACTGCACACACCTAGCAGCGCACGAGTCCTTTTCTTGAGGAGGTCATAATCTAGATTACTCTCAGGAGATCCTAGCAAGGATCCTAGAGTATTTTCAAGTTAAAATATATTTCAGAGAGATGTTAGCTTTAAATCTCCTGTCATGTTATTAAATGTGAAAGAAAAAGACAGATAAAAAGAAAAGAGTACTCCTTACACTTACCTAGTTTAATTTCGTGCAACAATTACTTCGTTGTTAATTTACATTAGCATAAATATTTATAGTGACAATTTCTACTTTATATAAATAAGTACACTAAATGGATATTTTCACTTACCATTTCTATGTTCTCATTAGTAACATGAAGCTGCTTGGTCAGCTGTTGAAAACTGCTCAGCTGATCCTAGAGTAAAAAAGGTAGGGGAGGGTACATAAGTAGCATTCAGTTTGCAACTCTTATTTAAAATTAAACTAAAATGAAGTTGAAAATCATTATGCCTAAGTCTAGATAAAATCAGTGCTATTTCTTCTATTATTGTGTGAATTAATAGTTGAAGAAATAATACATTTTTATATAAATGATTATAAAATTAAGTAAGTAGACAACATAGAAAGTAATGTAGTTATTTCTGTTTTTTTGTGACACCATAATCTAGAAATCAATTCATTAGTAAATACACATGCTAGAGAAGTCTTGTCCAGTACTGGAAAACATACTGAAACTATTTAAAACTTACAATGCAAACATGGCCAGGAGTTACTGCCCCACTCCCTGCTTTTTAAGGCTCTTGAAGCTTGAATACCACAAGGTTTCAATCATTTGACTGTCTGTGACACTCCAATTACACATTACATGCGCGGGTGACAAACAGTTGGGAGGGGCTGTTACTATGTCAGATGACAGATTTAAAGACTGATAGAGAACTGGGGAAGTAAGATCACGGCGCTGTTTGTGAAGCGTTATGAAAAGAAATTACTGCTTGTGAAGCGTTATGAAAAGAAATTACTGTGCAGCTACAGTGCAAACATAATCCTACTCAGGTGAAAAAAAACAAAACCAGGACGGCTTAGGTGACTGACCTCAATAAAGAAACAACCTCGAAGAACATACTTATATTAGAAATGGTTTCTATATCTCAGCGGCAAAAGTCTTATGGGTCAGATCACATGGGTTATTTTTAAACCAGGGCATAGAGAGAAAAGTTATTTAGCAAACTGCAAAGCATCATGTAAGTATTGTTATGACTTCTTTAGGTAGAAATTTCCAATTACAAACATTGCTTTCTCAGTATCTACAGAAAAGCCATCAGAATTGGAGTTCCTCTATAGTTTTCAATGCACCTAGCAGAAAAAGGACAAATAAAAGGATAAAGGAAGCAGATTTTCCGAAGGAATGGACGGCCCTGTGTGATGGGGGTTCTTGTCAAGAGAAGTATCAAGTGAAGTCGACATGTCCTCTTTGGAAGAATATAAAACTGGGGTGTCAAACTCATTTTCACCAGGGGCCACATCAGCCTCGTGGTTGCCTTCAAAGGGCTGAATGTAATTTTAGGACTTTATAAATGTAATGACTCCTTAACAGTTAAGCGAGAGCTCAGCACTGCCGCTGGGTAGAAACAAGGTGCCGGGGTGGATAAAACAAGGTGGAGGGCCGGATTCAGCCCGTGGGCCTTGTGTTTGCCACCCGTGATATAAAATGATTCTTGCTTTGGATAAAAAGAAGTCTTCAAGGAGTCATTGAGATCCTTTCCAATGGTAAAATTCTATTCTGATTAATTTATGTTAGGCACACTCGACATCTATTTTAGTAAAAGGTCACATTTAAAGGTGTCGATTTTCATTTTACATAGTGTTGTCATTATAGTTGAGCAGGTTTCTCCATTGGTCAGGATCCAATGAACAGTTTTTCTCTTTTGAGCCAGGTAGGAAACCAAGCATACAAAAGCTGTAGAGGCCCATTTATACATAATAATCTAATAGCTGCTTCTTATCACTAAATACGGCTTTCGCTGCTAATCACATTCTCAAACTCAATACACATCAGGAACTGCTGTGATTATCTGTTCAAAAGATTTCTAGCCATCAAGGATCTGTTTATTGTTAACCTAAATGACACACTAGAAACACAGGCATTCCTCTCCAAAGCCGAGTTTTTCCAGAATGCAATTTCTTACCGATACAAAAGAAAACCGTGACACCCAAGATTACCTTTTGTTTTTGACTTTCAGCTACATAAATCTGGGCCTCAGTCATATGTTCCTGGTAAAGTTTCTGCAGTCGGTTCAACTCCTGAGAAACAGTCTGCCAGAGTTCCACAGCCTGAGTTTTTTCCTGTGAAACAAAAATAGTTGAGAACTCATTAAATCATTAGCAGGCTATTACATAATACAAAATAATCATATTCTTTTACAGAATAAATTCTTGTACATAAAGTCACAAAAATAAAAGTTTGTGTGAAGATGGTATAATTGTAGTATTAAAAAAATTTTTTTTTAGAGAGAGGGGAAAGGAGGTAGAGAGGGAGAGAAACATCAATGCAAAAGAGAAATATCGGTAGGTTGCCTCTCAGATGCCCCCTGACTGGAACTCAAGCCCCAACCCAGGCACATGGCCTGATCTGACTGGGAACCAGACCCGTGACCCTTCGCCTTGCAGGGACGATGCCCACCCAACTGAGCCACGCCAATCAGGGCTAACTGTAATATTTTTTTGATGATATGAAGTTGTATTAATAATTTAGGGAATAAACTGAAGATGAAAATTTCCTTCCTTGAAATTTTATTTAGATTTCGTAGGTAAAATTAAAACCCTTAAATCAGAGATATGGATTAAACCACTCTCCTTCCTCATCAACAAAGTGTAAGCTTTAGCAATTACTGACAACGAAAATTGCCCCCAGTAAAGTACAAGACTTTGTGTGATTGTAGAGTAAATGTTTATTGTAGAAAATTAGGAAAACACAGGAAAATAGAGAATAAGAATTACCTATAATTTTACCAATTGGCAGTAAATATTACTAACATTTGATTATAATCATTTTTTATAACTGTTGGATGTACTGATATTTATAAATGTGATTTTGGGGGAAAATTTTGTATTTTTTTTCTTTTAACAAAATTAGAAATCATAGTGTACTACTGTCTGTATTATACTATTTTCACTTGGTATTTATAATGAGAATCTTCTCAAGTCATTACTCTTTCAATATAGCAATTCTCAAAGTGTGGTATGGGGATCCTTGAAGTCAAAATTATGTCTATAATGAAACAAGTCATTTCCCGTGACACTCGAGTACAGTGGAGTTTTCCGGAGTTCATATGATATGATGTGTGACGCTCTCATCACTCCGATGGCTACTGGAATGTGCTCTTATGCTCCCATTCATTCAAAAAGTGTCTGTTTAAATCTGTAATACAATAAAACTGATAGATAAACAACCTACAAACACAAAAAGCTCTTTGGGGTCCTTAATATTTCTTAAGCATCCTGAAGAGCAGTGCTGAAACCAAAGAGTTTGAGAAACACTAAACGAGCATGCAGAAAGCATTATGTTCTTTTTAGAGATGAGGAAACTGAAGTTCAGGACTTGGCATAGGGTTCCTCAGCTAATTAATGGCAGAGTCAGAAAGAAACCTTTGTGGAAAAATTTGTAGCTAATCTGCTTTTCCCTTAAACATTTTTTTTTGTAATTTATTGATTTTAGAGACAGAAAGGGGGTGGGGGAGAGAGACATCAATCTGTAGTTCCCACTTATTTATGCATTCATTAGTTGCTTCTGGTATCCATATGCCCTGACTGGGGCTCGAACTGGCAACCTTGGCCTACAGGGACAATGCTCTAACCAACTGAGCTACTTGGCCAGGGCTGCTTTTCCCTTTTTGACTGCTCAAACTTGGACCTCAATAAATCTTCTATGAAGTAACTGATCCAAATGCAGCAAAAAAAGTGAGACCTTTCCATCCACATCTTGTGATGTAGAGGCAAAGATAGGAGAAGAAAAGGGTAAGGAATGGGAGTATGGTTTTAAAAAGTATGGTTAAAAAATTTGGTCAAAGAAAAGTAAGTAATTTTCAAGTTTTAATAAAATTTCGCACTAGAAGTTATAGCAAAAAAACTACCATAGAGAAAAGTTTTTAGAGACATGCTAATTTTTAAAATTTTGTTTTTGAAACTACAATATAGTAGTTTGAAACTACAAACTACTACATATTTCTTCTGCATAAACATTTATAAGTCCTTCCTGATAACATTAGTCTAGAACAAAGTAAAAAACATGATTTCCTCATATTTCTCCCTTCTAGGGCCTTTCGAACTCCTTTCCTTTACAGATTAAAAAGAAATCAGTGTTAAATACATGCTCCTTATCAAGGTAAATACAACCTATCTGATTAATCTAAAATGTCACTTTCGTAAGTAAACAATTCCAAAACCAAATTTCTGAGGAATAAAAATATTTGGCTTTTCACAGATAACTATAAAATCAAAATTGTAATATAGAATTTCTAATCCCCATTTATAAATGAGGGAACTGAGGCACATAGCTAGAAATGAGAAGAACTGGGATTCAAATCCATATAAGATATGAGATGCCTAGGATATAAAGCTGCAAATTAGAATAAAATTCCCTTATGTATAATCTCAAATAGTTAGTACTGAACGCAGAATATTTATAACATGGCTTACCAAATATTTCAACACAATGAGGGAAGATAAAACAAGAAAGAATGTAATTGTAGAGATACCATTTTTGAAAAATATAATTCTATAATCTTTGTAAATGGAAGAAAACAAAAAAATAAAAAAGCAAATTTAGGAAAGTGCATAACTGATAATTTTTCTCTTTAAAATAAAATGTCCTTTGACATTAAAATATTTTATAAAATAAATTCATGTCACAAGGTTTATGATTCAATTAAAATATATATATTTGACAACTACATTTATAACAATCAGGGTATTATTTAAAAGTTTTGTTACCTGTTAACTATTGTGTGAATTGTAGAAAATCATTGTGTTCACAATTTTGTTATTCTGCTATCATCATTCATGAATAATTATTAACACAGATTTTTAAAAACTGTTTATTCAGAAACTAATTTTAAAAATGTATGTGTCACTCACTTGATTGGCTAGTTGTAATTGTTCTTGAAGATTCTTGACTGTTCCATCATCAATATATATATCACTTTTCATCTCGGTGCCAAGAGGGAGGGCCTCCAACTGTTTTTCAACAGCATCTTTTAATTCACTGTGCAACCTTTGGGACAAACGGTTAACACAGGATTACTCTAAATTCATTTTAGTAACACTAATTAATGTTTCAGGGTTAATTAAATAAACATTTGGGTTAAAAAAGAATTCTTTACATAAAAATCATTTTTAAGCACACCTCAAAAATCAGAAGTTTCTAATCACCATTCAATCCTGTGCTATAAGAATGAAATCATTATCTTACAATTTCAAATGCATTAAATCAGAAATAATTAATTCAAGTCTAATTCAGTTTTTCCTAGGGAGTTTTTAAAAAGGTAAAATTCAGATATTATACTTTAATTGATAAAATAAGACATTCATAAAAATATTTAAAATGTGATAGTGTTTTCTTCTAGTAAATTAAATGGAAATGGGATATTAAATCTTATAGAATTATTTGTTATTTTCTTCACTGTTTCACAAAACTTATTTGACATTTTACTTGTCTCAGTTAATGATCAGACAATAAAACTGTTGCTAGTTATGAAATGAAGATTATTGAGGCTTTTTAAGCACATTCTTATACAGCTTGACTATAATTCTGAAAACCTTAAATTCAATGTAAAATTAATATTAAACTAAATTACAGATAGTTCATACCTTAAAGCAGCTAAAAAAAAGCATAGGAATGTATAAATTAAAAGACTGATTAAGTATTTTATTTTAAAATTATACAAACCTAGGAGGAAAAAAGTTTTAATATCATAAAAATTTCAAAACAATACATAGAATTATAAGCAGAAAATATTATTTACACTTAACACATAAATAATAAAACTAAAAACTAAACAACATATTATTACAAACACATACACACATACAAGCTTTTAAATGCGAGAACATGACAAGTACAATATTCAAGGCAGCGTTCACCCCTTGCAGAGGGAAGAAGGATGGGCTGGAGAAGGAACATGCGGGCAGATGCACCAATTTGGTGACATACTGGTGCTTAAGTTGGGCTGCTGCTTGACAGGTTTTTGTTTTATCTGTATGTTTCGTAACAATAATTGCTAACATTTAAAAGATGCTCATCATGTAGCCTATTTCACGAACTTTATAGATGAAGAAACTACAGTACAAAGAGGTTAAGTAACTGGTCCAGGGCCACATAGCTAGTAAGTAATGGAGCCAGGAACTGAACAAGAAATCAGGCCGAAGAGACCATACTCATAACTATACATGTATAGTTATACTATACAAATATACTCTTTATATTATATAAATAAAATATCAAATAACAAAATTTATCTGAGTTAATAAGAACCAATAGTTAATTGAGATAGTACCTTTCATTTTCCTTGATGACATTTTCAAGCTGTAGTTTCATCTCACCCATCTGTTTCTAAAAGAATAAAATATGGTTGTGGTCATACATTTCCCAAACAATCAGATCTCTATTAAGTCATCCATTCATATGCAAGCAATCATATTCTATGACCCTAGTCTCCAAATGAGAAATAATTATTCTTTACTTCTAAAAAGCAATATTAAATATGAATATTTTAATGACACACAAAACCTTAAAACATTCATTCTGAATAGAATATAAAGTATTTTATTTAACACATTGAGATATGTTTTAAGTATAATTCCTATGATTTGTAGATGATTATAGAAAAAAGAGATGAAAGGTATCATTATGTCGCTAGAACAAATATCAGATGCTTCCTTTACCATGAATATGTATTTTAATTAATCTATCTTCATTTAGGTGAAGCCTAAGCACTTGTATTCACAAAGTAAAATATTAATGGTGAAAAAAATGTGTAAAGATCTTCTTTAGCATTCATTCTTCCAGTCTCTGATTCACTACCTTTATTAATTGTCTAAACTCTCTGCACGATACAAGGCTGCTGTGGTAAACCAACCTGGTCACTAACCTGTACCTTGGTAGGAAAGAAGGAAAAAAAATGACTAATATGCAAAGAAGAATAAAATATGTTCTATAAAGGGAATGAGATGAAGGTTTGATTAATTTCCTCTGAAAGGATAAAGGGGTAATAGGATTTCAGTAGGAAAGGCAGGGCATTTCAGGTAGGGAGAAATATAAGTAACAGCAACAGAGCAATAAATACAGCTAACACAAGAGTGGTCGTCAGCTGTCAATAAGAGTGAGTGGGAAATGAAGAGCAGGAAGGTGGCCATTAAAATCCAGTTAAAACGAAGCTACAACCAACTCCTGATCATCCCATTGGTCTTGACTGGGTACCTAGGCTAGAGGAGAGGACCAAGTAGGAGGGAGCCTGGCAAGGAAAGGTAGGCAAGCCAATGCGCCCAGCCTCTCTCCCTTCCTACCACAGAAGCTCAGGGAGGCTTGGCCTTTGAACTCAGTATCAGCCAATTCTGCCTACAAAGCTAGCTGGGAAGAGGAACCTTTCTCAGGCCCCTGCTGTGCCTGAATCACAAGTCAAAATGAACGAATTTACTACCAGATAATTGAGATCCGACCATACGTGGAGCAATGGCAGTGAGAGAGAAAACTAAAGACAGGCAACAGATTCTGAATTCCATGCTAACTAGGAGGTCTGGATTTTAGTGCAGCAATTATCCCCACTTTGTAATTGAACAAACAAACTAACTGATCTTTAAAAGTTGCAAAAATGTCAGAATACCTTGAAAAGTATTTTTATTACTCAAATAATTCTTAGGTAGAATCTATATGCACCAGCTAGGATTAAAGGTGGATCATTATTGCCATGCCAGAGATTTTTCAGTGTAAAATATTCCCAAACACTCAGCAGCTGGAAGGAAACTAAATCTCAGCAATACCTCTCACATCATCAAATTTCCTCCTGTTATTTACATTTTCTGGAACGAAAAATCTTTCATATAGAGAATTATAGCAATACTTTTCTTGCTTTCAAGACATACTATTTTGTAACTGGGTCAATAAGATAAATCTTAAGTACTAGTTCTCATCAATAATATCTGTGTGAGCAACTGTTCTTAGAAGTAGCTATCAGCACCATTTTATCTCTCTAAAAGTAGCAACTATTCTTATCACAGACCCTTGGGCTTTTGGCTTCTCTCGTCTTTAATTCAGCACTATCACACCTAGATGGAGAATGCCAAATGGAAAAATGAAGTTAAACCCTTAGTAAAATGGCCAATTAAAGAGACATATAAATCAGATACGCTATGAAAAATTAAAATTTTAAAAGTTTAATTTCATGATAACAAGCTATTCCATTTTATAACAATCGAATCCACATATGTCACTATAGCAAGTCCAAAAGTGAATTTAGCAGAAACTTAAAGCGCACTAGTCCTAAAAATAAAAGCAAAATGCCATTTGTGCAAAAGAGAGCTTCTTGTTGCTACTGTCAAATAGAAAGATTAAAGGACATTACTATGGTTGGCTCAAAACTTAAATGACCACAGGCTAAAGAGCACTCACAGTAAAGACGAGGGAAACACTTGTGATAAAACAGAAACTACAAATTTAATGAGATGTTTGTTTTTGAAATTTGGGTCTACAGAATCACTTTATAAGTTTATATATTAGAAGAATGACCTTGGAAATGAAAAGCATCAATAACTTCAAATGGAATGGAAGAACTTTATTTAAACTATTTTTTATTGTTCAAGTACAGTTGTCTCCATTTTCCCCTCACCACTCTCCCCCATCCCAGCCATCCCCACTTCCCACCCCCCTTTGGTTTTACCCATGTGTCCTTTATACACGTTCCTGAAAACACTTCCTCCTTCTCCCCCCACTATCCCTCCCACCTCCCCTCTGCTTACTGTCAGTGTGTTCTTTATTTCCATGTCTCTGGTTATATTTTGCTTGCTTGTTTGTTTTGTCGATTAGGTTCCACTTATTGGTGAGATCATGTGATATTTGTCTTTCACTGCCTGGCTTATTTCACTTAGCATAATGCTCTCCAGTTTCATCCATGCTGTTGCAAAGGATAGGAGCTCCTTCTTTCTCTCTGCTGCATAGAATTCCATCATGTAAATGTACCATAGTTTCTTGATCCACTCATTTACTGATGGGCACTTAGGTTGCTTCCAGCACTTGGCTATTGTAAATTGTGTTGCTATGAACATTGGGGTGCATAGGTTCTTTCGGATTGGTGTTTCAGGGTTCTTAGGATATAATCCCAGCAGTGGAACTGCCGGGTCAAAAGGCAGTTCCATTTTTAGTTTTCTGAGGAAATTCCATACTGTTTTCCACAGTGGCTGTGTCAGTCTGCATTCCCACCAACAGTGCACTAGGGTTCCCTTTTCTCCACATCCTCTCCAACACTTGCTGTTTGTTGATTTGTTTATGATGGCCATTCTCACTGGTATGAGTGGTATGTCATTATGGTTTTCATTTGCATCTCTCTGATAGCTAGAGATGCTGAGCATCTTTTCATATGTCTCTGGGCCCTCCGTATGTCCTCCTTGGAGAAGTGTCTGTTCAAGTCTTTTGACCATTTTTTTTTTGATTTTTTTTGACCATTTTTTAATTGGGTTTTTTGTTTTCCTGGAATGGAGTCATGTGAGTTCTTTATATATTTTGGAGATCAGCCCTTGTCTGAGGTATCATTGGCAAATATGTTTTCCCATACAGCTGGTTCTCATTTCATTTTAATGCTGTTTTCTTTAGCCATGCAGGAGCTTTTTATTTTGATAAGATTCCATTTGCTTATTCTTTTCTTTATGTCTCTTACTCTACGGGACATATCAGTGAAAATATTGCTGTGTGGAATATCTGAAATCTTCCTGCCTACATTCTCCTCTAGGACTTTTATGGTGTCATGACTTATATTTAAATCTTTTATCCATCTTGAATTTATTTTTGTGTATGGTGCAAGTTGGTGATTGAGTTTCATTTTTTTTGCATCGAGCTGTCCAGCTTTCCCAACACCATTTGTTGAAGAGGCTATTTTTACTACATTTTAGGCTTTTGCCCCCTTTGTCAAATATTAATTGACCATAGGTACTAGGGTTTATTTCTGGGCTCTCTAATCTGTCCCATTGGTCTATGTGTCTGTTCTTATGCTAGTACCAGACTATTTTGATTACAGCGGCCTTGTAATACAGTTTGGTATCAAGTATGGTGATCTCTTCTACTTTGTTCTTCTTTCTCAAAATTGCTGAGGCTATTCAGGGTCGTTTATGGTTCCATATAAATTTTTGATATATTTGTTCTATATCTGTGAAATATGTCATTGGTACTTTAGTAGGGATTGCATTGAATCTATAAATTGCTTTGGGTAGTATGGACATTTTAATGATGTTAATTCTTAATAGAAGAACTTTATTTTTAGAAGATATAAGCATTGTGTGTTCTTTTAGTAAAGCTACGTATCAAACCATTATTTTATAAATAGAAGACTTATATTAGATCTAATCATCTTGTCCAGTAAACCCTGACATTTGTTTATACATCAAAAACTGAGGGCCTAATATGTGCTAGACTTCGAAGCACATGGTAGGCTCTCTTGCTGTCAAAGCATGAAAAGAAAAGAAAGAGATATAAAGTCCTTAGTGTCTGCCACATTCATAGCCCCTATCTGAGGAAATCAGCTCAGGGGGTTGTTTTTATATAATGTTGTTATACGTTCTTCTATTTGCATTAAATTAAGGCAAGCCTACTACTCTTGTCACAACTAAACTGATGCAAAGATTGGTATTGGAGCCAAACACAAAGATGAGTATGTTAAAACCCTAAGACATCGTCACTTCTTGGTGGGCTTGGCTGGAGACACATACCATCTATTTAGGAAATGCTTCTACTGTATGGTTATCCAGTAATCAAAAAGGCCAAAACTTGAGGGAGAAAATGAAGAAAACATTTTCAAGTCAAAGAAACAGGTTAAAAATGTGAGGTATGCTCTAAAAATATACTTAACTGAAATTCAGATAGTATCCCAAATAATAATGTGCTATTGTTGTTCTAGTTCTCCATGAGCCTGCTGTAGGGGACCCATGACGATAATCTGGCTATATGGACAGCTTCCTCTATTTCCTTACTCTTCTTCTAAAATAATAAGTCTTTAGAAAAAAGCTGGTACAGCTTAAGCTTATATTAGAAGTGGATCAATAGCTTCTAAGATCTGATAGACATAACATTTGAAATTCAGGAAATAATTTATTCTCAAAATAATGGGAAATACAGATGAAATGACAGTAAAGAGAAAGGTCTAAAAGAGGTGAGATGGTTTTGGGTCTTCCTGAGGGAAAAATAAAGACATAAGCAACTAATAGACTAAGGGATGCTTCTGAGCACCTAAGAGATACTCCTGCCAGAGAGCAGGAGCGAGGAAACACTGGATTAAAGACAAACTGAAGATAATCTTCACACACACACACAAAGTACACAAACTTACGGAGAGCTAAATATTTTCTTCCTTATCAATGTTTTTAAAAAGAAAGGGAGTCTGTTTTACTATTTTTATAATATCACAGAAGGATGGATGACTACGATGTCATACCTGATAATATTTCAGCTGCCCATTTAGCTCTTCCAGATGCTTATCATACTCAGTAATAAGAGGTGCTAAAAAACTAAAGAGAAAATACGAAAACATAAGGCATATTCTGTTCGATTTGTTTCAGTAAATATGTAACTCATTAAATAAATTAGACATCAAAACTAACTATTCTTATAATTTTACCAGCAGCAATCAATACTTTGCTTTTTTCCTAAACCAGGGGTTCTTAACCTCATCTCAGTTAATATTTTGTGTCAAATAATCTTTGTTGTAGGGAGCGGATATGTGCACTGTAGTTGTTCAGCGGCATCCCTGGCCTCTACCCAACAGATGCTAGCAGCACCCTCACCCTCCACAGTAGTGAAAAGCAAAAGTGTATCCAGACCTTGTCAAATGCCTGGAGATGGGAGGGAGGCAAAGCACCCCAGTGGAGAGCCCCCTCCCCCCCCCCCACGTATAGACTGTAACTCTGGCTAGTTTTTCTTTTCAGTTCTATGACAGCTCATTCAAAGCCAATTACTATACAGCAGACCACAGAATACACATTCCTACCACTAAAGGAATTATTTTCACAATAACTAAATGTAATTAAGAAAATCCTATTTTTCTGGTAACTCAACCTTACCTTTGGTCAACAACTGAGTCATCCCCATCTCCTTTGAAGGCAGCATTCTGTGAAAGAGAACACTTCCTCTTAAAACGTTTTCACAGATCATTCCAGCCAAAACTGACAGTAGATAAAACTAAATACGATTAAAATGCTTGTAACCTTAGAAAGTCTATTAATGAAATGAAAAAGGAGAGAAAAAAATCATCTCATTTGATGTTAAAATGTTTTTGGTAAATTTTAACACCCATACATAATTAAAACTCTTGGCATACTAAAAATAGAAAGAACTTTCTCAAATTGTTGAGAAAAACATCTACCAGAAACCTACTTCAATTACTATTGTTTGTGATGAAACATCGGAAACACTGCATTAAATTCATTATTGTAAGGCTGCTTCCTCATCATCGCTGCTAAAATTCAGCCTGTACTAGAGGTTCTAGTCAATGCAACCTGTCATGAGAGCAGGTGGTCAAAGATTTAAAGGTTCAAAAAGAAGATAAAATATTATTAGATTGGCCAAAAAGCCCATTATGTTTTTTTCTGTAAAATAAAAGACATTTTTCATTTTCACCAACAACTTGATTGATTTGAATATTTTGAACATGTCAGCTATCTTCCACTATAGGCTTCTAGTGGGTAGAGGCCGGGGTGCTGCTAAACATCTTCCAATGTCTACGATGGCCCCACAGCAAAGAATTATTTGGCCAAAATGTCAATAGTACCAAGAAACTTCACAAGTCACTTGTGACACATTCGATCAGTCACAGCACCTTCTCCATACACTGCACAAGTCTTTTTTTATGTTTCAGTTGCATTTTTAACTTTCTTGAAATAATGAAGCACAATACACCAAAAATGTTGCATTTCTCCTTCCATCTTCAATATTAAAATGGCTGCACAAAAATTCACCCAGTTTGACATTATTTCTAAACGCATGCTGATATGACAGCTGTCAAAGTACAAGCTAACAAAATTGTTTTGGATGAAGTTAAAGACAATTAAGTACTACTAGAGCCATCTTACGGAAAAAAACGTAATGGACTTTTTGGCAAACCCAATTATTATTTACAGACAATTTGACCATTAACATAGAATCTACCAATTACTAGAACTAATAAGAGAGTAAGTACACTAAGTCACCAGATAATCAACATAAAAAAGTGGCTTTCCCAAATACTAGCATAATTAGAAAATAGAAAAAAAATCCTACTCATTACTATAACAAAAGGAAGTACTTAATAAATAAAAACAACCAAAAAAAAATGTTGCAGCAACTTCACTGAAAAATTAACTGCACTGAAGGACATAAGAGAAGATCTGAATAACAGGATACTATGCCATACTCATGGATGTGTGGATAGTCAATATTGTGAGTATATTTATTCTCTAAAATCCACTGCTACTGCAATAAAATTTCAAAAAAATCCAACAGAAGAACTTACAAAACTTGATTAAGTAGCTCTTCAAGTTCCGATGTATGAGTAAACGTGCAAGGATAGGTCAGACAATCTAGCAAAGGGGGAGAGGGAAGGAGGAAGAACTTGCCCTTCTACGTAACAGAACACTATAATGTTAGAGTAATTAAAACAATATGGTACAGACACAGTAACAAACAGAAAAATATTGGAAGTCCAAAAATAGATTCAAGCATTTATAGGTGTGTGATATATGAAAGAAGTGAAATTATTACTGAATGGACAAAATACTGCTTTTCAACTAACAATGTTGAGTATCAAAAAGAGTACAGCAATACTAAGTGGAGAAAATGAATTTCAGATAGATTAAATATCCAACATTTTAAAAGTATTTAACAGTTATTGAAAGAAAATGTGTTGTTGACCTTGGGGTAGAGAAAGCTTTCTTAAGCTCCCAAACTAAAGAGGACTTGGTCTGTCTTGTTCACCAACAGCCCAAGCAGCGCTTGGCACACTCTCACTCAGAACACATCTTCCGGCTGGAAGACACAAGTATTACAACCCTAGAACCTAGTAACAGGAAGACTGACATATTTTATGTCTGAATTTAAAACTTCTATACAGCCAAAGGCACCGCAGGTGAAGTTAAAATGCCAGCAAAACATGTCAGCAGGCAGCATGACCAAAAATTTACTATCTAGTATAAAGATGGAGAAACAGTCAAAAACAAGGAGATGAACAATAATGTTCAGTGCAGTGTCCACTGTAATAAAAAAGAGAAAAATGTCCATCCATAGGATAAATGAAAAGTAATACAACAGGATCCTGTAAGCAGTTCAAGGAATTAACAAGATTTATACCTATCAACATGGATACATCACAGAAATCAAGAGGTTAGTTCTGGGGGCGGGGGGGAATAGGACAGAGGGGAAGAATGAGGGATTCAAAGGGATTTTTAAGGGATCTGTAATTTTCTGTTTTTTTTGAAGCAAAAGGTGTTCATGATCACATATACAATTACAACATATCAAAACTAATAAAAGATACAACTGAAAGAAGGCTCTGAATTCTAAAGTTTTACGTAACTAATTTTCAACATCTTAACTTTAAACACTTATTTTCAGTGCAGTGTCAAGGGCCCATGTTAGGCATAGAAGGTAATACAAACATAACCAATTTGTGGTCCTTACCCGTAAGGTAGGTGGCAGAGGTGAAGAAGGGAGAGGCAAGTACACAAGAAACCACAACAATACGAGTAAAGACATGCTATGTAAAAGGCACAGAAAGTGAGAATGAGTAGAAGAAAGGAAGCCCTTCCTTTTATTCAAGTACTACATTCATGCAGAAAAGCACACCACTCAGTGTCACACACGCACGTACCAGTGCAACCAACACTCGGGTCAAGAAACGGAATAGAAGCAGTTTTCACATTGGCACAGTGGGTACTACGTTAGCAGGAATGTGTGCATATTGGTACCAGGGACTTCATTTTGCATTTCATTTCGTGGAAACATCAAATCAAACCACACAGTTCTGATAAGCAACAGTTTAGTTAACTTGGTGCCATGCAAAGGGAAATGAACTCCTCATAAAGTCTTTTCTTATGGGTCTGCCTAGGGTGACACTGATGCCTGCTGGGGCCGGCATCTGTGCGTTGTATACTTTTTACTGGTGTCTTTTAACAAATTCTTTCATTTTGACTTAGTCCAATTTACCATTTTATTTATGATTTCTTGTGTCCTTATGAGGACAACATGCCTATTGCAAACTGACAGATTTGTTCCCGTAAATATCTTTCTAAAAGCTTTATTATTTTACCTTACACATTTAGATACACAATCAATTCAGAAGTGATATTTGAGAATAGTACGAGTAAGGATCAAGATTAATTATTTTTTTCCTAAATGGAAATCTGACATGGGTAGAGCTATTTCTGAACTCTATTCTACTCAACTGGTTTACTTCTCTATCCTTAGGGAATGTCACACTGTCTTAATTTTTAGAGCTTTGCAGTAAATTCTGGAATCTGCTGGTGCCTGTTGTTCAGCTTTGTGATTTGAGATTGCCTTAGCTCTTCTTAGCCTTTGCATATAAGTTTTGGAAATAGCTTCAGAAGTTTGAAGAAAAAAAATCCTACCACCATTTTGATTGAAATTTTGCTGAGTGCAATTAATAAGCCTTACAATCTATGAATATAGTACATTCTTACACTTATGTCATTTTTCTTTAACTTTTATCGGTTTTACAGTTTTCCAGTCTTATATACTTTATATTAGAACTATTCCTAAAGATTTAATATTTTTTATGCTACTCTAAGTAGCATCATTTTAAATTTCATTGTCAATTTGATTATTGCTACTTATATAAATAATATTAAACTTGTAATTTTGCCTCATATTCAAAGAAACGGCTAAGTTCATTTATTAAGTTTGACAATTTAATGATTTTGGGGGGTTTTCTATATATACCTAATTTTCTATAAATAATGATACAGTTATTTCCTCCTCTCCAGTTTTTATGTAACGTCTTGCTCGGACTCTAGCACGATGCTGAGTGAAAGTGATTTTAGCACGCATCCTTGCTTCATTTCCATTCTCAGGGGAAAATTCTCATCCTTTCACCATCACATACAATGCATATCTAGTTTTTTGTAGCTGGCCCTTTCAAACTGAAGAAGTTTCTTTCTATTTCTAGTTTGCTGAACATTTCTATCATCATAGAGAACTGAACTTTGATAATTATTTTCTAGATCTCTTGAGATAGTGAGACAATTTTCTTCTTTTTCCTGCCATTATGGTGATTTACACTGATTTATTTTCAAACATGAAGCCATCTTTATATTGCTCTCCTATCACCTCCCCTCTCCCTCCTGCAAGCCATGCCGTGAAAGGAAGACCCACGGTGAGCAGGGTCTTGAGACAGCCACAAGTTCTGGGACCGTGCTGCAGGGGGAGGCCCGGCAGCAACACTGCACTACCACTGAAAATGAGAGACAGGAATGAAGATATGATTGTATGACTGCAATGATAGTACATGGCAGAGAAGGACATACACTTTCTGAGAATTAAAGCTATAATTTCACCACAGAGTATACTATTAAGTAGGTGAAGATGTGTCCCTACTTTCCCTACTTGGTATGTTACCATTAGGCTTTGACAAACTATAACCACAATGCATAATGCAGGTACATCTAAAGAGCTGACCAGAGTCATTGTTTTATCTGGTATAATCTTCCTTCATAATCGAATCAGCCATAGCTTCCAGTAGATATGATGCAACGCACCATGCCTAGAAGTCTTCTCAGGCTTTAAAATCAATCTTATGTTTGAATCCTCCTTTTAGGCATATATATTTTTTAATTTTTATTGTTATTCAATTACAGTTGTATGCCTTTTCTCCCCATCCCTCCACCCCACCCCAGCTGAACCCACCTCCCTCCCCCACCTCCACCCTCCCCCTTGGTTTTGTCCATGTGTCCTTTATAGTAGTAGTTCCTGTACTTTTAGGCATATTTTATAAGACACTAAGCAGAAGCAAAAGAACCTAAGAATCAGACCAAAGTTTAGAAGCTATTGGATTATGAAAGATTCTCTGTCACCTACATGCTAATAGTTAGTTAATGTGTATAACAAATAACATAAGAAAAATAATATGATTAACACAGTGAATAAGTGGATGGATATTTTCAAGACCCTTGGACTCTGAGTCTGGTCTTTGGAAATAAGAACAAAGAGCAGTAGCTAAATGCTGAGCATACATTAGGGTAAAAAAAATACCTATAAGGATAAGTGCACTCAAGTCAACCAAACTATTCTTTTTTTAATACTTTAAAAATAACTTTCTTTTTAGTACCTTAAAAACAATTTCAGTTTAATTACAAGATTCACTTATGTTGAAAGCAAAACACGTCTTTATTCAGTAAACATCTGTCATTAATCTAGGAGCAAGAGTTTTTCTTTTAATAATCTGTAACTCAGAGTCCACCAATAGGTACCTTATTGGTTAAAAAAATTTAAACACAATATTCATATAAAAACATACACCCAAGAAAGAGATATATTTAAAACAATGCCACATATTATTTACTATTCTGAGTTAATATGTCATAATCTTTAAGGACCCAGAGAGTTAAAGTTTACAACTGGCTATATCCTGAAAAGCAATTTTAGAAAGTTTCAAAACAACGATGCATTCTCATTTTAGAACTGAGACATTTTAACACCATCCATAATACCTGAGCTCTAACTCTGAAAAAAAAGGGCACTTTTTATGGTCAAAGAATTTACATTCATCCAGCAAAAAACAAGCTTTCCTCTTTACAAGAATCAAAATTGTAAGTAAAATCTCAAAGCACTGTAAGCAACTTCACATGAGAATAATCCAAAGTAGAATTTATTTCAATTCATATTTATGTAAATATATTTACAACCAAAATGAACCTGTTAGCATACTTGTGCTGTTGAATATTTGGAAAGATCTTCCATTTGATATGGCCTAAGAACTTCATTTAGTCTTTGATCTGAAAAATAAAAATAAAGAAAAGGAAAACCAATTTGTAGTTCATTGGGTAATGTTCAATTTTTAAAAACTATAAATAGATAAGTTATTATGTGATATAGCCAACTCAAAACTGCTAGTCTCCACTGCTTCTCAAAATGAAATGAATCATCAATTTCAACCCAGCACTTCAGAGTTTAGGGTTAGGGCCCCTTCTGTATACCTAAACCGACTATCACCAAAGGGGAAAAGAATTAATTTTTATGATCTCATAAATTTTAATTCTCCATCTCTGCAAGTTTTCTCTTTAGGTTATCATAAGTCAAAAAATATGCTGCACAATTACTTTCAAATTTTTGCTGTTATAAAGTAAAAAGAGTTGGAAAGATTAGCTGTAGCCAGATTCTTTAGAACGGTTAAAATCCGCCGAAATTCTTTTCCAGGCCAAACCCCCACATTGAGGAGAAACTGCAGGCGAAGAATCCCAATTCCGTAGGAGTGGGCAAGAGATGATGGGAAGGAGGTCCAGAATAAAGCCAAGAGCTCTCAGTCAGTATTGTACAAGGTGCTATTTTTAATTTACAGCAGAATACAGTACCCAATAAATGTACAATACTCATTCTTTCAAGATCACCTGCAACATTTAAAACTGAAATGGGGCAAGTCTCAACAACTTTCAAAAGACTGAAGCCAAGGACAGCATGTTAAATAGTTCGATTAAGTTGTAATAGAGAAAGAAAAAGTAAAGGGAAAATCTCCATACACTCTGTAGTTAAAAAATTACTTACCGATAACCCATAGGTCTCAGGAGGAATTACAAAACAAATTTGAAAGTATCATGAACTGAATGGTAGTGAAAATGTAATACCTTGAAACCTGCTTAAATTAAATCTGTAGAGAAATCTACAGCTTTAATTGCATATGGTAGAAGAAAAGGCTGAGGTCAGTGAACTACACACCTAATTCCAAAAGTTAGAAAAGAGCGGCAAATTAAACCCAGAGAAGTGAAGTGAATCACAAATGTTAGTCACTCCAAAAAAGAAACAGAAAATAAGCACACCTAAAAGAGGATTAACAAATACAATCATGTCAAAAGTTATAGAAAAAGCATTTGATGAAATTCAAGATACATTCATGATAAAGATTTAGGAATGTAGGAATAAAAGGGAACTTCCTTAATATAGTGGATTCCTCCATAAACAGATAACAAATACCATACCTAAGGGTGAAAATGTTGAAAATTTTGCCTTGGAAATTGGGAATGGCAAAAAATAAACTCTTTTGACAGGTGTTCACACTCTGCGGGAGGTCGAAGTTAACACAATAAACGAGTAAAGGGAATAAAAGGTATAAAACTTAAAAAGAAGAAAAAGTTGTCATTATTTATAGTTACAGTGTTTATGTGGTGAATGGGAAAGAACACAAAGATAAATTCTTAGAATCAATAATTAAGTTTAGCAAGGTTGTTGAATGCGAGTTAATACATAAAGGATAATTCGATTTCTAGATACTGACAACATAAAGTTAGAAGATAATAAAAGGTCTCATTTAAAGTTGAATAAAAATATCAATATCTAGAAATAAATCTATCAAAAGATGTGTAAGACTCTTGCGTAGAAAACTATGAAACATGCAGGAGATAAAGACCTGAGTAAGCAGACAGACACTCACGGCTTACAGGAGTCGGTATTGTCAAAATGTCAGTTCTCCAAAAATTCATCTCTAGGTCAATGCAATCCCAATTAACAATCCCAAAGAGGATTTTTCAGAATTTAAAAGTAGCTTCTGAAATATAGATGGAAATGCAATGAGAATAGCTAAGACATTTTTGTGAAATAAGAACAGGGGAACAGGGGAGCACTTGCTGTACCAGATGTCAAGATTTATTACAGAACTATAGTAATTTAGGTAGTGTGGTAGTCATAGAAGAATAAACAAAACTGACTAATGGGAGAGAACCCACAGACATATTCACATATATATGAGCACGAGAATTGTGATCCGAGAGGCGCTCCGGAGCAGCGTGGGAGAAAGAGTCATCCTTCTGTAAGTGGTTCTGTGTCAACTGGGTATCCTCACAGAAGAGAATAAAACATCATCGATAAAAATCAATTCTAGGCTAAATGAAGATCAACTTGTGAGTGCCAAGCAACAAACTCTAGAATAAAACAGAGAGATACCTTTACAGCCAGGGGTAGGGAAAGATTTTTAAACCAGAAAACAAAAAGCACTGGCTATTAAAAACTGATAAACTGGGCCACATTAATATTAAGTACT
Source organism: Desmodus rotundus (assembly GCF_022682495.2). Classification (NCBI taxonomy): domain Eukaryota; kingdom Metazoa; phylum Chordata; class Mammalia; order Chiroptera; family Phyllostomidae; genus Desmodus; species Desmodus rotundus. Next base: position 6,982,838 of record NC_071395.1, read on the forward strand.
TCTGTTTAGCAAAATGAGACTGTTAAAAGAGTAAAAATGCAAGCTGTAAACATAGATATTTCCAACCCATGTAACTGACAAAGGGCTTATGTCTAGACTATATAAAAAAATTCCATCAACCAAAAGGCAGGCAATGGTCTAGAAAAGTGGCAACATGACCTCAACGGGCACTTCACAAAAAGGTTACCTGGATGGCCAATAAAAATAGAAAAGCTGCCCAACTTTATTAGGCATCAGAAATACAGATTAAAGTTACAATAAAATAAAGACTTAAAATTAGAAAACAAATGTTGGTGACAATCTGGAATAAAGAAAAGAAAGAGGAAGTATAAACTAGTACAACTTTAAAATTAAACATACGTATAATTCCTAGGAAGATACCTAATCAAAATGTGTGCACTTGCGGACCAAGGGTCATGGCAATAAAAGGTCAATCGCCTTTATTGATAAGCATTATTCTCAATGGCCCCAAACTGGAAACAAATGCAAATACCCATCAAAAGGAAAATGGACAGCCCTGACCAGTGTAGCTCTGTTGGTTGGGCATTGTGCAAAGTGCAAGGTCACCAGTTCGATTCCCAGTCAGGGCACGTGCCTGGGTTATGAGTATGGTCCCCAGTGGAGGCAGGAACATGGATGTTTTTCTCCATTCATTTCTCCCTCCCTGCCCCTCTCTATAAAACAAATAAATAAAATCTTAAAAACAAATTAGTAAATGCTATTGAAAAACTGGAATACTATACAGGAATGAAATTAACAAAGTACATCTGCATGCAAGAACATGGATAAATTTCAAAAATATGATAATGTTGAATGAAAAGAACCAAATACACAAGGATACACAGCGTGTGGTTTGTTTCATTTATATAAAGTTCAAACACAGGTACCACTGAACCTCAATGTAAAATTAAAGATACTGGTTATCTTCAGTTATCTTTGAGGAAGAGATTAGGACTACAAGGGGGCTTGCTTCTGGAGTCCTAGCATTCTTGACCTAGGTTGTAGTTTCCTGACTTTTGAACTTCGTACTAATTCACTTAGTTTTAAATTTGTTTTCTTTGTCAGTATAAACTTGTCTGTATATGTCATACAGAAGCAATGTTGCTCTGGCCAGTGTGGCTCAGCTGGTTGGAGCAATGGTCCTGTAACCCGTTGGGGCACATGCCTGGGCTGCGGGTTCGGTTCATGGTCCGGGTGCTATGAGTGGGGACCAATCGATGCTTCCCTCTCACATCGATATTTCTCTCTTTCCCTTCCTCTCTTTCTAGAAGTAGTGAAAAAATGTCCTTGAGTGAGAATAAAATAATTTTTTAAACAAACTTTAAGGAAATAAAATTTAATGATAAGTAAAAAGGATAATGCCTCAAGACCAAGAAGAGTTTATCCTCCAAAAAGAAAAGGGCTTAACATTTGAAATTTAGTCAGTGTATATTATCCTATTAACAAACTAAAAATGAAAACAACATCTTATCTCAATAAATGCAGAAAAATCATTTGAGAAAGTCTGATATCCATTCTGACAAAAACTCTCAGAAAACTAGGAATAGGAAGGAACACCCTCAACCTATTAAGGACATCAATGAAAAACCTACAGTTAATATCATATTTAATTTTGAAAGGCAGATGTTTTCTCCCTAAAACTAGGAACAAGACAAGGATGTCCACTCCCCTGTATTGGAGGTTTTAATCAGTGCAATGAGGCAAGAAAATGAAATGCAAGGCATTCGAATTGGAAAAGAAGTAAAACTGTCTTTATTTACAAGATATAAACATTGTCTATGCAGAAAATCTAATGGATTTTACAAAAAACCTACTGGAATAAATGAGTTTAGAAAGGTTGCATGGTACAATTAGCAAAAAAAAAAAAAAGATTTCTATATAGTAGCAACAATAAATCAAAAAATGAGAGTAAAAGAATAATGCCATTTACAATAGTATCAAAAACAGCAATACACAGGGATAAATCTGACAAAAGATGTGCAAAACCTATGTACTAAAAACTATCAAATATGGCTGAGAGTAATGAAGAGAAATGCAAATGGACATATACCTTTTCATTGATCAGAGAACTCAGTATCATTAAGATAAGAATTTTACACAAACTGATCAATAGATTCAATGTAATCCCTATCAAAATCCAAGCATCATTTTTGTAGAAATTGACAAACTGCTTCTAAAATTTACATGGAAGTGCAAAGGACCTAGGATAGCCAAAACAACTGTGAAAAAGAACAAATTTGAAAGGCTAACACTAAGTGATTTTAAGACTTATGATAAAATTTCAAATAGATCAATGGTATAGAATAGAGTTCAGGAATGACCCTACACAAATACAGACAACTGGTTTTTACCAAAGGTGCAAAGGTCTCCAATAGAGAAAGGATATTCTTTTCAATTGGGCATCTATATGCAAAAAAGCAAGCCTTGACCCTTACCCTCCACCTGTACAAAATTTAACTCAAAATGGACCATAGATCTAAATTCATAACTTAAAACTACAAAACTTCTAGAAGAAAGCATAGAAGAAAACCTTTGCAGTCTTGGGTTAGATAAAGGTTTCTTAGGACACAGATCCAAGAAAAAACCCAAATCAATGAATTGAACTTCATCAAAATTAGAAAGTTCTGCTCTGTGAGAGACACTGTTTAGAGAAGGAAAGGAAAAAACTTAGCCCACCCCTACTGCCCATAATCCCCACTACAAGAACGGAGTCTTCATTTCTTAGCTCGATATACAAGCCCCTCTTTGAAGAGGCCCCTAAGAACTATCAGATCTCCCCTCTCAGATGGAGGTGGAAGAATGGTGTACCGCAAATATGCTAGAAGTTTACTAGAAGACTGGTTAGGTGTGGAACTGGTGGTGGTTATGATGTATAATGCTGACGCTTTATCATAAAGAGGCAGTGTCATGTAGCATTGCCAGGTGAAAAGTCACAAATTCAAACGGAACAAAAGAAAAAGAGGCAACCAAGATCAATAGAAGCCAATGCAGAGGTCAGAGGTAGGTGGGAGAAGGGCAAGCCATCTATGTTTACCTAGCTGGTGGTTCACCTAAGAGGGAAACTACCAGTTAAAGGAAAAAAAGTGTGTGTGTGTGGGGGGGGGGGGGCGGTCATCAACATTCATCACCGATTCTCATCTCTTCGTGCAAACAATTTCCTGAACAAGCACAGGCATTTCAAACCTCTCAGCCTATGCTGCTTCTACCCTCTGAGATTCCCTCCTTCCACTCGTCTTCTAGTAAACGACTTTCCCCCCCAGCAAAATAATTTACTATACTTTTACTGTCTTAGTCAGTTCTCTGCTTTGTTTTTTTACTTCATTTTTATCTAAGGATTCAGGCTGGCTCATTCCCACCAAATTCAGTTTCTGACTGCTTCGGGTACTCTCCCCATCCAGCTAAACTCGCTTGCAGCCCACCTGGAGTCCCACGCCTCTCAGATGGTACTCAGCTACTTCTCCTTATGGAGGGGGAATGTTCCCATTTCAAAGCTAAGAATGATGCTAATGTTAAAGTATCATTGTTGTGTCATTAATGAATTTAGATAATATATACTGTGCACTTCATATGTGCTAGACTCCACGGTGAGTGCTGTATTTGCATCATCTCTTTTAATCCGCAGAACAATCTCATGGGGTTACTGTGCTATTTACACCCATTTTACAACAAGAAAACTGAGTCACAGATTACTAAGTGACGTATCCAAGGTCAAAGACCTGGAAAGAGCACGAGTTAAGGGGCAAGTCCAGACAGACTGAATTCAGAGGCTCAGTTCTTCACCACTGGTCTATAATGCTTCCAAAATGGAACCTGCCATTTCCCCCCATGTTCCCTGTTGCTCAAGCCAAAAACCTGGTTGTGATCTGTCTTCCAAATCCCCAAATCTCCAATCTCACTGTGCCAACCATAGTTCATTCTTACCTAGATGACAGTCACCCAATTGTGCTGTGCTATAATGCATGCTTCCCCGCACTGGGTTTTCCATATCACAAGCTGATCGTGTTATTCTCAAGTGATTTCTTTTCAGTGGTTTTTGCCACCCTTGCCATGGTCCAAACTCCTCAACACGTTCCGGACGAGGCCCTTCGCCTCCTAGCCCTGTTCCTCCCTTTCAGCTGCACTTGTCATTTCTCTGTATAAAATATATTCCATCCAAGCCAACCTCCTTGCAAGTCATTAACTGAGCATAGTCCTAGTCCCCTCAATGTTGCAAATACTGTTCTATTTGGGATGCCCAGCAAATTCATGTTAGTACATCAAGTTTCAGCCCAATGGCACCTTCCTTGACAACATTTAATGGTAAGTCTGTACTAATTCATATTTGCTTAGAGCTATGTGTCAGATACCTAAATCCTTTACAGATTTCAATACTAATTTAATCATGCCAACAACCCTATGAAGAAACTGAAGCAAAGGAGTTAGCAGTTGCTGCCACTTCAGTGTATTTATGCAATTTATAAATTGCCCTTCTCGAATTAAATTCCTGGAGGGTAGCATTGCCCTCTTTATCTTGGTAGCAGCTCTGCTTGTGTAGCATTGGCACGTAATTGGACAAAAGGAGGATCTCAATAAACATCCTCGAACAAATGGCTGGAGCTGTGCCTCTAGGTTCTAACTGTGGACTCGGACACCCTTCCTGGCCATTGCCCTCGAATTTCCCCAGAGCCTGTGAGAAGCATAACAAACGTGTTTAGTGTCTACAGCAAAGTCCCCGGAAGCGTAAGGAACCTACCAGTGTTTATACTTAAGCAGAACAAATGATTCCACCAGTGTTTATATTTAAGCAGAACAAATGGTTCTGCTCAAGTATATACGCATCCTCGTATGTTCCACCAAGCCTTTTCTGCAGCTGACTTAAGTTTTCACCAATTTCCACGCACCCAACAGGCATTCCCAAAATAGTTGGTCAACGATGACATTAAATATTACGTATAAGAATTCTCAATAAAGGATTGTGGAGCTTACTTTTCTCTCTCAGAGGGTCGCTTTCTGTGGCCATTTGGATAAAATTTGAGTTTGGATCTTTACCACCCTGACTTTCCTCGAAGTGACAGAGCTCGCTGTGCGGGAAAACAAAACGACAGCAACGCTGCGGAGGCTGTCCAGCGGCGTAATCAGCATCCTACTCACGCCAGTGTCTGCGGGAGCCGCGCCCCCTCCTCCGTGTCCCAGCCGAGTCCCTCGCTCAGGAGACAGACTTCAGATTGCAGGTTTGCTGGGGACCCGCCAAGTGCATTCTGTTCCACGTTTACACGAATCCCAGCCGGGTGGGTCCGGGACACGGAGGGGTACAGGTGTCCTGCGGGTCACTCGGGTCCTGTCGGGCACCTTGGAGAGCGCAGAGGGAGCCTGCGGGCAGCCCGGTGGCGGCGCCCTTTGCGGAGTGAGTGGCGGTTTCAGGAGGGCCAGGGCCAGTCGCGGAAGTCCACTCGGCCCGCCCTGCCACTTTGAAACCGGTGCCCGGACCGCTCCTTGGAGACGGTGACGCCGCCTACATCATCACGCAGGCGTCAGTGCTTACGCCATCACGCTTCCTAGCGTCCTCCCACACTATTGGCTATTTGTTAAGAAGTGAGCAAGGCTGAGAACGCAGAGGACGACGAGCTGAGCTAGCAAAGTGGTGGCGGGAAAGCTGGCGAGCCTGTGTCTTCAGGTGGCTGGACCGTGCTGATTTGTTTATTTGATTTTTTTAAAGAAAACCCCCAAATGTACACCTAGGTAGGTCATTAAGTCTATGTTTTCAATTCCCCAGTACCTTTGATATTTAGCCCTCCTGGACTGGGAGAACCCGCTCCCCAAGGCGGGTGGGTGGAAAGGCTCTAGGGTTCTGAGTCTGGGGGGAACCCAGACTGGCGTCTTTAGAGATCTCCAACAAGGCTGACCCTAGGGAGGATTTCTGAGCAAGGGCTCGGTGAGCTCCAGAAACGAAGTACCGTGATGCCCTGCGTGTGTCTTTGAAGAAAGGAGACAGCTGTTATTTAAATATTTAACTGTGTGGCAACGAGGCACGTAGCTAGAAGTCCTCCAAAGGTCCTGCAAATTCAGCAGTTGTTTCTTTAGAGCTAACTTTGCAACCATAAAAAATAAAATTAAGATAAGACAAAAGTTACATTTTTGCAAGGAAATAATTAGGCAAAACTTTACATTTATGGTTGCATTACTATTCGCATTATTAAAATTTGACTTTGTCTGGATTTAAACCTTATCTTTTTTTTCAACAGTTACCATTGGAATAAATTTCAATGCTAGCAATAAAAATGTTAACTTGAAGCTAGCCAGTAGTTTTAGTGCTTTTTACTAGATTGTGTTTTTATGGGAGTAGTTTCACTAAACAGACATGTCATAGATGTAGCTCAGTTTAGCTTTCTTTTTAACAGTTGATTTTTGTTGTCTGAAAAAAGAAATGGAGTGTGCAAGCTCCCCTTCTTTGAAAAGTCAGGGTATGACTTTTTCTTCATGAACTTCTCTTCGACTCCCTAAGGACTTGCTTGTATCTTCTCCTACATTTAAACCTTGTATATTATCATATTGTGGTTTAAGTTGGCATTAAACAAGTAGTGATAAACTTGACTCTACATTTACACTAAAAGTTGATAAGATACATTAGTATTTGTGAAAGCAAAGGGCACTTCCTGGATACATTGAATCCTATGTAGAAACGTAAGTCCATACTTAGGGACTTGGATGAAGCAGGCACTAAAGGAAGGAAAGTAGGCTGATAAATGCTGAAACTGCTAGGATAGTTAGGACTGAACCAACCGGAACCATACTCTATATTTTAGAACACTTAATCATGTTTTATCATCTCAAGGGTCAGTCAATTCTCTTGTCTCAGGCTAGTTTTCTGTAGATAACCACTTCAGTTCAAAAAGCACCAATAATACCCACTGGCATGAACTTTGAAATGAATTTATTGTACGAACTGATATGTAACAAGTAGAACAATAAGGTAGATTTTTTTAGAGATTGTAATTAAGTGAAGATTACGGGACTGAAAGTATCTTTTATACTCATGTGATTGAGTAAAACATTAAAAATTTCAGAAGAAAGCAAGTTCATAATTTATAATCAATATATGAATATTCTACATATAACTTTTAAAAATGAAACTGTTAAAAGTGAAGTTTAGTTAAACTTTTACCTCTTCTGTTTTCATTCTATAATATGTATGGAGCAATACAAAACTGCTCCATTATTGCAGAAAGGGGTCAAGATATAAAGCCATTAAAAAATCCACATTTCTTTGTTACCAAGTACAGCAGCTATTAAACCAACAGTTGCTAATCAGCCACAGAACACTTTAGGACTTTTACTTCTTACTGCTGTTGAAATCACACATACACTCTCCAGTAAGCTGGACAGGTCGCTGTGGCTGCCTGTAATTACTTTCCCTCCTTAGGGACATCGCCACCACCCTAACCACGCCCCCCCCAACCCCACAAGCAAAACTGGTGAAGATAAGGGATTCACAGCTCTAGTAGACCTTTTTCAAGAGAAGTTGTGGCCTGTGTGGAGTTTACATGGGCCTCTCAAAGGAAGAAAGCTAATCTGTTCAGCATTTGTGCATTTCACTAAAATGGCAGCTTAAAGTTGTGTATCTGCTATGGTGATGCCAATGCTCATGTTTTAAGTGAAAAAAGAAATAACTTTGTTGTGCCATGTATACAAGATTTCTGGGAAAATAAAGAAAACCCCTTTTTATGCCCCACACAGCTTAAAGGTACCTGACACTCAAGTGTGTGCCTACTGTTGAGCTACTTTTGTCTTATTCTAAATATTTCCTTTGGAGAAAGAAAAAGGTAAGTGCTTCAGAAACATGCAGTATTAATAATTTGAACAAAACAATATTTTCTTTAAGCAAACCTGTATACTTTAATAATAAATAGATTACCTTTTTTGAATACCATGTGCCCAGCATGTTCTAAATAATGTGCATATACAATATATACATTATTAGTTATGCACACTATAATATATACATGCATATACATTATTAGTTATAATGTATAGTATACATTAAAATGTGTATATAATATATACCTATATTAATATATATATCCGAATTTAATCTTTAGAAAGACCTTTTAAGGTAGGTGCTATTTTAAAATTCTTTGTTAATAACTTGCTGACATCACCATTGGAAGGTGCCTGGGTTGGGATTTGAATCCCTGCAATGTGGTGCCATCGTCACAATCTTCGACCACTATGTCCGTGCCTCCTAGTGGAGTAATAGAACTTACAGCTGTGGTAATATTATTTATAGCTAGTGTAACATAATTTCCAGGTTTAGCTTATATAACTGGTTAGCCTTTGGGTGCATTTAGTGAATTATCAGTGTACATGTTCTATTTTAATCTTAGTAATTTACAATTGATTTTCAAATTGTTGCATGAGATTGATATTGCTGAGTTACTCTTCTTTCTCCTGGAAAATCACTCACACTTTTGGCAGAATGATTAAAAGTCTTCAGATGTTCGCTGGTAGTCCTTCAACATTTTTCTTTCCTAGTGAAAATCAGAAAGCTGCTTCAGTCCTCCAAGCCCCTCCCCAGATTGCATAGGCCCTGGGCGGGACCTAAGGCTGAGCCCTCTCCAGTGATCCCGCTGGAAGGAGGAGCCAAGTGGACTGAGAAGAGCTTCCCGGTCTGTGGTCTGTGTTCTCTTCTTGATATGCTTTCTTCCTTCTCATTTCTTGCACCTTCGTCCAGGCTTGTTGTTAGTATTTCCTCTGGTAACTTATTTTTCAGCTGCCTGCTCCTACAGGCACATTTTTCTCCCTCTTTCGGCCTGACTTCCTTATTTCTCCTTTATTCTTTTAATTGAGGGGGCTAAGGGAGGGGTGGAGGATGGAAACTGAACAATAATTTTTGTAGAAAACTGAAGAAAATTTTGCGAATAAATGAATTTGGAAATTGTCCTTGCAAAGACTGTTGAGAAAACACCCATTCCAGAACTTTCTTCTTTTAACCTTTGTGGATATTTTTTCTCTCCTAAGCTTTCGTGCTCCAAGGTTCTGCCTCCTTTCTCAACCTTCACTTCCTTTTAAAGATCTTTCTGCACTACAGGGGAAGCATGAAAATTAATTTAAAATTATTATTATTATTTTACTTTTTTGATGAAAGAGTAATTTGAGGAATAGCAGTTAAAAATGTGGGGAAAAGCAGTACTAAGAGTAAACTTTCTCTTAATGTTTACTTTTGTGGAGAGCTAACCATTGACTGTGGTTTAATTCCATTTAGAGATAGAGATGGTTGTCTGAAAGCTGGGAGTGGAACATTTTCTGGTGGAAACCCACTGAATAGCATAGGGGTCCCTTTAATATGTGCAGCATTTTTGTGGATATAAGGGATGTATGGAGAATGAATGAATCTACCACAACTTCCTAGTTGCTGAGCTATATTTTGCCAGGATCATCAAGAATGGGCAAGCTCCAAGTTAGGAGACTAGCATATTCTCTCAGCATATTGGTGCCAGAATCAGATTTAATGAACATTTCTAATATTTTAATTTATTCTTATTTCTTCCTATGTGCTATAAGAAGGTACTTACTAGTACCAAAAGTTGGGATAGAAGGTTATACATTTATTTTTGAACAAAGTATCTGCATATTTTAACTAAAAAAAAATAAATTTATTATTGAGGTATTTTATTCCATGCAAGTCAGGACTAAATTCCACATCAGTGTATATTTATACAGTCTTATCACTCACTGAGCTTATTTCAATGTAAATTGCTGAACCTATCCTTTCCTAAAATGCTATTACTTGCAAGTGGGTTGCAATACCAGAACTACTTTTTAATTTTAAAGGCTGTATATATTAAAGTTTGTTAGCATATATTGAAAATTAGAAAAAGCTACATACTTGATTTTTTAAAAGATTTTATTTATTTTTAGAGAGAGGGAAAGGGATGGAGAAAGAGAGGGAGAGAAACATCACTGTGTGGTTGCCTCTTGAGCACCCCCTACTGGGACCTGGCCTGCAACCCAGGCATGTGCCCTGACTGGGAATCAAACCAGTGACCCTTTGGTTTGCAGGCCAGCACTCCATCCCCTGAACCACACCAGCCAGAGCGGAAAAGCTACATACTTTAGAAAAAGGTTTTCAGAGATGTTGGATTCATTAAGTAACACAAGCTTATATATTTGGATCTCCCAATGCTTGACACATAATTGGTATTCCATACACATTCACCGAAATAAATATATTCAAAATTTAGTACTTTATTACTTGCAGTAAAAATAACATATGAAGCAAGGAAACGCCTTCAGAGACTTTAGATACATAAATTACAGTCTGAAAATATCATTTCCTAATCAAGATTATCTTCTGAACAAGGAAGGCATAAGGACCTAGTATAATTTGGCAAATCCACTACTCCTAAAATAAGGTTTTCATCTCCTTGCAGATTCCTGAAATGACTTCATCTGGGAAAACATGGCTGATATTGGTTCAGTTTCTTGATTTTCCAGCCAGGTGACCTTGAACAAGTCATTTTCCTCATTTGTACTGAAGATAACAATAGTTCATGTACAGGTTTTTTGTGAAATTAAATTAGATAATGTTTATAAAATGCCCAATTTATAGTTTTCAACACAATATAACTTTATTAGTATGATACTGTGTCCTTCCATTTAATCCTTAGAGAAACCATGTAAAGTGCAAATACTGCCTGTGTCACATGTACTTGGCCTTTTCAATTTTTGACATTTTAAGTGTTAAATGACCACTTGGCTTGGTTGAACCTTTTTCTACAATTGAAAATGGAAAAAGAATATGCCATCATTTAAATTTTGGACTGGACTAAGAAAATCTATACCATGAGACCAAGAAAGACAACACTAAAGTTTACTAACCTTTAAATGGTCGGGGCATCCCTTTTTCCCCCAAAAAAGAAAAAAAAAGTTTTTAGCTAAGATGTTAACAGCAGTGCTTTTGCTGGTTTACAGAATTTTTTTTTTTTTTAATCAAATTGAATTTTATTATAAAGATCTTGGTTCCCGGGGGGGGGGTGGTCCTAGTTCAGACGCCTGCACATTGTACAGTAAATGACAAAGGATGACATATAAACTCATAATGCTTATAGTTGTTAAGTACATGAGCAATTTCTGCAGGGGACTTAATTACAGTTTTATAAAATGATTTGGGGTCTACACTTAAAGTCTCAAAACTTTTAGGAGCCAGCTACCTGTTGTACAGTGGAACTCGGTGTCTGCGACGAGCTAGAACACAAATGGCCTTTGGACTCACAGAAACCCTGGTCTGGTCACTCTGCTGCCATCAGGTCCCGCCTTTGTTGGGCAGGGGAACGTTTGTTTCATCCCTGACTAAAGGAAATGTGGGCATATTGTTAAAGAGCGTGTTTTAATATTGTTTTCTTTAGAGTCTAAAATGGATTTTAAAGTCGAACACACTTGGGATGGTTTCCCAGTGAAGCACGAGCCCGTGTCTGTCGGGCTGGCGCCGGGGGACGGAGGAGTGCTGTTGAAAGTGAGCGCTCCGTTTTTCAATGATCCTCCAGCCCCTCTCGGAGAGCCCGGGAAGCCTTTCAACAGACTGTGGGATTATGAAGGTGAGTGGAAGTGCTGTATTTTATTGCAAACATAAATCTTTGTATAATAACCTCTCCCAGAGCTGTTCCTCTATCTTGCTGTAAGGAAGTGAGTGCTTCTAAGGAACTGACACGTGCACTGTGAGGCCTTTCCCACCAGTCTCTCTTTCCCACTTTTTCACTGTTACCTGTGTGGCTTCCACGGTGTGCCTAGAACAGTGAAAAAGGGCAATCACAAATCCAGGCTCTCAGTTGCTGCCGCGTGTCCTTCCTTTACGTCTGTCACCTGTTCTAAGAAGAGTTCAGCATTCCTGTTTTGTCTTTAAGTATTTTCAGATTGCCACTCTAACCTTACAAACCTTCTTTATGGAACTGTTGGGGTGTTTTACTTGTTACAGAAACACCATCCACTTCAACATGAAATGTAGTTTTTATTTTAATGTATTGACAAGTGATCTTACATACCAAATGTTCAACACCATAGAATTACACTTGCAGGATTGCTATCTGATTCCTTTCCTATGTCTCTTAATTAAGCTACCAAATGACGCCATTGCCCAGATCACAAACCACGACTGTCCCTAAGATAAGGTTCACACCCTGCCTGTAGACTTTCAGGGTACTCACGAGTTGGGCTCTCCTATTCAGCCCAAAGCCCCTGCCTTCTAAAAGGCAGTGATGTCACTGTCCATGCATATTCTCACTCGTGTACCTTTCTCATTCTATCCCCTTGCCTGCAATACACGTAGTTTAAGGTCTAAGTCAGGCTCCATTTATTCAAAGAAAACTTTGACGACTCTTCTAGTCCCTATGAGCATCCACTTTTTCTGTACCATCTGTATAGCATGCATTTTGTCTGTTTTTTATCATATGTTAACATATGTTGTCTTTTACTGACACAGAGCTTGCCTATGTCAGCTTCCCACGGGTATACACACCAGTGTGCCTTATCTACTCAGCAAGTCCCCAACTCACCTCATCCACTTTTCTCGTAAATCTGCTCCTTTCCCCAATCGCCCAGTCTCAATTAGTGGCACTCCAGTACATCAAATCACCGAATAGAGAAAGGTGAGATTTTCCCAAGATAGTCTCTCCCACTCTCCATATTTGGATTTATTAAGTCCTACCAATCTCCCCTCCTAAATGGTTCTCTAATTCACTACCGCTTCGTCATTCCCACAGTCTCTGCTGTGGGTCAGGCCTCCGTCATCTTTTACCTCGGCTGGGGCAGAGCCTCCAGGTCTTTTTGCCCTTAAGTCCACCCTTCCCGCTTGGAAGCCAGAGGGATCTATCTAAAATAAAAATTTAAACTCATCATTCAGCTACTTAAAAACCTCCTCAGGCTTCTGCTCCTCCCGGGATAACTTTTACTCCTAACATGATTTCTGTATAAAACTTTTCGTGACCTGGCCCCTTATCCTCTCTGTAGCGTCACTTATTAATACATTGAGAGGTTTGCTTCTCTGCCAGTTTTGTGATTGCTCTGTAGCCTACTTACCGTATACAATATCAGGGATATCTTTCCATGTCAGAAACATTTAATCGTGTCTTCGATTTTAATAGCTACATTAAAGTCTACCGCACAGAATACCTAAATTCTGTAACTTATGTACTAGCTTTCCTATATAATAATACTCAACAACCCTACATAATAGGATATAATCATTTAGATAGTTTCCAATTTTTTGAGCAATACTTTGATGACTAGCATTACATTTACTTCTTCCCGTCGTCTGTTGTTTCCTTAGGGTACATTCTTAGAAGAAGAAAACAGGCTCAAAGTCTGTGTGATGATGTTGACTTCTTTACAGCCTAACCAGCAGTAGCCTTTATTCAGCTTTTTAATTTATGGCCATCTCACATGGGAAAATTTGATGATGATTTATTTCTAGGCAACGTCCATTTATTTTCTCTGTTCCTTTTCCTATTGGGGATAGAGCTATAATTAAAAATAATGAGTTAACTTATTTTATACTCTAAAGGAATAAAGAAATTAGTTATTGTGGAAACAAAATTAAATTTCTCAATATATTGTATTTCTGTTTTCAAAAGTTGTGGAAGCATTTTTCTTGAATGACATTACGGAACAATATTTAGAAGTTGAACTTTGCCCGTAAGTATGAAAATTTTTTTCTAACTCATTACTATATAATTTGAACACATTGATTTTTGCTTATAAATCATGTTATCATAGTAAAAACTCACTAATTCCAACAATATAGAGGAAATGCTAATCCAAATTATGCATATTTCTTATTTTCAAGTAGACGTATAATTTAAAGTACATGTTTAGAACAGGGTAGAGTAATATTAGGTTTACAGTTGAGAGTATGCAAAGCACAGTTTATTCTTATATTATTATTTATTAATTATTATATTATTTTCCATGTGAACAACTGTAAATCTACTTTTGCCACACCCTATATATATTATCAGTGTTTGAAAATGTCATGTTGACATAATTTTTGTTTTACTAATGTTTTGGTTTTTCTAATAAATTAAAAAATAATTCTTTTTTGCAAAATGAAAAATTATTATAAAACACAAACTCATTATTTACTCTTTAAAGTTGCATTATTATGTACGAGCTATTCAGAAATAAAAGGAAACATATAATGCATTAAACTAGTTTATGAAAATGTTTCTTTCAGGGAATTTTTTTAATGGCTAGATTACACTTAAAACTTATGTATTCCATAAACATGTTTTCATGTATCCCTTCATTTATTCATCGTTCATTTATTGAATGTGTCACTCTGTGTTCAGTACCAGGGGTAAATCAGAGATGGCTTTTCCTAGACTCATTGAAAGTTTTAAGCTTGGACTCTCTTTGTTCAAATTTAACCATTTTCCGGAAAACCTTCTTCACCTGGTTGACAATTTTTGTCCTGTAGATGTGAAAAAGTTAATTCATGCCCACCTCTCGTCTATACTATAACAAATTTTAAATTGGTAAAATAATAATGAAATATTTTTTGTATTGTGATTATTCAGTTTAAATGACAGTTAAATGCCTCTCAGTATCAAATATCCAGTAGCCTTTGTCCCTTTGTAGTCCTGGGATTGAGTTAAATGAGATGATAGATATTTTCTTTTCCTTATTTTGGTCTTTCTGCTAACTCTACCATGGAAAATCTGTTCACAATTATGCTTTTCAGAAGAATAACGTATATCTTTGTGTGTCACCTTCCAACTAACAGGCCCAAAATCTTTTATTGAAAAATATGATTAATTGTTCTAAACTGTCACTTGATGTAAAAAAATTTCACCTGTTAGGTGGTTATTTTCACCATATAGGTGAGAAAGCTAAAGCAAATAGATTTATAACTTGTCTGCAAGACAGTAAAGAACTTGGATCACCCTGGCTGGTGTGGCTCAGCAGATTGAGCACCAGCTTTGAACCAAAGGGTCGCTGGTTCAATTCTCACTCAGGGCACATGCCTGGGTTGTCGGCCAGGTTCCTAGAAGGGGATGTGCGAGAGGCAACCACACATTGATGTTTCTCTCCCTCTCTTTCTCCCTCCCTTCCCCTCTGTCTAAAAATAGAAAAAATAAAATCTTTAGAAAAAAATACTGGAATCTACTAGAATTCTAAAGTTTAATCCTTAGTTTTACTTTTATTAGAT
This sequence comes from Desmodus rotundus, assembly GCF_022682495.2. Lineage (NCBI taxonomy): Eukaryota > Metazoa > Chordata > Mammalia > Chiroptera > Phyllostomidae > Desmodus > Desmodus rotundus. The sequence continues at coordinate 6,998,013 of NC_071395.1, forward strand.
AAAAATATCAGTTTATTTTCATAAACTCTGAAACTGGTGCTTCTATTAGTACTGGATGAATAGGATAATTAGATTCTCTTTTATTAAGATAATAAATAATAACCATTATGTACAAAATTAATAAATTCTAAAAGTTAAAATCCTTAGAGTAGTTTGGTTTCATATATATCAGGACAGTCAATAATCAAGAATCATGGTTTTGCTTCAGGCAGTCAACTCCTATAATAGTTAATTAATCTCTAGGAAACTAATGTGAAGAATACTGTTGTTTTAATTTACAAGAACTTTTACTTCTCCCAGGATATTCTTAAGCTTGCATAATAACAATAAAACGAAGTAGAGGAAAAGAATACTTGTCGTCTGTTAGAATAGTTTGCTAAAGAAAATCCTTGAAAAGTTCACAAAAGACTATCTGTGCAGAAACTTATCGATACAATCTTTTCCAGAGACGATACATTTGTTTCATGTAACCACTTGCACATCTTTGACTCTTATTGACCTGACCAGTCCCAATTACGCTCTCTCATTTGAGTTTCCTTTGAGAATTGTGTTTCTCTTTGAAAATCTGACATTGGTGCCTGAACGAATGGTCGAAAGCAGGAAAAACACAAGAGGCAGGCAAATAAAGTTTTAGACAATCTGTATTTTGTATTTTCTGTCCTCCTAGTGAGCTTCAAGACAGTTTTCTTATAGAAATAACCTTTAGTAAAGTTGTTGGAGTCAGACCTGGAAATTACTGCCAGCTTCTCTTAGGGTCCTTTAGTTTTCAAAACTGGTTTTATTATAAACACCAAATACCATGCTATTCCCCCTGCTCCTTTTCACACTTTGCATCATCTAACCAACTGAAGCTTTCTACATAATTTTGCATTTAAAGAATATAAAAGCAATCTGAGCACATGTAGCTTTTGACTATAATTGTCTGGAAAAAGGTAAACTCAAAGATGTCATTTCTAAGTAACTGAACACACTGGCTCTTTTGTCTAACGTTTGTATTGCATCTTTTTTAACTATTTGGAAATTTAGTTACAAATACACACATTGCAGATATGAAGGATAGTGAAGAAAATATTGCTTGTTTCTTTCAAACACTCATGAGGAATTTTAATGTTGACAGCCATGGGCAGCATTTGGTGCTTCTGTTATCTGGAAGAAGAAATGTGTGGAAAGTAAGTAAATAAAAATACAAGGCAACATTCTTAAATGTAGAAGATATATGTATATACAATATTTAATATATATGTTTAAAGTATCAATCTGGATTTACCGGTTATATTTCATATATTGTTTCCTAGCAAGAACTTGCTCTGTCATTCCAAGTGTCCAGAGGAGAGACCAAATGGGAGGGCAGAGCTTGTATTCCTTGGGGTTATTTTCCACCAAATGTGACAAAGTTCAACTCATTTGCAATTCATGGGTCGAAAGATAAAAGAAGCTATGAAGCTCTTTACCCTGTGCCTCAGCGTGACCTGCAACCGGGACAAAAACCTGACTTGTAAGTAGGAAATGAATGAAGACACATTCCACCTGGGAGCAGTTTTAATTAATTCTCGGTAGAGGGGTGATCACACTTTTGCTCAGAGAGAACCTGTGTGTACAAGCGCCCGGTAGGGTCCTGTGCTCCCTGATGGTCCTCGGTGAACACACTTGCCAGAGTGACTGTGGACAGACAGCCTCTCTCACTGCTGTAGGTACAGTGCTTGTGTTTCCACAGCAGTGTGAGAAAAGTCTTGCGTAGTGAATACTGCAGGAGCTGGTGCAGAAGTACTGTAAATTCATTTATGAATCCCTTTCGGAGCTGAATGGCCAGAGGCATCCAGATTCTTGGTGTGAACAAAGGGTTAATAAATTCTTTCCCTTGTTGCTGGAGAATGTGACCTTCAGTTAAATCCCTAGCTCTCTTCCCTTGGTCACCTCATAAGGATAAAAATGTCACCTAGGTTTCTAAGCAACATGGCCTATGATAAAAATGACTCCCAATTGGTAAGTTGTATCTGGACTGATGGTATTATGAATAAACTGTAAACACCTGATGGGGACGCGTGGCTTTGGATTTCCCTTTAACAGTCATGTTCCCCTGTGGGGTCCCTAGAAGCTCTGTCAGTGGACTTACTATAAGAGATGTTGGCCCCAAGAGATGGGGCAGCAGGCACATAAGCCCAGGTGTCTCCTACACTTGCCCGGTTTGAGTCTCAGCTCTTTGCAGATGTCACGTAGGGAGACACAGCTCCTGGCCAACTGGGTAAATGCTTCAGGGACTGCGACATGCTCTGCTCCCTTAGAGGGGAGAGCCAGCTGGTGTCCTGGGGCACGCTGGGCTTCCTGCTATCTAGAGCTCTGGGTGTGCTCAGTGTGGCCATGGCTGGCTGGTGTGCCTGGGTTCAGAAGAGCCTAACAGAGACACCCTAGTGGGCTCTGCGCCATGACAGACTGACTTCCCTGCCTTCTTACCCGTGGAAAATGCTGTGCTCCTCTCCCTGTTTACCTTCTCCCTCCTGTCTTGCTCGCTGTTTATTTTGCCTTCATCTCTTCCAGCCTATTCCTTTCTTCTGCCTGACATACTTTTCTCTCTGCTTTTCTTCCCAGGCCTGAACCTTTCTAACTAGCGTCTTCCTCCCCGCTTTTCTCTTTGCCTTCACCGTTAGTTCCTTAACCTCCTCGTCTGGGATTGATGGCTGTGGCTCAGTCTGGCCAGGTGAGCAGCATGGGACTGGCGTCTAGATGCACAGGACTCAGGGCCTGCTATCAAAGTGGCTTGTTTCTCTGCCTCTTCACCACCTAATACCTTTTATATTTAGGCTCCTTACTGTGATGTTATATTCGGCTCCTCAATTTATATGCTATTGCAGGCTTACCCTAGGAAAAAGTATGGTTATACCATCAGCCAGGGCAGAGCCAAGGCAGAGTGATTTCCTGCAGAGCTGAGCTCCGCTGCAGCCTGTTAGTGAAGCCTTTCTCTCCCTGCATTAAGCCCCAGTAGAAATCTCCGCAATAGTTTAAAGGTGTTCCTGGGAAGAAAAGAACTAGGATTAACACTCTTTTCATCTCCTTTGCTTTGGCAAAGGAGCCTATCCTCTAATTAATGGAGCTGAAACTTTTAAAAACAATTGTTTATATGACTAATGTAAACTGTATCAAAGCTTAAATATAAGAATGTAATATGATTTAAGGCAAGGTGGAATGAGTCAGGTTTTGAGGGTTGATTTTTATTTCTGACATCCGCTGTGAGGGAGCTATCTGTAGAAATTCGAGGAGAGTGCTTTGGGATTGGGGTTCATGTTTTCAGTGCTGAATGTCTGAGAGCCAGAGTGAGAAAGTTACACATACAGGCTACGTCTTACCTTTGGTATTCTTCAGATAGAGTGGTGTCCTCTCACAGATGTGACAGCATGAATAGCCCTTCAGAACAACTATTTCACAAACGCATGATTCATTTCAATTTCCACCTTCTTTTTCTTTACATTTAGCCATCGTCTGGAATACTTCAAGCCTTTCAGTTTTAACACACTGCTTGGAGAAGAATGGAAACAACCAGACTCTGACCTGTGGCTAACAGAGAAACCTGATTTATAGGCGTATAGTAGATGACCACATCAATCACTTCTTCTGTATACACTTTAAGGTAAATCAATAGCAAGTATAATCTCTTTCAAGATGCCGTGAAAACATTTCAACAATAAATATTTTCATAAAGGTCAGTGAAAGTATATTATCTCTCTGGAAAATGGTGTATAAATTAACAAGAGAGTAGAAAGTGTGTCGATGATTGTATCTACAAAGTTAACATTTTTCTCCGGCTTGTTTAGCAAGGAGCCCTCATGTTAGTGAGTTCTGTCGTCTGCTTTGCATCACCCCTACCCCAGATATCCCTGCTCTGCCACTCAAATCATTTCTCTTCCCGCTTCCCTAAACCTCAGCCACCCTGAGACAGGAACACCTTATTTGCGTATTCTTGAACGCCATGTGATACACGTTAATTCATTACTGAGAATCTTGTGTCCATTTTCGAAATGGGTAGAAAACAGTGACTTATTTCAGTTGAACAGGAAATCCACATCTGTTAAGGCATCATTAAGATACATGTGTTATTTACTGAGCCGTTTTTCCTGTCTTGTGACTATTTTTACTCTGTGGAAGGAATGGAATTTGGGTAGCAGCTTCTGCTTTTATTATAAAGAAATGCCAGTTTCTTAGTGCTATTAAACAATTTGTGGAACATACTCATTATTTTTTGCAAACATCAAACAGCCTGGTCTACAATTTTCAAATTTTCAGTTATATTTCAGAGATTGAAGCCATCTAGAAGGTCATGTATGAACTTCTCCACCAAACCTGGTTCTTCTCCAGCATTCTTAATTCAGAAGTTAGCAGTTTTGCATAAAAACCTTCATTACTAATACAGATAGCCAGTCACCTACCCAAGATATACTTTCCCCTCTTCTTTATTAATAGAACTTTAATTTTTAGGGGCTCTTGTCAAAAACTACAGTGTCTCAGACTCCTTTGCAGGTAGAAATGACCATATAAAACGGTTCATGTCAACAAGATGTAACCATTATTTATAGTGTACGGTGGGGCTTCAAGAAAAGATGCTTTAAAGATGAAAGACTCAGCTGCCATACACCCTTTGTCCTTTGCCTTCCCCCTTCCTTCTTCCTGAATTGCAGAGTGAATTCCTGAGGTAACACACTAGCGACAGTGGGCAGTGAGGAGCCACCTCAGGGAGAGCTGCGTGGAGAGATGAAGGAGCCTGGGTCACAAACAGCACAGGAGAGGAGCAATCTGTCTGGACTGCCCAACCCTTCCGGGGAGAAGGGAGCGCCTAGTTTGTTTCACCAAAGTGATTGATAGATTCAGTGCAATCCCAGTAAGAAATCCTAGAAGGTTTTTGGGGGGTGGAAATTAACACACTGATTCAATGGTAATGGAAAAAAATATAATTAAAAAAAAAAGAAAGAAAGAAATGCAAAGGACCTTAGCCAAAACAATTTTGAAACAGAATAAAGTTGGAGGACTTGTACTGCCTGAATCAAGACTATTACTAAGCTTCAATAGTGAAGACAGTATGACCTCAGCATAAATTTAGACAAATATGTTGTATGTCAGTGGAACAGAATAGGGAAACCAGAGAGAGAACTATGTAGAGTCAATTGACTTTGACAAAGGCACCAAGGTATTGAAAAGGGGAAGGATAGTCCTTTCAACAAATGGTGTTGGAATAACTGGAAAAATATGAAACAATATGAACCTTGACCTCTACCTAACATCGTACAGAAAAATGGACCTAATCGTGTTTGGTGAAATAACAAATTTCAGGAGAAAGTCTCAATAATTTGAAGGAGACAGATATTTCAAATAGAACATAAAAAACACCTAAATAGAAAAAAATAAGTTGGACTTCATCAAAATTAGAAGATTTTCCTCATCAAAAGCCTCCAGTAAAAATGTGAAAAAGGAAGTCACAGATTGGGATACAAAATATTCAAAATACATAGTATCTGAACAGAGGACTCCTACCCAGAGTATATAAAGAACTGAAAATCAGTAATGGTGAGACAAGCCAGTTAAGGAGCAAAAGAACAGGTACTTGGCAGAAGACAATATACAAAAGGCCAATAAGTATATAGAAAGGTTCTAACCTCATCTATCATCAAAGAAATGTGAAGTAAAACCACAGCAAGATACCACCGAATGGCTAAAATTATAAAATATGCACAATAGCTAACTGGCCGCAATTGAAAAAAAAAAACTGAGAATGCCAACCATTCATGGGAATGTGGAGTAACTGGAATTTCCCTCCACTATGTGTAGGAATGTAAAATGGTAGGACCACTCAGGAACTACTTGGTAATTTCTAGTTAAGTTAAATACATACCTACCTTATCATTTAGCAGTTTCATTCTTAGATATATACTCAAGAGAAATGGATGTTCATAGCAGTTTTATTCATAACAGCACCAAACCGTAAACAATCAAATTTCCATCCAGGAGAATGGATAATCCATATAGTCAGACAGTGGAATATTTCTCATAAAAAAGAATGCCTTATTAATTCATTCAACAACCTAGATGAATCTCAGAAGCATTATGCTGAGAAAAATAAACCAGACAGCATACTATATAATCATATTTATATGAAGACCAATTATAGGCAAAACCAGCCTATCCTGAGTCGGAACCACACCTGCTCAGTGTAGGGGGAGGGGATTCCAAGACCTGGAAAAGGGACAGGAGGGAATTTTCTGGGATGGTTAAAATGTCTTGTATTTTGATCTGGGTGATGGTATATATCTGTATACATTTGTCAACATTCCTTCAGCTGTATATATTTTAAGATAATGTGATTTTACTACATGTAAAGTATATCTTAATAAAATATTATTATAAAATAAACTATAAATAAAATGGTGTTCACTTCAAATTTATGCTGTTCCATTGAATAATTGTTAGTGCTGGTTAAATGTGACTTATCAACTAACTTTTTTCATTTATTAATTATCTTCTGTGTCTGAAAAGAGAGCTGGTGTAAGATAAATGCTTCCCTTCCAAGAAAAACAAAACAAACAGTACTGTAATTACATATCATGGCAGCAGGGTTAGGCATCTTTGATTAATTTCAGAAATTATTTTTTAAATTGACAATGGTAACTAACTAATTTGATATGGTAACAGTCTGCCATTTTGGATGGGAAATACATATTTAAAATAATCTAGAATGATTATGTTACCTGAGAAATAATTTTATAAATGCATGTATAACTATCAGTACAAAAAATATCATAAATTTCAGAGTATCCTGATTTTAGAATGAATCTATTGCTCTGAATCACATGTTCAGATATAAATCATAACTGTTTGTAACATGGGGAAAAAATAAAGCTCAAATATTCTAGATCACAGTCACAGCCATATAAAACATCAAATTGGAAAGTTGTGGTATGTGAGCTTTCTATACGTATTATGTATTTTTGAAATCTGTTTAGATGTTTTTTAAGCGTCTCTTAACTTCCTTTCATCTAAATAAAGAGATGTTCCTTCTTTCAATACCAAGCAAGCAAAAACATATTATGTAAACATTTTCTTTAGAAAAGAACATGCAGTTTAACCACAGAATTTTGGAAAATGTATCCATTAATAAGATACAAACAGTGTGCCCTATAGAAACCTAGTATTTGAAAGTGGGTATTTGTAATAGCTGTTTCAGATATGGTTTTTCAACTCGTGAAAGGGCAGTCATTCCTTTGTTTACCAGCATGCACGAATGCGTTCCCTCCCAGTGTTTTACTCACTCACCAGTGTCATGCTGATTCTCTCTTCTCACCACCTAAATAGATAGCTCGGTGTGCATTCATGTGCTTTTCCATCCCCTCACCCCCAACCCCATGCCAGTAAAGTCACAGTCCAGAGGAAAATGTTTACTTTTAGCTCTAAAATACTTTTTGACATTAAAAAAATATTTGCTGCAGAAAATTTTTTTTCTCATCTTCCTCTTTAAAAAACAAATTTTAGAAGCCCTGGCTGGTGTAGCTCAGTGGAGTGCGGACCTGGGAACCAGAGGGTCACTGGTTTGATTCCCAGTCAAGACACATGCACAGGTTGCAGGCCACATCTCCAGTAGGGGGCACACAAGAGGCAACCACACATTGATGTTTCTCTCCCTCTCTCCTTCCCTTCCCTCGCTCTGAAAATAAATAAATAAAATCTTTTAAAAAATGTTAGACATTTGGGACAGAAAATAATGAATAGAATCAATCTGATTCCTAGAAAGAAAAAAGGTAGCAAATGGATGAAGCCATTACAATAAGCCCTCAGTGCTTCCATTCATGCCTCAAAGCCCGAGGATCACCTCCGCTTTCTCATTCAATTCTCTGTCAGATTTTATACATTGTTTTTATCCCATGGTGCATTAGAAAGCTCTTGTGGTGCACCCCCAGTCCTCTCAGCCCTTTACTCCGGCAACCAGTGTCACTCAGTGAGCTGACAGCACCTTGCCTGGCTGTGCCGGATGTCCCCTGCTCCCTGCCAGGACTTTGCTGCTGCCTCAGCTGTGCCGGCCACCCTCAGAAACCCACTTAGCCATTCTCACTCATCAGCTTCCCAGGATGTGTGACAGACTTGACCAAGAAGGACAGGAGTCAGTGGGTACTTACTTCTGTCTTTCGTTCCTTGGATGGACAATTCTGAGGTCCCGTCCACATCGCTCCTTGGAGAGTCCCTAAAGGGATCACACCCTAGTTGCCTATCGCAGTGGTCAACTAATAACATGCCTTATTTTACCTTTTCCTCATTTCCTGTTTTCCTCTTCATAGTTCCTCACTCCTGTTTGGAAGGATTCAACCAAAATCAACCTACTGTGAACCCTTGTCGCAGGTTCTACAAATAAAAATAATGTGGAAGAAAAAAGGTGTTTATAAGCCCTTCACTTTTATGGGTATATACAGTCTCAGAGGAGATGAGTGTTCAAACCACTCCTTATTAAGCCACTTGCAAAGACAGTCACATTTTTTCCCCAGGCCCCTCTTGGGCATCATTTATTGCAGCAATGTCACTGTCATTGAAGCATGTGGACCTTGGTGGACTGGTGGCCAATCTGATGCCAATGTCTTAGTATTTATCATGAACAGGGAATGAGTCAGAGTGCAGTAGAAGATAAGAGAGGAAGAAAACCCAGGCTGCCTCTTACAATAAATGCTTTTCCTAACTTATTTTTTGTGAAAGATCAAAAGTCAAGCTTTAGAAGATAGGACAACTTTGGCAAACAAACTTCACACTCTTGAATAACTTGCAATAACTATAATGGCTTTTTATCTCTATTTATTAGAAACTGAAGTAATTTAGCAGTAATTTATTCTAAATGATTTTATAGTCTGCTTGTGCAGAGAACCTAAAGGTTGTGAATGTCTGCTTCCCTGTCTTTAATATTTTATTGTTTGTAACAGTGACAATACATCTTTTTTTTTTCCTTTCTGAAAAGACTGTTTTCTTCTGAAGGGAATGAAGTGGAATGATTTATATCAGTGACCTTTCAAGCTGCAGGTTGCAAATCCATTAGGAAGTAGATTATGGAATCTATATAGTGTCCTGTATTTTCTGCGCATTACATCTGAAGCTTGGTTATAGTCAGGTTCAATTTTGGTAAGAGTATCTTGTGGATGGTACTGTATTCTTCTATCAGGAGATGCATAATGCCCGGTTGTCTCCTTTTTGTGATGTTAGAAGTCATTGATGAGCATTGCCTAAATCCATGAATTCATTAGGGCGTGCAGTATGTCAATAATCCCATTTTCTCCTTCCGTATTTCTTAGCTGGAATACTTATATAAAAATCTTCCCAAGTCAACTAATTTGATACCAAGAAGCACCGTTTTTACAGGAAAAATGCTGATTCTTTTATTTAGCTTTCTGAATAATTGGTTTTCTAGCCATCTCCAAAGATGGCCAATGAGATTTTTAAAAGTATCTTTATGAACTCATTGATTTAAAAAGACCTTAAATCTTTAGGAACTCATTGATTTAAAAAGACTTTGTGTGTATCAGCCAATCCATTGCAGTTTTCTCATTGATGGTCAAAGTGCTCCATCCTTGGCCAAAGGGATTCTTTTTAGGTTAGCTCCTAAAGCATTTAACTTGCCAGTTGTGTTTAGTAGCTTGTTTGCTTTCTGAATGACAGAATGTTCCAGGCTTATCTCGAATATTGCCCGCTGTACACAGAGCTCGCCATCTCTCCAGTAAGTCTTGGTTTCTCTCAGTGGCAAATGATCTTTAGAGACCACTGTTTGGACACTAGGAATGCCCATTGCTAATGAGTTGGGTACATGTTTTCTAGTCCTTTTGAAGAGAAAATACATCGTGATTTCATATTGATACTTCCTACTTATTTTCATCATCTTACTCTATTTCCCTTCTAACATGACCCAAATTGGTGTTCATTGATTTCAACGTGATTTCTCCTTTGCTTTTCCTCATAACACACACACAGACTGAATAAAAAACACCATCAACAATAATGTGAGTACTGAAAAAAGTTGAAAGGACATATCATTTTTGTTTCCGTAGTTCTTTTTGACTTTAAAGTATACCCTACGAAGGATATATAACCAAATTGCTGTGATGGAGCCTCTATCCTGAGTGTAGTCTCTGTCCATGTACTGGGCCACCAGACTCCATACACCGTAAGATTCACTGGTTTCATTCCCCTTTCACTTTGGGGGATTTAAAAAAATTTAAGATAATTTTACATGTGAGGTTCCAGATTCAAGCCTACAAATCAAGATATACTTAGGAGAAGGCTGGCTTCCTTTCCAGTCTCCTCTAACATATCATCTACCTTCCCTATAGATAATCACTAACAAAATTTATAGTTCATGCGTCCATTTTTTAATATAAGCAATATGTACAGGGTGGGGCAAAAGTAGGTTTATAGGTGTGAGTGTGTGAAACACAGAGGTTATTCTTTTATAGTTCTGCATTGTAATTCTTGTATTGTTTTACATACTGACAACTATAAACCTACTTTTGCTCTACCCTGTATAAATAGTTATATGCTCTTTCATCTGAGATAGAAACGTTAGCATACGAGATCTAACGGAAAGAATTTCACTGTCAAATTAAACTGTCATGAATAAAGGATCTTATTTAGATTTCCTAATAATTTTAAGGATACAAAACAATCAAAAGTCTGAGGCACTAGTCCATCCTTTATGGCTCCCTTGGTCCTTCTTTCTGCATTGGACACTGCCTCTGGTTTAGGGTAGTAAATGCGGTCTATCAATGAGGTTTTGGAGTGATGTCACATAGCAAGAGGTGGGGGTTAAGTTATGAAATATCCCCATTTAATATTTAGATTGGCTGTGGGCTTACATGACATTTTCCTGAGGGTTGTGCCTTGTAAATCCATAGCTTCCAGGGACGATTTTGCTACAAGAATTCCATAGATAAGAACACTCCTGCTAACAAAGATCTTTAGCTGAAGTAACATATTTACAAGAAGATTAGACTGGGATACCTGTCTTTTTTTCCCCCTGGAGGATATTTCCTTGGTAATTGGAAACATACCACAGGGCAGTAGCTTTAATTCCTCTCTCCCTGGACCACCTCCTGAACTTAGTCAATATCTTTGCCACATAGCTGGCATCTTTTTTATTATTTCTTTCACCCATTTCTTTGATATTTATACAAAACAGCATTAACTCCACTGACCACCAGGATTTGCACCTTTTATCAGGGAGTAAGAATTTGCTCTCTAAAATACCTAAAATTCTTTAGGGGTATTTTGCTATTCTTTTGCTGACTCAGTTACTCTTTTTCTCCTTTATTCACAATTATTTGAAACATTTCATAATGTGTCGATGGAAGCATTTAACTTGAATATATAATTTTTCTAAGCCAAATCCACTGTCTTCTCTGGCCAATCATGTTTTATAAGTATTGAATCTATTGGAAGATTGAATTCAGCTTCCCCAAATATTTTCTCATCCTAGGGGATCATTGTTTACATAGATCTTGCTTTTTATGTAATTGTACAAATAGACTTAAAAATCCTTGGTACCCTGTGTAACTGTTGACAATAGATTAAAGTGATGTTTGGCATCACTTTGTCCATCAGTCCAGTCCTTCCTAACAGAAATGGCTTCTCATATACCGTGTCTCCTATTACAGGGGTGGTGCCCAGAGTCCATCATTCAGTAAAGTCTGGGACTCATTGGGTTTGTTCCAGATGTTGCAGTAAGTTTTTAACAGGTGTCATTATGGAACACCTGCCCCTGCTAGGGAAGACGCAGGTTGTTACTGTATCTGAAACTGCGTACCTGCTGGTTGCAAGAACCCGGGTAACTGGCTCTGGAATCTGATCAAGGCATCTGTCTTAGCCTTCCCATGTCCTTTCTGAGCTGGAAACTGGACTTTGTTTTGGGGAATATCCACATGGCCCGCTTTAATTTTTCTTAATTCTCAATGAGTTTTCCTTAATCGAGTGCCACATGAGGGTATTCTCTATTGTCTAGTGACAGAAGACCCATTTGCTATTGACTACAGCCCAAAGGCTGTAAATATCTAAATGCTCCTCTGAGATCAGGAGCCTAATTCTTCTCCCACTGCTAAATTAGCAGCTCTCGACTCTGCCAAATTTGTACACATGCCTTTCTTTCTCCCTTCAAGGTTTTTTCCTCTCAGTAAAGCACATAGCTGCCAATTTCCAAGCCGTAACATGGCCCAAAAGCCAGGAACTCCCATCACAGAATCAGGCAGCTGCTCTGTCTTGGCTGGGAAAGAATCACAGGGCTTGGACCACAGCAGTGCAGGGACGGCAGATCCTTGGAGGGCTCTCTCAGTGTCTCGATGAGCAATGTGCTCCTGCGTGCAGCACCCTTCCCAAGAACTTCCTGCCTTTTACAGCCTCTTCCGTGTGGAATATTCTCTAGTGTCGCCCCTTCCCCATCCAGTGTCTCTCTGACATCACGCAAGGCAGGAATAATACCTAAGCCTCAGAATTATTTGATGCGGTTTTAATCAACTTCCAGGAACAAGCTAGCAACTGTCTTTCAAATGGGCTTTAATGAGCAGCTGCCTTAGTTTTCATGTCCAAAATCCAAGAGGTCTTTGCTGACTAGCCCTATTGGGTTTCTCCCTGAGGCTTCCCATCTGCATATATTCTTGGGGGCAGATACTCGGAGCACTTGCATCATGAGGTATTCATGGGGTTCCTTGTACAACCATTCTTTATACATCTTTTTTAAAAAAATTATTTATTGTTCAATTACAGTTGTCTGCATTCCACCCCCCCCCATCTTTTAATGCTTACTTCTACTTAGAACCCCACTTCCTAATAGGACTTACTTTTGATGAGTTTGTGATAGGGGCTAACAGTGTTCTTACAGGAGTGGCGTGTTTTTGCCAGAACTCCAGCTGCCCTCTTAGCAGTGAGGGTCTTACTCATTGGAAGGGTCTGTGAGAGGAAAGAACTTATTTCTCACAGTTGGAGGAATGTCTCTGGTTGCTCCAGGAATTTCTCAGATTGGCTTGGACTTGATTTTTAGCTGGATTTATCAACTGTCCTTTATTTGTTGTAAGAGTGTGGATTCAGCCAGTTCCAAGGATTTCTCATTTCGCATGACCAATTAAACGCGATTGTGACGGAAATGAAATGGGCAGTGCCAGGCGAGGTTGCACCACAGGTGCCAGAAGTCCTGCTGGGCTACCAGATTCCATCACCTGCTGGTACCGTATGGTAACGATTGTTTGTGTCAATTTAATTATCGGGGGTGAGGCTTCAGGTCATGTGGCTGTTGGGACATCGAAATAGTGGCAATGGCCCCAGCAATTTCCCAGTTAATTGGCGTCCTCTCCTTAGCTCGGTCCAGGAAGACTGGCCATGAGCGTACTGGCAAAATGCGAATCGCCTACTGCCTGGCCGTTTTCCCAGATGGGGTTGTCCAGTGACCCCATCTTCTCTGCCTTATCCTCTGCTCTATGTCATTGCCCCGTTTCCCTTCCTTCTCTCCCATTTGTAGCAGAGCTTATTGTTTTAGGCTGCTTCTATCTGAGTGGAGAGGGTGGCTAGGGAGAGGGGGAAAACACCCCCCAAATTTGCTTTGGGGGTTCAGGATGTCAAGGCAGGATTCTTCTATTCTTGCAAATTCTGATGTTCTGAAACAAAAAGTCAGTCTTCTTTTAATAAAAAAAATAATGAATTTGAAATAATCATGATATTCATTAACACTTACATTTTCCTTATGTAGTGTTAATTTTTTTTAAACTTTGGCAACTCTTAATTTATATACCATTACACTTGAATAGGGGCAGGGGAGAATCTTGCTGTCTTGGAGAACGTTTATTCCATTGTTGCGTAGCCCACATTTAGCTTCTATACATTAATCACATTTGCAGTGAGGCAAACACAAAGTGTTCGAGGGGCAGCCAGACCTCATGCATCAGGGATAAGCTGGTGGCCCTCGAGAGTGCGGAGGGTGCATGAGTATACTGTGCATTGCTTGCTATTTTTTTTTAATTAATGCCTTTGAAGTAGCTCTAACAATGCAGAGCAGATGATTATATCTCCCTTAAATTTTGCTTCTTTCCTCCCCTCCAATGAGCTCCATGGCTCAGGTCATAAAGTATTCCACTGCCTATTCCCGAAAATTTACTTTAACTGGTAATTCCAGTGGGATAGGCCAAAGTCAGTGCCTCGCAGTTTTATCTCTTGAAACTTTAACAGCACAGTAGTCCTGTGCCTGTAGCTGAAGAAATAATGGAATTCTAAATAGTTACCCAACAATTTGGTTCAGAAATACAACTATGGATACCAAACAAATCCATCCTGATTTAATGAGGAATGATAGATGCCTTTACATACGTGGCAGAAGTCTTTGTTCAAAATGTGCTAATACACATATGAATTTAAGTAACTTCGATAGTTATCCCACCCGAGTACTGCCAATTCGCTTTATTTATTTATTTACTTTTATTTTTTGTTTGTTTGTTTATAATTTAAACCTTGGATGTTGGACTCGCAGCATCAGTAATTCCTGAAATGGCATTTAGAGCCATTTGGCCACAGTGGTTTTCTAGGACATTGTTTCTTACTGCTTTTTGCCACTAGATGGAAGAAGCAGGTTAACAAAATAATATTTTTGGTGCTTTATTCGACTCTCCCCAGAAACAATCACAAGACTATGTATGAAATAATGACAGTCTCAATATTCTTTTACTTACACATTTTTACTGAAGTATTTCTTTTCATATGAATACTAGATCTGAACACTGTAGTTTCTTGGTTTTTTTGGGGGGGGGGTAGACATTCATTTTCTTTTCATTATTTTAAAGTCCTGGGACTTTCAAAAGTAACCAAGAAAGGAAATACTTGTCCGCTGGAAAAAGAGAAAAATTAAATAAAAGTGTTGGTAACAGGTAGCCACAGACAATTCTTCATGTGCGTGCATCACTGGCCACAGAAGCACCCCCCCATAAACATCACCCCGTTAATTTAAGTATTCTCTCATGCCACAAGTGCTTACTGAGCAGTTGGCACATCGAAGACACCAGGTGCTGAGAAACGCACAGAGGGTGACTCAGACAGCAACCATTTATGAGTTTTACATTCTACAAGAGGGCTAAGCAAGAGGTAAGCCATGTGCATTTAGAATAAAGTAGAAATGAGTACATATCAGAAATACCGATGCAATATTTTGGACATACAGAGTAGGTGGGGAGAATGTGTTTGGGGTATGACTTTCATCTGAGGAAAATCAGAGACCTCTTCATGAGGAAACTGGAATGAAAATGGATCCTTGAATTGGGAGGGACAGAAAATGGCATTCCAGTGATACAGGCAGGCTGAGAAAAGGCACAGAGACAGGAAACAGCCGTCAAAAATGTTTAAATATGAAAGGACAGTGCATTTAAAAGAGCAGTAAAAGTTTATGTAGGACATTTTAATTTGTATTTTTTCATGCTATTCATTTTTTTTTGCTTTTCTCTTTTTTAACTTCATTTTTTCCATTACAGATGACATTCAACATTATTTTGTATTAGTTTCAGGTATACAGCATAGTGGTTAGACATTTATATAATTTAGGAGGTGATCTCCCCAATAATTCTAGTACCCAGCTGGCACCATACATAGTTATTACAATTTTATTGACTATATTCCCTGTGCTGTACCTTATATCCCTGGGACTACTTTGTAACTACCAATTTGCACTTCTTAATTTCCTCATCTTTTTCATCCAGTCCACCAACCTTCTCCCATCTGGCAACCATCAGCTTGATCTCTGTATCCATGAGTCTGTTTCTGTTTCATCTGCTTATTTTGTCCTTTAGATTCCACATGTAAGTGAAATAACATGGTATTCGTCTTTGTCTGTCTGACTTACTTCACTGAGCGTGATACCCTCTAGGTCTCTCCATGTTCATCTAGGTCACAGATGGTATGATTTCACTCTTTTTTATGGCTGAGTGTGTGTGTGTGTGTGTGTGTGTGTCTCACATCTTCTTTATCCAGTTGTCCATGGATGGGCACTTAGGTTTCTTCCATGTCTTGGCTATTGTGAATAATGCTTCAATGAACATAGAAGTGCATATATTTTTTTCAAATTAGTGTTTCACATTTCTTCAGATAAATGCCCAGAAGTAGAATTGCTGGGTCATAAGTTAGTTCTATTTTTAATTTGTTTAGGAACCTCCGTCCTGTTTTCCGGAGTGGCTGCACCAATCTTCATGCCCATCAGTAGTGCACGAGAGTCCCCTTTTCCACACCCACTCGTTGTTGGTTGGTTTACGGACAGCAGCCATTCTGACAGGTGTGAGGTGGTGTCTCACTGCGGTTTTAACTTGCACGTCTCTGATGATTAGTGACGTTAAGCATCGTTTCATATGTCTATTACCCATCTCTTTGGAAAAAGATATTCACCAATGATACATCCAATAATGTGTTAATATCCAAAATTTATAAATAACTCAATATAATTTAATACCAAAACCCCCCACACAGTCGAATTAAAAAATGGGCAGAGGACCTGAATAGACATTTCTCCAAAGAGGACATACAGGTGTCCCATAGACACATAATTTGTATTTTAAAGCAGATGAGAGGTACAGGAAGTGTCCTCACACGGCTAAAGCACCATTATTATTGTGGAGAAGAGCGGACATTCTGGAAAATTGAAGCTTCAGCTTGGAAACACATCACTCAAGATGAAATAGAAATGGGAATTCTAGCACCCATCTGTTGTCGGTGCTTTAGCAAACGGAGGCTTACCGTGCACCCGGGTCTGCAAATTGATGGGAGGCCTTCATCAGAGAATGGTAAGTCCTGCCATGTGAAAGGGGCTCGCATAGCTTCTCTTTTTCTTCATCCCTCTTACACATGTTAGAAAGGAGGCTAGCATGGTAAATGATGCCATTCGACTCCAAAGAACCAACATTTAACCTTTAGTACAACACATCACTCCTACCTTCATACGTAGTAGTCTCCTGATATGAATGACCAAGGAATTCCATTCCAGCTGCTGAAGGCAATGAGCTCGAACACCGATATTATGAGTGCTATAAAATTATCCAGCTTTTAAATCCAACTGCAGAATTTGGTTTTATGATCTCCTATGGAACTGTAGCTACAGGTTAACGAAAGGTTATGAAGTAATATTTCCTTTTTATGGTTCTAAATTCACTGCCTTGTAATTTCTCAGATCACCTTGTTCTGCAATGGGACAAGCTTTATAGCATTATAATTTATATGGTTCGATGAGGATCTTGTAGCTTTCTTCTCAAATTCAGATGCCATATTATTCCTATAGTATTATTTGGATCTAGATCATCACTATTTTAATTGCTAAAATGTATTTAGGAGTCTTTAGGTAATGTTAAGCTTTATTTTCCTATTTTGTTCTATGCCTTGCTTACAAGTAAGCTATAGTTCTAACTTAAAATTAAATATTATTTTCTATCTTAATGGGGTAAAAGTGCTATGCATTAAATCTTACTTAAATGTGGTATATAGTACATAGTATTACTAGATTATGTAGAATATACTTACTTTTATGTAGAATATATATACACTTTTATATAATTTCAAATGAATACATTCAGATTATAAGCATCTCACATTTTTATTCTATAAAATCTTTGTATCAATAGCTTAATTTCTGCCAGTTTTCCTTAATTCAAAATAGTAATCCCATGATTTTAATATATATAAAATATTAGTCATGTTTCTATCTCATTAGACAAAACTAATTATTTTTTCTTGCTGATCCTTCATACACAGTACTTTATAAAACATAAGGTAATCCCCCTATAAGGAGAATGATATTGGTTTGATTTTATAACTTTTCTGCCCATATAATTAACCTTTAAAAATATGACACAACAGTTGTAGTAGATATGAAAAAAAAGATAACCTCAAATGTGTTTGTCAAAAGGATAAAGAGTGCCCCAGAAGCCTATGTACATTGTTGGCTTTCGTTTAGGGCTGTGTGCTCATAGGCAACGTAGAGGATGGAAGCACTAACTTGGAAAGACCTGGGCCAACATTTTAAGCCCTCTAACTGAAGAAATGATATTCATGGAGTTTTTAGCTCAGTTACCCAGATTCTGTATTTACACTGATACAATTGACTCAGCATAATTGCATAACTCTCTAACTCTTTGCACTTACAAATGCAGGTAGAAAAATCTGGAAATAAAATTATCTATTGAGATACAACCCAGCCCTAACTTCAGTGCAGCGTGATTTCCCATTATTATCACTTAAAAATCATTGGCAATTTTCCTACAGAAACCTTTAAAAAAGAAATCTATCAAAAAAAGTTTATAAAAACTAAACAAACATGTTTATTAAGAATGCTATCTCCTTTTTATTGACTTTTAGGAGTTTATTTCTTCCAGTTTACAAAATTTTAGTTTTGCCTTTCAGGAGCATTTGGGGCCAAATAACATCTCTCTGTTACTGCAGGCGACAGGATATTTCTTTGTGGAAACCTGATTAAGACAAAACAAAACAAAACGAAACGAAACTCATCAGGCAAAGTTCTGTGTAGTGTTAGCATCAAATAGGAATTCCACAACCCTAACAGGAAGGAGGCATTTTGGTAAACATCACGCTCTTTTAGAAAGGGGTTGACATCATATTTACACTAGCGGTGGAGCGTAAGGATACCCAAAACTGTTGTGTAGGGTGTTACGGGGATTTTGTTTTGTTTCGTTTTTGCATTTAAGTTTTTCTTTATGTACAAACTGGATTTCATAGTATAGACAGCTCCCTTAAGAAGTTTTATACCAGAGAACATCTGAATACTAGAAGAAAAAATATGTGCTTCTTGTCCAAATTAGTGTTATTTTGGTCCATAAATTTTCTTGTTGGCATTTAGTATTTCTAAACCATATAACAAAACAACTAAAATTTCCTACAAAATAAGATTATTTTGGCAGTTTGAATTTTTACTAAAGATGGTACTTTGACTAAAATTTATAAGTTGCCAGAGAATGCCTTTGACCATTTGCAGATACTAGAAAGACCATAACCTAGGTATAAAGAAAGGAAAAAAAAAACCTCCACATAATACAACTTAAAATTTTTCCTCCAATTCTTTTTTTTGTAAGCAAAAGTCACTCAGCAAAACATAAATTGAGAATATTTAGGAGCAAAGAACAATCATAGTACTGAATGTATGGAGTTTTAAACTTTTGTGCAGATAAATTTCTTTTGCTTTTGTGATGGTATAGTTGTCTAAATGGCTGTTTAAATGTATTGCATTCAGAGTTTACAGTAATTTTTTTCTTGGCTCTAAATGTTTTTTTTTCATTCAGTAAGAGTCATGTTGGTTGATTTTCTTTACATAATGAGAAATGAATCATGGAGGGTGCTTGAGTGTGTCTAGCACTAGGAGATTCAAGAAGTATGTTGTAGAGAGGAAATAAAGAGTTCCATTGTTATTGAATTGAGTTCAATTATATTCTTGAAGATCCTTTTCTCTTCAAGACATTTCACAACAGTCATTTAAAATAAAGACTATAACCTTGAAAATAAAAGCACACCAGTGTAGTGAGGAGAAATTGGGATCGAAAAATAAATTTTGAATAAGACTTCACATTTTCTGGAGAATATTTGTTCTTTCTAGGCATCCTCCGGAGTGATTAAACCTCATTAGTAAATTCTCTGCTTAAAGCCCCACAGGGGTTGAACTTGGCCGCAGCATGAACGCTAGTGTTAACCTGCAGGGTCTGCACTGCTTCCACCAACAAGCCCTCTCTCCCACCCCCGCACCTCTCTCTGCACCTCCGCTGGGAACATTGTGCTGCTTATAGCTGCTCTGCCCTCTCCTTCAGCTCTTTACCCTTCTTCTCTTACGAGGCTCTGTGCTTTCGTTCTTGCCATTCCCTCCATTTATACCACACTCCTTTCCTCTCCTGTTCTGTTCCTAAATGTCTGCCAACGGTAAATTCTGTGAAGCCTTTGCATGCTGGCCCCGCCTCCACTTCCCAGGGCAGGGCTAGAGGCCCAGTGCCCCCTGCTTCCTACAGCTTTCCCGGTGGTGTTCACGCTGTCTTTCCACTGGATTGTGAGTCCCCTGAGGGCAAGGGGAATGTCTTGTTTTTGTAGTTCTGTCATCCAGCACAGATAAGGTGGTGGTGGTGGTGGTGCCCAAGATTTATTTTATAATAACAAAATTCTTATACATGTGTGTCTTTTCGATGATACATATCTTTTTCATGAGATGAATTATTTCAGTATATTCACTGCATTCTAATGTGGTTTATTACACAGCATGAGTTCGGCAAATAGATAACTGATACAAATCTGCAAAATACCCCCCACCCCGGTTTTCTTTCTTTTTTTGTTTTTCCTTTTTTAAAAAACACTCTTTGATCCTCATAACCCTTAAAATCAAGTGGTTGACACTTAATAAGCATTTAATGGATACCTAGGTAAGAACAGTATTCTAATACTTTTTGTGGATTTGGGGGAAATACATACAGGTCAGACTCAAGTATGGAATGTGAACAGTAAATGCGGACAAATTGATGTCATTATTTTCAGTTCTCAAAAAGCTTGCAATTAAAGTAGGCAAAATAAACATCTAAAATAAACTGTCCAAAATACTTAACATATGTATTTTCCTTTCATGTGCAGCTCAAGTCCCAAGAGATATTTTCTGACTCCTCCAACCCACACTTATGTGCATGCTTCTTTTCCTTTTCTGGGTTGTCCAATCGTGGTCCAAATCTGTGCTTAATTGTTTGTAAAGATTATATGCTCTTTTAGGGTAGGGGTTACGTCTTCTACTTCTTTGACCTTTCTCTGCAGGACCTAGTGAGAAGCTGCACACATAGTATGTCCTCAAAAATTCTTTGTGGAATGAATAAAAGCAATTTCACATCATTAAACCTTATAAATACCACATAAATAAATGTACCTGTGTATTAAGTCATGAAAACCAATTCCTTAAATACTTTTTTTTTGTACAAATTTTGCTATGGGTGAAATTAACACAAAGGAGTTTTACTGCAATGAATAGAATTTCCTAAAATGTAATGAGGCATTGATTGCCTTGGGGATATTAGTAAGAAGTGTTATTTCAGTTTAATTTGATCAAAGCCAGGGGAGCAAGAAACACATCGCTCTACTTATCTCATGATATTTGCTCTTCTGTCCCATTTTGATAGTTGGACTATGGAATTCTCAAGTCGTGGGACAGTTCACCCGTGCTGCACAGGGCTGGGGCTGCCAAGTTTAAATGTGGGGTTCAAGACTGACTGATGACCTCAATGCTCTTTCTCTGATGATCCCCCACCACCACCAGGGGATGAAGAACAGCCTTTCCATGGGCTCTTGGAGTATGAAGGTGAGAAATTTTCTGTTTTCAGTGCCAAGGCTGAGAGAAAAAAAGGGTACATGTCCTGATATGTGGCAGTGTCCGCTTGCAATGTCAATTCATCCTCTCCGAGTTTCCAAGGGTCTCATGCTCCTCCGAGTATCTGAACATTCCATGGCATGGAAAGCTTGGGTAAAAAACTGTGTGACCTGGACTTGAAAGGTTTTGGAGTTAACGGTCTCTATCTGATGGGTACTTAAGACAATTATTTATGAATCAGTATTAATTAGCAATTTATGTGAAAATGTTAGTCCAAGGAATAAGTATAGGTAATTGTTTTATTTCAGGTGTTGAGTGATATTTGCAAAGCAGGCATCATTGAATTCAAATTCAGTGTTCTTTAAGTTCTAGGAACTATAAAAACTGTACCCTTTTTTATTTTATAGTAGTACTGTGATACTTATTTCTAAAATTTTAGCTACATATTTTGAGAAAGATTTTTTCCCCAGATGTTGTTTTTGTAACGTATAGGTTACATTGAGTAATTTAGGGAAAATAGGTGACCTTTTCATGGCATCACAGGATGTTGGAGCTCTGCCTGTGAGGGATCTAGTAGTCTAGCCACCTCAGACACCCTTGTGTCTACATCCGAGGACTCTTGCTTCAAGTTCAGAATCTTCCAGTACGTGTTGTTCTATTTAAAACGTCCGTTTCTCAGGCTACTGGAATTTAATGAGTAGGAACTCTTTCTGTGCACTCTCACGTGGGACATATTTGCAACTCGGTGGGGGACGTGAAAGCCTGACTGTGTTCCTTCTTCACCCCGAACTGTTCCCATCCGAATCTCGGAGTCTCCTTGTACACACGCATTTTCATTTCTGAATTTCCAGTTTTTGTTAAGTTATTCTCCAAGTTACCAGCCTCAAGATCCTGGTATCATTGACTTCTTTACCCGCCACCCCCAACCCTTTCCCCCAGAAACCCCCAGGTATCAGATCCTGTTGATTCTCCTTCGGGGACACCCCTTGAATATGTCCCGTCATTTCCACCCTTGGTGCTGCTTCTTGAGGACCCTGCGCACTGTGATAATCCACTTTCAGATGCTGTTCCTGCTGCCCGGGCCTCCCTGGTGCTGCTTTTCCTGCACGCGGCGGCCTGGCTGGCTCTCCTTAGATGCCACCTGGATTAGCCGTATTTTGCTGTGTAGAATGCATGCTGTTTTGCCCAAATTTTTGAGGGGAAAATAAGGAGGCACATTATACATGGGGATTGCCTGAAATACCTTGTATCTGTTCTTGTATTTTGTAATTGTTACCTAAAATTTCTTGTACCATCATACGTTCAAAAATAAATACTAAAATTACTTTATAATCCAAAAAACAAGCATCTAAATATAAACAAACAAATACATTAATTAATTAAAATGAAAGATTTTTTCCTGAAAGTTTGGGCGGAAACGTGGGTGCGCATCATGCACAGCAAAGTAGAGTGTGTCTCTCTGTGGTTCTCCAAGGCGGTGAGGGCCCCAAGGGAAAGGGAGAGGCCTGGCGGAGAGAAGTGCCCGGGGCCCCTGACGTCTCTGCCTCCCTGGTACACTCATCACATAATTCTTCAATGAAAATCCTCGTGGGCTTCTCCCGTTTTCTTCTGTTCCATCTGGGACCCTGCCTTTGGACACATTTTCTGGACTACTGACTGGAAAATGAATGTTTATAAGCTAAGTTTCGCCATGCACCAGGAGCTACTAAAATATGTTGTCGGGAGATAAGGTTGAAGTTATTTGAATTGTAGTTTCTTCTGTTAACAATATTTCTCTTGGGTCGTCCCAAGACTAATAAGAAAATTGAATTTATCATTTTGGGTTTTTCATCTTCTTATGCGGTAAGACTTTTCTGTGTGTCTAACAGATATGCTTCATTAACTCACCACATTTATGGCCAATTTGAAGATTTCATTATTTATATTATAAAGGTAGGCATTTTACTGTATGTAGTTGTTGCCTATGTCATGTAATTGAACTTGTCTTTCTAAGGCAGGTTCTGGGGTGTTCAGTCCATGGCCCACAGGCCTCATGCAGCCCAGGTTGGCTATGCATGTGGCCCAACACAAAATTGTAAATTTACTTAAAACCTATTTGTGCTCATCAGTTTTTGTTAGCATTTGTGTATTTAACATGTGGCCCAAGACAACTCTTCTTCCAGTGTGGCCCAGAGATGCCAAAAGTTTGGGCTCCCCGATACTAGATTATCTTGATATGTAAGAAGTCTTGCTTCATTTAATCTTACTAGAGCATTCTTCCAGGTCATTTGGAATTTTTGAAGTAAATGTTTGTAACAGACAATGAAATCATTTTAGTGTAAAAATGTCTTGATTACAGATTCATTTATTATACACCTTTTTTTTGAGTGCTTCCTGTGTTATAGGCACTGTTTTAGGCAGAGGAGATGCAGTAAAGGAAAAAAAGAGGCAACGGTCCTTTCCTGAGGGAACTTTATTTGATGACTTATAGTTCACAGATTATAATGTGACTGGTTGTATTATTGGAGTTATTTTATAGCCGTTATGTGATTGACTTATAAATAACATGCATTGAGGTTGTAGTATAGGACAGGCTGTGCTGGCCACATCGCACACATGAACTTGTTCAATCTTTACCTGGGAGGGAAGTGTTATTAATTATTATTGTTTTGCCCATTTCATAGGTGAGGAAACCAAGGTATACTAAATAGCAGAGCAGGGATTCAAACACAGACTCATCTGACCGGGAAGTCCTCATGTTAGCCACAGCACTGTGTTACTTCTAGTACCTAGAGTGTTGGTAGGAACACAGTAGGACCTCAATAAACAATCATTGAATGAATGTATTTCTGAGCCTCATGACAGTGATGTCGTTTTAGGTACTAGAGACAGTGGAGAGAGGAGTGTGACAGAGTCCTTTACCTTAGTTGCTGTAATTAAACTTATTAATAAATTGAAGGGAGCATTAACTAAGAGGTTGGTAGACTGTCAGAATCTTGGGGAGGTATAAATATAAGTATGGCAAAAGTCAACAGACATCATGTTATAAATTAGGGTAGTAAATTACTCCATGATTGTAACATAAATCAATCAAGCAGTCTGAAGCTGCTATTATAAATGAAGAATGAAAGGAATTTTAAGTTTCAATCAGATTAATCTCAAAACTATGAGACAATTTTATTTCTATACTCTGAATCTAGAGCTAGTCTTCTAGATTTTCAAACATATTTGTTTAAAAGATGTGGTTATTTGATTTTAAAGGGTAGTGACATGTGAAACTTGGTATTGTTTAAAAATGATAAGTAAAGCACATTTGTTATATCCTAGTGACTCAGAATGTACTTCCTTGTAATCTACTCCTTGGTTACAAATTATTTGGTTTAGAAGGTTGCCTTTTCTTTACTTCTTCCTCTTCTTTGCCTCATTCTCTCTGACCCTTTTCTCCTACTTCCTACTTTCTCTCCCGTCTCCGAATTTCCTACCTGGCATGAGATTTTAAGACTTCTGTTCAGCTAGACTTCAGGTGATTCTCAATGATGATCTATGGTTTAGTTGTAATTTTGATGTGCTTGTAGGAGGATGCAGGTACAGCATGTAACTATGGGGTTGGCCAAAAAGTGCGTTCATTTTTTCTGCAAAATGAATGAACATTTTTTGTTTTCGCCAATAACTTTATTGATTTGAGTATTTTTAGTATATTGACTATCTCCTGCTTTTGGCTTCTAGTGGGCAGAGGCCAGGGGTGCTCTAAATATCTTCCAATAGATAAGACGGCCCACGACAAAGAATTATTGGGCCAAAATATCAGTAGTACCAAGAAATTTCACAAACCACTTCTGACACATTTGATCAGTCACAGCACCTTCTCCATATACTGCACAAATCTTTTTATATGTTTCAGTTGCATTTTTACCTTTCGTGAAATAATAAAGCATGATACTCTAAAAATGTTACATATCTTCTTCCATCTTCAATATTAAAATGGCTGCACAAAAATTCACCCATTTTGATGTTTTTTTAAGTCACACTGACACAACAGCTGTCACGATAAATCTAACAAAATTGTTTTGAATGAAATTAAAGACAACTAAGCACTACTAGAGCCATTGTATGGGAATGGAAAAAACTAAGTGAACTTTTTGGCTAACCCAATATTTCGTCATCTTTACCAGAAGTCTGGTAATTAATTTCCACTATTAATAGAAATAGAGCTGAAAATTTAGATGAAGTTTAGATTTATGGACAATATTTAACATGTCTTTAATATCCTTTTTTAAAATATTGAAGAAATATCATATAATCTACACAAATGGAAAAAAAACCCAAACCTTATACTTATGTGAATGCAGGTGTCCTGTGTCCCAGCATCTCTCCTTAGCTTTAATCAGTTAGGCAACCTGCACTTTTCTGAGAATGAGCTGCTCGAAAATCATGAATAAGACTAGATAAAAATGAGAACTGGATGACACTTAATTTGCAAATTCCTGAACTTCTGGTGTAATTCCCACCCCATCGTCATTCTCTCTTTGTTCACTTAGGCACAGACAGCACTTCGTACTTTCTCCAATGGGGACGCACTTGCAGTGGGCACTACAAATTTTCACTCAATTGAATCAACCATTTGTTATTTGCAATACAGTGACTGGTTTATTTTCTTCTCCAAAGTTGTAGGGAAAGGAAGCAAAATAAGAGAGTGAAAGGGCTTGAGTAGGACTGATGTGCACGAGGCTGTGGGAGGGTCGTTCATAAGGCTTGTTGTTTTACATGTGCTCTTGCACGTGGGTTTTAATACTGATCGCTGCTCTTCTGGGAGTACAGTTTCTGCTCAGCTCCTAAAAGGAGCCGCTGGGAATAGTGTGTACTTAGTTGGAATATCTTGTACAAACTGAGGGCACTTTCAACAAGGAAGAAGCAGAACTTTTTTTTTCCAAGTGAAATATTTCAAAACAGCTGAAAGGTACAGAAATAATGACACCCACCACCTAGATTTAACATTTGCCACCTAGACTTGACAGATGTTCAAAAATAAGTCATTATAGATATCCCCAGTGCCTATCTCTTGTCCCTTTCTCTTCCTTCTCTCATTTCCTGTTCCCATCTTTTCCAGTTTTTTCCAGTTTTGTTATTCTAAACTTTATCTGTAGCAGTCCCTTAGTATTTTTGTTTTTCTAACATATATATATCCATAAACAATTGATATATGTTGTATATTTTAAGTGTTTATGAAATGATATATTCTTAATAAATTGGGAAGAGCCATTAAGATTTTTTTTTTATACATGACAGAATCTAGGGGTAATAGAAATACTGCAACAGTCAAATCTTGCGAAGTCCTGTGTTTTGCAATGGCTCACTCATTTTAGTTGCTGTATTTTATTCTAATATATAAAATTCACATGTTCCTCAATCGATGGACAATCAGGATGCTTCCACAGATTTGTTTTAAATGCAATTTTATTATTAAAAAATATTTTTAAAATTCACGTGGTTTAACAATCTACTGGAGGACTTATGACTAAATACAGCATTCCTGTCCCATTATTCCTCACTCCAGTCTTGTTATTACAGTCACTGCTTCACAAGTTTTAGCTGCTGTTTTTTTTTGTATTTAAAGTACTGGGTTTGTGTTTTGGTGTTTTTTTTAAATCATTAAGTAAAGAAGACACAATAGTATGACATCTTTCTTTTTTTCCTAATGAAAATGCATTACGACATAAAGTTACTGTTGTAGTCTCTTTGAGGATACCTCATGTAGTATGTCCAAATAAGGCCACAGTTAGAGGTTTGATATATGAATATATGTTGGACAGTTATCCTTTGTGGGTTCCATGACTACAGGTTACAATTGTAACTTTTGTCAGCTTTTCACATGTGTGTTCTATTGTTTTCAAACTCTTCAGCAAATGTGAAAAAGGAAAAAACCTGAAACCTATTGTAAAATTGCTGACAGTGGTAGAAATCTAGGATTGAGGAGCTGAAATAATGACCTATCCATAAAAAACATAACAAACTATTGAGTTCTTTTGCAACTTCTAGAAACGAAATTCTCAGCAAGGGCCTGTCCATAGGAACAGGTGGCCTCATCGTTGAAATTCACAAAGGATTACCCACTCTGTTAGAAAGGCTGGTTTCATTTTGTTATGTTTCAGTTTTGAAGGAAGGGGAAATAATCAATAAGTGACTCAAGGTTTATTGGCTATTTTGTTTATGAAAAAGTCATGGAAGACTTTTTGAATTGGGGGACATTACTCATCTCATATTGTAAAATATTTCCAAGACTATTTTTCAAAGCAGCAGTGAGTAGAAAAATTAAGAAGGCCTATGTGTTGGCAATAGAAAAAAGAAAGAAGGTAGGAAAGAAGCTAATAACCTTTATTTTCCCCAGTGGTGAAAGAATAATTTACTCTGTCATTTGTATCCTATTGGATCATACCGGGCATAGCCCTATTTTATTTTATTTATTTTTTATTGTGGTAAGGAAAAAAAACCCATGAGATCATCCTCTTAAATTTTAAGTGTACAATACATATGGTTTACTATAGGTATAATATCATATATCAGATCTCTAGATCTTATTCATCTTGCTAAATAGAAACTTTATGCCAGTCAGTACTAAATCCCCATTTGCCATTCTCCTAGCTCTTGGCAACCAGCATTCCACGCCTGATAACATGAATATGACTATCTTAGATACCTCGTGTAAGTGGAATCACACAGGATTTGTCTTTCTCGGGTCTGCTTATTATTTCTCTCGGCACAATCAATCCCCTGAAGGTTCGCCGTGTTGCTGCATAGCGCAGAGTTTCCTTAAAAATGCCTGGACGGCACCCGCTGCGTGTATGTGCCCTGCTTTCCTTATCAGTTCATGGATGATAATTATATTGAGAGAAACAGCAAGACATACTAAATATTGATTTCTTGATGGAAATTTCTAGATCAGCACTGCCCAACAGAAATTTCTGGTGATGATGAAAAACATTCTGTATGTACACTCTTTTTAAAATGGCAGCCACTAGCTACATGTGGCTTCTGAGTACTTGAAATGTTGTTATTGCAACTGAGAAAACAAATTTTAACCTTTATTAATTTTAATTAATTCAAATTTAAATTTAAAAGGCCAGGTATGGCCAATGGTGACGATATTGGACAGTGAAGTTCTAGAGAAAGCGTCACAGAGACAGAGGTATGGCATCTTGTTTCCTTTTAGATATAATCGTATGTTTCAGTCTTTAATGTGTTTGAGAAGATATCAAAATAACTGGTATTTCAGTTACAAAAGTGCAGACGAGAGAAATGTTAGAAAAGGAATGTAGTAAAGAACCAATATATGCATTGTTTGAGAACTGTGTGATATAAAACATATTGCTGGCTAATACCATTAAATTACATATATTAAATTATGTGTGAATATACATGTATTAAGGTAATAGTTAAGATATTAACATATTCACACTAAGGTACATAATATAAAGATATACTTCTAACTTAATACCATTAAATAGAGTATGTATACACTTATGGATACATAATATATTGTTATATTTGACAAGAAATAATATATGTATTAAAGTCAACTCTAGATGAAGTAGATATCATGATATTAAAGAAAATTAAGGGATAATTTCAAATTGTGGATCAATGAAGATGAATTCAGAGTAATTAGGATATTTAGAGAGAACAGAACAGAGAGAGGAACAGAGGTGAAGACCCATTAAAACAACTCACAGGTCTCTTGGGAGACAGGATATTGCCTGATAAAAGTGTGAGGAGAGGGTGGAAAAAGGAACAAAACAATTCTTGAATTCTATCCTTTTGGATGTTTTGCATTAGGATGAAACAGAATTGACAGATGCATGCTTTCACTAATGAGAATTTAATTGTTTTGTGCAGTGTTCCGATAATGAAAATGCATTAATTGGCAGTTGATATACTTATAAAGTAAGATTAAAGGATTGAGACGGAGTTCTCTACAAGGCAGATGAAGTATGTTGGAGTCCAACAGTGTGGGTTCAAACGCTGGCTCTGGTGCTAACTTCCCTGAGACTCTGGGTGCGCGAATTATCATTTCTGACACTGAGCTTCCTTGTTTGTGAACTGGAGGGGATAAAAACAAATGAAAACCTGCACTTCAAAGGTATTTGGAGGTGATAAAATGAGATAATGAATGGCCGACACTGTACTAATGTTTCTTACATAAAGTAAGCCCTGAAATGGTAGTTAACATTAACTATTAGTTAATTAACTATTAAGGAAAGTATTTGTAGCTTAGGAGAAACAGAGCATTTCAGATTCCATGCAGTGCACTTCACGTATGGTGGCCACATTCCGACTGGGAAATTGCTCACGAGAAGGAGCTACTATGCAGACACAATGAATGAGGGTGTGAAAGGGGAAAGTGTGAATTTTATGAATTTCAAGTAAGGAGATTATTAAAGAAGATGTGAAAATTTTATTATCATTTAAACCCTTAGGAAGAGGTGGTTGAAATGGAGAAAGGCTGCTTGAAAAAATGAATATACATGGGGTGGGAGCAAGGCCAGAGTGTATGGAGAGAGTGCTTGGTTGTAGAATGCCCACATACTCTCAGGCACTCGGGAACCAGTCAGAGATAAAATAATTTATCATGGTCACTGAGATCCTGCATACAAACGGGGTCAGCTCCATAAAACACTCACCTGCAGGCTTCTTCCACACTGTAAGATGCCAACATGAAAGGAGAAAATTTTAAGCAGTGGCAGGAAACCAGAAATCAATTAGATACTTGTATATGCTTTATACCTACTGTCTAAAAAGCCTTCTCCTCATCCGTCTCCAGAGTTCTCCTAAAAGTTTTTCCTGTTTGCTTTCTGCTAGGAAAGCTCTCCCCTTGCAGCTCCCTTTTTCTAAGTGCATTTATTTCTGAAACTCATGTATGTTGGGTTTTACCAGTTGAAGTTATCTTGTTGAACAGATTTAATGCCATCTTCTCGCTGTTCTTGATTTCTATGCAGCATGTGACATGGATGATCTTTTCTTTTTCTGGAGATTATTTGCAGGATTCTCCCACTTCTCTAATTAGTCCTTTTTGAGCTTATTCTCTTCTCTTCTGCTGTTCCTCCAACTATGTCTCCTCTTTGTTTTTGGCGCCAGGTGTATTGTCCTGACATTCTCCACTATGGCCATCTGATCCTCTCCTGTGCTTTCCACCTTCATTCCTGTTCCCCCACATTTCCCCCACGTCTGTGTGCATATATCTGGGCCCGAGTTCTCTCCAGACTGTTAGCCCTGCATTCCTAATAACGTTTTCTGGATAACTGCACCTGGCTCAAAAAACTTAACATTTCTGAAACTAACATCACTTCCCAGGTTTTGGTTGGGCCTTCCCTGTATCACTATTGCACCATATTTTCTAAATCAGGCAGACAACAAACTTCCACCATGCTTGATTGCTCCATCTCTCTTGCCACTCAGAAACAACCAATTGCGGTGTCTCATAACTTTGGGGGCTTTGCTATGAAGCAGTCTGTGAAGTGGTGTGAATGACCACTGCATGGCATTACTGTATACTGAGCCCAACTTAGCAAATATTAATTAGGAGGTCTCCTAGAACCTTACACATCTCCTGCTAGTAGGTCCATCAAGCAAGGGGGAGTATTGGAAATGAAGTGTGGCTGGACTGTTGAAGTAGGACGTGATGGAAGATGGGGAGAGGACTGGACTGCGACAGGGCGCTCACACTCTCTCCGGCCTCTCGACCCCTGCAGTGCTTGAGGTGCGCCTCTCAGAGAACAGTCTCCTCCGTGTGGCTTTGCTAGCGCTATGGGATGGCAATGTCTCTGTAAACATCTTTGACTGTCTTAATAGACTTCATTCCAGTGTTGCTTAGATGTGAACAAGGCAAGAGAGAACAACATTTACTTAAATATGCAGCTACAATCTTTTAATTTGCCTTCCCCCCCGTTATAAAACATTTGAAAAATATAATAAAAAAGAAGTTATTTGAAGAGTAAACCGGGCCTCCTGAGTGGTCCAGAATAAGGTGTCAGGTACTGTTCCGTCTTGTCACCTCCCTGCCTTTCATTACCAGAGGCTACATATTGTCAGTCGCTGCCCTAAGACATGCTTCCTAACATCTCAAGGTTAAGTTCTGGTCATTGGTTTCTTGAACTCCTCCCTCTTCCCCAGTGGATTGATGACAATATAGTGAGGCCCATTTATGCACTTTTTTTTTTTAAGTAAAGCAAATGGATTTTTGCATCTTGCTTTACTGACAAGTTTGCAAATTGCCACTCTTTGCTCTTTTCTCTCCCTCCCAATTTTTCATGGTGGTAATTAAGGACTGTAAATTTCACTTCATCATTTGTGTTAGGAATAGTAGCATAAATCATAGTAATAGCACCGTTTATTTCAGTAGTACCAGCTTGCCTGCAAATCACTTGTAAATTGATTCCATGGATGTACCTCTATCAAATCAAAAAAACTACCTGTACATGTTTCCTGAGCTCATATCAAAGGCTTAGTAACAGTGAAGAAGAAAAACCATTGCTGACTTTTCCATTTTTGTTTATCTGCAAGTTCTGAGCGGCTCATGCATGTTTTCATTTTGAACTCTGGCCACGTCTAACTGGCCATTTTATGTAATGCTTTCTTTTTAAATCCAGGTAGGGATTCGTGCCCCAAATGATACGCCTGCCAGATGGCCTTCCTGTGATCCATTCACAGTAATAATAATGTTCGATTGGATGTAAAATTATATACCATTTAAGAATTTATGAGAAGTAATGCTTTTGTGCCGAAAAAAGATTTTCCAAGTGAGCATGATAGTTTTTGATATCATAAAGTTAGGCAATAGTCGCTTTTGTTTGTCCCCTTGTACTCAGGAAGGCGATATGAGTGTGTCATTCTGATCATGGAGGAAAGGAGAGAATCTTTCCGTACGTGCCAGCTGGCTCTCCTGGGAACAGTCTCTAAGAGAACCCCAGTTCATGGAAGGCTAGCTCAGTGCACTGTGTACGGAACAGGTTGCGTTCTGTGCTGCATATGGTGTCTCCTTTTGGGGACTTCTTGATTTGTAATACCCAGTTCTAGCCTCTCTCTTACTTATTTGGTCCTACTCTAAGAGAAGAAAGGGGAATTTAAATTTAGTAATGACTTATTCCTAGTCTTACCCTGACTCAACCATTCTTAAGGGAAACACAGGTCATTTATTTTACTTTTATATTTAGAATTGCAAAAATGAGGCAAAATCAAGTTCTAGAGGTCAGAAAATAAAAAATATAATAATAAAATAATATATAACTTTATATTTTTATATATACTTTTTTCCTATTTCTGTTTCTAGAATGTAAACTTGCTTTTGAGAAACTATTATCTGTATGTTGACTTAATATTTCAGTGGGTTTTATTCATTGTAGAGTCTATACTTATTTCTGATTTCTTATACTAAGAAATCAGAAATAAGTATAGGAAGCTTAACTTCTATAAACAGCCAGCTTTTGCATTTAATTATGAAGATAATGAAAAGCTTCCATTAATTTTTACATAGTTATATATGAGTTTAGTCTCTATATCCTCCACACTAGCCTCTCTACTATTTAATAGTCTATATCAAATATTTCACACTTGGGAAGTCAGAATAGTTTTTAAGCTAATGTACTCACTATTCTTTCTCTTCCTCTCTGTGGATAAACTTGTAAGTAATTGGCAGTAACTTACTTTGAAAAATTTCTTTTATTAGAAAAAGGAGAGACAAGAGCAACAGATTGCCTTGAATCTTCCTTGTCTCTAAAGAAATTAGGCTAAATTGTTTATTTCTGTGTAGCAAAATTTGAGAGCCCTGGAGTGAGTTTGATACATTTTGAAATACTGTTGAATAATTGTTTTGGTAACCATTTTATAATTTAGTCTTAAGTAGACATTCAATAATTCTCATGGAGAAAGAGCTTTGGAAGGCAATGGATTAAAGTGATATAAGTAGAAGTTGTAAAAGGTGACAATTTGATTATTTTGGACTTTCCTGGGTGTGGAAGAAGCTAGTGTTGAAAATGTCTAAAAGGACACCCACAGAGTAAATAAATATTGACTTATATGTAGATCCATGTATGAATAAATGTCTTTGTAAATGAGTTTGTAAACACATATAGATGAAAGCATGTTTTTATTATCTAGTGTTGCAATAATCCATTTTACCAAATTAATGTGGGAAAGAATAAATTAAAATTAGTTTGGTTACAGGGAATTTTTTAGCCTATTGCAGTGATTTACTATTCATGAGACTTTAAAATACTTGCGTTATTTTTAAAGTTAAAAGCAATAAAATTAAATGTTGAAAGCCATCACATTTTATTTAAAAATAAACCTGTGATGGACTGACATTCAAGTTCTCCAAGATGGCAGAATAATCTTTCTACTCCCTTCACCTCTATTCTCTTCTAAAATAAATAATTTCCAGATTGTCAACAAGCCTGAGAAATTTCTAGCTAAAAATCATTCTTTCTCTAAGGCCTCCAAAAGAGGGGCTTAGAGTGAAAAGTGCCTTCACTACAATAGTGAGTGCATTCTACCAAGAATAAATAAAAATTGCAAAGCCTGACAGTGAAGAATACAGGGAGGAATTCAAGTGACTGAACCTCAAATAAAGGATTATCCCTGTTTGTGAGGAATCTATTCCAGTAGGCAATCGATCTGGGAACCTCTGCGTACAAAAGCTCCTGGCGATGCTGAGCCACAGGGCAACTGCGGCCGAGGCCGGCCAGCCTTGCTGGGCAGTGATCTGTGAGCAGGTCTTCGGGCTCCAGCCATGGACGCCTGCCTCGGCCTTCTGTGTACCGGTAGTTATTAGGCCCCGAATCTATTTCTTCGGACAGCAGCTGTCTTAAGTTAATGACACTCGCTCTGTCATTGAAATAAATTTGGCACTCTGTATTTTTACAGCTCTATTAACTTTACCATTTGACTTTCTACTTTGTAAAAGGGGAAACATGAAAATTGAGAACTGTGAGCATATTGTTTGTTAAAAGGATGCCGATGGGCTTAAAATCCCATCCACCGCAGTGGAGGCAACAGAGACGAAGTGGCAGATTTGGTGCTGCCGCCTATGTACGTGTCGAAGAGAGTTAAGTGTGTCACTGACTTCTTGAAATGGTTGGCTCCACTGTACTGTAGTATCTGGCATAGTCCACCCTGGAAACCGGAGCACACAGTGTTTCTTAATTTGTGGGGAAGGTAGGTACACTTGAGTATCAAGCAAATTGCTATGGAAAGTGGTATGTAAAAAGTGGGTTTGAGAAATGAAAACACAATTAGTTATTTAGACATATTTATTAGGCAGAACTAACTTAAGTAACTGAATTCATTCATTCATTCCTTCCTTCCTCCATCCATCTTCCGTTTACTTCTTACGGGCGGGCTCTGGGTCAGGGGCAGAGGATACAAAATCTAGGAAGATGTGGTCTCCGCCCTCTCGGAGCTTTCACTCCAATGACGTGCATTCACCTTTTCAAAACGTTGTGTTCACTTAGTTACTATCGATTGGATTACAAATGGGGTTTCTCCAAAGTGTTTAGTATGTGTTTTCTTTATACCTACGTAACTATTCCAGTAAAAAAGAAACATTTGATCTCTCAGTGAGAGGCATTACAGTCTTCTCCAAATTGTCAAGATCATTGTCTGAAAAAAGAAAACAGGCTATTCAGCAATGCAAACTTTCAACTTTTCTGGCTCAGCTTTATCTGTGTTTAGTATTCTAAGTTCTACTGTGATTTAACCTTCTTGGTGTTATATGTGGGGTTTGATAAATACAGGGGTTCACAGACTGGCTCACTTAGTCAGCAATATCCCGTTAGCACTCACCATGTGGGGCATTGTTCCTGTGGCTGGGGTTACGTGCATGAACGTGACCTTCAGGGCTCCAGCCTCTAAGGGCCTCGCATTGCCTGGAAAACCCAGACTCAGAGATCACAAGTGAGAAAGTCCTAAGGATTCTGTTCCACAAAATGAACTCCTGTCCTAGGAAATGCAGCATTGCAGTATGGGGCTCAATAAATCCTACATTCACTTTTAACTGGTACTTAGTGTGCACCTACTATGTGCAAGACTCTGTTCTTGGCAATGAATCATTTTTTTTAATATTCAGATTCAAGAGATCTTGAATGGATCCCAGGTGTTTGTATTTTTATAAGTACCTCGTGTGAATTCACAATCAGAAAAATATTTTTGATATGGCCACTTTGATCCATTCCTTTTGAATTTAATGATTTTAATGGGGTTTGTGATAAGAACTATGTGGCAGAAAGTTTTCAGAGGGAAACAGCCCTGAGTGCACTGTGATGACGTGTAGCTCATTGACAGAAGACTGTCATGACCTCACTCAGGAAAACTGACGGCCAAGAGGGTGTTTCAGGGGGAACATTGAAGAACCTCACTTACATTCTTGCTGGAATGAAAATTCCACCAACTTCAAAGGAGACTGTGCAGGATTGACCCAGGCAGAGCCAAAGCTTTCCTCAAAAAGCATCTCTGGATCTCCTGGAATGCCAGAATGAGCACTTCTTTGAGATTCTGGAATTATTCACTGTAAGCCTGGAAGAGATTGGCCTGGAATATTTGTGAGGGCCAGAGTTTAATGTGGCTTTTGAAATGTGTTTCAT
The DNA here is from genome assembly GCF_022682495.2 of Desmodus rotundus. Classification (NCBI taxonomy): domain Eukaryota; kingdom Metazoa; phylum Chordata; class Mammalia; order Chiroptera; family Phyllostomidae; genus Desmodus; species Desmodus rotundus. Next base: position 7,033,965 of record NC_071395.1, read on the forward strand.
TTTTTTTTCCCCAATTAAAAAATTGTGCAAGTTAGTAGGAGCAACTGGAGTAGAGTTTGAAGAGGGCAGGCAGCAGGCTGACCAGGGAGCTCTCCCTTGGGATAATACGTAAATGGTGTGCTAGTTCCCCCCTGCAGCTACTGTATGGAGTCTTCTCTCACCACTCAGAGCAAAAGGTAAAGAATTTAGCAGCAGGATATCCAAATGTTGGGAAGTGGAGTAAGGGGTGGGGGGCCAAGAGCACAGAAATAGCTACTTCTGTCTACAACTAGTGCACTTACAATTTTCCTTAGGATCTTGCCTGCTGCCTATCATACAGCAAGGTCCCTTGCCAGAGTCACTTTGTAAAGCAAGCAGGATGATACTGTGAAACAGTAAGAGTGTTAAATCACCCACAGCTATAGAGTTCCCTGTGAACTGATACTTCAGTGATACTCATTTATTCATTCATTACTTGCCTGGTGCTCAGTAAGTCATTCAACAAATGTTACGTGTGCTCGACCACAGGACATTCTGGTGTACAGTTAGACGTCAGCCTTGGCCTCTTAGAACTGTGTTCATCTCAAGCAGAAAGGAATAGCAGTTGAAAAATAAAAAGGCTCTTCAGTGGGATTAATTGGGTTTTCTGCAGTGTTTTCAGCAAATCAAAAATGGCATCCTACACTTCTCTTGGTAAATGGATAAAGGAGTGTAAGGTGTGTGCCTTAGGTGTCTGCTGATGCTCCAGAATCTTGCCTCTGATTGCTGCTAGAGTATATGCTCCGCGAAGGCAAGGACTTTTTTGTGGGCCACATGTGCCCAGTTAATAAATACTTGTTAAACGATCATCCAGAGCTTGAAGTCAGGAATTAATTTAAGTTTCTTGATACAGAAGCAAGTAGAATGAGGATGAGATGATGATGTTTCATTTGGATCTTAACATTTGTTGAAGTTTGAAGGACTCAGATCTTGATAAAAATATCTTCTTGTGAAAACTGTTTTTGGAAAAATGACATCCCAAACAATTAATGCTTGGTTCTTGTGATCATCTTAAAATGAATCAAGAAATGCTAGCCATAATAGAGAACTCTGGTGAAAGCCTATTTTGAAAGGAGGTCAAGCAGCTTACTCAAGTGTGTTCTGGCAGCAAAATAGTATATAGAATTCCAATTATTTGATGATGGAACTTTTATTTTAAGACATCTCTTAAAAAAATTCTAAAAGGGAGACAGCCTTTGGCAGCTGTGAGGAATTACACCAGAGTGAGCTCTCGGGTTGGCCTGGATGAACTTCCTCACGGGCTTTCTTCTCTGGGTATGGAGTGGACCCAGAGGGAAGACGGCTGTGATCAGGGGTCATGTTTATAAGAGTCCACAGATTGTAGTTTATGGGTCTCTTCATAAAAATTGTCAACTGGCCTGTGGACAACAGAGTTACAGCAGTTCCCTGAGTGGCGTTTTAAATTACGTGGTGTCTTGATCTCTGACAGAGTGAGCCTGGGAGAACAGAAAAGGTAATTTGGCTCCCGACCACCACTCTTTTCCAAGTGGATAATTTTCAGAGTGAGGTCGCCAATGATTCTGGCTGACTTCAGATAATATCAGCTCCTTCATTAGGGCAGACAGGATGTGCTCTGGGAACAGGGGAAGACAGTGTACGCGCACACAATGCGAATGAAAAGGGAATCCCATATTCTCTGTCAGGGACATGAAGGTTTCCAAAACCTATCTCTTCTGCGCCTTCTCCCTGTTAGGAGTTCATATTAGTAAGCATTAATAAGGAGATGAACAGTTTAGAAAGGTAGAAATTGATATCAGCAAAAAAAGTGACTAAAAATACATAAATAGTAATAGTAAATAGTAAAATAGTGATAAAATAGTAAAATAGTTATTAGTGATGATGTGAATAAGACCACTGTAATAAATAGGACCAGCTTCTGAAATATTGAGAAAGAATACAATGATTAAGTCAAGTAGGTAGGGGCACCGAGGGTCTGTTAGTGCTTGTCTCTGTGACTCGGGTCAGGCCCTTTGCGCCGAGTCGGCTGGGCTTGCTGCTAGCGGTCAGCACGGGTGTCCACAGCTCCATTAGAGTTTGGGCCAGTGAGCGAGCAGACAAAGTGGCTTCAGTCGCTTTTCCGAAGAGCTCCAAGCCTGAAGAACCAATGCCTAGTTAAGCAGTATGATCACGCCCTTTAAAAATTAGCCATTTGTACAGGTCGAATCTGACACTTTACATGTTTTTAGCAGACCATAAATACTTTAGCTTTTTAAGCATACTAAAACTATAAATGGGATGAGGACTCAGTGGGATTACTAATGGACCTTCAGCCTGGGAACCATAACTGATGAACTTGCCTTACAAAGCACTTGTATAATTTTTGTTTAATTTAAACCTTGGTTCTATTTGCTTAACACATAAAAACTGCCAATTTAAATTTATGCTGCTTTGATGAATTCTTCCTAACTGTGAAAGAAGGAACTGTGTTTACAATTGGAAGTCAGTGTTACCTGGAACCAGTGGGATGGGATTGCACCTCTTCCTGTGGAATGTTGATAAAATAAATTCACATGCCGTTCACGGACTGGGAATTGGAAGTATTTATGAAACCCTTTATGCAGTACTACTTGAAGAGAGTGAGGGAGGACAAGGGCCTAATTTGTGAGCATTTAACAATAATTTGATTGCACATTTATTTTCAGCATTTAGTTACAATGAGTTTTGAGAGGGAGATAAGAGTTTTTAACAACTCCTTAAGTTTTTTTAGTATTCAAGAAAGATCTTCTTTGTACTCCTCATAATAAGAATAGGCAACTCTATTACTCACAAATTAGATTTTTACAAAATTAATTGTAAAACACTTTCTGCTTACACTGTATGAGCTACTAGGACTGAAAACCAAGGGACAGTTGTAGATTATTTAAGCTTTTTAAACTGCAGAATTAAATCTACCATGTAATCTTTCTTGTTTATTTGCATTATTTTCTTAACCCTCAATAATTCTGACCAAATACTGAGATATGGTTTACCTTTTGCAAGTACCACCTATACATTATATTTTATGAATATTTGAGTTTTTTAGTTTGATACTTGCACACTTCATATGCTACACGTGTTTTTGGAAGACATTCATCATTATTTTCATAGTGTCTAAAATTTAAAAACTTGTATGTCCATATAAATATAGTTTTTAAATATTTTTTTACATGTAGTGCTTGTGAATTATTTTCAGCATGATTATTTGAACTACTTTTTATACTTTTTACTTTAATAACTCTATCACTTGGATGAACTTCCACCTAATTTGAAGGGAAGCTAATAGTCAATTTGAAGGGAAGCTAGTAGTCAATTTGAATCCATTTCCTCCAGGCTGGACTGGCCACTGGACAGGATGGCCTGATTCCTCTTCATTGTTGTGAGTAGTAGTGGTGACATCGCCGCAGGGAGTGACAGCCCACGCACTTTGATAATCTGTAGGTAAAGCTGGTATTGCAAGAGTGTTGAATGGATGGAAGAACACAGTCAGTGTCAGTACAAGACGGGATTGGCGTTGCTTGAGAACCCACAGGATTTCGGAAACAGAGGCTGTTCTCCGTAGTCTGGGCAGCACTGTCCAACACAACGTTCTGCAGTGATGGAAATGTTCCGCCAATACGGTAGTCACTAGCCACGTGTCACTTTTAAGTACTTCAAATTTAGCCAGTGCAACTAAGGGACTGAATTTTTAATTTTATTTAATTTTATTGAATTTAAATAACCACATATGGCTAATTACTATCCTATTGGACAGAACAGATGTAGACGCATAAAGACTCAAGACAGAGACGTCACGATAGAAAAAAAGAGCAAAAACAAGTTGAGTGAACAAATTCAGTGACTATTTGAATGTGCAAAGTGAGGGAGAGGAAGAATCCTATCTGATATTAAGATTTAGAATCAGAGAGCAATGAAATATGATCATGTCATTTATGAAGACTGCAATAGGGAAAAGGACTCAGAGACAGTCTCTCTCTCTCCCCCACTTCCCCCCCTTCTCCCTTCCTGTCTTCCTCCCTCCCTCTCTCGTGCTCTTTTTCTTTCTCCTTTTTCAACAGACAGCTCCTAAACTTGTCAACAGGACATTGGAAATGATGAAAAGATTTAAACCGATGTGGAGCCATGGTTTCCTGCTTTTCCTAGCTGTACTGATTGATATAAAATGTGCTAAGCTGTTGGAACTTTCCCTATACTATAGCATGTCTGGGTGAACTGAGCCAGTGTGTTTTGTAGTAATTAGGGACTCACAGAAACTATCAGTAAGCCATGAGGGGTTACCTTCATACGACGTGGTGAACCTTAGGCAAGTTTTCAAATGTGAATTCAACCCCTGTTCCTATAACCCCTTTTAGATATGATTGAATTAAGAAATACATGTATAAAAACACATACTATGTATCTATAATCATTAGTTGGCATAGAAAGAAAGGTGTCTTCATTCTTCAATGAATATTGTGCCAAGGCCTGTACACACACACATAAGAAAAATTACATATGTCATTTTATAAATATCATTTAAAATATTATAATAGATATATTATGCACAATTTCTAATGCAATTAAAAATATATATCACATTTTTCTTGTAGTCAATGACATAATGAAAACATGGCTCTCTATTAAATATTTACAATTTATTTTTGTTCAATTATGACCTGAAGCCATTGGCTCCCATATTTAAACCTTTGAATTTTTGATGTGAAATGGATTGTGGGAGACAACTGGGAGCAGCCAGTCTCAGAGTGGAGGGAGCTTTGCTGTGATCCTTTACCTTCTGTCAACATGCGTTGTCACTCATCAAGAAAGGCACTTAACAAACAGAACTCCATTACCACCACCTTTTGGACTCAGTTGGATAGCTGACGTGAAGTCTTTGTCTGCTACCACTGTAAATGTTCCGACGCCATGCCAAAAAAAATCATTGACTTGAACATGACTTTCACTCTTTATGTTTTACTACATAATGGTTCTTTTAATAAATGATAAGAGAAAAAGAATTGTTAGGATGCTTCTTTCCCATCAACTCATCCTTCCTGGCAAGTTTTCTGTTCCCCGAAATAGAACTTTGGGAAATCAGGAGCAGCATGCGACATTTCTTCCAAAATGCCCATGAAGGATAATGTAGTGCTGAAACCTGATCTACAAAAATGAGCCCTGGGGACTCGCCAGTGCTTGCAAACACGTGGAGGCTACTATTACAGCATCTATGCAGTGTCGCACCTGAATGTGGTGTGATCCATTTCCTAAACACGGCAATTGTCCTGGGCATGCAAGTCATCTGTCAGAATGAACACCTATTAACTCGGCCTAAAATACCCTGAACAATACGGATTGAGGGAACTAGAGTAAGTCCACTAGGCATTACATGATTAAATTATTGGGCACTCGTTGGCCGTAGGAATGTCTCATGTGTCTATCTAGTCTTTTTTCCCCAGCTCCCAGCACTTTAACTGACTCTCTGTCAGTTATGGTGGCAACAATAGTCTGTCCCGAGGCCATTAATTTAAAAGTAGAGTGTTTCTTTTCCTAGTGGCCTTTGCATTGGGGTGGCCGGAAAGAGAAGACCACAGCCAGCTGCTGGGTGTGACTGTTGGGCAAAGATTCTACCCCTGCCCTGGAGAGAAGTGGGGCCTGATCTCGAGAAACTGGCCTGCCTCTCTGGACAGGAGTTTAGATGATGTGTGAATCGAACCCTTGTTTAGTTAACACTTGTTATAAACTACACAGCGTTGTTTTGAGGTTGTGGCAACATCATAATCACTTCTGGGGATTGCAAAAAGTGAATATTCTTAACAAAATAAATAAACAATGACAATAGCGAACAAACAAACAAAAACTCAAGAGAATTTACTGAATCACAACGTCATTTAGAAACTTACAAGAAGTACTCAAGTCCTGAAAGAATGAATAAAAAACAAATTCCATCATCTTCTGAGCACTTATTATGGTCATCCAGTATGATCAATCTTAAAATTACCAACACTTCAGAGTGAAACATACGATAGTTTAAATATATGGTGCAGTGAAATTTAAATGTGAAATCATTCCCTCCAGGCTACCAGCCTTCCTAGCAGGAGTGAAAAGAGCATATTCTGTCCTGATTCATCAAAGTCCAGTTTTCAGGTTTCGAGTGATGATTAAATCTGTCTGGCGAGCGGCCATCAATTTCGTAGAAAGGTTTTTCCGTAGGGCTGACTTGTCATACGCTTCTGTAAATGGGAGTTTGGGAACTTTAAATGAAAGAGTGTGCAAAGTTTCCTTTGCTGAGTGTTATTAACTGAGGGACTCTGGATTAATTTAGCAGCCAGGTTTGTTCTTTCAGCCATAAGCCGTGCTGTCAGAGAAACTTAATTATACTTTAAGTGGGATGCAAATGAGTTGTGACACTACATCATTTCACATGAAAGGTTCATTACTTACATTAACTTGCACAATGCTTTCTCCTAAACCCAGACCTCATTACAATATTCCTGGGATTATTTTTTTTAAAACATAGCTAAATGCAAGTAGGGTTTTAACATTTAATAGCCTGTTTCTTTCTTAATATTTAAGACTACAAATGTTCCCTTTATTAAATGATTATGAATTGTACTACTGGATACATGAATGTATTAAGGCTGGCAGGGAAAAAAGTATTCTACCATGTGTCTCCTTGATAGTGCTTTCTCAGATTATTCTTTAAAGTAACTTTATAGGGATAACTTCTTTAGCATTCCTGTGACTTCAAACAGGAAATTTAACAAGCTTCAAAATCAGAAGTCGAAGGAATTTTATCCCAGGGCTTTGACAGATTTTTTTGAGCATCAGTTGGTTGAAGAAATGTATAAATATAAACATACATTTTCATATTGTTAGATCAAAACTGTGAGTTATGGGGGTAAATCAGTCATGACTAATGACGGGCTGTTAGAACAGGTACAAAAATACATTCAGCCCCATTTTGAAGAAATAGTTAAACAGTCCTGGAATTCTAAGGGGAAAGAAAGCTCACTTTAGATTTATCTCTCTATTCTTTGAGGTCAAACTGGAACAGATTTGGAAAGGTGAAATATATTCTCCAATTGAAAAATTATAGAATAAGTTAAAATCATACAACGCACTGAGATGCCTCCCTAAAATTTAATATACTTAAATTGTAGTTTGTTAGCTAGTACTTCGATGTTTAAAAAAATTATATTTTTTAAAATCCAAATTTACCTTCTCATAACATAATGTAACCATCATATCATAACATAACATAACCATCTTTTAAACTTCAGAAAATCTGCTCTTAAATTAAGGGTATCATGAATGCAACAAAATCTGTAATCCTTCTTGTGACAACTGTCCACTTCTTGCCCTCTCCGCTTCAACTCCATCCTTCATTGCCTGCTCTGCAGTAATGGAGCTGAATTCTGTATCATTTCTAATTTTTAATGTATGTTATGCTAACACAATAGTGGGCAGTGGAGAGACACGGTGGGAGGAAGGAGTTTCTCTTCCTGTTCCCCGTGTTTTCTGTTTGGTTTTTATTTGCTTCTGCCGAATGGCTTCCGCCAGTGCATGGGGCGCTGGAACATTCAGCTCACTGCCCCCTAGCTGTGACCCAGAGCACAATTCCTCGGTGAGCTTGCACTTCTGACCCTGACCAGTTGATCACCTCACTGCCAATGTGAACAGTGTGCCCCTTGACCGAAACGCACATGAACGTGTACATGAAGTTGGTGAAGGACGTTGGTCTGGTAACGATAGTGAAACCTTAGCAGTTTTCTAGTTGAAACCTTCCTTTTTGTAGGAATACAGAGAGCTCTATTCTAGGTGTTGTCACACTTTTTATGTAGCATGTAACACTTCTAAATCTTCCCTTTCAGGGCTTATATTTTAAATAATGGCACATATAATTTTTTTAAATAACCAATTTGAATGGCAAAGGAGCTTTTTATTGAAATTCAATGAGTATTTATTGACTTTCTACAAATTCTCAAAGGGTTTCATGGAATATAAGAATAAAAAAGAGACTCTTATTTTCTAAGCCAAAACAAAATTTCAAGTCCTGATAAAGCAATAAATCGAGAGAATACGAGAAGGACCACAAGAATTCTGCAGAAAGAGATGGGAGATCCACCGGGACAGTGAAGAGCGCCTTCGTGACGATGGTAGACATACAGAGGCCTTGGAGAATGTGCAGGGTTGAGGGTTGGACTTGAGGAGTGAGGAATAAGGACACATGGATGTTTAAAGTAAAAGCAAAGGTTCCGAGGCAGGCAAATGTTTCACGTTTGGATGGAAAATGCCCTCCAGGTGGGCTTTCTGTGGCATAGGCTAGGTATGGGGATAGTGGGAACAACTTGGAAAATACTTGAGCTGACATTTTGAATTCTTACAGTTCATGATACACAGTATTCTAATAAAAATAAAGAAAATGTAAGATGAGATGAGTTGTGTAAATGAGTTAATCATAATTTACATTCCTATAAATTCAAATGTATTAATAAATTACATGAGTTAAAAAATAGAGCTGTGAAGTCAACCAAATTTTTCATATTTGGCCTCTGGAAAAAGAGTTTTAAAAAGAGCTAAGAAAGAGCTAAAACCATTTTGAATGTGACATTAATATAAAGATTTCTCACTGAATCTTACATGACAGATTTGGTTTCATTTTTAGTATCATAATCCTAAAATTATCTTCTCTATCGCTGAGTTGAATATTAAACCTGATATCCAATATTGCAGTCTGACAGCTGTCAGAGGGGTGGGGGTTGATGAAAGGAGATGAAAGGATTAAAAAACATATGTACATATGTGTGTGTGTATTTTAAATAAAGTATATAGACACAGCCAACAGTGTGGCGACAGCCAGAGGGAAAGGGGGCTGGGGTAGGTGGAGGCGGGAAAAGGGGGATGAATAGGGACAGAACGAGACTTTGATTCATGGGCGCACGATGCAGGGTGCAGATGATGTTTTGTTGAGTTGTACACTTGGAAACTGTATGGTTTTGTGAACCAATGTCACCCCATTAAATTCAATAATAAAAGAAAAACCATAAAGGACTTTGTTTTCTGGATAGTGGTGATTAGATTAACTCAATCAGTCTTCAGTTTTTAAAAACGTAGGAATATGAGATGAAATGTAACAACTATTCATTAAAATGCTCACAAGAGCATTTGGAAAATACCAAAGGATATGAATGGTAAGGGAATGAAAACTTTGTGGCCACTAGCTTGGGAGGTAGGGATGCGCAGTGGGGGTTGGTTTTACCTCTCAGTTATCAAGAATTGGAATTTAATGCCCTGTGGGGACAGAAAATGATGCAGTGGATCCATATGAGCCAGGGAGTTGAAAATGACATAGAAAATAAAATGAAAAACTATCAAAGAGTTGCAATACCAGTCCCCACTGGAAAAATATCTACCCAGTGGCAGAAAACGGCAGCTAAGCAACTTATCTGTCTCAGCCTGAGCTGGGAGCTGTGGTAGCAGAATTATCATCTGAGAATTTACAAACACGGGCCCACCTTCACATCCATTTGGAGCTCAGCTTTATACTATGTAGGTGGTTTATGCACTAAGAAATTAACCTAAAACATGATTTCAGCTGGTACTGTCTCTGGGAGCACTGGATTGAAGCAACTGCAAATTACTAACGGCCAGGCTTCATAGAATTTAAAATATTTTAATGTTATGTAAGATTTTTTTTTTGTTCACACTGTCCTGCACATAACAAATTATCCCAATATCCTTTATGGGTGTGATTTTTAAATTTATGTAAATCCAAAGATTAATATTAAAAATAAACAGATAAAATCATAAAATAGATGTAGATAAAATATTTGCTATTTTAAACAGATAATGTAGATTAATATCCTATGGAAATTATGGTATCTTGAAAGTAAAAACAAACTTTTTTGAGTAACAGTTTTAGAATCGATGTTTCTTTTCACTTTTTTTGACAGTTGATAAAGTCCTAGATGCACAAAGATTGATTTACTCAAGCCACTCAGTAAAATAGAATCTAATAGAATTCTTTGTTCCCTTATTTAAGTTATCAAAACTTTAGACTTTCTTTTCGCCAGACTGTATGTTTTAAAATGAAAAAGAACCTGAAACTATACTGATTGTTATTACATTTTTCCTTTAATTTTTTCCTTCATTTCATGCAAATATGGTTCTAAATTTGAGTATGCAACAAAATTGCAAAGGGCAATCAATAATGGAAAACCTACTAGACTGGCAGTCTTTAGTCTCTCGGAACTTAAATTTTGTACATTTACAGAACACAGATAAGAATGGCTCATTAACCATGAAATCTGGGCAATTTGTCAAAAAGATATCAATATTGCAAAGCACCATTTGACTCAGCATTCTTGGACTACCCACCAACTCCCTACCTGAAAACGAAATGATAATCTGCTACTCTACCAGGAATCTGAAGTATGGGGCCTTTCTCTCATTTGGAAATGAACATTAGGAGGAAGGTTTCTTCAATGTTTTTGTCTTATTTCAGAACCTCAGCAAAAGAGCCTTTCTGACAGTTTTCTGATCGATTATCATAAGACCGACAATTTCACCTCCCTTGAAGGCAAGGAAAATGTACACCGGGATTTCAGACCTGAAAATGACATATAGATAATCACCACTGTCAGCCTTTAATCTGTTCCCCGCACCCTTCAATGCTTGGGAATCCTATTTTAAAATAATTTTCTCTTCCAGCAAGAATATCTGGCTCCACACACAATGGTTTTTCCTAAAACAAGATTTTGGAAAGCAGAGGTTTTTTGGTGGGGAGTGAAATGCCAGTAGGAATTTCCTAAGCCTTTGGTTCCTTTTAGACAAGGATACTAAAAAGTCTGCCTAATAGAGGTTGCTTTGTCATGCAGCAAGGCAAACCTCCTGTGTGGTATGTAGCGTTATTAACAAAGTGAGGGCCTCTAGAGCTGAGAATGTTTTTTTTTTTTCTTTTTTAAATGACTGCACAAATATTTACAGCCCCAAACATTTACGAAGATGAAAAATCAGTGCAATTGGAGAAAAAAACAATAGCTTAAAACAGTTTGGAAGCAAAGAAAGTATCCTAATAAATCACTTGTCATTGTGGATAATAGAATACTGCATCATCTTCTATCAGCTGGAATAAAGGTTAAAATGCTGTGTTTGCTCTCTAAACTCTGCGATCTCACTGACACAGTCCACAGTGGGTAATGGAAACACTTTTCTTTCCTGTAATTGTTTATAATTCCTGAAAATTCTTAGGGAATGTCATCTGCTTTAATAAGTAATACATTCTCTGCTGCATGTGTTGGGAGAGAGCCGTTATAGGAAGAGAGAAGGAAATGTCTTTTCCCTGCAGCATACTATGCTGACAGAATGCTTCACAAATTATTTAAAACATTTTGCATTAAAGAAGTTTCAGAAAGAAGTTGTCTTGCTATGAAAAATGATAGGTCTGAAATGCAAGGGTATGGCATTGAAAGCTTCATTTGAAAGCCTTGAGATACTCCATCTAGACCACGGTGAGCAACCATCCATCACTCAATCCAACTGTTAGTCTTTCTCAAGTTCACCTCCTGACTGATCACCTCTCCAACTCCTTCGCAGCACTCCCACCCTCCTTCTGAAGAAATTTTGAATATTTTATTTACATAATAACGGTGAATGCACATCATTTAAGGAGTTGACATATAATGCCAGGTTCACTACAAAGTCATCGGTCTGCAGACCTGGTTCCTAATGTTCCCTCTCCCAGAGGGGCCTCTTCCACCCCTTAGCCGATTATTTAACCCTTTCTTTGTTTATATGACAGATGGCTAGGTATTTAGTGGTTGCATGATTACAACCCTGTAAATGCTGTTCAAGAAGCCAAGTTAGGGAGTAAACTACATTTACATTAATTTTCCTATGCAATTTATGTTTTTCCTGGAAAAAAATAGCTGTCTTATTGTTTTTGCTCTTCTATGTGTCATTCCCTAATTCAACCTAATTGAGTAAATGTCCTCTCTAGATGTTCAGATGTATAAGGCATTCCATTAGATTATTACTACTAATAATTACTAATAACATTTATTACTCTTGGAGTCATTTCTCCCAGAGCTTGCTCCAGTCTGGGCTGTTTTCCTTGGGACATTCTGGGATTTATTTGTCATCATGCTGAGATCCCTTTGCCTTCTCCCCTTGGTCTGACCTCCTATTTTTCCCACCCCAGGACTTCCCCATCATTGGTTTCCTCTCATTTTGTAGAAGACAGCCTCGAACAGCTTTACAAAGAGCATGGTTTGTGAGTTTGAGTGTCTCAACACATTTATATGCCACCCTGAAATATCAATTAAGCCTTTTCAATTTTATTGAGGTAAAAATACTGGAGGGTAAGTTGCACAGGCCTTACATGTACAGAAGATGACTCTTTACACGTGTATATGAGATGAAGAGACAGAACGTTTCCGCAAGTCAGGAAGTTTCCTAGTGCCCCGTGCTCGTCAGCGCCCTCTCTGCGGAGCTTACCGCCCTTCTGACTGCTGTGACGTGGATTCATTCTGCCTTCCTGAACCTCATAAAGATGCAACCACATACTATGTACTCCCTTACGTGATGTTATTTTACTCCACATGTTTTTGAGATTCATTCACATCATTCCGTTTACCAATTGTTTTCATTTTTTTTGCCATTTCATATTATATGGTATGGGTAGATCATAGAAATAATCACCTTATATTTTGTTCTGGAAGCTTTTTAAAAAACATTTTACATTTATCATTTAGGTCTATGGCCTACTTAAAGTTAGGTTTTGAATGTGATGTAAAGCGTGGGCCAAGGTTCTTTTCTCCCCCATGTGGACATCCAGTCTTTTGCATCCTTTATAGAGAAAAATGTCAGGCACCCCACTGAAGTGCAGTGACTCCTTTGAGCAAATCAGATGACGGGCTATGTGTGGGCCTCTTTCTGAACGCTGTTCTCTTCTGTAGATCTGTTTACCTGACTTTGGACCATTAATGTAATCTTGATTGCTTTAGATTTCTGGTATGTTTTGATGTTTGGAAGTATAGTTCTCCAGTTTAATTCTTACTAAAGGTTCTTCCTCCAGGTCTTGGCTATTCAAACTCCTTTATATCTTCATGTAAAATTTATTCAGCTTGCCAATGTCTACCAAAAATAATAAACCAAAACCAAAACTAAAACCAAACCCCAAATAGAGCATGTGAGGGATGGTAATTGGGATTGAATAAAATCTGTAGAACATTTTGGGCAAGATTTGACTAATAAAATATCTATTATTCTAATCCATAAGCATGTTATTTCACTAATTTAGATTTTAAAAAATTTCTCCTATTAGTGTTTATGGTTTTTAATACAAAGATTTTGTACAACTACTGTAGGATTTACTGCTTGGTATTTTCTCTCTTTTGATGCTTTTGAAATAGTGTTTAAAAATTTCATTTGCAATTTAATTTGGAAGCAGCTCAAGTGTCCATCAGTAGATGAGTGGATAAAATAACTGTGGGACATTTACACAATTGAATACTACCAGGCCGTAGAACAGAAGAACATTTTACCCTTTGCAACGGCGTAGATAGACCTGGAGAACATTATGCTAAATGAAACAAGCCCATCAGAGAAAAACAAATACTGTATGATTTCACTCATGTGGAATCTAATGAACAAACTGAACTAATAAGCGAAATAGAGACAGACGCATAGACAGAGAGCAGGATGGCAGCTATGGAGGGGTGAGGAGGCAGAGGGATCAAGCAAAAAGGAAAAAGGACTCATGGGCATGGGCAACAGCGTGGTGATTATGGGGGGAGGAGAGGAGTGTAAGGGGGCTAAATGGTAATGGGAAAAATACAATAAAAAATTTTAAAAATTTCATTTGCCAATTGTTTGTTGTGAGTAAATAAAATCCAATTAATTTTTGTTTGTTGAACTTCTTTCCAATGACCTTGCTCAATGTGCTTATTAATTTAAATAGTTTGTAGATTATTTTGGAATTTCAACATATATAAAAATGTCATCTGTGAATAATGACAGTTTTATGTCTTCCATTCTAATACTTATATATTTTGTATGTTATTCTAGGTTTTAGTAATGGCTTGGACCTCCTCAACGGTGCTGCATAAAATGGTGAGTGGACATTCTTCTCGTTCTTCTAGCTCTACTTTTTTAGAGGGACTGTGTTCAATATTTCATCATTAAATGTAATATATATTATCTGTAACTTTTCTTTGGTACCTTTTATCAGATTGAGAAACTTCTTTTGTGTTGTTAGTTCACTCAGAGTTTTGTCATGCATAGATGCTGAATTTTATCCATTGCTTTTTCTTGGTCTACTGATGTATTTATATATTTTTTCTTTATTCTATCGATGTGCTAATATACACTGTGTTTCAAATGTTAAACCAACCTTGCATTCTAGGAAAATCTCTTCTAGGTGTTGATATCTTATCCCATTAATATATGGCTGGATTTGATTTGCTACTATTTTGTTTAGAATTTTTTAATCTGTGTGAAATACAGGCCTGTCATTTTCATTTCTTACAGTATCTTTGTCAGAGATACACTAACTTGACACTCGAATAAGATTAGTTGGTGTGGAATTCCAGGTTGGAAATACTTCATTCCACTCTCTTTCCTGCCCAGTGTGCTCTTGGGGAGAATTACGATGGTTCTGATTTATACTGTTGCCTATAGCATCTCCATGTGTTTCTGATTTTTTAAAATTTCACTACCCTGTGCTTGATCGTGTCTCTGTTTTGATCACTGTGCAGGGCAGTAAGGGGTGTTTTTAATCTCTAAACTCAGATCTTTCATTTGTGGGAAGTTTTCATGAATTAGTTCATCAGTGGGACAGTAGGCTGAATGCTGTTCTCCTCACTCCCTGTTTCCCAGGATGTCCGTGTCCTAATCTCTGGAATCTGTGACTGTTACTCTATATGGCAAAAGGGACATTGCAGTTGTGGCCAAGTTCAGTGACGAGATAGGAACGTTATCCTGGGTTATCTGGACAGGCCTGATGTACACACAATGGTTCTTACAGAGAGGAAGTCAGAGTCAGAGAGGAGGCTGCGTGAAGACAGTAGCAGAGACTGGAGTAAGGTACTTTGAGGTTAGAGGACGGGAACCACATGCCAGGGAATAGGACTGGTGGTGACAAGCTGGAAAAGGCAAAAACAAACAAACAAAACCCCCCCGCAATCTCCCTAGCACCTCCAGAAGGAAACTACTCTGCCAACCCCTTGACATTAGCCCGTTGAAACTAATTTTAGTATTCTGGCCTCCAGAACTGGAAGATAATACATTTGTGCTATTTTAAGTTTGTGGTACTTTGTTACAGAGACAATAGGAAAATAATACAAATGGTTTCCTCCTCCTTTCTCTGTTCTCTATTTAGAGAAATCCTATTTTATTATAACTTCTTGACAATAGCAATTTTTTAATGTTTATTTAATCTCTCTTTTTGCCTAACTTAGAATATTTCCTAAATTTGTGTTCAAACATCTTTTTGAATCATTAGTTTCTACTATAAAGTACTAATTTTCCAGGAATTTACCCTTCTTTTGTTCTCAGAATGTTCTCTTTTTGATTGTTTTTAAATGGTTCCTGTTTTTGTTCATGGTTGCAGTTTTTTATTTCTTTTATCCCCAAGGGTATAGTAATTGTCTTTGGAGTTTTATTCTCCATGAAAAACCATTCTCTTCCAACTTTTATTTAACTGTCTGTTTTGATTTTTATATTTCATAGTAGAAACTCTTTTGTTTTCTGTAATACTTGGTTGTCTGCTCATACTTACGAGTTGACAACTGAAAATGAAATGGAAACGTAACGCATGTGGATGGAGCTTTAACCCAACTTTCTGAAGTATATAGCGCTGCTGGTTCTCAGTAAGCCTTTGGAATGATGCTACTTACAGAAACAGGCCTGCTTCCTGGCCACCCTCAACACTGGGTAAAATTCTGATGTGTGTGTGTTTTTCCAGCTTGCTAAATTATTTACCATTTGTCCAAATATTTTTCATCTTCTAAAGTTGTATTCTTTTTTTCTTCTCTTCTTGTCATACTCCTGTTCTACCTGTCTTTATGAGTTATACTTTTAAATAAAGATATATGTATTCTTTTTTTACTGTGGTTTGTGAATAGACTGAAAGCAGACGGGTGTGTTCAAGCTGCCATTTTCAGCAGAAATGCTATGGCTTCATCCTTCAGCCTAATCCTCAGGATTGATCCTCTTCAGGTACCATTCTCATTGTCTCTTCTTTTCACTCTACGTACTCTTGCTTCTCATTCCTGTGGCTTCAACTATCACTGATAGACCAATGACTTTCGACTTTATGTCTTTATTCCCTAGCTTTCCTCCACATTTTCAGAGCTTTGCTTCCTGTAGGAGGTCCTCACTCAGTAGTTGGATCTTCTGTGGTTCTCTCAGCATGCTTTCAGGATTGACGTAATTCCTTATTATGCCTTCCTTACATCAAGTTTTCTGCTCTCTTTGCGTTTCCTCTTTTATTTGAGTCACAAACCATCTAAGCTTTAAAGCTGGAAATCCTCCTTAACACGCTCTTTTCCCTTAGCTCTTACATCTAATTAGTTACCAACCCCTGCAAAATTTACTTTGCTAAATATCTTTCCTTATTCTTCATTCATCCCTTACACATTATTAATCCTTCTGTCTTATTTTAGGCTTTTAACATCTATTATAGACATCACAATAACCTAACTTGATATCTTCCTCTTATCTCTGTAAACCTCTAATCTGTTGATATAAATTAATCATTCAATAACATTTATTGAGTAGCTAAATCTGTGCCAGTTATGGTATTCCCTTGAGATACTGGGAAAAGACCAGGGTTTTCTTTGTTAGTGGAGAAATTATTTTACTGGGAACATATCACATTAATGGGAAATTATAAAACAGCATGATAATCTTATGATAGGAGAAGTACAGGGTACTGGAGAGCTGTATAGGAAAGCATTCTAACTTCAGAACAATCGGAAAGACTTCCTAGGAGAAG
This sequence comes from Desmodus rotundus, assembly GCF_022682495.2. Lineage (NCBI taxonomy): Eukaryota > Metazoa > Chordata > Mammalia > Chiroptera > Phyllostomidae > Desmodus > Desmodus rotundus. The sequence goes on from NC_071395.1 coordinate 7,050,955, forward strand.
GTCATGCACGTAAACACCACAAAATCAGGGAATTTTTCATATGGAAGACACAGCCCCTGCCCAAGGCTCTAAAGCGGTGGGCACATTATATGGCCGGAGAGATGTTCGATGACTGAAGTGGAGGGTAAGAAGAAAATGTGTTCAAGAGCCAGAGCAGCCAGTGCCTCTACACCAATTTTAGGAGATTGGGAACTTCTTCTAAGACAAGAAGGAGGCAAACAGGAAACTTTATGATTTTTACTGCATTTTAGAAAAATATTTCTTCCTGTGGGGAATGGATTGAAAATGATCAAGTTTGCAGAGGGAGACCAGTGGTAATAATTGAGTTGGCAGACAGTGATGGCTTGAAATAGAGTTAGGAAAGTGGAGAGTCGGACAAGTAGTAGGCTTTGCAGGATATGAGGAGGTATGGTTGGGAGGATAACTGAGTAGGAGGAATTAAGAAACATAGAAATGGTAGGTTTGAAGGAATGGCTCAATGATGAGTTAAAGTATGATTATATTGAGTTGTGGGACATCCAAGGGGTGATACACAGAAATCTATTCACATATCTTCTCCATAGTGTGCTCAACAGAAAACCATAGCCCTGGGCACGTACACTGAGTCCTTTCCACTGTCACCCGAGCACATCTGTCTGGCTTCATCTCTTAACCACAACACCGGGACCTCTTCACCTACTTATTCACAATCTTTCATGATGTCCATCTTTAAATATGCTGGTGCACTTTTGACCCACATCTCATCAGTACTTTTGTGAAATTTAGCTTCGTCGTGATTCAGAACAAATCTCTCCCATCAGGTATTTGAGAAGATGGTAGCCTTAGCTGAAGGTCACAGGGTTAGCAGGGAGAGATCATGTTACACAGCCATCCAGTCGGTTGTGCCCCCTTCTCTCACCTACCTGATCTGTGCTGTCCCTTGCACTAACCACTGGCCGTCTGCAGGGGCTCTTGAACACTTGAAATGTAGCTGTTTGGGATCAGGTGTGCTGTAAGTGTAAAACACACGCAAGATTTTGAAGACAACAATAAAAGAACAAAATACCTCAGTAATAATTTTTAAATATTGATGTGTTGAAATGACAGTGTTTTGGATACGTTAAGTATCACTAAAATGAATTTCATCTCTAAAAATTTTACTTTTTAAAAATGTGACCACTGAACTCACAAAAATTATACAGGTGGTTCACATTACATTTCTACCCAACAGTACTGTCTGAGACCCCTCTCCTAAGTTGTCGGATTCTTCTTCCTTTATTTTGCAAAAACAATTTAGCTCTTGAAGTTCTATTTAAACTTATCTACCCAATTCCATCAAGGACTTTAATTTTGTAAGCTCTCCTTAGGAGGAAGTTGTTATTTATATCAAAAACAAAAAACCCCACCAAAACATTCATATTCCTACTTTAGTACTCACTCCATTGTAGTGTGGTTATTTGCAAAATGCCTCTTTCCCCACTGGACTGCGAACAAAAAGCTTGTCTTGCTCATCTTTTCATCCTTGGTACTTAACACTGTGGGAAGCACATAGTAGGTACTAAGAAATGTTTGTTAGATGACGAACATTTTAAGGATTGGGTTATCACCTGAAAAGATGTATTAGCAGAATTTGAGAAGAACATTCATGGCGATCAGCTTGGTGTCATTCAGAATAGTGGTAAGCATGTTTTGATATTCCTGTATCCCTCCATTTTCCCTTGACCTTACAAATTGATCCAATAATTCCCACTTTAAGCTGTTCATTGCATCTTTGTCACAAAGTCTGTGCTAATATCATTCTCCTCTAGACATGTAAGTAGAAGCAGAGGAAGAATTTGAATCAATACAGCTAACAAACAAATAACAAGCTGGAGAAGTGGAACCTGTCACTTAAGAACATCAGGGGTGAAGGGCATATTGACAGTTTCTGGTAACTAAGTAGATTGAGTATTGATAGCAGAAGTCACTATGAAATGAACCCTTACTTGAGATCGTGTTTACATGAAGTTGTCATAGCAAGTAGGTATTATACATACCACTACAGCATTGTCCTTGAGCCTGCTGGGCCAGGGTGTATGTCACACTGTAATTACTGACTGCAAATATAATTCCTTTAATGCACAATTTAAAGTTTGAAATATACTTGCTGACTTCACACAACACTAGCCCTGTAATGACTGAAACTTTGCCTATACTTCAGAAGGAAATTTCCAGAGAGACCAAGCATACAGTGGCATGGTGAAAAAACGATAATACAAATTGAGACAGATTTCCCCAGTGGTTTAGGGACATCTCGATTTTAAATTTAAAACTTTTGGAATTGCATTTACTGTTTAAGGCCACATATTTATTAATCTCAAGAGGTGTCTCATAATTTCTGTGCGTGAAAGACTCTAGGTCCTAAGGGTATACTTATGAATGAGAAGAGTGAGGTGAATATTAGTTTATATTTTTGGCAATTAATGTATACATGTCATCCTGAAATGCTCTGATATTTTGGATAGGGGGTGTGTGTCTTTCTTCTGGAATAAAGGTGCTTACTTCGCAAGTAGCAGCCATGCCGCAGGTCCGTGGATGGCACACCATGCCTGGGAATCACCGCCGTCATTTCACAGAGGCTGCTGGCGCGGCCGGCGCTTTACAATAGGCCTGCGATGTCTGCATTTCTCTTGCTGAAACTTGGTCTCTGAGAGGAACAGAGTGATCTCAGACAACGACATCCCTCCCCCAGCTCCCATCAGTGTTTAGGTGGTCCTTCGAGCATTTTAAGCATGCTTAATGAAAGAATAAATTAAAATTCTAAAAACTAGCAGTTTACGATGCCTCTGTTTCCATAAGTGGCTTAGCAACAAATGCTTTGGGTTTCATCAAAAACAGTAAATTTACCAGAAAGAAAAGTAAAGATGTGAATAGGAAGTCTTTTTCTTTTCCACTGAAGCCAAAGCATCAAAAAGCCAGCCAAGGAATGGAACTTCCCAGAAGTTTAGAAAACTCTTTGTAGAGGATGAGATGCGTGGAGAATTTATTCCATTGTTACCTTTTAGTGTAATATTAAACTGAATTTGAGAAAGTAAAGTTTGCTGTAATAAACTTTTCTCAAAAATAGCAATTTCTTCACTCACTTTTCAGAAAGGTTTTTCTGAAGGAAGCCACAGTGCTGTGGCTTCTGTGCTCATTTAGAAGATGGAAGAAATCACTCCTTGTCTGTCATTCATTCCTAGGGATTACAAATCTACACACGTCCAAACTAAAGTCAGTTTACTCAGGGGGAAAGCAACTGATGACATGGGAACAATATTTAGTAATATATACACCTATTCATTTAGTCTACTGGGTGTCCTCCTTTTGTTTCCTTCTTTTTATGTGAACAAGTACAACTAAGCAGGTAATTTATTGCCTGTCAAATGCTAATCTTTCATATTTCTCTGCTGGTTTGGCCAGAACATTTCTGTGTTGCCTTTTAAATAGTAATATGGTAATGAGTATCCAAGTTTCAAACTGCAGTATAGTTTTTTGTTTTTTAAAAAATTTTTATTGTTATTCAATTACAGTTGTATGCCTTTTATCCCCATCCCAGTTTTTAAAGATCCTGTATTAGAGAGAGAGAGAGAGAGAGAGAGAGAAATAGTGAATAGGCAGTTTAAATGATAAGCTGACTTTGTGTAGCAATGGCCACTATAAAAATATCTCACAAATATGGAAATTGGCCAATTCAGCAAACCTGACTATCATTTATCATGCAATGAGAAAGCAGAGTAGGAGGGAATAGTAATTTCATTCTAATGCTTCTCTAATTTAAAAGCCATTTTCCATTAAAGAAAGTTTTTAGGTATTCATTTTCCCTAAAATTAATGAACTTCCTTAAACTTTTTAATTTTCTCTGTTCTAGTTGATCACTTTTGTGGTTGTGATCAGCAAAAGCCCAGAGTAGACATTTCTTCCCAAGCATTTATCTGCAGGCATATTAGAGTACAAAACAGCAACGGGTAGACTAAGCGTGACCAGAGGAGGCCGAAGCCTTACAGTTCCCGAGCAATTCACATAATCCTCTCCACTCCTCCAACAGTATTTGCCTATGGAGCCATGCTCTCAACGCAGCTGAATGGCAGTAGTTTAGGATTATTTCCCCTTCACAGATCTTAACCGAATCTTTTTAATTTAAATAATGCGATTCAGTCCTTTTTGTACAATCCTCCTGTTTTCCGTGGTGCTGCAGTGCATTGCTGCACCCTGACTAATATTCATAAACGTCCCAAGGTTTAGGATTAGAAATAGAAAACCAGATGAACAAAGTATAACTTCTCAAGGTGGTAGTAAGGATAGGGAGAATTACAATTTCAGTCCCTGTGGGGAAGAAAAGGAGATCAGAGGGCCACATCTCCATGAAGTTCAAAGCAACTAAAGCAGTCAGAAGCCGTCCACTGAAAATCAATCAAGGTGGAGGTCTGAAAAGGATCACGTTTCAGAACACTGATAGGAATTTAAATGGCTAAAGCCGGGCTGATGGACTTTCATAGAGGATGAAAAAGGGTGTGAAGTAACTGGTTTTGGCTAAGAATTAATCTAATGACGTCACAGATAAATTACATTAACTGAAATGTCTCCAAGTCAATGAAAAGACTAATCATTTCATTAAAACATTTTTTACACATCTCCATTCCCCACCCCCATCGTTGCCATCTTCTCCCTCCACCCCAGCTTTCCTTCTGGTAGTCACCGTACGGTTGTTGTCTGTGTCTATGAGTTGTTTTTTTTTTCTTTGCTTAATCCCTTCACCTTTCTCACCCATCTCCCACCCTCCTCCCCTCTACAGCTTCAGTCTGTTCTCTCTCTCTGTTGAGTCTGTTTCTATTTTGTTAGTTTATTTTGTTCATTAGATTCCACATACAAGAGAGATCATACGGTTTTTGCCTTTCTCTGGCTGGCTTATTTCACTTAGCATAATAATCTCCAGGTCCATCCATGCTGTAGGAAAAGGTAAGATTTCCTCCTTTTTTAGGGCTGAGTAGGATTTCATTGTGTAATTGTACCAGAGCTTTTTTATCCACTCATCTAGTGTTATCCACTGATGGACACTTGGGCTGCTTCCAAATCTTGGCAATTGTAAATAATGCTGCAATGAACATAGGGGTGCATCAGTTCTTTCGAATAAGTGCTTTGGGTTTCTTTGGATATATTCCCAGAAGTGGGATTGCTTGGTCAAAAGGCAGATCCATTTTTAATTTTCTGACGTGTCTCTATACTGCTTCCCTCAGTGGCTGCACCAATCTGCATTCCCACCAACAGTGCACGAGAGTTCCCCTTTCTCCACATCCTTGCCAAACTTGTTTGTTGATTATTGATGGTAGCCATTCTGACTGGTGTGAGGTGATATCTCACTGAGGTTTTAATCTGCATTTCTCTGATGATGAGTGATGTTGAGAATCTTCTCATATGTCTATGGGGCCTCTGTGTGCCTGCCCTCTTTGGAGAAGTGTCAATTCAGGTCGTTTGCCCATTTTTTAAATTGTATTGTCTGTTTGTTTTTTTTTGGTGTTGAGTGGCGTACGTTTTTTATACATTTTGGATATTAACCCCTTATCAGATGTGTCATTGAAGAGTATGTCCTCCCATTCAGTGGACTTCTTCTCATTGTGTTGATGGCCCCCTTCTCTGTGCGCACCAATAATTCCACTTTGATGTCAACTCAGCTTATTCTCACAAAGGGTAGGTGTCGTTTTCTTGTTTATTTTTGGCCTCTGACATGTTTTTGGTTTTCTTTTGTGGCTTCAAATAAAAACGATAAAAGACCTGACCCATCTTCAAAGAAATAAGGTCAGTGATGAGCTCAGCAAAGAACGTTCATCTAGTACCCAAATGAGGTAAGAGATGAGCTCAAGGAACCAAACTCAAGGAACCTGACTTGACTGCTTCCCAGACTAGAATACATGAAAAGATAAGTCTCTTAAGGGAAAGGCAATCTTTGTATCGGTTGTTTCATGGTTATTAAACTCAGTGGACCTAAGACAGGTACCGGGAGGTAGGGAATGCAGATGATTGTCCAATACTGGTGTGTTAAGGGCACTGACATGTGAAGCAAAGGAGATGCTGACCTGCCACGTAATCCTGGAGGGAGAGAGCCAGGCCAGGGTGAGAGATATATTTAGGAGGTCCGAAGAATTCTAGCCTGATCTATATCTACTGGACATTACTGCTATACAAAATAGTAAGCCCCTCCCCCAACCTGGCGCCCATTGCCCCTTCGTCCTGTTTTGTTATTTCCTCATAGCACTGATCTCCATTTAGTATCCTCTACACTTCCTTGCTTGTTGGTTTACTGGTTTTCCCTGTATGCTAAGATGTGTGTTCAATGAGGGCAAGGACTTTGTCTTATCACGGCTGCGTCTCCTGCATGTGGTGGCTAAATGTTTGTTAAATAAGCAAATCAATCAATTATGTTTGGCTTAGTGGGACGTTTGGAATGTGCCTCAAATGTATATTCTGAAAAATAAATATGATTGTCTTAATACTTACTCTTCATAAACAGGTATAAAAATACAGAGCTGGAGGTTACGTGATGCTTAATGATAGCATCCAAGTATGAAAATTTATGGTTATTTTGTAGAGAATTTTAAAATGAAATTGCAAATAGGCTGGGACATGGGATGTCACACATTTTAAACTATTTTAGAAACAGAAAATAACAAATGCTATTTCTAAACAAATGGCTCCAATTATAAATTATATTGCATGGTCTTTTACTTTTAGTCAGAGCCCATGAATCATGGAGAATAAGGAATTACACCTGAAATGAGGTTCACTTATTTGCTGTGACTCTATCTTTAGCAAAAAGAATCACAATGATGCTTTAGTTACCTCATTCAGCTTGCTTTGCGTACATGGAATGTATGTTTCAGAAGTCTGTTTGAAAAGAAAGATGTATAGGCATTGCTTTAGTGTTTCTTAAATTTTTTTATTTATCAATTTATTTAAAAATTTATCTTTATTGTATTTTTTCCATTACCATTTATCCCCCTTATACTCTCTTCCACCTCCACCCACACCCTACTCCCCACAGTCACTACACTGTTGTCCAAGCCTGTGAGTCCTTTTTCCTTTTTGCTAGATCCCTCCACCCTGAACCACCTTCCTCCCCAGAGCTGTCAACCTGCTTTCCATGAGTCTGTCTCTATTTTTCTTGTTAGTTCAGTTTGTTCATTAGATTCCACATATGTGTGAAATCATATGGTATTTGTTTTTTTTCTGACTGGCTTATTTCACTTAGCATAATGTTTTCCAGGTCCATCCATGCTGTCCAAAGGGTAGATTTTTCTACCTTTTTATGGTCGATAGTATTCCATTCTACAAATGCCCCATAGTTGTTTTGTCCACTCATCTCCTGATGGACACTTGGACTGCTTCCGTATCTTGGCCACTGTAAGTAACGCTGCAATGAACATAGGGGTGCTTATGTCCTTTCGAATTAGTTTTTCAGGTTTATTTGGATAAATTCCCAGAAGTAGAATCACTGGGTCATAAGGCAGATCCATTTTTAAATAGTTCTCTTTATCATAATCAATCAGGACCAAGGTTATAATAAGAGTGCAAAATGGAACACAGATATCAATTTTTTAAACAGAAGTTATTCTCTAGAAAGCTAATTGTAAGTGAGTTCTGTGAAATTTAATAAAAGTGGTTCTTCTTGATCAAACCATTTTGAGATATAATTCATATGATCATACTATATAATAAAACTTTCTAATTAAAATGTATGATAATTTTAAAGTAGTATTTTTTTTGCATGGGATGAAAAAATAAAATATATAACAATATCTTTGGAAATCTTCCCAGTAATAAGTTGTAAGTGAGTAAGAGGCAAGCTATAGCCCTTGGAAAATTGTTTGTTCTGTTTTACAGAGAGTGAGTGTGTGAAGCACTAAAGTGTTCACCTGCCAGTCATTGCTGATGTCACAAATGCAGTCCTACTGCTTTGATTTTTCAAGCAACTTATAAATATTTGGAAAGATTAATTAACCACTTCAAATATGTGATTTCCACCCTAGCAGCTACCTGGGGATCGTTGGGATGGGTTAGTTACCAAGAGACAGGGAAACAGGACGGTTTCAGAGAGAGTAATACGTTGGTGAGCAGAAGAGTCTTAGGGTCATGCCAGACACATTGACATCAGCTTACAGGGTGGCATAAAAGTGGGAGGCAAAGCAAAAGGTCAGGAGTTGAAGAAACACAGTGACAGTTTGGGATGAAGTGGGACAAAGGCAGAGCGAGACTTATTGGTAACTTGCTTAGTTACCAATAGCTCTGGAGTCCTTAGGGGTTATTCTTAAAGAGGCAGGTCTCATGGTGCATGGGTGGGTGTTGAATTAAATGTGGGTACAAATTCTAGATTTTGGACTTTAGGCCATATTCTGTGATTGCAAGAGACTTTTAGGGGTCTTGAAAGGGAGTGAGTAAATTTTGTACATTCAAAATATAAATAATTGTGACCAGAACATAGACTGTACAACAAAGTCTTCCAGAGGTGAAGTATGCTTCCCCACCCCTTGAATCTGGGTGGGCCTGTGTCTATGGGAAGTATTCTGCAGCAACTCAGGAGAAGTAGAAGAAGTCGTCATTTTTTCCCTTCTGCTATTCCCTAACTTTTAACAAATATTTTTTAAAAACTCCAGCTTTGGCTCAGTTGAACCATGGGTATTAAGGGAGGGGTCTGGGCTCATAGTCCTTGACATTCCCCAGCCCTGAGGACCTGAGTGAAACCACTTTTCCTCCGTGAACCTCAGTTTTCCTCTTTTTTAAAATAGAGCTACTACATGACTCAGGGTTCCTATATGTATCAAATGAAATAATTTGCTTCAAAAATACTTTGAAAATCCAAAGAACCATGAAAATATATGGAATTATAATACTTCTTTTGCTGGATTGTAGTCCTTATACATTTTCCTGATTTTGACCAAGTCTTTTTAAAAATTACATTTTATGCAGTGGAAGTTTACACTTATATTGAAAATAAATTCCTTGAGTCTGTACTCAGAATCAGAGATTCTGTAACAAAACTAGTCTTAGTAAAACTTCAAATACCTCAGAAAACTGAGAGGGGAGATCAGTATAATTACGGTCACAATCTGCTTCTCAACAATCAGAGTTCTTTTGGGGAAGTATGAGAGAATTCTTAAATAAAGCAGTCAGAGGATACTTTTTGACCAAGGTTTTGCCTCTTGTGTTGTTGATTAATCTACTTAAAACACCCCATCTTCCTAAAAAGAGTGGCCAAAACCTCAGATTAATTGATAGCACAAAATTAATATATATGCTGGCATTCTCCAAAGGCCCAAAGAAAGTCTGTGTTTTGTCAGATTTTGAACAGTAATGACTTATTTTGGGGACAAGTCATTAGAGAACCTAATTTATTGGGGGAACCAACTGAGTGAATATGTCTTACTCCCTTATCTTAGTCAGTTCGGGCTGCTCTAACAAAAACCTGAGACTCGGTAAATTATGAACAACAGAAATGCATTTCTCACAGTTCTGGGGGCTGGAAGTCCAAGACCAGGGTGTCAGCAGGGTCGGGTTCTGGTGAAGGCCCTCTTCCAGCCTGCAGACTGCTGACTTACCCTTGGGTCTTCACACGGTAGAAGGGGTGAGCTAGCATTCTGGGGCCTCATTCAAAAGGCACACTAATCCCAACTATGAGGCTCTGTCGTCATGAACTAATCATCTCCAAAGTCCCCACCTCTAAATGAAGTACCATCACCTTAGAGGTTAAAATAGCAACATATGAATTTTGGGGGGGTCCCAAACATTCAAACCATAGCACCCCTATTATAGAACTGTCAGGAAAATATTTGTGTTTGTATAGTCAGAGGAAAATTAGAAATAATCTCCCAAAAGTGGCATTAATGCGCCATTATATATACAGTTGATGTATCTATCCAGTCATTGTTTTTCCTTTGTGCCAAAGAACTGTCTTAATTTAATTTGTACTTTGATTATTTGTGAAAAAAAAAGTAAATGCATTTTAAGAGTTCTATTACTCTTAAAAATAATAAATCAGAGCACTTGAAAAAGAGAAAAATTGAAAAAACTAAAGCATAGAGAGACAGACAAAATAGCAATTAAAGTAGAATTCATAGATGCATCAGGAACCTAGGATAAATTAGTTACTGCAATTGGATATTACATTTGCCTCTGAGTTCCCCTAGGATTTCACTATTGCAATATTTATTCCAAACAACTAAATGGTTTTATCTGTTGGTTGAGATTATTTTGAATTTTTCCTCTAAGCAATTAAACAATTTTATTTTAAAGCTTAAGCACAATAAATATTTGTTGAATAAATAAATTAATTAAAGTAAGGGTATGATGGCAGCATCAGCTGCTATTTTTCAAATACACTTTTTAAGTTCTAAAATTAATGTTTATGATAAACATTCAGACAATACAGAGGTGCATGAAGAAACAATGATTGGTTTTCTCTTCTACTTCTAATCTTATCTCCCTAAAAAAAAAAAAAGAATCAACATTTGGTGGGCAGCCTGGTATTCTTCCATGTTTTTTTTCATGTGTGTGCGTGTGTTTACATGAATATATGTGCATCCATATAAGAATACATATGCACATTTATACAACATTCACTACCACTTGCAGTATTTTCTCTTAATAACATATCTTAGATTTTCGGGTCAGAACACAGACTCTACCCCTTGTTGTCAACTGCAGAACCACGTGCCCTGAGGCAGTGCCCTAGAGCAGTTAACCCTACATATCGAGAGAGCCATCGGGTTGTAGCCGGCTACTGTGGCCTTACAACGGTGCTGCAGGAAAGAGCCTTCCACATACACCCTTTCACACTGGTGATTTTTGTTTCAGGAGGATGAGTTTCTCGAAGTAGAATTGCTGAGTCAAAGGTTACGCACATTTACCATTTTAACAGAAACTGCCAGATACTTTCGAAAAAGAAGCAATTCGAATTCTCGCCGTAACTGAACAAGATTGCCTGGGCTCCACAGCCTCATTAGCACTGGAGATGCCCGGCTTAAATGCTTGCAACAATAACGGGTGAAAATGATATCTGGTTATTTATTTCACTTTGTATTGTTAGTATTGTGAGGTTGAGCACTTCTCTCTTGGTGAATTGCATTTCTTCTTCTTTAAATTGCCTTTGTATTTCCTTTGCCTCCTTTTCTATGGCAGGACTTGTTGTCTTGCCTATTAATCAGGAGAAGCATTTTTCTGCTTTAGGAATATAGCTGTTTTTTCATCATGAGTTTTGTGCATACTGTATTTGCTTCTACAGCTTGTTTCTTGACTTTGTTTATGGTGTTTTATGCCAAGTAGGATTCTTTTTATTTTACTTTTTAAAAATTTTTTTAAAACAATTTAGTTATCTTTCTTATGGCTTCTGGGTTTGTTTTATTGCTTAAGAATTTTCCCACTTTGAGGATTTACAGGAAACCTATTTTAAAAATATTTTTATGTTTTATATATTTTTTTGGTTTAGAACATTAACTTATTTGAAATTTATTTTATATGAAATGAAGGTCTGCCTCTATTTTCTTCCATTTGTACATGTAATTATATAAATACCCACTTTTCCCACAGATTAAAGTACTTTTTTTTTAAATTTTAATTTTTTATTGTTATTCAATTACAGTTGTGTGGCTTTTCTCCCCATCCCTCCACCCCACCCCAGCCAAACCCCCGTCCCTCCCCACTTCCACCCTCCCCATTGATTTTGTCCATGTGTCCTTTATAGTAGTTCCTGTATAAAGTACTTTTTAATTGTATTTTAAGTTATTATATATAGTACTTTGATGTATTTTTGGATTTTCTAGTCTCACTTATCTGTTTGACTATTTCTATGACAATATTATACTGATTTGATTATAGGTACAATTTCACTATCCCCCTCCCCAATGTCTTGGCAACAATCACATATTGATTTTTCCATATGAACTTTAAAATATTTTTTCAGGTCTTTAAGAAACACATTGATAATTGTGTTGAATTTATGTAACTGTTGGGGAAAATTGCTATCAGTATGATATAGCTTTGCCCCTCCTTTCCACTAGAGATCTTGGAATATATTCCTCGACGATAAGGGGGGCTACCATATATATTTTGTGATCAGAGATGAATGAGGTTCAAGTAAGTCAAAAGGAACAACTGGAAAATGGATTTCTGGACAGTTTAAAGAGAAAATATATTCAAAAATTGGATATTTAGATCATCAAAGATTACTCAGTGGAGACTGCTTCCTCCTGCCTATTTTTCTACTTCATCTGTACAAATTTTTCTTATGAGACTCAAGCTGATCCTCCCTAAGCTGCTTAGCAGAAAAGATGCCACTTGCTCTAGCGGCTCTGAGGCAGAGGGGCCAGGAGGAGGTAGGTAAGAAGGAATTGGTTGTCATCTCTCAGCCTCAGTGTTGATCTGGCCGGAGATGGTACCCAAGGTGCTCCCTACTGGGGTCCAGTCCTTCCCCGACTCACAGGTAACCCTGTGAGCACGTCCATCGTGCCCCGTTCTGATAAAGCACTTTGCTCTCTCCACCAGGCTGAGCTTTCCTATGCCTGGGCTGCCTTCCTCAGGTTCGTTCTAGTGGAAAGAGTAGGTTAGTGTAAGGTTCCTGATGCTCCAACTGGCCCATCTTGAGAAATAATAATTTTACTCCATTTTGAACTTTTTACCTGATTATATTCATGACATAATTTTGAGAGTATGAGAAGTTTGGGGAGAAGTCACTTCCCACTCCATGAAAATCACAACTTTGTCAAGCTCTTACATTTATAAACACTTTATAAATATTTACATTATTTTGTCTGATCTTCCAAACAAGTCCATGAAATTATTGATCAAAGAACAAAAATGTAGATTGATATTACAGCATACAGAAGGGAAAAATAGTCATACAGAAAAGTTTAATTAATGAAAAATTATTTTATGCATTGAATATCACTTTTGCACCATTAGTTTTTGAGGAGGTTATAGGGTGTGTAGGGAATTTTGGTATATTGTGGAAATGTGTTGCAGATCCTGAAAATTGTCACGTGTGTTCACTGGCTATACAACTCTGGGGTGTGCCAATGTATATTTTATAGACACACTTCTCACAGTTTAGCTGTGGACATGTGTTAGTAAGCAGATCTCTTATGCAACTGATGTACTAAAAGTTTGGCTTTTGCCATGAGTAATATCAGCTTTAAGATATCAATTTTGTTTCCACAATAAATGGGACAGCTGGTGTATTAGAATTCTGGGGTGCCGCCTCTTCTTGTGTCTTGTGCTTCGTGGGATGGAGGCTAATCATTAGACTGGATCAAGGACTGGCCCCTTCCTTCAGTCCTTCAATATGGGCCCCTTTCTGAAAGCTGGTGCAGTTGGCAGAGCTTGGGAAGAGCTGTTCTCTGGGCAGATGGCAGCTAAGAGTCCAATTACACTTTTGACCAATTTATAGTGAAGGGAACTGACATTCACATCTGTGGTCCAGTCTAAAGACAATGGGTAGAAAAAATCATACTGACCTTCAGAAGTGCCTGTTAGCCTAGTCTGTTTGGGTGATGTTAACCACTGTGTTTCTACACTATATTTGACTTTGATGTTCATGGCTAACCCTGCTTGTCTAATTTTCAAATTTATGATCCTCCAGTCCTTTATTCTTCGAAAAGGTCTGGGCTTCTGGTAAAACCTAATGGGTCTTTCTTTTGGGGGTTCTCTGATTCACTTGCACAGTGAATCAGTTACCTGCGATTTGTATGTTCCTTTGTACATCATCTGTGCCAGAATGGCATCTCTTACCTAGTTTTACCTGCTGTTTTTTCTGAGTCACAGGAAATAGAGGGACCTTCAATTGGCTGACTCATTCTCTCTGTTAATTTTTTTTTCTTATGATGGTTTACTTTTTAAACTTTACAAGTCAAGTGAGTCGTTTGTTAGATGTTTTTCAGTGTGTTTTTAAAGGATTAGAAAAACTATTAACATTTACTTGGACTTCCCTCACGTTGATTTTTCACCTTGACAGTTGCTTAATTTTCATAGAGAAGTCTGCTGTAAGCGATCTTTCCAAGCAAAGCTGTAGCAATTTGCTTCAAAATGATGGTAATCATCCCAAGGATTAAAATATGTTATTTTAGAAGATTTTAAAACCATCATCAGTGAATAATCTTTAGTGACGTATTTATTATATTCAGTTCAGTCCAACAAACAGTGAAAGATTGTTTATTGTGCCATACTATTTGGTGGGGATAAAGGTTATAGATGAACAAGACATTGTTCCTGGTGTAAAAGATACTACATGCAGTTCAGCAGGGTGAAGAGACGATACAAATTCTGATCTTAAGCATGGACTACCTAGACTTCATATGTTAAGAATTCTTTGACTATATACAAAAGGTCTATTCTTTTCCATTGGGCATTTAGAATATACCTTTTACCAGAGTGTCTGAGGATTGGTGTATGGCCTTTCGTTACAAGGTGAACTGTCTGGTCATATATTCATTCCTTTATCTTCAATTTTGATGTGCATTGTTCATGTATCAGATGTTATCTCTAGGTTAAATTGTTGTGCAATTATTTATGATATTGCACATTTGTGATCAAGCGTAAATAATCAAGGTCAGAGCAAGCATTCTTTCTGCTCCAGATTATCAGGTGCGTCCCTTGAGTGCAGGACGCTGACGTTGTGAACAGAGTCTGCCCCTTGTTATGGGTGACACTGAAGTTCAAGGCCCTTGCTGTGTGGGGCTGAGCAGCATCCTGAACTTTCCCTAAGGGCCTCGGGAATTGTGTTCTTCTTCTTCACATGGCCGTCAAGAGGTCTGCTCTAGGCAGAAGTTTAGCAAATTGAAAAGCCTTAGAACTACCCTGACCCTTGATTTAGGATGTTTTCTAGGGAAAACAGGAATCCCTGCCTTCAGTTTTTCATTACCATGTTTTATGGTCACTAGCAAATGGAATGTCAGTGTGTGTTGTCTCCTTTAAAGAACTTGTTCACTAAAAAGGGGTCTGAATTTATAGTAATTCAATATATTCAGGGCAGACCAATTTGCCATTAATTCTTTAGATTGTTCAATAAAGATATTCATGACAAACTATTTTTCTATTATCTTTAATGGTGTGAAAATTAGATGTGCTACTTTAATGGGATTTCTTCTGAATTTGGCATTTTGCTAATGAAACTCTCATTTTAAAGTGTGACTTTTATTTCCAAATAAATAACCCATAGCAATGGTATTTGTGATCTAATAATCACTGATAGCAGCAAACATGTTGAATTTCCAGAAGTTTTTCTATTAGAGATGCTTTCACATCCAGACACTCACTTTGGAAGACCTGAAGACTTTTTTTCTAGGGCTCTTCCAGCCATCCAGGCTGGGCTGTTCTTCTCATCACAGGTTCCTGGAGATGGCAGCAAAGTACACAGAAGCAATCCAACCGACCATCACGTACAAACAAGTGGCGAGATTAATGGCGTGCTGTTCTGGGGATGGCTGACTGAACGTGTGGGCCTTTTCTGCTCTCAAGTGACAGGGCAGGTAAAACGAGAGCTCACGGACATATTGATTTGAATTTCAATTATGTTAGGTAGTTTCCAAAAATTCCTGTACAGACTGCTGTTTTTATTTTATTCCTTACCTGTGGTCAAGTTCATAGCTCTCCCGTCTCCCTGCTTGTTGGTCAGCTTTGTTTCCTCTACGGGAAAACTATCGAGATCTCTAGAACAAACATTTTCCGAAGGCTTTATTTTATGGACCAATCTACAACATTTGTTATCCTTACTTCATTTTCATGTAGCTGTTTCTAATCTCGTAGCACGCTGCATTTCAATCCCTCTGGGTTGTCAGATTTTCAGGATCTATAATGGTATGATTAACTGGCAAGCCGATGCACAGGCTAATAACAGATTGCGAAGGACATCATATTAGACATTGTAAAAGCCCTCTTTATCCCAAAGTATACATCCAATAATGCCCAAGCAGACATGAGTAATGAGCACTGTACCCAGGATAACAGGGACCCTATCATCTCAGAATTTGTGCAGAAATGTTATTAAAATGAAAAAGAGAGAACTTTCTACTGCGTTGCAACTGTTAGTTTCAATGCTAAACTTGTTTGTCAAAATGCCGTTGCCGGGAATCAGTGAAAAGCTTATATAAGATCAAAAGATTTCACAAGTTGGTTGAGTACTATAAGAAATTGTGCTTTGGAGTAAGCTCAATGAAGAATTTTAAAATTTAGAGATCCAGTGTTTTTCAGATAAAATGAATAGCTATCTTTGGAGGGGATTTTTGAAGTAAATTTTACTTTTAAGATGAGAGAAAAAAAGAACACCCTTGATGATGACTAAAGATTTCTAGTTACCATTTAAAAAGTTAACTTTTCTTAACAAAATTCAAAACAAAATAGGAGGACATTTACTTTCTCAGACATTATATAAATAAGACAAATTGATTAAACTGTTGTTTTTTTTTTTTTGTCAGATTGTTTAGTTAGTAGAATATGTTTTGGAGCAATGAGAACTTGGCTCTTTCACGGGAAATATACTAGAAGCATTATTCTGTAGTCACATACTATAGAAAGTTCTGAAGTACTCATTTATAATTAAACAATTGACGGGCTAAATACAAAACATTTCTCTCTATTCAGCCAAGGGAGATAACTTGCGATGGGGTAGAGGAACCCTAAAAGAAAGGATAGGGGGCTCGGCTTCAGATTTGAGTGCAGTGTGTTTCTGCACAGCCATTTAATCCAGAGTTCCTTTCTGTTGCTGGGAGAGGGCCCATCTGTATAGCACCTGAACATTTTCAAACTCTATGTTTCTTCATCATGATATCATCAAGCAAAGCACCAGACTTGAATAGACATATAAACCTGGATATAGAACGGTACAGCAGAAAGCCATATTTAAGAGTGTCTAGTCATAGTATAAGTGATGAGTTATTTTAAAAAGTAACTAGTATCAATATCTCCTTTCCCCATTCTTACTCTATGGAAAGAAGTTTCAGGAAAGATTTTTTTGAAGGACCCAAATTTCTCTTCTGTCACGTTACAGATATTTTTGCTTTTGACTCTTTGGGAAGATGGTGAGTAGAAGGAAAGCTTATAATGGAGAGGCAAAAGTGATAAGTGTGAGGGTGACGGAGGTGGGGAATGCTGGGAATCCCTGAGGCAATGGGCAGGGTAGGCAGTCTGTGACCCTACTTGTACCCCACATCATGGGTGGAGCTGCTGCAGATTTTTGCAACAGTAATAGTAATGGGAACAGTAGCTCTTCCTTACTGCACAATTGCCAGGTACCACGCTTCAGACGGTAGGGTGCTTTATATTTATTAACCAATTTCAAGCTCACAGCTGTGGTAGATTCTGGAACTTGTGTGTTCTAATAATTTTACAGATATGAGATGCAGACAACTTAAATAATTTGCTCAAATTGAAAAGTAAGTGGATTTGAATATGGTGGCCTGAGCCCATGTCTTTAATGACCAGACACTTGCCTTGTGGACTGAAGGCTGTTTTGTCTCTCCATGGACAAGTGTGTGGGCAATGGGGGGACTTTTCTAAGGCCTAGAATACCAGTTCTTGACAGCGGCATGAAGGAGAAGAAGCAACTACAATGTCTGGAATCACCATGGACTGAATCCCAAGTTCCTTCCTGGTTTTCCAGCATAATGTAAGCCACTGATTCTGGTATCCCAGGGAGAGGAAAATAACCCTGATAATGACTGAGATCAGATTCCCTGCCAGCCATGTAGATGGGAGCCTGCAGCTGAGTGTGTCCAAGCTTCTGGACATCTTTAATTGTTTGTCTAATAGGCATTTCAAGCTAACATGTTCAAAAGTGGATTCTTGAGTTTCCCCTTGCGATAGTGTGATTTATAATAATGTATGTTTGGTCCTTGGTCTTTGTCCTCTTTTCTGGCACAGAGCTCCTAAAACCCTTGGAATTTCCTAACTGATAAAAGAGATAAAGGCCTTTTGTTCTGTGAAGGAGTTGGAGGCTGGTGGCCTGGGGAACCTATGGGGGTTAGAGGGGTGGAGCTTTCTGCCCCATATATCTCACCTTCAGGGCAGGAAGAGGGGCAGGAGATTGAGTTAAAATCTGCAGTGGCTAATGGCTTAATCAATCTGGCCTGTGTAATGGAGACCCCTTAAAAAACCCAAAAGACAGGGTTTGGAGAGCTTCCTGGATGGTAGACATGTGGTGATTTGGGGAGATGGAGCACCTGGAGAGGGCATGAAAGCTTCACAGCCTTTCCGCCATACCTTGGCCTATGCATCTCTTCTGTCTGGCTCTTCCAGAATGTTAGCCCTCTATGAGGGCAAGGGTCCATCTTTCTTTCCTTCTTTCCTTCCTTCCTTCCTTCCTTCCTTCCTTCCTTCCTTCCTTCCTTCCTTCCTTCCTTCCTTCTCTCCTATCCTCACCGAGGACATTTTTTCATTGCTTTTAGACGAGGAAGGGAGAGAGGAAGGGGGACAGAGAAACACCATGTGACAGAGAAGCAGCGATTGGTTGTCTCCCACATGTACCTGGACTGGGAATCATGCACGCCTAGACTGGGGTCCTATGTATCCCGACTGGGGATCAAAACTGCAACCTAGATATGTGCCCTGACTGGGAATTGAACCCTCAACCTTTCAGTTACTGGATAATGCTCCATACAACTGAGCCACACCAGCCAGGGCAAGGATTATTGTCTTTTTTTATTCACTGATTTATACCTAGCCCAGTTCTTGGCTTGATACAGAGTAGGTATTTGGTAGATGCCTTCTGAATTCATGAATTTATAGAACTAAATGTGATACGACTTGTACCTTAGGGATATGCAAAAAATTCATACTCACTGGAACCATGTTTGGATTATAGTGGATGTTGGTGAAATTTTTATCTAATTTTACCAGTATGCTGATAAATTAATAAGTTAGCAGTAGAACCTGCCAATTAAGTTTCCAAGGCATTTAAAATATGTGGTGTAAAAATAAAGATGGTTTGTCACTTGAACTTGTCAGTTTGACCTAGAACACAGAAGACACACAGAATACTCTCTGTGTTCTATCTATCTATCATCTATCTATCTATCTATCTATCTATCTATCTATCTACCTACCTACCTACCTATCTATCTACCTATCTATCTGTCTGTTTGTCTGTCTGTCTGTCTACATTCACCTGAACAGATGTCTGGTTAGGTGACGACCCCACTGATTACTCATTCTGTGTTAGTTACACCAAAATACAAAAACACCTAAGATAATAACTGTAGCTGTCCCCAAGAAACCTAGATTTCTGGCTTAAATTTGCTCAGTTTAGTACTAACTTTGCATTCAATGAGAAAAGGGAAGGTTTGGTCTTGCCATGTGCTCAAACCTTTCCTGGAAGGGGCATCTGTAAACATTGAAAAGGACCTCACAGAAAGAGTAAGGTATTTAAAATGATACAAAACTGGTAGTAGAAGAGTCAAAAACTTTGGATGGTCAGGAAAAAGGACCTAACACTTATGTCAGTGCATGGGGGTAGGTAGGAGGTAGTCATTTACACTGAATAGTGGATTTTAGTTTATTAATTTGGGAACACTTATCTGGGTGCATATTTACTTGGTTCTGTGTTCACGATGGGAACATCCGCCTACTAACTAGGCAGATATGAAAACTGAAGAGTAACAACTAGTTCTGTAACAGAATCTTAAACATGTAATTTTTGACATTTTTAGCTCTATAAAATGAGTTAATAAAAATAGTAATTGGCTTGCCTTCAGAAGCTGTTGATTTAAAAAAAATGTAAGTTAAAAGAAGTGAAAGCAAAGGATCCCTTTCCCTCCAAATTTTACATTTAAAAAAAGAGGTCTTGTGGAATAATGGGCCTTCAAAGATGTTGACTTTTTAACAAATAGACAGCTAGCTATTTCTCCAGAAAAATGGGTTTATTTGGGAACAACAAAGAACTGCAATTCATGACATGTTATCTACTAGGGAACCACCTGTGAGTCCAGAGAGAGAAAGGAAAGGGCTTATTTTCATCGACTCAGAAGGGGCTGTTGTGAAGAAGGGTCCATTGGAGGAAACTGAAAGTTGAAAATGCAGTGGCTTTTCATTGGCTGAGTCCTGGAAGCCTCCCATTGGCTGAGCTGTGGCTGTCTGCCACTGGCTGAGCTATTCCTGGGCAGGGAGGAGTCTTTTCTTCCTCCTGCTTGAGTAGTAGAGTAGTATCACTTCCTATCTGAGATGCAGGTATGTCTCTTCCTGTTGGGGTCAGTAGTGTGCATTCAGTGATGACGAGCCTGAGAATTTTCTCCTCCAGCCTCCAGACTCTGTTTAACTTTCACAATGTCTATTTACAATCCCTAGGCCCTGTGTGCTACCTTATATGGCAAAGAGGACTTTGCAGATACCATCAAGAGGGAGATTATCCTAGATTACCTGGGTGGGCCCACTGTACTCACCAGGGTCCCTGAAGTGTGAGGCAGGGTGGTTGGAGGAGATGCAGAGGTGGCAGAAATGGGGCCATCTCTAGAAGCTGGAAAAGGCAAGGAAACAAATTCTCCAGTGGATCTGCAGAAGGAATGCAGCTCTTCTGACCCATTTGAGATTTCTGAACATTGTGACCATAAGATAATGAATTTGAATTGTGTTTTTTTTCTTTTCTTTATTGTTGTTCAACTTCAGTTGTCTCCATTTCCCCCTGCCACTTCCCCACCCCACACCCATCCCCACCTCCTACCCTCAATCCTAACCCCCCTTTGGCTTTGTCCATGTGTCCTTTATACATGTTCCTTGATGACCCTTCCCCTTTTTCCCCCATTTATCCCCTCTCCCTCCCCTCTGATTACTGTCAGTTTGTTCTTTATTTCAATGTGTCTGGTTATATTTTGCTTGCTTGTTTGTTTTGTTGATTAGGTTCCACTTTTGGTGAGTTCATATGGTATTTGTCTTTCACTGCCTGGCTTATTTCACTTAGCATAATGCCCTCCAGTTCCATCCATGCTGTCACAAAGGGTAGGAGTTCCTTCTTTCTTTCTGCTGTGTAGTATTCCTTTATGTAAATGTAAACAGTTTTTTGAAACACTCATTTACTGATGGGCACTTAGGTTGCTTCCAACACTTGGCTATTGTAGATTGTGCTGCTATGAACATTGGGGTGAATAGGCTCTTTTGAATTGTTGTTTCAGGATTTTTAGGGTATAGTCCAAGCACTGGAATTGCTGGGTCTAAAGGTATTTCCATTTTTAGTTTTTTGAGGAAATTCCATACTGTTTTCCACAGTGGCTGTACCAGTCTGCATTCCCACCAACAGTGTACTAGGATTCCCTTTTCTCCACAACCTTGCCAGCATTTGTTGTTTGATTTGTTTATGGTGGCCATTCTGACCAGTGTGAAGTGGTATATCATTGTGGTTTTAATTTGCATCTCTCTGGTGGCTAGTGATGCTGAGCATCCTTTCATATGTCTCTGAGCCCTCTCTGTATGTCCTCTTTGGAGAAGTTTCTGTCCTTTGCCCATTTTTAATTGGATTGTTTGTCTTCCTGGAGTGGAGTTGTATAAGTTCTTTATATATTTTGGAGATCAAACTCTTATCTGAGGTATCTTTGGCGAATTTTCCCATGCTATTGGTTCCCTTTTCATTTTACTGATGTTTTCTTTAGCTGTGCAGAAACTCTTTATTTTGATGAAGTCTCATTTGTTTATTCTTTCCTTCATCCCCCTTGCTCTAGGGCACATAGTGGTGAAAATATTGCTGTGTGGAATATCTGAGATTTTCCTATATTACAAGGCTACACTAATCAAAACAGCCTGGTACTGGTAAGAACAGACACATAGACCAATGGAACAGAATAGAGAGCCCAGAAATAAACCCAAATCTCTATGGTCAATTAATATTCAACACAGGGAGCAGAAGCATATAAAATGGGGTAAAAATAGTCTCTTCAACAAATGGTGTTGGCAGATCTGGACAGCTACATGCAAAAAAATGAAACTCAACCACCAACTTACACCATACACAAAAATAAACTCAAGATGAATAAAAGACTTAAATGTAGCAACACCATAAAAGTCCTAGAGGAGAATATAGGCATGAATTTGAATTGTTTTAAGCCACTGATATCATGGTAATTTGTCAACAGCAGCAATAGGAACCTCATACAGATCCTGAAAGTAGAACTTTAGAGGTGTCGATTGATTAAATCAAGATAATTTCACCCATTTTAGTTGTGTTTTCCTTAAATAAGGGTTTCATAGACTTAACAGAACAAATACTACAGCTCTTCTCATTGGTGATACCAAGTAACTGTGATACCAATAATCATCTGAATTTACAAAGTACTCTTTACTCCTAGAAGAACTGAATATATTGGATGTGTTTTGAGTGACTGGAAAGTCTGTATTCAAGGGTTTCCATTTAACCTCCATTCAGGTGGCTGATAAGTGTGTGAATCGGCAGAATGGCCTGTCAGTTAAAAGCCCATGCATGGAAAATACATGAAGTGAAAAGACAGGCAGTAGGTATCTTTCAAGTCTTGTGTTTTTCAGAATGTTTAAAGTACCAATCTTTCAGGCCTCATCCTTCTGATAAAGGTAACAGCTCCAGGACAATGGAGCCGTTTGAATCCATTTTTGAGTTGGAGACTAGAATAAGAATGGACAAACAGTATGAAACCTTGGTACTATTTTTACAAGTCATTCTCATTAAAGTCTGAACACTATAAAGCTATCGGGCGCCTTCTAGTATAATGTCCCCCCTACTGTTATATTTCCTCCAATGAAACCCATCTGTGAGCTCTTGCAGGAGGTGCATGACATGCATTGGGATGGCCTGTTGTGTCCCAGAAGCCCCTTTTTCCTGCAGACAAGTGGTGACCTCTCTGCTCTCTGCTCATTCAAGGGACAGGCCCGGTGCATCATCCCAGGCAGGCAGCCAAATGTGGCCACCTCCTGCTCAATGCAAAAACACACACTTTCATTAAACCAAGATAATTAGAAAAAGTAGCGTAGAGGAATATGAGTAATTCCATCAGTAATTACAGTAATTATATCCTTAATTGCCATGCCACCTCCAGTGTCACATTATATGTATGTACTGGCATTTTGCAGAGAAAACAGTCATATGTTTTATATTAAAGATATACTTGCTTACATCAGATACTTCCAGTGGTTAAAAGACAATGGAGGTGGTATCGTTTCATCCTTGCGACGATCAAAGCAACATGCACTGCATTGTCCTCGTTATAGTCATTATCGAGTGCTTTTTCAAGACGTGGACTTCCGTGTATTCAAGAAACACAGAGAAATAAAAACCCGTATACTAGAAATCATCATTTCATAGCCCCCCCCCCCCCCAAACTGGTGAAAAACAGTTTCTCAAGTTTCCCAATAAAGAGAAAAATACCTGCCATTAGGTGTAGTTTTTGAATTCTACTCCTAGAGCATGTGCTCATAGCTTATTCATATTTTGAATATTTACCTCTGGATTTGACTTTCCAGTCTCCCATTTCCCTGCTAGTGTATAAGAAACAAACCTAAATTCAAAAACAATCTTCACATACCACTCCCCTACTCAGCCCCCCGATGCTGAGCCAGGCCGCAATTACTTTCTGCTGCCTCCTGGGCTGGTGCCCCTTCCTCAGCCGCAGCCTGGTATAGACGGTGAGGAAAAGGACGAAAGTCGGTCTGTCCTCTTGTTCGACTAGCAGGAGTGATTGGGGGTGGCTCCCTTGCCGCCAAGCTGCCTGGCCCAGGTCAGTCCTCACAGAAGGGAGGACAGGTCTTCCCCCGGAGGCAGGGGCGGAGCTGAGCTGCATGGGGAAGATGACTGGTTTTGTATCCCACTAACACAAATTTTCATAGCATTGGCTTTTTTGATTCAAAATCATGTGTTTGATGGGGATAGTTCCGTAATCTCACAATAAAAGACACTCTCATGTTCATCTTTGCTCTCCACCATCTACCTCTCCTCACCCCACTGAGTGGTCTCCGGTTGCCTCGATCGCAGCGAGGCCAAACTGTCAGCTGCCATCCAAGGGCATGTGCGTCACTGCTCCCTCCACCTGGGGCTTCACTTCATGCAGCAGCAGAACAAGTGAAGTTCCGTGAATTCGCAAATACCTAGTGGGTTTACCTGAAAGCCAAAGGCCGTATCAGTTGAGTTACAGTGACTGTGGCACCTCAGAAGTCCTCCCCGGCAGAGTGAATTCAATCACAATGGAAAACTGGGGCCAGCCTCTTGTGGGGGCATCCTTTATTCTGAGCACAGATCCCTCCAGGCACCTTGTAAGGCCTTCCCTGAAGGTGCGTACGCTGGAACAGGTGTACTCTCTCCCTGATTACTCTCTACTCCCTTTGCTTGTGGCTTTTCTCATTATGACACTTAACACAGCTAACTTTTGACTTGGTTTTTGGGAGGGAACATCTCCTATTTGAGTTTTCAGGAATGCAGACATCCTGTAGGTTCCTTCTCTTTGTTTCATCTGTTCTTCCCCGATATCTTGCTGGGGTTTGCTACTTATTTGCTCTGAGTCCTGACCAAATGACTGAAACTTTCTGCCTGTCTGTTTTTCCATCCGTAACAAAGCCTACGTCATTGAGTCATCTTGAGGATTGAATGAATTTAAGTTTGTTTAGTGCTTTGATTATATCTGACACTGTTAGTGTTCATTAAATCTTAGCCC
This sequence comes from Desmodus rotundus, assembly GCF_022682495.2. NCBI lineage: Eukaryota > Metazoa > Chordata > Mammalia > Chiroptera > Phyllostomidae > Desmodus > Desmodus rotundus. The sequence goes on from NC_071395.1 coordinate 7,075,584, forward strand.
TTTTGATCATGACTAATGTTACCCGGAATTCACTAAACTTATACATTCTCTTTTTCTTGACCCTTTTACCCCTTAGATACGATACATGGTTTTCTGATCAAGAAAATACATGTTTTCTCATCAATTCACACACAAATATTGAACTCATTTAAAGCCCTAGAAGAATGCTTCTCAGATGATCTTCAGATCTGAAATATAAGAACTGGGCTTTTATAGGTGGGTACAGATCTGTCTTTACCTACTAGCTCCGTGACCCTGAATTCATGTCCGTATTGACGTCAGACCAAATTTGTGCATGGTGAGGAAGGGGGTCAGAGTGTTTTTTATTTTTCATACATTTAAACAGTTATACAGTGCTATTTGTTGAAAAGACCTCTCCTTCTTCATTGATTTGCCTTGGATTTTTGTCTAAAACATATTTACCATATATGAGGTCTGTCCAGAAAAAGTCCAGCCATTGTTAATATAATGAGAATAGTTTGTATGACACTGATGTAGCCTGGCAGCCAAGGAGAGTGGCCTGGAATGCGCATGCATGAACAATGACAGCTTCACTGTACTAGTCAGTGAGGGTGGTAGACTCCGTTGAGTGAGCCTGTGTACTGTGTGGCTGTTGCATTCAAAATGACTGAGTGGGTATGGTAACAAATCTGCATCAAATTTTGTGTTAAGCTTGAACATTTCTCCACGGAAACTATTCAGATGATTCAGAAGGCTTTGGGGACAATGCAATGAATGCAGCACAAATAAAAGTGTGGCATAAGCGCTTCAAAAATGGTAGAGAATTTGCTGAAAGTGGCCTACATTCTGGAAGGCCTGCAACAAACAGAACACCTGAGAATGTTGAACGTGTACGGGCTGCAATCAACACAGGTCAGTGACTGACAGTGCGAGAACCAGAAGCTGATCTGGGGAATCCAAACACCACTGTGTCCGAGATTTTGACACAGGATCTTAGCAGAAACATGTGGCAAAATTTGTTTCACGGCTTCTGCTCCCAGAGCAGAAGGAACATCATGCTGCAGTTGAGAGAACTATGAGAGGTCCCAAGGTGACTCCTTTGAAGGCAACTGAGGCATCATTGTCCTCTGTACAATGTTTCTTGTGTCTTGTATCTTCTTCAGTAAATGTCTCTATTTTTCATTGTACATGGCTGGATACTTTCTGGACAGAGCTTGTATGTACACATCTGTTTTTGAACTCTCCATTCTTTTCTACTAGTCTCTTTGTTCATAGTTATTTCAAAGCTATACTGTCTTGATATTTAATACCATTGTAAATAGTATTGATTTTAAATTACCTTTTCCAATTGTTTGTTACTAGTATATACAAATATAGTCAGTTTTAGTATGTTAATTTTATAACCTTACTTTACTAAATTTACTTTTCTGTAGATTCCTTATGTTTCTCTGCATCCATGATCATTTAGTATGCAAATAAAAAGTTTCATTTCTTCCTTTCTAATCTTGATGCCTTTCTCCACTCACTTCAATTAATGATTTTTGTCATAAACTGAACTCATTTTACCCGAGAAAGGGAAATGCTGAACATCTAATTATTTCCATTGCTTATCTATATAAAAAGGATTTGGGGAAGTGTGTCTGATTAGGATGTACTGCAGAAATTGTTTTCAGGAGTATTTTGCTGAAAACAATATTAAGGTTGTGAAAATCCTTAAGACTGAGAAAATCTAGAAAGGTGAGTTCTGTTGGTGCTGCTCTGAACCATTGCCCAGGGCGTTTGAAGAACCATTTGTTCTGTGGACAGCAGGAGTAGAGGTATCTTATCCGTCTGTTTTCCAGTATTAGGACTTCATGCTCCTACACAACTTTGTTATAAACTCCACAGCTTTTCGAATCTGTAGCACCTGGTCTTTCCACAGGTGCTATTAACCTCATTGTGGACTGAAGAGTATTTGGCAGAACATTCTGAAATAAGTCAGCAGCACTCTCTCTTTTACCAGATACTAAGGGTTACCTAAATTAATCTAAATGATGACTCTCCCCCAGAGAAAAAAAATTAAAACTTTAAATCACCCCATCGTGCACTCTGCCTGTGTGCTTAGGCTCCAGTGGAGAAGGCTTCTTGGATGCACTTTCATTATCTTAGGCAAATAAGCAGCAGGGGCTTCTGTGTAAATATGCAAATGAACAGGCTGAATTAAGGCGTATTGTTTGCTCAGTTAATATGTGCTTTGGAGGAGGCATTATTTGCTTATAAAGCTCCGAAACCCCTTTGTAGATGCATCATCGCGGGCTGACAGCTCTGAGAGGTGGAAGTTGATGGAGTGCTCTCTCCAGCAGCCCCGCTTGAAGTGCCATGGGCACGGCTGGCGGAGAGGGGGCCGCTAATGGGTGATGCTTCTTTCTGTCACCCTGGCAATGGCACAACCAGAAATAGCAGACAGCAAGTGAAGAGATGATGATAGAGCATGAGGGATACACAGAATGAAAATTACCCAGAATATGGCAGGCCCTCTGAATAACTGAGACCTCGCTGAACAGCCACTCACAGAGAGACACAAAGTGGGGATCTGTCCATGGACGTGCTCACAGGAATTACTCCTCATATCCAGCAGAGAGGGAGTGTGTGAAGGGGACATCGATTGCTTCCTGTATGTCTCTACCCACCTCATGGTTTTGAAAGAATGACAGGGAAGAGAGCCGTCTTTTTTTTTTTTTTTTTCCTGAATTATGGCCATCTGGCTATGATAAGCATAGACAATTAGAGATAATCACAACTCCTTTTCTCCTCTCTTCCAGAAGTTGGCATGCTGAAATTTGGGCTTGTGGCCTTGTGTTTGGAAGCCCAGCAGGTGTATTCTGAGTCCCTCCATGGAAGGAAATATGACCTCAGAATAGCACTGCAGATATTCAGGCCGGATGAATGATCTCTAGGTAATCAAAGACTTGGTCCTGCATGGTTAAATGTCATCTGCACCTACGTCAGGAGCACTAGGTTTTATTTTAGTGGCAGGGGAACTTTGAATCAAGAAATGCTTGAACAAAAGCACTAGTGTAGGTTGTCCCCTGTGGACGTGTAGCTTATGGCTGGCAGCTCCATTAAGTGAGCAGTGCACACACACCCTTCTTTTCCCTCAAGCTTCCTTTTACACCTTCCTCTGGTGCATGTTCAAGAATTCAGAGGTTCTTATAACAATGCAGAAGCATTCTGAATAAGAAGTTAAGGGTGGGAAAGAGTGAGCCTCCTCCCTTTGATGGATTTGCTAGGAGAGGTATAACCGACTGCGGCACATTTCTTTTTCGGGCCAATTTGTTTGAGACGAAGTTATAGCGTCAAAAGTTTTGAAAAGTGTGACCCACCGAGTGAATTCAGAAGCCACGTTTCTCTCCAAAACAAAGCTTCGAGACACAAAAGCACAAAGCGAGGCTTCTGTGCCTGCCCACGGGCCCACTCCCTTGAAGTTCTGCTGTTGCTTTGATGAGCTAAATTGCAGCCTAGCCGTTGGGCAGATAGAAGCAGGGAGGGTCCTACTGTGGACATGTTCTATCTGCAGGCCATTAGGAGTCTGCACCAGCCACCCTGTGTCCTTCTTATTAAACACTAATCAAAAGGCTGGGGCTTTTTTTTTTTTTTTTTTTTTTTTTTGCAATGCTCCCTACTTCTTTTAATGCACCTGCAAATAAAATGAAATGGGCCTAATAGACTGAGGCTTTGACTGATTCTCAGAGCTCTGCTGCATGGTCACTAGTTGCTTCTCTTGGTAATTTACAAGGTTTCCTGCTGTATGATAAAACACAGGTGCTCAGGCTGTCATCCAGAGGCATGATTTATTAGCTTGAGTGGTACCACAGACCTCCGGCAGCAGGCACTAAATCAAGATAATATATACTGAAATAATATGTTTTCCAATGATGACCCATGGCGACTCTTTAGCTGTTCATGCCCTTTACCCACTGCTGTTGGCTTTGCCATTCCTCCTCATTATTTTACAGCCCACAGGATTTACTTCCTGTCTTAATTTCTCACCTGCCAGGATGGCCTCACCACCAGCGTTATTGCTATAGATTTTTGCTTGATCCCTCACACCACCAAAGAGATCCCGCTAATGAGTAGGGGAAAGGGGACCTTGGGATTTTTCAGGCTCAGCCACACTTAGAATTCCTATTCTGGGCTTTACTTTGATATGGTTGCTAGACAATAAAAGCTCCCATTGTCCTTTTGAAAAACACTTCTTTGAGGTTAACTGTGTCTGGACATTCATTTGGAACATTTCATCTACTGAACATTGCTTCATGAAAATTTGTTAAGAAGTCCGTCCTTCCCATTTTTGTGACAGTGACCATCAATCAAAGTGACTTCTTGTTGATTGTCAGAGAGCCCTGTGAACAGATGAGGGGAATCTTTAATTACTATTAAATGCCTGCCAGACATGAGCACAGGGAAGAACCACTCAGTCAGTCAAAGCGAAGTCTGGAGTGGACTCTGAATTTTAATGAGAGGACAGATCAGAGATGAAAAGGGAGTCCTATTAGGTAAGAGAGTGAATATAGGGAGCAAAATGTCCGAAATCATTCTGAAAACTGAAAAAGCAGAACACACAAAGCAGGACTAGAATGGAAAAGCCAATGATGGAAAATATTAAGTAAGATAGCAAAAGTGAACGTTAATTATACACCATAGATTTTAAAAATCCAGAACTTTGCACCACACAGGCTACACTAGGGAGCTCTGAAGCTTTGGCCAAAGCCGTGGGGAGGCAGGGGTCACTGCCCGGCACGTGTAGCTGTGGGATGACAGGTGCAGAGTGGGTACCAAGGGCAGGGCGCTGCAGGGTGAGAACGTTCACAGCTGAGCATCCTGGGATTTGCCAGCACCCAAGTGAATAGGCAAGTGGTGGAGGTGGTGAGGATGGCAACCTCTCAGGAGATTTCTGAGTGCCTTCACAGGCCACGCTACCCAATTATTAAAAGGAAGAAGTGAAATATATGAGGTCTGTCCAGAAGGTATCCACCTATGTAATTTGAAAAATAGAGGCATTTATTGAAGAGGATATAAGATACAAGAAACACTGTACATAGGACAATGATGCCTCAGTCCCCTTCAAAATAGGCACCTTGGGACCTCACACAGTTCTCCAAATTGCCACTAGCTGCCCCATTATATTTTCCTGAATCTCACTGGCTGTCTGAAATCTCTTCCCTTTCAAAGGTGATTTTAGTTTGGGGAAAAGCAGAAGTCACAGGGTGCCAAATATGGGTTGGAGGGGGCTGAGTCACCTGAGTGATTTGATGTTTTGCCAAAAAACTCTGCAGGAGACGCCATTGTGAGGGGCCACGTTGTTGTGATGAAGCTGCCAATCACAGTTACCCAGAGCTGCAGCCTCTGAATCATGAGAATAGTTTCCTTGAAGGAATGTTGAAGCTTAATAGAAAACTGGATGCAGATTTGTTGCTCTACTTGCTCAGTCATTTTTAATGTGACGGCCACACAGTACACAGGCTCACTCAACTGCATCTACTGCCCTTACTGACTAGTACAGTGAGCTTGTCATTGTTCACACATGCACATTCCAGTCCACTGTCCTTGTCTGCCAGCTTCCATCAAGTCACACAAACCGTTTTAGTTATATTAAAAATGGCTGGACTTTTTCTGGACAGACCTTGTATATGATTCCCCAAGGTGATATTCAAAATGCTCAGCATTGGCAAGGAATGGCCCGGAGCCTTCATCAGGGTGGCAGCTGTGCCTTGGAACAGGATCCTTTAACCCAGGCGTTAACCCAGAGTGGCTGAGTCCCGGGGAGGCTGGGAGTTCTGGGCGAGGGCTGGGCAGCCAGGGCCGTGAGGGGCTCTCGGGAGTTTCAAGGCAGGGCTTCCTGCCCACCGTAAAGAAAAGATCTCAACATGTGGACATTTTTTCACCAGTGTGAGTTGCTTGACCTTTAGTCCTGTCCAGTTTCTCTTTTATAAATGTGCATTCAGGATATTGCAGGAGATCTCCCTTTCACCTTTTCCTCTTAAACTGTGTAATGAGAAAAAGAAATAACTTAGACTTTTTAAAGAGCAAATAAACACTGCGAGGCAATGACTTTCCTCTTCCAGCTCCCTGGATGCCCAGCACAAAAGCAGCAGGAGCTCTGTGGTACTATAAGAGACAGCCCTAGGCACTCCCACCGACTCCAAGTCTGCCCTTTCACCACAAGCCGGTGACTCTTCTTCTTTCCTGCTCTTGTCTGTTGGTTTTTCGACCGAACATTAATTATCCTCTTACACCAGATATGTTAACTCCTCATTTTCTTAAATACTAACAAACACCATCTTCACTGAATTCAAGTAAGGAAATTGACTAAAAGAGCTAGAAGGGAACTTGAGAAGCTATTTACACACTTTTCTCATGGCCAGTGTACCGACTAGACTCTCAGAAATACTTGTTGAGTAAGTAAATGGATAATCCATTGCAGTGGAATTAGGTGTAAGTTATACAGTCAGAGAGTAACTATCATCATCTATTTTATGTCATTTTTAGTGTCATGAAGTCAATACGAACAAGCGATAAGAAGTGTAAGCAACACAGAAATGTCCTATTGTCCTTACTGCATGGGCTTTCCATAAAGCAGAAAAATATGTTTTATGTTAATATTACCTACTTCTCATTGATAGACATTTGAATTGTATCAGATTTTCAAGTTTCTCAACAATGCTACAGTATTCATTTTTTTGGAACTTGTTGAAGTATTTCTGTAAATAAATTCTGGGAGGGGAATTGACGTGAAAAGGTAAAACACATTTAAAATTGTAAACATATTGTCAGATCACTCTCAAAACAGTAATACTAATTTGTACCTTAACTGGAAGTTTATGAAAATACTTGTTTCTCCACATTCTCAACAAATAACTGGTGATACTGTTTTTAAATATTGCCAGTCCAGGAGGTGAATGAACAATTGTAACTCTCTATTGTTTAATTTAAATGTTTCCAACTATTAGTTAAGTTGAAGGTCTTTGCCTGTGTTTAGTGACATTTATGCTTCTTCCAAGCATTTCTAGCTTATGGCTTATTTCTACCCCCCTTTGGCTTTGGGTCAATGTGTTTCTTTTGTTAGGCATAGCCTTGAGAAGCATCGATGTGGTTCTTTGTGGTTTCCTTGCCTTACGATTTCCCCTCACTCTTGGAAGTATTGTCCTTTTAAAATAAATTTCATTCTAATTTCTCCTGAAATCTCAGGATGGCTAATTTCTTTAGATAGTATTCCAAGTTTGTAGAAGTCATCTTGGTACCAAGACAAAATGGCTCTTCTTGACTGTGTATCTGACTTAGGCCTCAGTCAGTGACATGCACGTTTGGCCTGCAAAATAATCTCCCAAGAGTCAGTGTCTCCTCTGCATCATTCAGCAACCGGAGGGCCAACCTTAAATTCTGCTTACACCTCTTGTCTCTTCTCAGTTCTCATTTCATTCCTTTTTGAACTCACAGGTCTAAAAGACTCTAGGTTTCCTTATAACTTGGCCATAGCATTATTGATTTCCTAGGTAAGACGAAGGGGCGAGATCTCCGGGCATTCCAGCTACTGAAGAAGCTTCCTTGGCTCCCACATGCCGCTTACTCTTTGTTATGATGTTACCAACCGCATTTCCTTCATCTACAACTTGACATCAGCAACAATAATAATAATGCCAAGCATGTACCAAGCAGTCAGTAAACACTAGCTTTTATCACGTTGGCTGTTTCTGTGATTATTTCTTAAACAAATGAGCAAAAGCTGGGAAAAAAATGTTTGTTTTTGCATAATATATATCTTTTCCTTGAGTCAAGTAGTTCATTCAACTGAGTTATATGATGACATAAAAAAACTGCAGAGGAGGGAAAACAAAAATGAAAACATAAAAATATTATGAATAAGGAACTATAAATGGATGGTGATTGTAAATGCTTATGATTCCCAACTTCAGATGTGTAAAATGCCATTGCTATCCCTACTTGTTTATATGTTGGGTTTGTTTTTGTTTAGGTTATGGGTTCCCTCGTAACTTTAATACCCTCACCCTAACTTCCTTTAAGGTGTAAGTTTTTCCATCCATGAGCCCATAGAACATCTCTGACAGCTCAGGGAGGCCTGTGTCCTGCCTCCCTTAGAAAGGTTTTAGAGTCCCAGCACAGTCTGGGGTCCTAAAACTTTCTTGGCCACGGGCATTTTTAGGGTCATCCCGTGTGGTTCAGAGACCAGTCTGTGACTGAGGAGAGGTTTGGCACACCATCTAGTCTGGGCACTAGAGGAGCCAGGCCTGGTAAGGGGCCCGGGGCCACTGCTGGACTCGACAGTGATTGCCTCCATTATTGATCCCAGAGGGAGCCTGGAAAAAAGCCAAGGAAGAGGTCAAGCCAGGCAGATCTATTCAAACGCCACACACAATGAGAGTGAAGTAGAGTGACCACAGCCCAAGGGATGAGGCTCATTCTAGGACAAGTCCTTACCAGGGAGGGGGCAGTAACGTATATATGGACACTCAGACGGGAGCTCCCTGCTACAAGCCTCTGCAGCACAAAGGAGAGTTCTTCAGAGCTGGAGTTCAGTCTCGTTCTGTTCCATGTTTTGGACGCGTATTTTCTCGGTGCTTCAATTTCCTAACTATATAATGAGAATAATCGTATCTATCTCATATGACATTAAATTTGATAACATTGCATTAAATTTGGTAATGTATGAAAAATAGTTGGGACAGTGACTAGCACATAGTAAGTACTCAGTAAATGGTAGATACTATATATGATGGTTGTCATCATTGGTTATTTTTATTGTTACTTAAGGCCGAAGCTTAGGATCAGGCAGAAGCAAGCAAGCAGCTGTATGCAGCGATGTTTAGGAGTGAGGTTTTGCCACTTGCACGCTATAGAAAACATTCTGGTGGTGCATTGACCTTTAAAAGTAGAACTTTCCTAAGATGGGGTAAACTGTGCCCTTGTCAATATCTTCTCAGAGAATGTTTCTAAGGTTTTACATCTGATGGGCTTCCTAAAAGCTCAGTGATACTGGCAATGGATATATAAACTGGTGGTGTTATATAAAGTGATACAGAGTTTCACTTCTGGCCTTTTTGGTCAATAGAAAGCAGTTACATTCTGGTTCATCTGATCCTGGACTCAGATGGGAAGAGCTCTGTCAGGCAGCTATAAGGGGTGAGCATTATAGAGCCATTGGGGAGAAGTACAATAAACCTTAAAAATTCCTTTAGTAACTGCTGCATCTATATAATTTTCTTTTTTATTTAATATTAATTGAGAGAATGGAATATAGTATACAAGTTATGTAAGAAACTGAGCCTGCCCTCAAAGATCATATACTTTATTAAGAAGAGAAGATGTATGCAAATATGCCAGTAAAAAACTTTACCTCTGCTCCCTGCCCACCAGTGTGGCTGGAGGTCATGGTGAGCACAAACAGAAGACTTTTTTGCAAGGCACTGGGAAGTCTAATGGAGTGTTTCATTAGGCTGTACTCAAAGAACACTGGGGCCAGCATGGTAATTATTTTCATTGTATGTTTATTGTCACTCAGGACTGAAGCAGGAGGATCAGGCAGAGACAAGCATGAAACTGATATGCTATGACTTTCTGAGTGAGGACCTAGTCGTCCCTGCTATTTACCCCACGGAAACCACACAGGGACAAAAGCAAGGGAAGGGACAATGAGGGCAGTCATATCTGGGCAGGGTGCTGCCAACCCCATCTCCTGCTCTGGAAGACTGGACAGGAAGCAGTCACATAGAATCGGGAGCATGGGGGGTTTTGGAGCCGCTGCTGAGTCCTCAGGAGCCCCAGGCAGAGGTGTGAGCGAGGGCTGGGGGCCTGCTATGTGGTGTGAAACACCTGAGCTGCATGATTTTCCTTTTCCTTCTGGGAAGCCATAGATAAGGTTGGCATTACTCACCACCAGGGCTCTTGGAGTGGAATGTTTTGGGGGGAATTGTGCGGGCAGCTAGGTGAAGAGTATTTGGCTCTTTGTTAGGGACTAGTGCAGAGGTGGATAGGCCCGTGATGATCTGGACCGAGAAGATGGATAAAGTGTGTTGGGGCTTTTGGAGAGAAGTGACTCTTGCTGAAGTTAGATGGGCACAAGGAAGCATTTTGCCTTCCTGGCTCTGGCAGTACTGCTGCTTCCACAAGCAAAGCAGTCTTTCCGTAACTCAGCCGTAGCTCAGGAGAGCCGCCTGCCTTCCTGCTGACGCTGATGTGGACGGGTGGGATTTGGATACACGGAGGTACAGGAATTCTGTAGAACTACGAGCAAAGGTGCGAAGGTGAGAAAGGTTGAAATGTGTGTGGAGAGCAGCTGGAAGTTCACCAGCAATCCTCTCCACACCCCGTCTACCCAACATCTGAAATCCGCGTGCAGTAAATAATGTTTGTAAAGTCTTTAGTTCTCTTAAGAGTGGGTTATTACTGTTTCTGAGCTTTATAAATTTGATCATGATAGGAGAACTCAATTGTTTGGTGGTTGATTACTATCCTTAATGGTTACTTAATTTGGGGATTTTAAGACTTTGCCGTATCAGGAGTTATATTTGAGTTTCCACCATTGTCTCTTAGGTTGACTGCTTTCTGCCACAGCCAGGTGTTATGGGAGGAGCTTTGGAAAGAGTGACCTGTGGCTTTGAGTCTCGACTTTCCGTTATGTGATAGGTGTGACAGCTAACTTCTGAACTGCATTTTCTTCTACTATACCTAAACAATCTTTTCTTTTGCTAAAATGAATGACATCCCGTTCATGTTCTAATTTTTGAAGTCCCTGGAATCAAGACTTGACCCATTATTTTAGGTGTTTACCTGGAACATTGGCCCCTTTTCTAGGGTTTTCAGGGAGAGATGGCTCTGAGAAAAGAGTTTATCATGTCACAGGATGATGAGGTTTTTACTTTTGAGGATCTGGTCAAATTCCATTTGCTATATTTGTACTCTGTCATATTAAAATCTATACATTTAAAAAATTAACCATTCTCAGGTGTCTACATGTAATTTTTTCTTATGTCATATTCCGTGTTTTACTGAATGGTTCTCAGCTGGCAAGAATGTCAGCTAAATGAACAGAGGACTTTTTTTCAGGGTTTTGTTCACTTTGGCATAACTAATACCCACAAGAGTGCCTGAAGCAGAGTCAGCTCAGTCAATGTTTGCTGTAGGAATAAATTAATTACTCAGCACTATTACACTCCACATGAGAGCTAGTCTATTTTCACGTGGGGAAGAATGATTTCTTCATTTCCATAATTTATTAATTGAATTTAATTGTTAGTTGGAAATTTATTTTCCAGATGATAAACCATTATATAAAGCACTTCAACTCTGTAAACATTTGTTTACTAAACTTTAAAATAAATATACATTTTGAAAACAACACCATAACCCTCCCACACAAACACAGTATATCTCTTTTGTAAAGAAGATGTAGATGAAGAGCTTAGTTTAAGTAAGACTGCCCAAAGCCCATTTAGATGTGCTTTCTGATATAAAATCGCTTCATTCTGCTTCCTAGGCCTAACCTAGATGTACTTAATCTCCTCAGTTTCTGTTGCCACCCTAATATTTAGATTCAAAATATTAAAAATGAGAAAAATGTCAGTTTAGCAAAATGAAGTCTCTTCCCTACTTGTCCCACCATTGGGGAAAAAAAAAAAACCAACCAAGAAAAAAAAAAGAAAAACAAAGAAAAAATAACTAATTCTCCAATGGCACATTACCGGATACAGAAATACTTGAAATAATAAACATCCTCAGGTGCCTGGATGTGCACTGTGTTTGCCTTGCTCGGAAGGAGCGGCTGCTCCGGGTGTGCGTGGGCACGGTGCCCATGACTGCGCTGCGTGGGTCGCGAAGGCAGGCGTCTTGGCGGGGAAACAGGGGACACGGAACGTAGCGAGATTCCACTGAGGGATTTGGGACTTAACTCTTCTTCACATTGGAGTGAAACCAAATTCACCGAAGGACTCCAGAAACATAATTCACTGAAATGAGAGGGTGCTAAAAGCGTTTTTTTGTTGCCCTTTGCAGGCACAGATTTTACCCGAAGCTACAGAAACGTCGTCCCTTTGCAGCGTCAGGTGAAGTGTGCTTGTATAATAAACATCTCCGGAACATCGCTTCTTTCACCCAGACAGCTCAATTAGGGCCGTGCCAGGAAATGCAGTTCCCACGCACTTTCTGAGCTCTCAGGGGACTGAGGGCCTGTCAGCAGGAAATCTCGCAGAACACGGGTCCTGTCCGGTGTTTAAGGGAGTGGAATTGGTGCTGTGTTTAACAAATATGTGTGTGCATGTTTCTTTTAGATTCTGTGTAACTGAATTTTACTGACATATATGAGTCTCCTCTCCGTGTGAAAATCTGTTGTTATCACTCCTGTTTGCTGGAACGCCGTGGGGAAACGTGAGGAACTGGAATTGTTACAGGTAGGTACAGACGTTTAAAGAAGTCTGAATTCTGAGAACTTGCAGAGAGGTTGGGGAAAGCCTTGCTCCCAATCTCGGGATAGTCCCGCACAGAAGGAAAGCCAGTGGTCCCTTGCCACCCGGCCACACTGCTTGGTTAATTTGCATGTTTCTGTTCTGGAGGATGGTGAACACCAGGCCTCTTGTAGGTTTGGTTGGGTTCCACCTGGGTGTGGGGAGTGGTGAGTGAGTGGTATCGTGTGCGAAGGACTTTGGACAAGCTGCCAGACTCACCTACCTGCACGTCACTGTTAGAAGCTACTTCCAGGCAGCCCTATAGCCTCTGTGTGGCCTGTTTCAATGTCCTGAATATCGTCGGGATTACCTACCTGGTGACGCTTCAGTCTCTTAGACTGCCTTTCTCAGACCCCCGGGACAGGTCTTAGTGTCGTTTGCACCGCCTTGCATTCAGATTCCCAGGTGCTTGTGTGTGCAGAGTGTGGGCTGGGCCTCATCTATTTATTTGGAACTTACTTTCTTCCCCACAGCTTCATGCCTCCGACTCGCGTGGCAAACCACCGTCCTTCCTGTGCAGTGTTTCTGCAGCTTTCTCCTGTCTTCCCCTCTGTGTCCTCTGTCCTGCTGCTCCAGCTGTTTTCAGGCCCTTTGGCTGTGGCCTCCCAGGTCGAGCCAGGAGGGGTCCCCGCACGGACTCCTGGCTCGCTTCGTTTTTGCTGTTCCTGTGACACATCCGTTTCTCCTAGTATTACTGTTGTTTTGTACCTGTGTCCTCTCCCTTGGGGGCAGAGCTGGTGATGGATTCTCTGTCAAGCTTGGTGCTCTTGCTGTATATTCAGCTCTGTTTTTCCACTTATACTGAGCATGTTTATAAACAGGCTCTGCTTTCTGAGAACACTGGCAATGGGTTTTGGATGTACGTACATACCATGTATGCATATAATTCAGATGCCTATGAGGATGTGGTAAGGAGGACCTGGATGACCATGAAGAGAATCCAAAAGCACAGTGACACCTGTAGCGGAATGAGATCATAGCGTCTTTGTGGAAAATGTGGGATTTCCATCTTAGAAGAATAATCTCATAGACTAAACACAGAGAGAAGGTTTGGGGGGAAATCAAAGGTAAAAAGATTAATTTTTAATGTTACATGATGTCTCTGAAAGGAGATTATCCAGATGCCAGCTACACCTTTTCTTTCCTGGTTTGACTTATGAGCACAGTGTTGGGGGGTGGGGGGGGTGGGGGGCAGGGGTGGGGAAAAGCCTGAGCTTTCCACAGGGTTTGCTACCAGCGTTTCAATCACATAAGATATGGGGATGTTAGGGAATTCTTTATTTGCACTTCTAATTGTTTCCTTAAATGTGTCCATAAAACTTCATTCAGAAAATTGTGGCAGATTTAAGGAGATAACATGAAACCTCAGGTGGCTGTTAGAAATACAAATAACTTGAGTGTGTTTGCAAGTTGCATGTCAGCCACAGTTCACAATATTTGTTCTGGTGTGGATGGATACCCTCAGTAAGCAGTCCCTTCCACTATATTGACAGCTCCTTTTACAATGTTGTTGTAAGGGAAGCATTTTGCTTTGCATAAGACAGATGGGTGCGCAGCAAGTGTGGGTGACCCTTTATTCTGACAGAGCTTGCCCCCACCAGCTGCACCTTGTTCTGTGAGCAGTGGCTGACCCCTTGGTGGAGGGGTCCCAGAGGGTGGGTCACAGTCACCACACACTAGCATTTCTGCCAGATTGCGGAAGTTCTGGCGTTGCCTAGTTTCACCTACGGTGGCATTGTTGAGGACAGTTTGGACAAACATTGACTGGTGAGACGCCCATGAGTGTCGTGACCGGTTTGAGTGTTCCCTTTGCTCGCTCTGCAAAAATTGTCTGTCTTCCTAAGAAGAAGTAAATAAGATATGGAAATGTTGCTCTACTGAGTGAGAAGCTAGACACATATTTTCCCTTCTGCCACAGAATGCATTCTGGTGCTTGTCAAAATTTCTCGTGTGCTCTGTGATTCTACACTCATACATCACTGCAGCGCTTGCTTTGTGATAGCACTGAGCTTGCACTCGGTAGTGATAAAAGCAATATTTGGAGACTTATTGAATTGGATGTAAAAGCCAGTCAATTAGTCTGGTAGTTAATCTGCCCGCCCTGTCCTCTTGCCGCGCCAGCGCAGCGCTCACCGCAGACGGTGCCTGAGCCAGCAGCAGCCCTTTCCGATGAGGCATGTCTTCACAATCACCGTTTTCTCTCTTCTGGGTTCGCTTTCGTGCATACACTCAGCCGTCTTAGTGGCTTTGTTTTTTTACCATAAACGTCAAATGGCACTGTGTTGGGAACATTATGTGAACATTAGCCACGTTTTAATGTGTCTGGCAGTCATGGGGACAGTGCTTCATGCCATAGGAAAGACGCTGCGTGAATGTCTTTCCTGCACAAGACACAGACAGAGATGCTGCCTTCATCAGTTAAGAGGGTGTTTGGCTGCAAATAACAGAAAACCCTGCTGCCATGTTTGCACATGCTCTGTCATTCCCAGGCTGTAGAATGACAGAAATTTCGGTTGCCAGCTGATTGCTGCACCCCCAGAATCCTGTCTGGGTCCTAGGCAGGAAGGAGAAGAGAGAAGCAGGAGAAGAGAGAAGCAGAGGGTGCTGGGGTCTGCACGAGGAAGTCATAACTCCCTGGAATTGTCAGCTTCTGCCCCACTAACCAGTGAGCTAGCCCCAGCCACTGTGCGACCTGGGGGTACCACATCAAGTCAGATCTTGAGTCTGCATCTGAAAAGACGAGGATAATGAGAATGAGTCAGTAATAAATAGCATGTCCCATGGCTTAAGTAAGATTTTAAAATAAAGGCGTGAGAGTCTTATTGACAGTTGCTCTTCCATGTAGTAGAATCTCACTCCGCTGGGCTGAATGTTTCTGACCATGCGCTGGGCGGGCAAGCGTTGGTGAGAACTAGAAGCGGGCACGGATGGATGCTGTTAGTTCCCAGGTTGTTTTGACCTAGAAACCAAGGAAACAGAGAGAAAAACCCTCTGATGACTGAAGTATGACTCCTTATTTTCATCCTTCTTTCCCTTTCATGCACTCCAGCCCTATCCTCGATATGGGGAAGCTTGTAAAAATTGCCACTTCATTTCTCATGACCTGCCTTTTGAAGACAAATATTTTGAAAGGATAGACAGTGTTTAGATAAGAAAATCCTCGACTAACACCTCCTGGATGAGGAAGAAAAGGAAAGGAGAAAAAACATGAAATGCTGGCAAATATGGCCTGCCAGGAAATTTCTGTTTGTAAACTTTTGCTTGGTTTTATTTTCAATATTTATGATTTTGTTATATTATATAACCCTTGACTTTATCTTATTGTTATCTTGTGTAGTTTCCCAGGGAAAGGCAGGTAAGTGATCAATTGCTTTAGGGAAAAGTCATTCATTGGTGTCAAATCAGATTTTCACAGTTAATTTTATATTCTGACAATTACATAAATTAATCTGGTAAATCCAACAAAGCTTATCAAGATTTATCTGGATTTGTTATGAACATTAAAATGTCATCAGCATACATGGTAATTTGCACTGCCTATGATGAACGGTAATCCTTCCGAGACTCTAAGCACCAGAGCTAATGGCTCTAATCTAAAACAAACAGCAGAGGGTCTGAACCACCTCTCTTCTTTGTAGCTTTTGGAAGTTGTCTGGTGTGTGTAGAGTATTTTCATGGTGCACATTTTTTTGAAGACTATCAACTACTTATTCCTATTCCAAATGAAAGAGCTTCAATACATCATAGAATACATTGTTTCATTAGGTGAGTTACCTGTGGAGCATTTTACATGGCAAATATTTAGAATGCTCACATTTCCCCAAATTGATCCATAACTGTAATCTTGACACATAATGTCTTAAGCCTCTATTAATTAAATTACTAGTTTTGTCACTATAACATGGAGATAAGAGAAAGTTGCCACTAGCTCTCACAACTCTTATGTGTGAAATTAAAAAAACAAAACCATTTCCCACATTTTCCAAGGTAGAATGAGCTTGTGGCAAACTGGCAGACAAAATATGGGTTAGGGTTACCCTAACCCCTTACTGCCCCTCAGCTAGGTGCCCTTGTGCAGAACGCAGCCTGCTCATGGTTGGGACCTACCGCAACGGTAAGAGTCTCCAGTAGGTGCCAGCACTGCTGGATAACCACACTGGAGAGAGGCTGCAAAAATGTGCTGCAAAAATCAATACATTATCTGTTTATTTGCTATGTAAAAGCCATACAGATATTTTGATGTTGCAAAGGTTATGCAGGCTTTTTCTTTTTTTGAACTATACCAAAAAAAAATTCTTATCAGTCATATGCCAGAAACTTTCTGTATACACAATCTCATTTACCATTTGCAGTGAACCTCTTTTTGTACATAACAGAACCCAAGCTTAGGGAAATGTGTGGGAAAGGGCTCCCCAGAGCCCAGGCCTGGGATGCTCAAACCCTTCCTGTTTCCTCAGTCTCCTGTCCTGTGTGTCGGATCCTGGGAGATGACCTCTGAGCCTTTGGAGGGTCCTACCTACCAAGAGTGTCTCTGCAGGCTTGCAGCCTCAGGCCACAGCAGACAGTTTATGCCAACATGCAATTTTTGGCAAATCCCTGTTTTTGTATGTCTGAAGATGTGGGCCACTGTGCCTCCATTTGGGGGGCTGTGAGGCTGTGGTCTGAGGAGCTGAGGTTAGCCATACAGGTGTCTGTTGTGATGCATCCTGTGTGACCTATCCCCAACTATAAGTCTCTGAACACCAAGGCTGGGGTGAGGGTCCCTGGTTGGCGACACTTCCCACATTTGGCTGCACATCACTGCTGGGAGAGCTAAGCACTGTCCATGGGACTCCTTTGGGAGAGGACAAATGGCAGTTTGTGCCTGCTTCCTCTCGGACTCCTGGCCGTGCACTTTCCCCTTTGCTGATTTTAATCTGTCCTCTTTCCCTGTAATAAACCACGCGTGAGTATAGTAGCTTTCTGAGTCTTTCAGGAAAGCACTGAGCCCGGGGAGCATCTTGGGAGTCTCTGACCCAGAGGTTATGTGACTTGTTTGGTCGTGCAGATATTTGTGGCACATCAAGGAGTTGAACAGAAAGGTAACAGTGGGCATCACTTCAGATTCTATAGAATATCAAAGCACATTAAAGGAATGTTATAAACATCTTTATGCTGGTAAATTAAATAATCCAATCAATTCTGTGAAAAAAACACAAGTACTAAATCATCTCAAAAAGAAATAGAGAATCTAAGTAGTCCTCCATCAATTAAACATTAAATTCATAGTTAGCATATTTTCCACAAAAGAAAACTCAAGACTTAGATGGATTAGGAGAAATTCTATCAAATATCTGGAGAAGAAATCAAACAAATCTTACACTAATTCTTTCAGAAAATAGAAGAGGAAATCCCTCCTCATTCACTTTATGATACCAATATTAAACTGGTACAAAAAAATGAAACACATTTTTATAAGAAAATAAAATTAAGGATCAATAATCCCTATGAAAACAGGTACAAAAGTGCCCAACCAGATAATAGCTAATCAAATCCAGCAATATGGAAAAGTGATGAGAAAGCAACCAAGTGGAGTTTGTACCAGCACTGCAACAGTTTAAAAAAGAATCAGTCGATGCGATTCACCATATTCACAGACTAGAGGAGAAACCACATGTGATGATTTCGATAGATGTGGAAAACTTATGTGACACCCTTCAACCACCATACATGATCGAGATCTCCCGGGACTTACAGTAGGAACTACAGTAATGGGTACTTCCTGAAACGGAGAAAGGAAACCTATGGAGACCTACAGCAACCCAGTGCTTAATGGAAAAACACAGACTGCTTTCCCACTGAAAAAGAGGAACACGTCCACTCTTACCATCCCTTTTATTAACGTTGTGCTAGAGGATCTAGCCAGGGTATCAGTGTTAGAAAAAGCAGTTAAGGCCATAAAGATGGAAAAGGAACATGTGTTACTCCCTGCATTGCTCTGTATTCATAGAGGGGATAATAGTGGATTTGAAAACATTTAAATATCCTTAAAAGGGTACTACAGTAAATATGTGAATTTAGTAAGGTCTCAGCATACAAGGCCAATATGTAATAGTCAGTTGTATTTTTAATATTTGTAACAACAAATTGGAAATGGAAATGAAGACTCTCACTGCAATAGCATCAACATATGAAATATCTAAGGATAACTATAACAAAATATGTGTAAGAACTGTACACTGAAAACCACACGGATGGCCTCTGTCTACCACTGCCATTCAGCATTGTGCTGGAGGTTTTCACCAGAGCAGTCAGGCAAGAAAAACGAACAAAAGGCAACCAGCCAAATTGGAAAGAACTAGTAAACACTCAGGTGTTAACAGATGATGTGACCCTGTATTTAGAAGATCCTAAGAATCTGCAAACGTACTGCTAGAACTAAAACGATTTCCGAAGAGTCACAGGGCACAAGATCAACCCGCAGAAATCAGTTGTATTTCCACACACTAACCATGAACAATCTAAAAAGGAACTTAAGAAAACAATTCCACTTACAGCTGCATGAAAAATACAAAATGCTTAAAAGAATTTAACCAAAGAGGTACAATACCTATACACTGAATACTTCAAAACATCTCTGAAATAAATTTTTAAAAAGGCCTCAAATGGAAAGGCAGTTTTTGTTTGTGGATTGTGAGACTTAATATTAACACTGAAGTTTTCCCCAAAGCAATTTACATATTCAGTCCAATCCCCTATCAAAATCTCAATGGGCTTTTTAGCAGAAGCGGAAAAGCTGACTCTAAAATTTGTGTAGCATTCCAAGGGACCTCAACCAGTGTTCTTTAATAACCCGATGCAAAGATTTGGTTCTCTCGTCGCACGTCCTGTGAGTCTGCTGCATTGATGACATCATGCTGGTTAGGCCTGAGAAATAAGAAGCAAGAAATAACTTAAATCCTCAGAAACCCTCATAAAACTGTAAGGAGCCTGTACATGATTGAAGATTCTCAAGTTTCAGTAATCTGGGAAGACTGGCAATTTCATTCAAAATGAAAGACAAATTGTTACATCTTCCACCCTCCACCACTAAGGAAAAAAGCAGACTCCCCTTTGGACTGGGAGGCCATTTGTACCACATCTGAGTGGCTCACAAGGGTACTAGCTTTGAGTGGGGCCAGGGCCGAAAAGGCTTCAGAGATGCTTCAGGATGCAGTGCACACTGCTCTGCCAATTCGGCCTGGTGACCTCGCGCATCCAGTTGTGTCGAAGTGTCTATATGCACATGTATGTATGGGCTATGGGAACCTCTGCAATCCCCAGCAGGAGAATTGCATCACAGATCCTTAAGGTCTTGAAGCAAAGCTCTATCCATGTTAGAGATAATTATTTTCTTTTTGAGACCATGACACAGTGACATGTGTTGAAGCTCAGTCATAAACTGGGTGTTACCTGAACCAGCAAGAAGTAACTTTGGGATGTGCACGCAACGTGCTCTCACCAGGTGAAGGTTCATTTATGTGACATCAGTCTCTGGTAGCCCAGTCTCAGGTGAGCGTCGGGAACAGGTGCTTAAGCGCCGCAGCACTTACGCTGCCGCCTTGATGTCTCTCACTCAGCCCACACCCGAGCCTCATGAGGTATGCCCTATTATTATCTCACTTAGGAAGAAAAAATCAGCCCTTTTATAAGTGATTTTGCATAATATGCAGGCATCGGCCAGGAGTCAATGAGGCAGCATTATGGTCTAACTTAGGAGTGGTTCAGAAGGACAATGGGGAACAAAATCCTTGCTGTGGGGGGATATCAAGCAGTATATCTTGTCCTGTTTGTCTGGAAAGAGATATTGACAGAAGGAAAGACTTACATGGATTCAGGGGAAATAGCTAACAGTTATCCAAGTAATCAATACCTGGAAATAACAGCGTTGGGATCAGGGGCAAGGAGTGTAGGGACCAGATGGGTGGCTGGAACTTGGACACAGGTACAGAGTACAGGGATATTTGTGGCCCACAGGAGTACGGCCCAAGGCACACCCACTGCAGAGTGGGCTTTCGTGACCAGGTGGATGAGATGCCTGCACTGTGGGTCTGTAAGCATCACCACTGCTTGCTGGATGGGATCGTGAATAAAGTGGGTCTTTATTCATGGAAGGAGATTGTGCATGCTCAAAAAGGGGATTTTTTTTCCCTCTGAGGCAGATCTGGCCACTTGTACTGTTCCGTGTATGGTATGCCACCACTAGAAACCTTTGTTCCGTCCCCAATGCAGCATCATCCCTCATGGCACCAGCCAGCCACACTCTGGCAGGTTGCTTATTCTGGCTTTGTTTCATCATTGAAGGATCAGTGAGTTAGCCTCACTGAAACATTATATTGTTTGTCTACAATGCTTTGGGTATTTTCGCTCATGGAGATGGACTCTATGCACTGAATTGAACCAGTGATTCATCTGTGGTGCTCTTCCCCCCTTAGCCAGAACACAGGGATGTGGGAACCAAGGTGTGGAAGTGAGCGTGCTTCATTCACTCTTAATCCTCACAGCTCACGGGCCAAATTAATCTTCCTCTCTTCATGTATGTGGGCTCCACTGGTCAAGAGGTCTTAGTTCCCAAAGGAGATGTGTTTCCACAGGGAACACAGCCCTGCTTCCACTGACCTGGAAGTGGAGATTCCACCAACCACTTTGGGGCCTGATGCTGATCAAGCGACAGCAAAGAAGGTGGTCAGCGCAGTGCCTGGGTGACTGGTCCTGGCTGATGAGCCGTGTGCGGGAGCCTACTGACTGAGCACTTCAGCTTCCTGGGGCTCTCCAACTCACAGGGGCCCTAACCCTTTACTCCTGCAGTAGGTCAGTGATGGGCGGTCCTACCTAAATTGAGTTGCTTTACTCTTTAGTACACTTTACCACTGGTTAAAATCTGTTGGGGAAGATAAAGATTATACAAACACAAAATGAATATGTAATTACATAAATACATAGTTATAAAGTATGTGAATTGTTATAGGAAGAACCTAACAGGGAGACCAAATTTAGACCAAGGGGTCAGGAAAGGACTCTGAAAAAGTAAAAACCTGAGAGGAGACCTTGATGGCATGCTTGGACCAGCAGGGGGAAGAACGGAATGAAAGACTACTCCAGGCAGAGTGAAACGCTGTGGGAAGCTCTTCTTGACCAAGGAATTGTATGAGGGTAGGTGTGTCTGTAATGTGTGAGCCAGGGTGGCAGTGGCAGTAGGTGGGGCTGGAGAAGTAGGTCAAAGCCAGGCCATTGAGGGAGTTGTACCTGAAGGTAGGGAGTTTGGACCATTTTTATTAGCTTTGAGAAGACATTGAGGGGTTTAATGTCATGAGTAATGACAAGAAGCAGTTTATGTTTTGTAAAGATATTTACTGCTAACATGTAGATTGGATTAGAGGTGACAAGAAGAGATAACAGAAAGTTGACTATAAGTTTATCATAATAATCCAATTAGGAGATACTGGTAATGGCAGAGGAGATGGAGAAAAGGACAAATGGATGGGTCAGAAGTATATTTACAGATGGAATGAGCAAGACTTGGTGATGGACTACGCATTGGAAATGAGGAAGAGGAGGAATCTGTGACAGTTCCCAGGCTTCTGGCATGAAAACTGGGTAAATGGAAGGACCATTTACTGAGATGTGGGGACAGGGAATCAAGCAGGTGTTATTGGGTTAACTTTGGACATGTTATTTTTGATATGCTTGATGAGATATCGAGTAGAGATACCCAGCAGACATTTGGATCTGAATTCTAGACTGAAATAGTAATTGTGGGTCTCTGGAAAAAAATGCTTTTGGAATCCCCGAGGATAAAAGAGGTCAGCTAGGGAGACAGAAAAGGAAAAGAAGATAAGCGGGCCTCGGACAGAGCCCTGTGGAGCCCAACACTGTGAAGAGGAGAAAAGGCAAATGAAGTACAAAGGGGAGAACACTTTCGCTAACTGAATGGTAAATGGTAACTCCATACTTATGTCACATAGCTTACGTTAGTCAATAATAATCATATAGCATATATTATCATAGTTTATAATATATAATTACATGATTGCATAAAACACACTAATTTGATTCAGACCAATACACTGTGTGTGACCAATGTTTTTGCCAGTGTAATTGTTTCTGTAGGAGTTAAGCGTTCTGACTTAGAGTCAGAAACTGGAGCGCACATCCTGCCTGTGCCACTTAGTAGCTCTGCGGTCTTGCAAGCTGATGAATGTTTTGAAAGCTCAGTTTTATTGTATGTAAAATAGACATACTGATAAGTCACGTAAGCATTAGAAGAGTTACCATCTAGGTATAAACCCCATTGGCAGGTGCACAACAAGTACTTTAAAAATGGTTTCACTATTATTGTGTTGGCATCGTTGTGTTCCGGTTGTCACCTTCAGAATCTAGTGGTCGCCTGCTCCTTTGTAACGACAGTGTCGTCTGGACTTCAGCAGTCACAGGCCTGCCGGGTCCCTGCTGGCTCCTTTTTATCCTCCTTATTGCAACTTTCTTAAAATATGCATCACATCCTTTTAATACTCTTTTTAAACATTTCCAATGGCTTCTGTATTTACTTAGGACAAAATCCAAACTCCTTAATGAGGCCCAGAAGGCCTTGCATTATGTAGATGCTGCGTAATTCTCACACCACATTTTATGCCACTGTTTTCCTTGTTCAACATTCTTTAGCCACAATATATCTTCCAGAACACATCAAGCTCCCCCTCATGCACCAGGGCTTCTTATCTTGCCCTTCTCTGTGTCTGGAGCTTGGTGTCCCCTTGTGTGACAGGCTAGACCCCTTTCTAATCCTTCAGTCTTAGCTCAGAAGTCATCCCGCGGAGTGAACTCTGCCCAATCTGACATATCCCCTCCCACCCCTTGAATTACTCTCTCTCTCTTATCATCTTATTTACTAATAGTATGCTTGTTTTTCTGTCTCTCCACTCAACTGTGAGCTCCATTAGGCCACTGCTATATCCCCATGTTTAGCATAAAAATGCCCGGCACATACTAGGAGATTAATAAATACGTGTTGCATATACGAATGATTGTCACCACCCTTTGGAATCCCGGAGGGCATGAACTCATGTTTTTACCTGCTGGATTACTAACATCTAGCACATTGACCAGCACATAGTAACCACTCAGCACAGGTCTGCTGAATGAAACAGTGCGTGCATAAATTAATGAATGAATTAAACAAGTGATTTTCCAGTCTCAGCATCTCCAATAGCTAAGACTACCCCTTTCATCACAAATTATGACTAGGTCAGCCAACTGGAAAAAGAGAAGCAACACCAGCAGTGCTTAAAGTCATCGGGTAAAAGATGAAGTCGGTGTGTCCCCACCATGAGCTCTTCAATAACAGGAAAAGCTTTTGCCCTTCTCCATTACCGCATTCTGGCTCTTGCCATACAACCACATGTAGCATCTCCCTCCTCAGCTTCTCTGTACGTACAGAGGAAGTATAACTCTTGTCACAGCACAGCTTTCGACATGGTTTCTCTAGAAGTGCCTTTGAACCTGTTGCTTCTGAGCAATCAGGGAATATATTGACCCACATTTCTGGGTGGTGTCTTTTCCTCCTCTTCACTTGGGACTGTCATTCAAATACTGTAATTCTTTCACATACTGGAAACACCAAAAAGGGGAGAGAATCAAAAAACTCAGCTGGAACATTTGACCTGCTACACATATTCCTACAGCTAAAGCAAGGTAGGTTGTTTGAAAAATAAATTGCTACTGTAAAAGAAAAAGTTCAAATTAAGAATACACATGTGTATAGATCTAGATTAAATCCCTTACCAATTCCTACTTGCTGATGTCGATTGAGGCTATTTTGGCCCGTTTTTCTCTGTTTGATTGAATAGAAAGGCAACATCTCGTGCATTAAGGGTTTATTTACACTCCTGTCAGTGTGCAGTTTCGATCCTCTCAGAGCCCAGTTCAGGGGTGCTCTGGGGTTTCGTTGACTTAAAGGGAATTCTTCACATGATTGTGCTAAAACTTTATAGCTCCTGCTGGAATGGTATGATTTTTTCAGGTTTAATTCTCTGATTTTGGGCCCCACCTCCAAGAATTTTCTCTTTATCAGAAGAACATCTAGCCCTAGACCTCCCTGCACTGACAGGTACCTTCTGAGGATTAAGGTTAATGTTTAAAAAAACAGAATTCTGTAGAGGAAATATGCTTTTTGGGTTCAACACATTAGTGATCCAGCTGAATCTTTTTGGCTATAAAAATTGAATCAAATGTGTTTACTGGATCAGTGCTTCCAGTGTGAATGCTACCTACACGTTTTAATAGATCGAGCATATGCACGGCTTATTAAAATATCTTACAGATGCAGTTGGATGAAAATGTTACATTTGAAATTTAATAACATTTAATTTGCCGAGTACTTCTTCACAGTCCTGGCATAAAAGACCTCACATTCTGTTTGGTAGATTTAGCAATAGAACTTTAGTAATAGAACTAAATCTTCTAGATAATTTAGTCCTCTTATATCACTCTGTCCTCCTGGTAGAAATTGCATCTTTCGTTGGGAAAGTTTTTTACTCGACTTTAAGACCAATCTATATGATAATAACGGTCTGCAGTTCTCAACGCGACATACTCCTTCTGTGCCTCACCTGTGTTCTTTTAATTTATTCTGCTGGTGTTTTCTGAGTTGATCTGATATTTTATTTCAAATGCACCACAGAAGATTGTGTTTCTTTAGACTCTGAAAATCAAGAGTAATTTTTTTTGATGTTTAGCACAGCATCATGTATGCAAACAGGGAAGTTATTAGCATCTTACAGATTACAAATTAGGCACAGCTGGAAACTGTATCCATTTCCTTAGGCTAATTAAAATAGAGAAGCAATAATTTGCTAATAGTGCTGAACTTTGCCCACTGTTGAATAAGCATAGAGTAGAATGATCTAGATCCTTTTCTTCTTATTCTATGTGTTACCTTTAGGATAGAGTAGGAGATTTTTATGGCCTGAAATAACTCATGTGTCTCTAAAACCATGAAACATTTTAGGGTAGGAGAGTCAGGCTCTGTAAGTTCTGTTAGGAAAGACATTTTAATCATTAGGTAAGAAAATATATGTGAATAAATATTAGAAGAATATAAGTATACACAAACAAGGAAGTAACTACTTAAAGAAGTTGTCATCTTCCGTGGAAGGAAGCCAAAATAGAACTCTCATTTCAGTTCTTTGAAAAGATAGTCTGTAGCTTATTTGCTTTAGATGTTGAATTAACAAGGTCTTCTTTGGTTAGCCTTTAATAAAATGTTTGTATTGTACCTGTAAAATAGTCCATCCCATTGAATATTATTATCATACTTAATAATATTATCAAACATTTATTTTCTTGCATAATACTTGGCACATAGTAAGCATTAAACAAATAATGCATGAATTTATTGAATTATATTAAATGAAGTCAATGTTTAATATAAAAGATAGCACTAAGGATGTATATAGCTAAATGCAAACAATATATCTAACATTAAAATCTGGTTAGTCTGTTTTTTTCTAGAAAACATGCTTTTGAGAACAGTTGTATTTTGAACCCAATATTATTCATTTTTTCCTACTACTTCAGTGTTATAGGTCAACGTCACACATGTTTGGAGAATAAATTCAGGAGCTTGAGTTAGGTTGCTGGATTCATGACCAAAGTATCTGCCTTAACAGTTCAAGGAGTTGTTAAAACCTCAAAGTAATCCTGAGTTTTTCCAGAAAAAAAAAGATTCTATATCCAAATAACTTTGGGTAATGTTGTCTGCCATCACTATCTCCTAGCATTAGTATATTAAAGCTCTAAGCACATGCACATTATATGTACCTAATATGTACATATATATCATATATATGTGTGTATACATATTTAACACAACATTTCTTAAAATATATTTGACTATGTAAGCCTTTTTACAAGTAAGTCCCATTGCTATGCCAAGGATCTACTGTTCTCTTCAGCGTATTTTGGGCGATGCTGTCTTAGGGAGCTATTAATAATTTACAGTACTTGTGAAAGCAAGATGAAGGGAAAGTGAACAGGAGGACTTTTAACATTGGGAAAAGTGGCAGGGTGTGCCCTTGAGGAGGGAAAGAGAAGCAAACATGTATCTGTGGGCGTGATGGAGACCAACTTCCCAGTTCATCAAGTGGCGGTCTGCCGCGACTTCCTAACTGTCGCCCAGTACGGTATGTCCATGTTGGGGATCTGGGATGATGCAGGAATTATCGTCCCCAGTGTTCAGAAATGGAATTAATTTGGACCAAGGGGCTAAGAAGTTTAGGACAGTTTAATTGGTAACATAAATAGAATCTAAGTGGAGATGAACACAGTAAAAAAGACAGCTAGTGTAGGGGGGTTAGGGGTGGAGGGGTCGAGCAAAATGGAAAAAGGACTTATGGACACGGACAACATGGTGGTGATTGCTGGGGGCGGGGGTATAAGGGGATTAAATGGTAATAGAAAAAGTACAATAAAGATTACAAATATCACAATGCTGGAGGAGGCCTTTGAAGATTCTATTCCACCTCTACACCATTTTGGAAGTTATTTAAAACAAACACACCCAATTACTATCTTGATAAATTCTCCCAGTTTTCATAATTGTTATGCCATTAAATTCTTTACAATATCAAATACAAGTACTTTCTCTTACAACTTATGCCTGTTCCCTCATGTCTTCCCTTTGTGTGCGTATTGATTTACTGCCACTTCATGGAATTTTGTCGTTTTCTGTCTGGAAATGTAAGCCTTCCTCCTTCCTAAAAAAGGACTTACTGTAAAATGTGTTCTGAAGCTAAATTTCTGTCACGGAGAAGTGGCAGCAGTATCTTCTTCATTTCTGACTGGAGGGTGTTCAGAGCCTCCCGCGCAAAACAAAAACGACACCGAAGTCCTACGTGCTGGGAGGACGGTAAAGCGGTTTTCAGTAAAATGCACTTAAGGAAGAGCTGGGATTTCTCTGCGTTTGGCACCTGGAAACACAAAAGCAGTTTACGTGAGGGTAAGTTACTAACTTAATACCTGCCCAGGTAAATAAAGTTAGGCAGCATGTGGATTTTTCAATTCTCTTTGAAGTCAAGTCTCTGGTCAAAAGGGGGGGACCTTTGCTGGCGTCGGGCGGTGCTCCCAGGGCAGGGAAAGGGGCACAGGTGCGCAGAAGGGGCTCTGCAGCGAGACCCTGCTCCCAGAGCGCCCCTGAGCCCCGGGAAGAACGCCGACGCTCCTGCAGCTTTTCCTAGAATAACGAGCGCAGGCAACTCAGGACTTTCAAAGGGTTTCATGTAAGACACTTCATTTTGTGGCGTATTTTGGTCTTGATGGGTATGTTATGAGTAATAGTGACACAAAGTGGAGATAGTTTTTGAAAAGTTAGGGGAATTTTTATGACCTCCACAAAATAAGAGACAGTGGACTATTTGACAGGGTATTTCACTAAATTTTTGTGTGTCATGGAAAGGAGATGGAAGCATTCGAATGGCTGGCACAGCACTGCTGAACGGGGCCCTCATTGGAAGCCAGGGGGTTATTTGCACCTGGCATGGAAGGTGGCTTTGCCTTCAGAGCTCTGGAATTGTATCTCACACAGGTGGCTGCTCTCAAAATTTTTCAGTCCAGAATTCCAACTGAATTCTAGGGAAATTCTGAAATGGAAGCCACTTCACGGAGAGAAGGAAACACACCCCTTTCCCTCCAAGCAGCGCGCCCACTCTGTGGTCCTTTGCTGGGGCTGTGAGGAGCAAGGTGCTGTGGCTGTGGCCATGGTGGGCAGAGCTGTGTCCGCTGGGATTTTTCTCGGGGTTCTGTTTCTGTGAGTCTCCGCTTCAGAATCTAGTACGTGCTTTCCTTTGCGTATGAAGGATATTTTACTTTGCATATGAAGGGGGCAGTCATCAGAGGTGGCACGTGCTAGGTGGTTTTCTATCACTTATATTTTCTTTCATATTCTCAATATCCTTCATATTTTACATGTTAAAACTAATTTGAACAATATGCTTACACTCACAACTTGGTTTTTTTTCTGTTTTTCATCCTGTTGCTTGTGGATAGACAAGGTGTTCATTCTGAGACCTCTGTAATCACGTGACTAAGGCACTGTTTTTTACCACTGCGGTGAATTTATTTATTTGCCTCAGGCCACGTGATAGCTCATTAAAAGAGTGGCAATTAGAATATGGATAACTTGAAGTTGTCTGCAATCACAAACTGTCGGATGCTTATTCTGAACTGAAGAAACGTCTTAAAATTAGCTGCTTCGAATACTCCAGCAGTGTTGGCACATGAGTTCTTATTCAATATTCGTAGACTGAATGAATACATAATAGATATTGAATAATAGCTGACTTTAATCATGATTTTTGTGCAGTTGTTTTATTTAATATTCTAAATCATCCTTCAGCCATTTATTTTTCTGCATAAATTAATAAACTCACTTTATGCATAAATTCATATATTTAACCTCTTCATAATCATAAAATTAAATGCTTTTGCATGGATACAAAAGCGTCAACCACAGTTTTTTCTTGATTTAAGTATATTACTTCTCATATGTTCATCCTGTCTATGCTGGTCCACTTGGCAATGCACGTCCACTTCCAAACAGAGGAGCCAATCTTCCGTGGGGTGGAGGATCATGTCCTTTATACATTTGGAAGAGTCTATTTGCAAATGAGAAGATGAAAAGTAACCTCAGTGGCAGCTAGCTCTCCTTTGATACTTGAAATGTTGTCTCTGTTCACATGAACCTTTATATGTATCTCAAGTAAAGATACTAAGAAAACGAGTTTTTAATGAGAACTTTATGTATTTGGTTCAAAAGTTTATGAAGGTATTTTTTTGTCTGTTCAGCAGTTACAGTCTGACGCTAATAGGACAAAGTCACCAGGAGAGCAATGGCATCTCTGATGGAGACAGGCCCCCTTGGTAGTTTCCATAACAATGAGATGTTATGGAAAGTGGAAAGGTTTGTTTTTCCTGTCCATTTGCATGGATGTTCTATATATCCACCAGAGATACAGCTTCTACTGTTCAAATAAAATACATCTGGCCTGACACAAGAGGTTGGAATCATCTGTCTTTGTACTACTGTCTTTTTGAAGACAATTATACATTCAGTAATAGAGATGGATAATTAAAGGTATATTGATTTCAGTAATATTTTATGGATTGTAATCACGCTTTCAAACTTTATATCATTTCTGATTCTCAAAATATTGGTTCTAAGTATTCAAGATTGTTCATGAAATGACCCACTTCTATTCCTCTTTGCTTCTACGTTTTTCAAGAGCCATCATTAACTTCTCTCTGAACTTCATGTGCTCTCTCAGACTTCTTCGTGACATCCTCAGCATCACCAGTTTCAAAACTGAGACGCACCATCTTTTGTTTAATTTGCTCTTACTTAAATGCTATTTCTGCTTTTACGTCCTTCATACCTTACCGTGCCGTTCTCTCTCATTTTCACATAAACTGGTGTGCGAGCTGAAGTAGATCCTGTTGTGTGGAAAGAATCAATTAATCCACACTTTGATCTAATAAGATAGGCTCTGTACTTGGATAGGATTTATGGGCAAGTCAGTAAATTCTCTCACTCCATCCCAGTAAAATCCTCCCAGTTCAACAAGCTATTGGGCATTTGGAAATCTCTTTTGATTTTCTATATATGGCTTCTAGAGCCTGGCTTTCCAAACTTCCATGGTATAAATTATCCCTTTTTAAATATAAAATGTACTTGAGATATTTCTGAAAAGTGTTCTTAATATAGACCGTGTTTAATTGAAGATGGTGCTGGAGTTCAAAATGCATTCTCCTGAATTGTCATCAGGGACCTGAAACAGCAGGTGGGAACCTATCTTCCTCTCAGCTCAGCACCTATTAAAGCTACCGGCTGTATTTGTTGTAAACCTAGCCTGTTGGAAAGAAGCCATTCCAGACTGATGTATCAATCATATATACTACAGTTTTGACCTACCCTTTCCATGTAGTCATATCATTGCAGTGTCCTTTTAAAAATTATCCAACACATCTATTTTTAACCCTCCCTTTCTTGAACTTCCCTAATGTACTTCATGGGCAAAAGCATAGAACAATATACTTCCTTGTTTATGGAGGCATTGTGTTTATTCTCAAAGGTCATTTGTAAGCGAGGTGTTTGAAATGATATTGTTTGCCCCCAAAACAAGGCTGTGCTATTGTTGCTTAGTCTCCCTCTGTTGTCTTCAGGTTTTCACCCTTATAATTTACCATAACACCTGCCGGGTGCATAGTAAGTACTAAATAAAATTTGTGGCATGAATGACTGAATGTAATGCTCACACTGTGAAACTTAATCACAATGTAGCAAACCATTGCTAGAAGAAAATATTTTCAAAGTTCTGCTTTGGGATGATGCCAGCTACAGAGTTTCCTGTGACACCCTGGATTTCAGAGCTCTTACCGATTTCCTGTACTAGAGAGCAGAAATGCCGTGGGCTCCGGTCCGTCTGCCTGCCTGGGAGCCTCTCAGGCGTGGCACCGCCTGCTCACCTTCCTCTTTCCTTCAGCTGGCTCCATCAATTGGTGAACTTTTCTGCTTCCTGGCCCTTTATGTGTTTTTGCCTATTTTTATTTGAACTACTAGTCCTGAAATAAGGGGAAAATTATATTTCTTGAGGGGTTTTCTTCTTTGTTTCTTCTTTCTTCCTGTGCTAATAGGAAAGTAAAGTATATCAAATATTTAAAAATAAGGAAAATATCACAAAAAAGCCGCTACGCTCCCTTCTATATTTACTCTTTACATTTTCTTTTCTGGTTGTTTACAACAAGGATGTAGCGTTCTATATAAACTCTACAAGGCAGAGGTATTTCCACTCTCCAAGGACAATTAAAAGCATTTTCTACTTGGAATATTTGTGGTCAGGCTGCCCTGGGCCAGAGCGCAGCAGCGGAAGGTTGAGACTTCATGGGTCTCAGACAGAGTGTATCAGGCGACTCTGGCCAAACTGATACTGATTACAAAGCACCCTGAAACTCAGTGACGGGCAACAATGAACATTTTTTTTCTTCCTGCATCTGAGATTTGGCTGAGGCTCAGCTGACTGAGACTGGACTTGGCAGCAGAGTGCAGAGGAGGTTTAGATCTGCCTTACATGTGTTTCATTCTTCTGGGATCCCTGGGCCACGCCCGGCATGTTCATCTCACGCCTATGGCAGAGCACAAGAGGACAAACCTAGATGCATAAGCACATCTCCAGCCTCTGCCTGTTAATATTCCATTGGCTAAAGAAAGCCACATGGCCCGGGGCCCAAGTCAACACCAGGAAGTGAACCCCCTATCTTGCCGGAGGAGTTGCAGAGTCAGGTGGCAAAGGGTGTGTACGAAGAAGGGAGCAGAATCGAGAACAGCAAAGCAGCCTGTCATCTCGGACTAGAAGGCGCAGGTGTGCACGCCTCGGGGAGGCTCTGATTGGGCACTGTTTAAACCCAGTGTTCTTCCAGTAGCCATTCAGTATTATTTTAGTGGAGGGAGAGAGAAATGGATGTCTATTGGAACAAACTGTGCAAAGAAACATTTACTAGGAAACTTACTTTGGCTTGCCAAACCAGTGTTAATATTTTGAAAAACAGAAAAGCCAAAAATAACGTAAGAGCTAAGAGTGTTCTGAGGCACATTGCCCAGATTTAAACACCAGCTCTGCTCCTTACTAGCTGAGTGATGTCAGCAAAATCATTTAAACTCAGGTTAGATATAGTTATTATTAATATGGTTGCTGTTTTCTCTCTGGCTTCCTTTTTCTATATGCCAAGCCAGATAACTTCTTAGGAGGCAAAGAATTTAAAATGTAGGCACTAAAAGAAACCGCACTTCAATAAACTTGCATCACTCCATTTTTGGAATTTCAGCTGATGGCAACTGACTTTTTATCTGCCTGCAACTTCAAATGTTCATTAAAAATATACTCAGTAGAGTGAGGTCTTCAGTAGAGAGGGGTGTTTAACTTGATGACATTCTAAGCTTTCAATAGAGGATGGCTTTAACATTTGACCATTTATCTCAGTGTTCTTTCAGAGCCCTTACAGATGGACCCCTCTTGCAGCACTTGGTGTGACTTTCCTCTCAGTCTCACTGTGATTCTCTTGGTCCCAGGTGAGGGAAGAGAGCAGAACTGGGTTAAGACACTGATCAGCCAGGGTGGGCACTGGCTGCCCATCCATGAGAGGTTTTGCAATATCACTGGTCAGAGACGGAAGTACACTCTATTGAGCTGGAGGGTTCTTGGAGTGGGAGGCGAGATTGCAAAAGGCACATTTGAATAACGAAGCTGAATTCTCCTACAAGGAAAGAGAATTTGGTTAGCCTGCGATTTGTGTGTGTGTGTGTGTGTGCGAGCGCGTGTGTGATGTGAAGGTGGGGGACCAGGGCTGAATTGCAAGGGACAATAGAGGCTGAACTCACTCTCGGTGGAAGGCAGATGAGGACCATGGAGACTGCAGTGTGCTCTCCTCTAAAAGGTGGTTACATAGTTACATGGAGTTTGCTGAAAGCCACACCAGTTCCTTAAGCCTTTTTCAGTTACCCATGTGTCTTTGTTTATCCCTGCTGTGTGACTTACTGTCCCCCTTCTCGTGGCAGTGCTGCTGATTTGGCCGTGGGCTGAGGGGAGAATGACGCTGTGGAAGGAGGGGCAGGTGCACTATCGAACATGTACCAAACTGCTATTGTGTTCCAGATATTCTTCAATACACGAAGGAGAAAAAATAAAAATAAACCATTCCTGTTTTCAGCAAACCAATAGTTTAATGGCGGAGTTTATCGTGTAAGCCAGTTACTCCATGCAACGCGACAAATTAATCATTTACTGAAGACTTAGCTCCTGGCTAAAGTATTCCTGTCTCCTGCAATTCCTGGAGGCAGGCCGTCAGGAAGACACGACCCCAGGTTTGACCTGAGAGCTGGACCTGGGTACTTGGAGGCTCCCTACTCCCTCCCCTGTGCTTGGAATGTGTGCTCCGCTGGCCTTCCCTGCGCCAGAAGCTGCCCAAGGACACAGCCTTGAGATAGGAATGTGGTAATGAGACTGGGTACGTGGCTGAACCCTGTTAGGGCCTCTGTACAAACGTTCAAGGTACCAGCAGGTAGGTGTGGAAAATGTCCTGTGGCCACGTAAGACAAGCTGCGTAAGTAAGCTTTCTTGCTTATGGAACTTGCTACCCACCCACCAGTCTGGACCGGTCTGCCCTTTTCTTCAGTCTCTCCCTGCCCTCCACATATTGGGGCTGGTTTCAGATTTTACCCGGGAAGCTCCCAAGGAGGTTGCAAAGCAACAGCTTCTTTCGGATTCTGATAATAACCGCCTCGACAATCCAACCATACCTGGCGAG
The DNA here is from genome assembly GCF_022682495.2 of Desmodus rotundus. Classification (NCBI taxonomy): domain Eukaryota; kingdom Metazoa; phylum Chordata; class Mammalia; order Chiroptera; family Phyllostomidae; genus Desmodus; species Desmodus rotundus. The sequence goes on from NC_071395.1 coordinate 7,109,408, forward strand.
TCAGTGTCTTGTCTTCTACGCTTCCTGTGATCCTGTCCTCCTCATCACCCACTTTCAAGGTCATAGCCTAAACCCTGTCTATGGCAAGGTGGTCTCACCCCAAAACGTCAAATTCAAGCATCCCATGTAGAACCATCACTTCCTGCCTTTTAACTCACTTTCCCTGATATTCCCACTTCATTTGTCCTTGACCCTAGCAGACCTTTAATCCACTGACCAACCCGCACGCCCACTTCTCTCGGTTCTTTCTTCCCACCCTAACTCATGTCCTCACTCCTCTCCCTGGCTAGCTTTGAGTCAGTAGCCTCCAATCACTCTCTTGCATACACCCTCAACTCCCCTGCTTTTCTCTTACCTGCCCAGACTCTCATCCTGCTAAACATAACTCTGCTTCACTTCATGACTGGAAGCAAATAGCCGACTGTGGCTGTGGGAAATACCCAGCTGGGCCTACTTTAGATTTATGACCACAGGTCTCAGGTGAGCACTCAGCCCTACGGGGCAAGCCCATGGTGTTTCTCTAGTACATTCCTTTTACCTTCTAGTACCTTCTCTCTGAGGTGATGATTTCACACTTCATTCTCCCTTTCTAAACATCTAGTGCTTCTTACCTCATCCTCATTTTCCGCTGATGACAGAAGTGCTCCGATGAGGACTGCTCCCTCTTCCCATCACCAAATCTGCCTACGTCTTTACTCCTTTCTAATTTCTCTCTAGTGTCTGTAGATGAGCTCTCCCTGCTTCCCCCCACAGCCAGCTCCTTCAGTGCGGCTCTGGCTCCTCCATTCCCTCTATTTCCTGGCATTCTCTGCCACTGCAATATCCCATTTGCGTCTTCAGTATTTTTGTTCTGCTGTATCATTCCCATCAGTTCGTAAGTGTGGTGTGATAGTTTTCATCTTTCAGAGAAAAACCCTTTCTTGACTTACTTTCCCTTTCTGCTATCACTCTATTTCTATGCCCCCTTGAGAGTACAATTCCTTGAAAAAGTTGCCTGGATTTGGTGTATCTATTTCTTTTCCTCTCATTTCTCTTTTTAAAAATGTAGTTTAATTACTATTTTCTTTTATATTTGAAGTTACATTTACATTTCACTTATATTTTAAATTATAATTATATGTTTGATGTATGTGCCTTAACTTTTACAAATCTTTTCTTAACAATAGATATTTTTTATTAATCAAACATAGCTTAACTTAATGAAAAGTTATTTCTATGTTATGTCTGTATTTCCAGCTTGCTTGGGAGATGCACATACCTCATTGAATCACATGATCAATCTCTTTGAAAAAGCTACGTACTATTTCATTATATGCATATGCCATGTTGAATGCTTTCCTTTTGTTGGACATTTTGGCTGTTTCTACATTTTTAACTAAACAATAAGGATGTTATGAATGTCTGTGCAAATTGAAGTTCCTATGTGTAATTAGTGGGTCAAAGACTCTCTGCATTACACTTTAAAGCCCTTCAGTATATGTTCCTGGGGCTTTGTTTAGAAGCCTTGTAGAAAAGGATTGGTCCAAGCCGAAGGGTCAGTATGAGAACAGAAAATTGGGCTGCTCAATATCATCCTCTCCATGAGGTTTTCCTTACCCTTTCCCTGCATTCTCCCTCCTCTGGTACTAATGCTCTTTGGAGAGAAGGCTACGCTGTGATGAAGAATATTTCAAAGATTTTTTTTGTGGGCTTCTGGGAGCAAAAGGGGTTCTACTTTGCAGTCTTATTACATTGGGGATGTGAGGACACGGTGAAGCACGGGGAAGCAGGATGAGTCTGCATGTGGATTCAGTGGCTAGAGCATCATTGGCTCAGTTTAGGATCAGCACTTGGGGTCCAGACAGGGGAGGAAAGTGATTGGTGCCTGTCACCCGTGAGGAAGCCTACACAGAACTGGGTGGGTTGTCTGGCCTGCCTTTGTTGAACAGAACTTGAGAACCTAATTGGTGAGAGGGGTGTCTGGGAGCTGAAGTTGATCTGTACAATAAAGAGCCTTTCTAGGTAGGGCAGGGGAGGGAAGAGAGGAGAGCTGGATGGAAGAGGCATGAGAGAGACCATGGGGAAGCTGTCGTGTTTGGGAAAGTTGAAGGAGAGATGGAGAAAAAAGGTAAGTTTTTCCATATCTCCTGAGTGTTTCTAAGGGGCTGCAACAAAGATCTCAATTGCTTTAGTTGTTCTTCAGTTGTTCGACTCTGTGTCTTTGGGTGGGATGTCATACTGGCTGGCTTCCGGGCAGAGTAAATTGGCCTGGATTCATACACCATTATGATCAGAAATATTTATCCTGGCAACTTTCAATGGGCAGAAGTTCAGGCAGTGGCTGTTTTGTTATTGTCTTTGGGACTCAATCACACCTTCAGGTGGGTGAGATCTGGGGAAATGCGGGTATACTTGCACCTGCTGACATTTACAAACTGTTACGAGAGATGTGGATATCGCGCCAATGAAAGCGTATATTCTGTGTTTTCAATTATATTATATCACAAGCCACACTATTTTTTTAAATTGCACATTTTATCCATTTTGATGAATACATGTATTTATGAATGCCAAGAAAAATAGCCGTGATTTTATAACAGGTTTTAATTAACAGTTAGCTAATAGCACAATATTTAGAATTATGATCTACTTGACCAGGTAGAGCTCTGATAGCCTGAGCAAAAATTAATGGGTTTAAAAAATAGCACTGAATAAACAGGCTGAGCCAAACACTTTATTAGTTTACTGATGACAGTTCATTATAATTATATTTTTTGAAAAGAAGTATCTTGATAAATGCTTATTTAATTTGCCTTCATGGGAATAAGACTTTATTTTCAAGTAGGAATGAAGATATATTAAATAACTGATATAGTGCATCAAGATTTGGTAGCAAATTAACAATCAAAAGTGGGAATTTTGGAATTTCATAAATATATCCCATTTATTGTGCCTCAGTGACATTATCTGTATTTGAAACAATGTGATGCAAATAGACCCAAGGTAGGACGAGCGTTTTAAGTCCTGAATTGCAGACCAGAGTGACTTGTCTTTTTCTGAGATGCAAATAGGAAGAGCAAGCCCTTGGGCCCTCCGTCACCTCGTATGTCCAAATCACCTGAGTGAGCTGTCAAGAGTATGCTTTTAATGCCTTGGAACAACTGGTTTCTGAAATGTCATGATTGGAGATTTCATGGTGTCACTTAATGTGAAATAAAACACGGAGGGTTCTCAGGGGAAGCCTGTCTGTCTGTGGATGTGACGGCAGGCCTCACCCGGCTGTGCAGTAGGTGAAGGCCCAGGGCCTTCACGGTTCCCCTTCACGCTGCACCTGTCAGCCACTCTCAGCAGTTCCCCCTCCAAAATGCATGCTCCTGGATTCACCTGTGGTTAAACTCAGCAGGTACTGATTATTGCTTTAAATTCTACGTGGAAAGAGAGTGTTAAACATATTTAATTTAAAAGTATACATGAGATTCTATGGAGGACTCTAATGAAATCGGGTACATGGGCCAGCCTTCCAAGAATGCACAAATTAATTGGGAGACAAGATCTTGAAACATGAGTCAAATAATAAAGAATTGTATATGGTTGAGCGGGAAAATGATGTTATGTGTGAACGTTATTATAGGAACTCAGAGTGGGGAGAATGTGTTCTGGTCAGAGGTGGTTATGAAGGGTTGACGCGTATTTGACTCCAGTGCTAAAGCTTGGGTGGGGCTTCTGTCGGAATCGAGGAAGGGGAATGGCTTTGTAGAGATGGGGCACAATACGTGAGCAGAGCTAGTGAGGCAGGCGTCTTTGGATGCACAGTAGCAACAGCTCGTGATATAAATACATCTGTGTTAATGTGCTTCTGAAGTGATTTTACAGCAGATGTTGTGCTCTTGATGTTTTTTATTCAGTAGTGATCACGAGGGTGGGAATGACATGCCAGAAGGAAAGGGAGGTGACCCCGATAACGGGAAGAGCAGTTTTCTGGGAGGTCTGAATGTTTGTCCCCCTTCTGTTGCTTCATTTTCATTGTAGTGACGTAAGATGCGTCATTTTATTTCTCCCCAACTGGTAGATGATGTCAGGCAGGATGCTTTAGAGGTCCCTCCCGGCTCTGGGATTTTGTGACTTGGTTTATAGTAGGCTGTGGAAAGGGGTTTCTGGACCAAAGAATCATTAGTCACCTTTTAATTTGTGCTGTTCAAGTGACCTCTCATTATGTGTGATGGAGAAAGAACTGTTCACCTCACCCTCCAGAAAGGTCGCAGATGTCCTAGAGGACATTGCATTTCACCCTTTCAGCCTAACTGGACTGTTACGTTTAGAAGCTGATGTAAGGTTTCCCTTTTGGTTACTCTGCAAGAGGAATAAGGTTACTTTTACTCTCTTTATAAGAGAGCCCTTTGAGAATAAAACAGCTTTAATGTTTCATAGGGTCAAACAATTTTGAAAAGCCCGGAGTGCATTATTCTTATCATGGCCTAGCAGGTGTCCCAGAGTCAGAAGACTCTCTAAATATTTAATGTGAAGCTGGAGAAGACGGGTCTGTTTTTCCCTCTTGGACCAGTGACATCCTTAGTATTTATTAAGAAATGTGTGTGTATTCAGATTTATAAACTTTATTACCTAAATTCGGTTCTACTGTCAGCATCAGAGACATTCATTGATTACCCACGGTTTCTCTGCCATTGCATTATGCATTAGGGGTCTTGCGTATTAAGGTCTTTTTTCTCAAGGACTCTGAAATCATTCTTTTTACGTTAGAAATAGGAACTGGAACTGTGGGATAATAGTAAAACCAATGATCCAATAGGTCATTGCAAGGTTTATATTCTTTTATCATCATTTGATATATTGTATTCATCTACATATATACGATTATCTCGTTATATATTCAATTTATCCTCCTGTTATTTAAATGTGGCAGCTGTAACTAATTTGGATATCAACCACCTGCTGTGTTGTACACATCTCTATAAAGCTTTATTCTACAATCTGGAATATATCTAAAAATATTCAGAAGTAACTATATCATCATTAACCTGTCATATACAGTGACAGCCTCACAGAAATGTAAAATGAAAGCGAAGTAATGAATTGTGAGGTAGCAGCCCTAAATTAGTCCCTAATTCTGCATCTGACCTAGAAGGTCTGCTTGGAGGCAGGCAGGGAAGAAGCTGGTCATAATTCCTCTTGCATAAGTCTTTGTGTAGCCACACGAAGTGCGGTGTTGTGATGAAATTGTGTCTCATCTGTTAGTAGCTTCCATCAGATGAGGACACACCCCTAGGGGTGTGCTTCTTCCTCAGGGGAGGCTGCAGTGTGGGAATGAATGAGTCGCATGTCCTCTGTTATGTGTATACAGGGGATGTAGCTATAAGTATCAAGGCTATCTTTAAAACCAGTGATACTAGAATTAAAAGAAATCATTCTTCTATGGCCCAGTGATGAGTATGCCACCAGCCAGATTCAATTGCCCTTTATTTTTTATGGTTTTTATATCCTTATTGAAATCACTCATCTTGAGGCTTTCAACACTGTTGGCCATTCTTTTTTTTAAAACAAAATTTCTCCCTTTCTTGAAATAAACAAACCCTCATTAATAACATTAGAAAATATGATTGAAAAAATAAAATAAGATACTGACCCATAATGTTACCAGTCAAAGAAAGTGCCACTCTTAACAATATAGTATGTAGCCTGGTCTTTTCTTTCCAAGCACATATATTTAAAAAGGGAATCATTCTATGCATACTGTTGGAAACTACTGTTCTCATTAAACATATTATTTACCATTTTTTGTGATCAAATATTTGTAATTGGTATGAACAAATCAGATCTGTGCAAAAAAGAAGAGTATTTCATAACTGCATGGGTTCTCCTTGATTCTAAACCTCTTCCCTCCCTCCCTTCCTTCCTTCCTTCCTTCCTTCTTCCTTCCTCCCTTCCTTCCTTCCTTCTCTCCCTCCCTCCCTCCCTCCTTCCTTCCTTCCTTCCTTCCTTCCTTCCTTCCTTCCTTCCTTCCTTCCTTCCTTCCTTCCTTCTTCCTTCCTCCCTCCCTTCCTCCCTTCCTCCCTCCCTTCCTTCCTTCCTTCCTTCCTTCCTTCCTTCCTTCCTTCCTTCTTCCTTCCTCCCTTCCTTCCTCCCTTCCTTCCTTCTTCCTTCCTCCCTTCCTCCTTCCCTCCCTCCCTTCCTTCTTCCTTCCTTCCTTCTTTCCTTCCTTCCCAGCATCAAAAAACTTACTGCGTATTCAAATTATTCTTAATGAGTCTTTGAGTTACTCTTGCCTTTTCCAGTGTACAACCCAGGCTCTTCTTGGCAGTCTGATCTAAGTACTACAAACTCAGGTGCTGCTCAGAGTCTGTTCTCCAAATTTCTTTCCTTTCTAAAGTGCTCTCCCCCCCTTGTTCATTCTCACTCTGCTTTCAGGTGCTTGTTATCCTCTGAGGGGTCGGGAAGGATGTGGAATCTGTGAAAGTTAACTGAGGAATGGATGGTGGGCAGGCTGTGCATCTCACCCACCAGTTCCCTCTCTGTTGCTCTTGCCACTAGTATCTTTGCCCGGTTTGGCCCCTGGCACAGGGCATGGTTGCTGCCATCATGGCCCAGGGCCAGTAGCGCGGGGGTGGGGACCTCCACTGAGGTTCCCACTGAATGGTTTTCATCCTCTTGTGGTCTCTGTGCAGCTGCTGATTACTCTTTCGGCACTGATGCACCTTCTGGGATTTTAGAGCACATGACAGTGTGTGAGGGGGCTGCCTGGGTCCCCATGAGGCTGCAGGAAAAGGCTCGTGACAGGCCGTGGAGAGAGGAGCATTCAGGGACACAGGAAGTCGGTGAAGGATGTTGGAAGATCAGGGCTGCTCTTAAGGAGAGGCAAGGCCATGTGTGATGCTGTGTTGGAGAGGGGAGTGCGTGGAGGAGCTGTCGAGTTCTGAGACATTTTCCAGGTCCTTACTGATGGTGGGAGGGTGGAGGAGGGGCATACTCGCTATGATCAGACAGGTCTTTCATCATCATGACAGATCATGACAAGACTTTCTCATGATTTCTGCTGAAAGAGATGACAGATGTGGAGTCCAGGAAAGAGGACTCTACCAAATTTGATGAAAACTCCTCATGATCAGGCAAAATTCATGTTTTATGAAAACTTTTTGTGATTTTAAAACATCATACTGATGATAAACATTATCTTTTGTCTTCTGAAGGACCTCCCCAGTGGGCCACAGAAGCAATATTACTGCTTATTTTAACTATTTAAGAGGGCTATTAAAATTTCACTGGTTGTAATAAAGAAGCAAAATGTAGTATCTTTAATAAACATTTATGGAGGATGATAATACGTAGAGAAGTATGCAAGAACGAGAGTTATGGTTCTTGTCTCTTTATCAATAACATTATGGTTATTTTATCACCGTGGGTTGGCACATGTTTTAGAAGGTATCATGGCCTTCACTTTATAGATGAAGGGTCTAAGGTTCAGAGAAGTTCAATGTTATCGTCAAGATTTGAAATTAACTGTGTTTTGGGTCCAGACCCTTACAATAGGGCATGTGCTCATGCTTGTTTTCATGCAAATGACCTCATTTGCATAGATCAAGATATAGTTGAGTTTTATTAATGTTCCTCGAAGCTCCCAGAATGTCAGAATTCATTTCAGCCAACGAAACTCACTGTAAACTTATGGTAGAGTTATTAATATCTCTTACGGCTCCTCAGAATCCACTTGTCCTGTTGTCCTGCAAATGAGCAGGTTAAAGGACGTGAACTCCTGTCCACCAGAAATCATTCCTAGGAAAGCAAAGTGCTATGAAAACTTGATCAAAAGGAACTTGAAATAAAGAATACAGGAAATAAACCTCTTTGGATTTTTAGCATGATTTTTCTTAAGTATACCTTGATTTTTTTGACTAAACATTTTCATACTTGATATGTGCAAAAAACATGTGCAGTGTGCAAATAAACTATGTCAGCAAATTCTCAAAACCAGCCTATTCCCTCAACCCTGAGCTGGGTACTGCTGAGCCCCACCAAGAGCTCCCCCAGCCTTCCTCCTGCCCTCCGCACAGAGGAGACACCACTGTGAACTGCTGTTTATCATTTCCCAGCTTTACAGACAATGCATTGTTAAAAAATATAGTGTTTATTTCTTCATGTTTCTGAATGTTACAAAATGGTAATATATAATGTCTGGTTTCGTGCATCCCGTTTTTCTTACATTATCTTTTATAGATTTGCTTGTGTTTCTTTCTTTTGACAGTTTGTTTCAAATGATATTATATAATGTAGATAGAGCATGTAGGCATGTATATCTATATTAGTATAATGTTGAATAAAATTGCAACAGCGGATAATTTGCCTCATACTTCCTTTATTTATTTGCTTATCTTTCTAATCTATTTTATTTTTGTCACAGCTCATATATATATGACAGATTTGTATATAATTTTCAGTATAAATGAAAAATCTGTATATATTTTAAGTGTACAGTATGATTTACTATATGTACATATTATAAAATGATTAATTAATATAAAATGTACAAACTTTAGAAAGGAATATTTTTAATGTTTTTCCATTTAAATTGATTTTTGCTCATCACTCTTAATTGAATTAAGTTCCTTTTTATTCCAAGTTTCTAAGAGTGTATTTTTAAAAAAATTCTGAGAAGTTTTGAATTTTATCAAATCATTTTTTGTATCTATTGAGAAGACACAATGGTTTTTTTCTTTTAATACGTAAATGTGATATCTTACATTTATAGCTCTTTTAATGTTAAACTTTCTCTCATTCCTGGACAAAAACTAATTTGGTCTTAATGTATTATGTTTGAAATACTAGTAGGTATTCAGTCTCCCCATATTCTCTTCAGTAATTTTTCTACTACATTCATTTGTGAGGTTGGACTAAAACTTTTCTCTTTCTGTCTTTGTCTGGCTTTGGTATTAGGGTTATACTAATCTTACAAATGAGTTATCTAAGTATTTCCTCTTTTTCTATTCTGTGGAAGAGTTCATAAAACTTTAGAATAGTTTGTTCTTTGAAAATTTAATATACTATTCATCGGTTAAACTTTCTGGGCCTGCCAGTTTCTTTGTATGAAAAAAATTTAACTCCTGATTCAATTTCTTTATAATTAGGAAACTATTAAGGCTTTTAAATTTATTCTTGAATCAGTTTTTGCTGTGAATATTTTCTTGAGATTTAGTCATTTTATGTAAGTTTTCACATTTATTAGGGTAATTTTTATTGTGTTTTTATCCTTTCTATCATCTCTGTGGTCAATTCTTTTCATTTCTCATTGTTTATTTGTCTTTTAAATTTTTATCAATTGTGTCATTGAAGTTTGTCTATTTTTATAGTCTTTCAAGTGATTAATTTAAAACTATTTGAAATAAACATACTTTTAAAAAAGTATACTTTGAAACATACTTTTTTCTGTAGCTATAATAGCACAGAGAACATTTGATTTATCATTCAGTATCTCCGCCCCCAACACAAACACAAACAATTAATTTTTTCAGAACCATTTGAAAGAAGGTTGCATATACTGCGTTTGTTTAATTCTTAAAACATTGGTGTGACTTTCCTAGGAACAAGGGTATTCTGTTCCATGGCCACAGCATAATATCGGATTCAAGAGATTTCATAGAATTCTTTGATTTAATCTGTAGTCCACGTTCCATCTGTAGAATCTATAAAATTGACTATTATATTTTTATTCTATAATTTCTATTTTTTTTTTGCAGTTTGGTCATGTTGCTTATTTACTTCTAAAAACAGCCTTATTAAGTTATGGTTTAGATGCCATAAACTTCTTCCCCTGTGCATGTGCAGTGTGATGATTTTTAGGAAATGTATCGTGTTGTGGTTGGTCAGCACAATCCAGGTTTAGAACATTTCCGTCAACTCCAAAGGGTCCTGGCCTCTCTTGCCTCACCCTCGGCCTGGCTCTGCCAGAGGCTGCTTTAACCCACTCTGGACTTCCTCACTGACTGTGGGCGTCAGGCTCATCTTGCTTCTCCTGCCAGTGGCCCCAAGGCGCAGTCTCCTGGGACTCCTTCAATCCCTTCCCAGGTCCCTGTCTTAGCGCAGGGTTTCAAGTTCACTTCCCCTCTCAAGCAAGAGGCCTAAAAGCTCAGTTTCCCGATGACAGTGACATACAGGCATCTATATTCTTGCACAACGTGGCCTTTGGATCGCTTATAGCTCATTTCCATTCAGGTCATGTTCTCTCTGTGGTTCTTTGTTTGAGATTCCCCTTGTATTTCCATAAATCATCAATATGTTGAAAAATATGTTACTTACCTAGGATTTAATTTTATCACAATGAGAGGCCCTCAAAATATGTAGCCAATAGAATGTTGGTAACAGTGATACCTACCTTCTTCAAAGACTGTTATTTTCAAATTTCATTTAACTAGAAAAATATACCTTCACATTTTAAAAACCAGAATTTATTTTTTCCAGAATGATTAGTAGATTAAAAATGTAGACAAAAGGTCGAGCAATAAATATTTGCCAAGTGATTGGTTTGACCTTAAATAATAGAACAAATTTTATTTGCACTCATTCATTGGTCCTCAAAATAGTCCTGTTAAGTGCTTGGTGATTTTCCTCCTTGCCTGTGATTAAGCCCCTGCTAAGCGGGAGCACCTGGGCATGTTCTCAGCATGCTGATTTGCTTTCTTAAGGTACTTTGCTCACAAGCAGGGTTTATGGATGTGGTATGTGCTCTGAAGCCCAAGAAAAATGAAATGTGAAGACTTCCTTATAAGGTAGAGCAGTTACAATTTCACCCTAAACCTATGGTGAATAAATACTGTAATTATTAAATGTTCTACTTCAGTGACAATACAAATGACAAACCATTGATTTAATTAAGAAACCAAACTATTTTTGCCAGAATATCTAAATTTTCTTAGAGAAAAACAGGAGAGAGAAACTTAAAATGACCTTTTGTCATTTAAAGAACAAAAGCAGACCCACTTGGCCCCAGTTCCAGTTCCTTTTAATAACGTTGACTGCCTGTGGGCCCCAGCGTCCCTCCCCGTAGAAAGAGGCATTTACCGGACTGGAGGGTGTCTGGGGTGACCCACGGTGAGGCGTGGTGAAACGGCGCTCGCAGCCAGGGACACACAGGCCCGGTGGGAGGCGGAGTTCCGCGCTGCTGGTTGAGTGAGCTTGCACTAGTTACCTAGCCTGAGGCCAGCCTGAGCCTCACCGTGAGACTGTGCAGGTAGTAACAGCCTGACCTTATGAGCGTGCTTTGAGGATTGAGTGGAATACCTCATGAAAAGTGCTGAGCAGAGTGGCTGACACAGTGTAGATGTCCAGTAAATATTTATTCAATATTATCATTGTTCTCTTGGTTCAGGGAATTTATGCCAAGACGGTTATAGGCCCGGAGCCTCCCGCTCCCTGGGAGGCAGCACTCTGCATCTCGTCATTGAGTGGGAGAAATCAGACACCTTATACAAATTTTCTGGACTAGCTGGAATTTGAATATTTCATCAATGATGTTATGTTGCAAGCACCCTGTTGAAGAGTAGTTTCCATAGCTTAACTGTCGGGAGCGTTATCTGCCACTAGAACTGAGTGAGTCAAATTATTGTTTCAGAGGGAAATTTAAGCATGTGGTCAGCACTGTTTCCTGATGCAGAAACAGCAGGATGTTGGTTTTAAGTGATTAGGATAACCAACTGTATTCTAATCATGTTCTTCATCCTATTGAAGTGAAAAAACTGTATACCTCATTATGTTCTCCCGAGTTTTGGGGGGACTATGACCAGTGTAATTCGAGTGCAGGCCTTCTGTTCATTTCCCACCACCACTTGGGGGCTGGGATAGAGTAATTGGTTCAGCTCGGCCACTTACATCCATTTCAGATCTCCAAGAAGCTTGATAGAAATGTTTCAGAAAAATGTGACAGGAAAAGGTTTAGAATACTGATTTTGATAACTCTGGTTCGAAAGAGAGTGGCTCTCTCCTAAAATGGTTGGTAAATGCAGAAATGATTTTTATATATAAAATTTATATATTATATATGCGAGGTCTGTCCAGAAGGTATCCAGCCATGTAGTATGAAAAATAGAGACATTTATTGAAGATACAAGATATAAGAAACACTGTAGATAGGACAAGGATGCTTCAGTCCCCTTCAAAGTAGGTACCTTGGGGCCTCACACAGTTCTCCGAATTGCCATCAGCTGCCCTGTTGTATTTTCCTGAATCTCATGGATGGTCTGAATCTCTTCCTGTTCAAAAGTGATTTTTGTTTTGGGAAAAGCCAGAAGTTACAGGGCACCAATCTGGGCTGTAGGGGGTACTGAGTCACCAGGGTGATTCGATGTTTTGTCAAAAATCTCTGCACGAGACGTTATGCATGAGTGGGGTGTTACCGTGATGAAGCTGCCAATCACCAGTTGGTCATAGCTGCAGCCTTTTGGATCATCCAAATTGTTTCTGCAGAGGAATGTTCAAGCTTCATGCAAAATTTGATACAGGTTCTTGCTCAACTTGCTCAGTCATTTTGAATGTGACAGCCACACAGTACACATGCTCATTCAATAGCATCCACAGCCCCCCACTGACTAGTGTAGTAAAGTCATTGTTCACACATGTGCATTCCAGTCCACTTTCCTTGGCTGCCAGGTTACACTGGTGTTGTGCAAACTGTCCTCATTATATTAATAGTGGCTGGACTTCTTCCGGACAGACCTCAATATGTAAAATATACGATTATCAATATGTATATTGAATATAAATATATAAAAGATTTATATATAATTATATTATGTTACATTATATTACATCATATTTTCTATATATGTGTCTGTTATATGTATACATATGTATATATGTATCTGTATTTCTCCATTGGGCACAGGAAGCTGTTTTTTAGACAATCAGCTTGAAGTTATTGGGAGCCTTGTGATTGCCAGGTAATTGACTTCACTTGTGGGCCAAGCCAAATTGCATTAATTGAGCTGATCACAAATAATAGTCTCAAGCACCACTGCATCATGTGAATAATTACCTCAGGTACACAATACTATAATTAAGACTCTAGTTTTAAGTCATACTTAACCAATTTGTTCTTGCTTCATGCTAAGTGAGGCATCTCAAGTGGCTTAAACGTAGCAGGTGATGCTGTGGGGTTGTTACTGTAGGGGGAAAAGAGGAACCATTTTGCTGACCCATAGAATGATCCGTGAGTACAGCCTTGAAAGACAGGCAGATCAAGCGCCTTAGTGAGGTGCAGAATGATACGTCGGCAGGGGTAAAACTGAACCCTGCAACTGAGCAGTCTCTGAGGCCAGTTCCTGAAAAGTACCGTGAGCTTCTATTTTCGTTCCAGATTCTGATGGCTTTTAAAACCCCCAGTGGATCTTGGACATTTTCGCATATAGACTTCAATGATTTTTGTCGATGGTAAAAGAGGCATATTCCCTGGTGGGGGTCCCTGTCCTCCTTTGGCTTCTCTCCCTGTATTGTGCAGCGTGTGGTGGACTAGACGGAGTAGCCGGGATTGTCACTGGGCTCCTTCACCCACCAGCTAAGTAACGTGGGTGAGTGATGTAGCTCTTGTGAGTCTTGGTTCCTTATGTGGAAAAGGGGATTATTAGGATAGTTTTTTAAAAACAGATAATTGGGACTAACATGAGAAAAGTATAAAATAATGGATGTGAAAAATTTTATGCAAATAAGATCCTTTAAATACTATACCATAATTTTATGTTTGTCTAATTAATTTACTTCTCTGCCCACTGCCAGGCCACCCACCCCTTTGACTTTGGCCCTCTGACCCTGATCCCGCTTCTTTCCCACTTCTATCCCGCCAGCCCGAAATAGACTCCCCTTCCCTAGTTACATATGGTGTGAGGAATGAGTCAAGGTTTTTGTTTGTTTGTTTGTTTCTAATAGATATACAGTAATTCCAGAACTAGGTATTGAAAATACTGTCCTTTGCCCCTAGAATATCCTCGATGGCTGTAAACCATCAGTGGACCATACTGATGAGAGTCTATTCCTGCCCGCAGTGTGTCCGCCCTCAGTCCACACTGCGTTGCCTGGACTTCGACTCAGATTGTGTATGTCCTCTAAGTTTGTTTTTCTTTTATAAGATTGTTTTAATTAGTCCAGGTCCTTTCGGTAATACAGAGTTTAGTGACTTGCTGATTCTCCCAAAAGCCTATTGAAATTTTTAAAGCAATTGCATTTAATTATAGATCAATTTGGGGGAAAATTGCTATCTTAACAGTATTGGGTCTTTTAATCAATAAATATGGTATCTCCATTTTCAAAGGTGTTTTAAAACCTTTTTCAGCAATGTTTTTAGTTTTTATTGTACAGGTCTGACTATTATTTATTAATTATTTTACTTTTATTCCATTTTTTTAGTATTGCATTTTATTGTGGATGGAATTTTAAAAAAGTTCCAATTTCAGGTTGTTGCTAGTAATAAAAACACAGCTAATTTTTATGTATTGAGTTATTATTCTGTGACCCTGATAAATCCACATTTTTTAAAGCTTTCTCGTAGATTCCTTAAGATTGTCTATGTGCAGCACTTTGTTGTCTGCAAAAAAAGTTTATTTAAAAACATTGTGTCTTTTATTTGCTTTTTTTTTCTGTTACTGCACTTGCTAGGACATTTAGTAAAATATTGAATATAAGTGGGGAGACAGAGATGCCTGTTTTTTTTTCTTCTCATATTAGTTGAAAAGCATTTTAGTTACATAGAATTAGCTGTAGGTTTTTTCACAAATGCTCTTATTTAGTTGAGACAGTTCCCTTTCATTCTTTGCGAAGAATTTTTAGTGTGAATGGACATTATATTGTGCTGGATTCAGTTTGCTAATATTTTTGTTAAAGATACTTGCATCCATTTTAACGGAGGATATTGGGTTGTAGTGTTCTTCTGATATCATGTCTTTATCAAAGTCATAATGGCCTAATTAAATGAATTAGAATTTCTTTCCCCTTGTCTATTTTCTGAATGATTTTTGTGTTGGATTGGTATTATTTCTTGCTTAAACGTTTGGCAGAATTCATCGGTGAAGTCATTGGGCTTGATCCTTGCTGGCCCCTCCAGGCTCATTCATGCACCCCTATGTTTCACTCTCTGCCACCCAGCTGTTTTCAGTTCCTGAAAGACATACCTTCCCGACTCCCTACAACCACCCTCTCCAAGGCTCCTATCATGTTTATCGCCTAGTTGTTTGATGGTTTCTCTGGTGGGCTCCACACCTGAGGACCTGTGTTTGTTTTGTTCACCACCGTGTCAACAATCTCTTTCAGGATTATTGCATTTATATCGTGTTTCTGATTCACTATGTGACTGCGGAGATTAGAGAAAATCACAGTATCACGCAATCAGGCTAGTCCGAAGGTTACCACTGTGCAATATGGTAAACTCTACACTGCCTCCTGCTTGCAAATGGGTCTCCCCATCCCTAGCCCAGCTCTTTAACCTGTCCTGTCTCTTTCTGACGTTTTATAACCCTCACTTGGCGTTGGGCAGGAAGTTATGGAATAACTCCCACTATTCGGAGACTTCTGCCAGGTATTTCTTGACAGTTCTCCTTAATGTCCTTATTCTCTTTAGACACAATTCAATTTTAATTCTGTTCGATATGGAAATTTCTCCCTTTAGGGCTTAGCATATGCTATTATCTGCTGAACAGCTAAAACGCAGAGACAGTGACCCTAGCAAATTCCACTTATTAGCTCTGTGACTGTTAGCCAGTTTCCAAACCCTTCTACAGTTTTCTCACCTGTAAGATGGTGTGAGTGATAGCACCTACTACATAGAGTATAAAGTGCTTAGAAGAATGTTTGACACTTATTAAATACTTGATAAATGTTAGCTAACATTTAAAATCTGGGTCTCTAGTTAGTTTTTCTTACCATACCTTACAGTTCCTCTTCCCCACTCCCCAATTATAGGACCTAGTTGTCACATAATTGAACAGAATCAGAAATCTTGGTGGACAGGAATCCATATCTTCATTCCTCAATTAGATTACACATTTCCTGAAAGTAGGAACCATGCCCTATCACAGTGCCTAGTATGGAAAGAGTACTTTAGATATATATATATATATAATTTGTTAATGGGCTTTCTTTAAAAATACTATCTAATTTCTACTTTTTATTCAAACTTTCCCTCAATAACTTTAATTTGGTGTATTTCTTCTATCCAATCAGAAACCCCCTAATTAGTTGAAATTAGAGTAGACTAATGTCAGAGTGTCATACCTTTTTAATTAGCACTAATTAAGGCAATTATTTACCACTAATAAGCAAGGAAAACATGGACTAAACTGGTTCTGGACCTTTTGGCTCTCTAAAATCTTCTTGCTGAAATTCCACTTATTAAAATGTTTAAAATATCAAGGATCATGAGACAGCCTTGGCATCAAAGCAAGGCCAGACAAAACAAAAAGAAACCTGGATAAAAGAGATTTCAGCTTCAAATAGAATAACCAGCTGCTGTGAATACCTTTCAATCAGTCGGAGTTATGAACCAATCACACAGCATATAGCAGTTGAGTGTAGCAGAGGTGAACAAAAATTAGGTCAATCAATTGAACTATTTTAACAGGGTAGTCAGAGTGTAAAAGAAAAAAGGAAGAACTGAACTTGGTATACTGGCATCTGTTGGACAGGAAGCTGAAGTCAAGTGTGCTTTTTTTGTCATTAACTTGATTCACATTTGACAAATTTGGAAATTTTTCTGTGTCTCTAATTGGTTGGTGTCATACAGCTAGGACCTACCTTACTTTTACGGCCACTTTTCACTCCTGTCCCCAGTTGGAAGCACTCATAGCTGAAGCTGGAGAGAGAAATAATAAAGAGGTTTTGCGTGGTTCGCTGTGGTCTCTGAATCTTTAGTTCTCCATAGGGGAACAGCGCTGATGGAGAAAGAAAGGGACTTGTGGAGCCAAAGAGAGGGACATTGGCATCTGCCAGAATCACACCTCCTCAGGCTGCTTTAATCAGGGAGAGGAGCTTGTGGGGGAGAAAAAATTTTCCTCTGCCTTTCTAGGTTCTTTCAGCTGGTCTAATAATTAAATCAACATGAGACGGATTAATAAGAGAAAATATCCAAATTAATTACATGCGTATGTATGGGAATCCCACACACATGAGAGAGTCAGAGATCCCCACGTAGGTGGGAAGTTCAGAGACAGAAAGGAAAAGCCGGGTATATGTGTCATCCTGAGCTATGGAATGAGGTAAGGTACCCGGGGGCTTCAGAGGAGCGGAGAGTAATTTGCAGAATTATAAGAACAGATGTTCAGTAATTAGATGTTTGCCCTGCCATATAGATAGATCACAAAATGTTATTCCTGGCGATGACTCTTATTATGGGCAAGGACTCTAATTTAAATTCTTGAAGGGAGAGGCAAGGTCTCTGTTGCCTTCAGCTCAAAATAATCCAGATGCAAAAGTGGGGAGGCTGTTCTGAATCCTTTCAGCTCTTGGGAGATAAGAACAATTTTTCACCTTCTGTTTTCCCCTATATTCTTCCTGAAATTAAGAAGAAAAATTCCATTTTTCCTTGTAACTCAAATCTGAAAAGTGACTTTTAGTTTTTAAATTTTTCTTCAACTCTCTTTCTATGACTTACACAAGTTCTGTGCTCTTTTAAAAGAATAATTCTACATCCCCTCCCCATGGCCATTCAATTTTCTCTTCCACTCTATTTAAATATATTCTCGGAGAATGTGATAAGGATGGTCAAAAAGTAAAACTGTAATCACTAACTTCAAGTAAATCATGGAAGATTAACTTTATCTTTCTGTAAAAAATGAAATAGTGTGAAATGGGCAATTTGAATATCTTCAGGAAAAGAGGATTCTTGCCTTACTTGAGTGCTTTAAACCAATTGGAGAGATAAAAAACATCCAACACTTGCTCCCCCAGCTCTTCTCCTCCCAGGCCCTCTCTCCTTTCTAAAGTGCACACTGACAACATAATGAACACACAGCACAGCTGTCAAAGGAAGTGTTCGAGTTCTTATGAAATTACAGGCTGCCGCAGAAATGACTTAAGCATGCCATTACCTCTTGCTGCATTTAGGACAAGTAAGCCACCTGCCCTTAGGTGTTATCTGATTGTTTGAATAGACTGCTCTGTAGCCCCACACGGAAGACTCCAAACGTTCTCTCCTACAATTCTCCCAGAAATGCAGCCTCAGCACCTCACAGCTCCTTTCCTCCGTGCTTTCCTCTGACTCAGCCTTTGCGTTCGTTATGGAGACAGTCGCTGGTCTGTCCCCTGTGTGAGAGGAAGCCTCATTTTTGTGACTGTATTTACCTGAACCCTAGTCCCGGGCTGCTGAGCAGTGCTAGTTTGACTTTAAACCTGTGTATCCTCTCACCCCTAAAACAAATCGTTCGGACACACGTCCACATCATGACTAAAAGCCCTTTGCTCTCAGACATGGATTGGATTTCAGAAATGTCCTACAATGGCACCAACAATCTGAAATGGGTAAATGAACTAAGACACCACAGCTCTATGGCCACAGCGAAGATCTCAGCAGGGAAGACCCCTTTAGGTTTGTGTCCTCGGGGGCACTGCCCCTGCCTTTCTGTGCTCTTGGCCAGCCCCCTGGTTCAAGGGCACTAAGTCCTGCCTTCCTCAGCCAGGGTCCCGGCAAGAAACCAATGGCATACTGAAAGGGTGTAGATGGAGGGAAGTTTGAGAAAGCATTTATTTGCTAAGGTATGGGAAGCCATCAGCATCATGTGGTACCTTGGATACTGGAGTGGCTACTGTTACCACCACTGGGGCGAAGGGATAAGGAGAGAGAAGGTCTTGGACCTTAGAGGGAGGCAGGTGGGCATAGGGCTGGGTGGAGGACAGGACAGGAACTGTGACCTTAGAACAGAACAGGTCATGGACAGCCTGAGGCAACCTGTCAGGGAGGGAGCTGAGGGAATACAGGGTGGGCAAAAGTAGATTTACAGCTGTTTGTATGGAAATCACTACAATAATTAATAAGCGATAATACAAGGATAAACTGTTCTGTGCACTCACAACTGTACACCTACTTTTGCCCACCTGTGTATATGCCTTCAGCTCACTCTCCTGCTTCCCCCAGACCTCTGTGGGTCCCCTCCCACTGGCTGAACTTAATAGGAAATCTAATGGGCAACGGGGTGGGCAGTACAGCCCCTCTCAGGTGAGAGAGCAGGAGGAGACTTGTGGAGAGTGGTCCCGAGGGCAAATGGAGGACATTGAGCTCACTTCCTCGGATGGATAAATATATTGTACATGGTTCTAATGGTTCCCAGTGGTTTGTTTCTTCGTCACCTCCCTTAATTTATCCTTTGCACTGCCGCCAAAGTATTATCATCAGCATAGCTGATTCTGTCCCATTCTTACTGGAAGGCCTTGCATAGCTCATTCCTTAGGGCATCGAGTCCCTGTTCTTTATCATGGAATTCGAGGCCACACAAATCTCCTTTCCAACCATGTTTGGAGCTGTTGCCGACCACCTTCCTTTTACTCCAATATATTTCTTTTACCCAATAGTGTCTCACACTTTCCCCCCATCTCATTCCTTCATGCACTCTATTCCATTCATCTAGATACTCATATGTTGCTCTTGATAGCTTCCTTCTACTTTAAGAAAAATCACAAACATCACATTTCTATGAAGCCGCCTTCTGTCATCCTAGTCAGAAATAATCCTTCTCTCCAATATGCTGCCATGGCATTTTTGTTTGTTTGTTTTCTTATAACATTATAACACATTCTGTCTTATGATTAATTGTGGGTATGTCTGCACATGTCTCTTGGTAGACTGTGAACTGTACCACATTCACATTGAGGCTGTGGGTCTGACTAGAAAGAATTCCTATTCACATGGAAAGAATTGTACTGGGTTGAGATATGCCAGGAGTGACCAGAAATGGTGGAATTCACGGATGAAGCCAGGCCATGACTGAGTACGTAGAAAGAGGGAATGGACGATCACGTTAGTTTGCGGGGTGAGTGAAGATCTGAATACAGGAGGAAAAGCCAACAGGGAATCACCTATTGGAATAGTGCTGGAAACCATGAGTGGTAGAGTAGGGATACTGGGAAAGAGCACAGCTCCCTGTCTGTGGACAATGGTGTCTAAAACCATGCTCAGCATCACCTCTCTGCCTGCCTGTAATGAAAAGAGTGGGGTCAGGCCATGAACGCGAGCTCTTTGAAGGCAGGGGCCATGTTTTATTCATCTTGGTAATTATCTGTCTCTCCTCCCCCTACACCCCCTTAACGTGGTGTCTGGAGTTTAGCAGGTGCACTAACTATGTTTGTTGCATTGACAGGAAGTCAGCAGACTTTATTTATATAAAAATATTGTATGGAATGTGAAAAGATATGTGTGTACATAATGATATTTTAAGAACAGTGAAAAGATAGCCCGCTGTAAATAGTTTTCAGAAGCGCATCTTTTGTATTTTCAGTGGAGGCTGTTGTGCCCACCTGAGGTAAACTTGGCTCTAGTGTGTCGGTGTAATTGAGGTGCACTGGGTATCTGATACCTGTACCCATCGAGTCTCACGTGGAGTCTGAGTTATGGGGGGCAGGGAGGAAATAAGGAAGTGAATTCGACTGCTGTGGTCCTGAACATGTTGATGGTGTGGGAAACCTTTGCGTGTTTCTCACATATCTTCACCCCATGGCATGGTGGTATGAGTGGGTGAGAGAATAAAAACCCATAGTTCTATGCTGCCTGAGTCAAAATTGCCAGGAACAGGTCCTGATGAAAACGTCGGTCTCTGAACCCCAAGCTATACTCCAGAATCAGAATTTAAGAAAATTTCTATGAACACTAAAGCTTACAAATTTTGCCCTGGACCACTGGGGCCCCATGAGAACCACCTGAGATTTAGACAATACCAATGCCCGAGTCCTCCCTCTCTCCCTTCCACTGAGTCTCAGGTGGGGGCTCTGGGTAGATTTCCCAGCATCAGCAGTTCCTGAGCTGTCTGTAGTCACGGCACGTCTTGTGTGGGTCTTGGAGGTCTGCCCCACTGCGTGGCAGGTCCTAACCTCACAGGGATGTACAGGACAGAGGAAAGTGAATGGGGTGGGAAAAAGACCGCAACCACATCACTGAGGGTGGGGGCTCTGCAGTCTGAAGCCTGGATCCCCGTATGACTCTGCCTCTGAGCAGCTCTGTGGGGCAGGTGTCCCTGCGCACCTGCTTAGGATCAAACTGTTGTACATTTCAGAGGTTGTTCTAAGGATTCATACAAGTTAACAGAAATAATATAGATGCAATATTTAGAGTCAGTCATATAGTAAGGGCTTCATACACGTTCGCCATTGTTCTCACCAATAATTACAGGACAGAGTTACGGTTTCCAAATGTGGTAGCACGAAGATCTGGCATGGTGAAAGGGTGTCACAAGGACTAGAGGTTGTACGTATTTTGTGAGACCTGGTGGTCAGAAGTAGGAACAAGGAGTGGCTGCTGCAGGGATTTGGATGAGGATTGTTCGCAGAAGAGTTTAACAACCAGAGCCCCCTGCATTGGAGAACGAATGGCTATATGAGGCCATGAATTCTCCATTCTGGAAACACTGTAGAACAAGTTGATCGACCAATTCCTTGGAACTCTTAGAGAAGAGTCACATAACGGGTAGTGGTTTGGACTATACATGCCATTGATAAGCCCTAAAAATGCTTTTTAAACTCTAAATGCACCAAAGCCCAATTATGTATTACTACTGTCATAGTTACCTCTTGAATCTAGCTCTTAGAGTCCACAGTCCTGTGGCTTGCTCTTAGTTTTTGGAAATCATTTTGGTTGCTTTTCTTCAAATCCTGTGGGAGGAAGTGGTGAAGAGGCATCACTGAAGGATGAAAACGTGTAGGTGGCTTTCAGGCTGCCCTTCACTATGAGATGCAACCACGGCCAGGTCTGAGCAGGTGTAAGAGTGGACGCTGCATCGCGTACACACCAGAGGCTGCTCAGAAGAACAAAATTCAATTATATGGCAATGAACCACTTTATCTGATTTTAATTAAATAGTGTATTAGATGCAGCTCCCCACGGGTCCCAGCTCTTACAGCTATGTCTTTCACCATAGTTCATTTATCTCAGATCCTAAACACAAGCAGAACTTCATCACACCTCTAGTATTTGTTTGAAAAGGGTGGATAACAGGAGAAAGCAGAATGGAATGAAGTTGAGTGTGTGTGTGTGTGTATGTGTATATGACTTTATGAATACATTATTACTGTGGATTGAATTGAGTGTCCTGAAAATTCCTATGTGGAAGCCCTAACTCCCAATGCAGTGGCATTGGAAAATGGGGCCTTTGGGAGGTAATTAGGGTTAGGTGATGTCTTGGGTGGGTGGCCATTTCACAGGACTGTAGCTGTTGGTTGGTAAATTGGGCCCTGTACATGGAGGACAAGGAGGAACCAAAGAAAGAGGCAGACCACTGTAGATTGGTAGGTGACAGGTTTACTAAGAAGGGGACTTACGTACAGGGTGGGCAAAAGTAGATTTACAGTTGTGAGTATGCAAAACACAGAGTTTATTTTGGTATTACTTTTTTATTAATCATTGTATTATTTTCCATGCAAACAACAGTAAACCTACTTTGCCCCACCCTATATCAGGCTTTTCTTGGGGGGCCACAGGAGAAGATCCATGCACCAGCCACCAGAAAGAATATTAAAAGTTTATACAGAGGCCTTAACTGGGTTCAGTCCCATCTACCATCCAGAGGGTCTCAACCTCGTGTTACTATCTCAAGGTTGCGTCCTTGAAGCCAATTTCTACTCTGGGAACCCAGTAGCTTCGGTTGGGAAGATTGAAGTGGACATATTGCAAACCGGTGTCAGAATGGAGGTTGGAAAAACAGAAAGTTAGGAAAAATTTGTAAGAACAGAGATGAGTTCTGTCAGATGTTTGCCATATTCTCACGGCATCTTCTGCTGAGTCAGTTGTCCCCTTCCCTATACACCCAAAGCAGTTTGTCATTCAAAGGGTGACAATGTGGTGCTTTCCCCATCGTTCTCTCTTGGCCCCGTCAGTTTTGCCAGCTTGATTGTAAGCACCTTGACACTGGGACAGGTGGTCATTCTATGGTTCTAGGGGTCATGTGGTGCCTGGAATACGTGATTTACTTCCTGTAATATTTGCTGAATGGTGAATAGAATGAACGATATGGAATACCTGAAATTCTGCAAACTAAAAATAAGAGATCAATAATACAGGATTGTCAATAGAACTTGTGAGTAGTAGTGGTTAGTTTTGGGACTTGAGAGGGGGCAGAACATGGGTTAAGGCTCCAGGTAAACATCAAATTGACTTGTATTTTTCAGAGTACAGAGCACCTGCTGGGGGAAGGAGGAAGAGTCCTTAGCAAACAAGGGATCTCAGGGTCTAAACAGGGAGCAAGCAGGATGAAAACAGTGGGCACGCAGTAAGCACTCAACTCTGGTGTTTGATGAAATGTGACGGAGAACCATATTTAAGATAGAACTCTACAGTTTCAAGAGTGATTTCCATAAACTACATTGAAAAAAAATACTCTCACTAACTCATGGAAACTTGATACATCGTTTTCTAATCAACTTACTATTTTCTTAACGAGTCTCACGGGAGGGTCGGGAGATGCCGTGAAAGTCAGGACCAGTGCTGAGGATCCAGGAAGTGGACTCTTCCACCAGCAGCTAGTTTTGTGAGGGGCTCCTGGGGGCCGTCCCCACTTGTATGTGCATTGCAGACCTTCAGCGTTACTGATAGACTGCCATCGTATTCCAACGAGAAGGGCTTGTTCTACTAAGTGATTGGCTTTATTCTGTCGGCTGCCGCTGCATCATATCCCATGCTGAAAACAATCTGCTTCTGTCAGTTGCCATTTTCCAATTATTTGCTAGCACTTTCTTCCCTCTGTGTCTGTTGAGACAAAAATCAAAATTAAAAAAAAAACATGCAGAATTCATAGCTCCTAGTTAAAAAAAAAAAGACTGACATGTTGAGAAATTGAGGCTTTCATCTGGCAGGAAAAACCCTCCAATTCTAATTTGAATTAGGCCAGAGATGCCCAGAGTAATTGGAGGAGCCGCTGGTTAATAAGCTCTGGTTTACAGGTTGGGCTTCCACATGCTCCCTCGAGAGCGTGTCACTCACTAAGTAGTACACTCTCATTATAACCTCTGCCTAAGGAGCAGCCCATTTGGAGGCTATGTAATGATGGGATGTTATATATCACCAAAGAGAGAGACAGAGCAAGAACTGGGAGTTCAGCTTGGCTCTCCTCTGCCAGGGCAGGCTGGCTCCCCACGAGGTTTCTTTGAGTGCTTTGGTCCAGGCCTGTTTGAAATGACCCGGCCACGGAGCTCAGCCTCTTCCCTTGAGGCCATTTGGCAGTCTGATAGGCTTCACTGTTAGCAAACTCCTGAGTTCCCCTTTGCTCGATTCCATCTCACGACTGCTGTGATTCTGCTCTGTGCACCCCAAACCATCCCTCTTAGTCATTGTCGGGCCACAGAATGTTTGCCACAGTCTTTTAAAAGTTTCCAGTCTTCCTCCATCCACGTTTGTGACTCCCCCATGAGTTCTTCCCTCTTTGTTCAAAACTTGGCCGATTTGTCAGGGCCAGGAGCAACGTACTGTATTTCATATGAGATGATGTTCCTCAGGGCGACATCAGGGCGTTCTTCCCCTTCTCTGTGATGGATGCCTTATGGACACAGCCTGAAATTGCATTGCTTCTCTTGGCTGCCAAACCACACTAGGAAAGCGGAGGCCTGATGCACCATTGGGGCCTACACTCTGTTAAACCAGAGGGAAGAGTCACTCACCCGGCAGCTGCGACTGGGCATGTGCATTCAGCCATTTTTCTTTTCAAAAGTCTTCTTTAGGCTCTTTGGCTTGATTACAATTTGATTAAGGATCAAAGAGAAAAACAAATTGTCCAAATAACAACTTTGAAAACATTGTCCTCTGAAGCAGAGCATTTATCTTTTTTTAAGCCTATAATTGCAGTGTGATGATGATAAAGTGAATTAGCTCTAACTTTACCTGTTCTCCTTCCTGGAAGGAAGGAAGCACACAGTATTGGAAAATATATATTTTTTACCTAAAAATGTTGCAGTTTCCCAGTTTGAAAAGACTGGCAAATCAGAGTAAAAGAGAAGTGAGAAGTTATTAAAACTCACCTTCCTTTTATTGGTCTTCCTTTTTGAAGATGACTTCACGCATATGTCCAGGCCAGACTCCAACTGAAAATATTCTCAAATATTGTGCTGAACTTAAATTTTATTTCATGGAGGGTAAACATACGTTTAATAAAATAACACTTATTACAACATAATCTGATGGATATTACATGGAAATGTTAGTTATCAGTACTGTTTATACTCCAGCAATCATAATATAATGAAGCAAAAGCTATTTGTTATTTATCACTGCTTGTAATTCTACTTCTTTGCCTGAAGCACAGTTGGCCTCATTTGTTGAATAGAGTTCACTTACTTCTGAGGTTGCGTCCTAGACTGATTCATTTATAATTTGTAGTGCTGTGGCATCACTTGAAACAATAGTCAGGATAAATCTTCTACTTATTCTTTCCCGATTTGCCTTAGCTTACCAGGCAGGTAGGTGAATAGGGGGTTGGGACTTAAATCCTCTGAGAGTTATTTTATAGCAGGAATAGCTGCAGCCCAGGAGGTCTGGTGATGAAAGCTGACATCCGTGTGTCGCCTCCACTTAAAGTGACTGACAACATGATTGACAGCACGATTGAAGTATGACCCTGGTTATGCTGCTCTGTGACCAGTCATATGATACTGCAGTCCACTGGGGCTGTGCTGGTCACTCTTGGGTCATTCCAAGAAGGATAAGCTTTAAACTTGACCCAAAAGAGATTCAAATTTCTTGTTAAAGGCAAGGTTAATACATGGGAAATTTGAAAACTATAAATGATAGTAAACCTAATGTTCTAGAAGTTCACAATTTTCTACATTAAGTGGTATGGGAAAGTCTGAAATTGCAATTGCTGGTGAGGAAAGGAAGTGATCTTGGGTCACAGGCCTTCCAGCCATAATGAGTGTTTATTGAATGCTTGCTACTTGCTAGGAAAGGTGCTAAGTACTATGGATGGATCGTGTCTTTTAATCTTCTCTAAAAAAAAAGTCACATTTTTACTGATGCATCTCAGAGAGGGGAAGTCACTTGACTAAATTCATATAGGTATGAATAGTGAGGTGTAGGTTCATGCATGGGGCTTTTCCAATGCAGAGCTTACGCTATTAATTGCAGTAAAGGAAGGATTGGGCATGCGCCTTAAAGTGTGGCTATTATTAGCCATTCGAGCGAGGACTTTATGGTGTCAACTGGCACCTGACCAAGGAATCTCATCATGCTTGACTTTTTCTGCAAGCCCAAGCTACATCTTTTCTTGTGAGATCCCAAGGGAGAGACAGAAACGAGAAATAATGGCACACAGCAAGTGAGACATCATCCTGCCTGCGGTGTGGAGCTCTGCACGTGGCCTAGCACAAATGGAGCTCTTCCTCCGTCTGTGTCCAAATCTTTTTTTAAAAATATTTTATTTATTTTTAGAGAATGGGGAAGGGAGGGAGAGGAGAGGGAAACATTAATGTGTGGTTGCCTCTCATGTGCCCCCTACTGGGGACCTGGCCTATAACCCAGGCATGTACCCTGACTGGGAATCGAACCGGCGACCTTTTGGTTCACAGGATGGCACTCGATCCACTGAGCTACACCAGCCAGGGCTGTTTCCAAATCTTAACCCCACCTGGATACAGATCACCTGCCAGCACTGGTAGAAAGAAAAAGGCAAAGGTGGCTAGGCTTATCCAGTGGTCCGGGTCCTGGCTCAGGTAACCCTGTGGGGCATGGGGTCTCAGAGAGTGCCAGGAAGAGAAATGAGTCCCACCTATGTGAGCCACTAATGCCCTGTCGCCAGATAACCAGTGTGGCCCAACTAGAATCATGACATCTGATTCCACTCAGAGTAACATATTCAGGAGAGAAAAGGGGCGTAGAAACATTCCCCCTCCTCATTAGACTCACGACGACAAGGAGGAGGAGAGGGAACCGGGCATGCCCTGCTGGGGAACTGTGGACATCAGCTCTCTCAAACGTAGGAGAGTCTCTGGTTTTGAACACACAGAATTCGAAGGCCACTGTGTCACCAGAGTAGAGATGTCACGTAGGTGGTGACTGGACCTACAGAGTTGCAGAGTCAGGGCTTGAGGTGCAGGTGAGGAAGTCATTTGCACAGAGATGCCAGGGAGGAGCAGAGGGCAAATGGACTCAACCTTCAAGAGAATTCACTGCAAAAGGCTCATTAGTGGGAAGACAGTCCAGCAAGAGGGATACAGGAAAACAGTAGTAGATGTTGAAACATAACCCTAATGTGATGGTATTAGGACGGGGGCCTTTGGGTCATGAGGGGGGAGCCCTCCTAGATGAAACTAGTGCCCTTATAAAAGGGACCCAAGGGTGCTCTCCTGCTCTTTCTGCCTTGTGAGGATACAGAGAGAACCTGGAAGTGGGTCCTCACCAGACCCCAAACCTGCCAATGCCCTGACCTTTGACTTCCCACGCTACAGAACTGAGGAACAAATGCTTGTTTTTAAGCCATCCAGTTTACGGTATTTTCTTTTTATAGCAGACCTAGTGGATGGAGACAGGGGGCATTGGAGTGTTGGGGATGGGCAGTTGGACTCCCTGCCTTTTTCGTCTTCTCCAACCCTTCGTCACACAGCATACATGTTGCATAGAGAGAAAGCAAACCCATTTGTCTGGTGGGGTGCGGAGCGATTTGTGGGCAGCTTCTATGTGAGAAATTTGTGCTCAGTCTTTGACAGATTATCTTGCTTTTCATTCCACTATTAATCCCCAACTTCTCCGCTCGTCCTCACCGGAGCTTAGGTTATACCCAGGCTGCCGTAGAGTCTGACCTCACCCTCCCACTGGGTTATGCTTTCATAAACCAACCAAAGTTTCCCAGAGAGTTTTAAGATGGTAAATTTTGCACTCTGGGCACAGTCTCCCAGAGAAACCTCTCAACCTGTTTTGTCTTGCTGGAGAAGCAGGGACCTGGATTCTCCCAGGGAGAGGGACTGGATGATAGGAAGTGCTAGGAGGAGAGGGAGGAAGGGAGAGATGAATGGGAGCCTTGGCCAGCAGGGAAGAAGGAAATAGCGCACAACAAAAGTCTCCAGCTGATGGATGAGGCTTAGGTGGGCGTTAGGGTGGTGGCACGATTGAGGTTTGCTCCGGAAAGTTTTTATGAGGAATAGTGGGGGAGATGCTCTGAAGGGCACTTCGCCCAACAGGTGAGCAAGATGGATGGGTCGGGTGCACTGAAGGAGTCAGGAGGGAGGAACGAAGCTTAAGCAGGTGCCCGCCATGTGGCAGACAGGTAGACACTGAACATATTATCTAATCTTTTGCAGCGTGGGCTAGCTGTGATTCCCATTTTACACATGAGGAAAATTAGATGCGTAAAGTCAGATGACTTTATGCTTAGTGTTACAAAGCTGTAAATTGAGTTTCAACTGAAGCTGAGCTTATTCCAAGTCCCCTGTGCCTTTCTCTGCACATTGGTACTTCCAGAGAATAAGGAAGCATTTGGAGGACAAGGAAATTGGACAACATGATAAGAGATGTGTATGAGCATGCGGGTGTAGGTTGGTAACACAGCCCGGGAAGTCCACCCTAGAAAGCAGCGGAGGGAGTCACCGGACGTAGTGCTGCTTCTCCGCTCAGGTGTCTGCTCTGGACCGCTCCTTAATGTGAGATGTGGGCTTCTTTCGGGATGAAGACAGCTGCACTCCTGTATTATAGAACCCAATGTGACACAGACCCTCTAGGGAGGATGTCAACACCGCAACAATGCTTTGCACTTTGCTTCTGGATGTTGTTATTGTGGAATCAACACCAACCTGTAGTATTGCCTGAGCCTGAGAAGAGATTGTCTCATTGCTAAGGATGCAGTGAAGCCTTTGGGCAGACAGGGCTCACAAGAGGAGGGTGCCATTCCACGGAAACAGAAGACACTGTCTGGAAATACTTGAAAAATATTCACGTTAGAACCTCTAGAGGAGATGTATCCATTTGCTGTTTCTGAAAAAGCAAACCATTTAAAATTTAGCTGTGAGTTTTTTTCCTCATCTGATTAATATTTGCAGAACAATAGCATATTTTCGAAGTCAGAGTCTAATATTACTGTGTTATCCTCTACCAGGAAAGCAGATCTTAATAAAAGAATAAAAAGCCAGAAACGGTATTTTTATATATTTCATTTTTACTTTGAAATCAACATTAAAAATTTACAGAAATCAAAATGAAAATTTTGGGAATGAGAAATTTGTACAAAGAGTCAAATAAGCAAGTCCAGTTTGACAAAAACACTTCACGTAATAGCATTCATTCCTTCATTCATTCAGCTGAGTGAGCACCCGTAGATTAAATCCACTGGTATGATCAGTAGAGTGAAACTTCAGTCCTGCGAAGCTTTTTTGCACTTTGCTGTGATATGAGGCCCCGCAGTTTCATACTGTCACGAGACCTTCAGTGTGCGTGTGTGCGCGTGTGTGTCTGTGAACTTTCCTTCAAATATCAACTTTCTTCCCCCGTTAACTGCTCTGGCAAATCTAACTATCACCAGCGCTACAGTAAAACCGGTTTCCTGCTTTTATTTCTTCTTGGGTGAACATTTGGCTCTCCAATGCATTTATCTTTCTTACTTGTTTGTTTGTTTATACGTGTCCAATAACTACAGGTATAGAAAAGCAATAATTTCTGCTCTTTGCAATTTTTCTGGGATGCCAGGGTCTGTGAGAGACCCAGATTATTAATGTACCTGACTTTTCCAGCATTTATCACAAATGCAAATGAACAGTCCACGGCGTAGCCTGTTTTCAGGATGGCTCTGATGATCGTGTTGCTATGGTGATAACAGAGCATACAGATCTGTGAGACAGTATTAGTAATGCAGCAGCTTGAAACTTAATCAGCACACTGCGCCTGCTCCCCCATATTTCAATATCACTTCAGCAAATTGAATTCCAGGCAGTTGTCAGTCCAATGTATTCCCTGTGGTTTCTCCTCTGCAAAATTGCCTCTTTATTCTATACACTGATGATCATGGAGTAATTGAAATCCGCAGCTGTTTGTCATGCTATTTATACAACTCTGTCTTGTAGCCAGCGACCTTTGAGTGGTGTGCACTGCAGGTGACAATTAGATCTAGAAACCTTTTCTTGGTTGAACAAGTGAATGATTGTTTTCCCCCAATACTCCTGATTTTGGATACTTTATGCGATACCTTGTTTTGTGGGGGGAAGTTCAGCCAAGGTTTAATCACATTCTATTGCGGCTGTGTGGTAGGGCTCTGCATTCTTTGCTTCCGAGGACTGTGAGACACCTGGCGTGTTGAGAAAAAGGGCTCCCTCCTCAGGGAAGGCGCCCCCTTGCCCCCCCCCCCAACAATCTGCTCTCCAGCCGTGTCAGAAACCAGACTCTTCAGCCCCTAGTGGCCCTGAAAGATTTGCAACAATAAATGTGAAAACACAATTCAGTGTGGAAAAGAAAGCGATGATTGGAGATGTGGCACTGCTCTCGGGTGGAACAATGCCTCTCTTCCCACTGCTTTGTAATTTGGGAACTCTAGCCCTTTGCTCCCTCCCAGCCAACGGTTCCATTATCAAGTCTTCCTGTAGCCCTTTGGGGTTGTTTTGAGGGTCACTACATGATTTTTTTTTTCTGAGTCTGAACTCCAAGGGAACATTAACTAGGCTTTATTTGGAACCCAGCAGGTAGAAAGTGTCCCTGCTCCTTTCTGTAATGTGTGCTGACCTAAGTGGGAAGTCGTTGCCTTCCCCTCCCAGGTAAGGTAGATGATTTCATTTTATGTGTTCCCCCCATCAAAAAAGTGGGCAGGACAGCATGAGGTGGGGACGGAGGACTTCCTGTTTTTACACAATAAAATAGTGACTGAAGCAAAGCTGGTCTTTAGAGACTCAGGAGGGATCTGGTCCTCCTGTCTCCCTGTGACCCATCAATAGTCTTCCCCGCCACCCTCTGTCCTTTTCCTGCATTGACCGAGGACCACAGTGACCCGCTTCTGGCTGAGTGCATTCTTCTCGGCTCTTCCCTCCAGCCACTTCCCCTCCCCTACCACCTCCTCCCCCTTGCTGTTGTATTCAGACATTGACATTGTCTAGGGGTCCTTTGTGCAGCTGAAAAGTTGCAGGAGGTCAGTCTGTGAACAGTCTTCTTGTTGTTGTTGTTGTGGAATACCAACTCGGGATAGAGAAGAAAGGAAAGTTGTTAGAGAGCTCTGAATGGAATAATCAGCAACAAACATGGATGGTCTCTCTGCACTGCATGGCCAGGGTGAATATGAGAGCGAAGTTTTACACTGTTTTGAAGTATCAGGGTCTTTGTTCCCCCTGATTTATTGGGAAAGTTGTCCAGCGACTTGACAGTGTCCTTACTTAGCTAGCTATTACTGTCTGGCCAAGAGGTGTGCCATCCAACCCTTATCTCTTCGCAACAGGCAGCTTTGTGTACTTGTAGGAGAGCTGATGATAAAGCTGCAGTGTAGTGGGCTGATGGTCGCTGGAGATCCGGGGAATCTCTCTTTAGCATCAATTAAATTCGTCCTTTATTTCCTTAAAGTCTTCACAAGCATTGCCCTCTCCTCCATCCCTTTCAATGACACTTTAGTTCCAATGCCAATGAAACAAATTCCAAGGGCAGAGCTGTAATGAAGGCGGAGAGCACAAAAATTCAGAGGATACCCACATTTAAAATAACGTTTAAGAAGATTGCTACCTATACATGCTTACAGCCCATGCAATTCCTCAGCATCACGGGAGCAACGGATCTTAATACCTACTTAGCAAGGATGATCGGCTGAAACAGGAAGCCAGCAGATGGCCCGGCCTTGTTAATGACGCCCTTCTGGCAGCTGCACCATGAATCACGAAGCCGGGGCTCCAGGTGGCAAAATTAAACACGAGGCTGTTTAAAATTTTTATTTTTAAAAAAGAAAGAAACGATTACCAACATGCCAAGTGGGAACACTCTTTTTTGTTGTAGGCTCACCGTTGCTCAGTTGCACGGACTTTGCTGACAGTCTCACCTGTATCCCTGGGACGTGTGGGTTCAGCTCCGGAGCTCAGGGGCGTGTGCGGACACTTGCATGACACTGGCACGTCCAGCATGCATTCATTTGTTCGTTCACTCATTCGTCCGTTCATTCACTGAACACATTTATTGTGCCACGACCCAGGCACTGGGAGTGCATTAAGGGCAAAATTGTCCAGATCCCTGTCTCATGGTGCCTGTAGCCCAGTTAGAGGGAGCAGATGATACACAGGACAACTAAGTACCTTATATGTCATGTGATATGATTGTTAAGGAGAAAAGTAAGGCAGGTGTGGAGACGTGAAGTCGGATAGGATGGGTAATGTTAGAGTATGCTATAAGGAATAAGGGCAAGTGTGGCTTTGGGACATGTTTGTTTCAATTGTACATTATATATATTCATATAAATTACGTACATGTAGAAGTTAGTTTGTACCAGGTCAGAGTGTGAAATGCACTTCTTAATTCAGAGCAAGGTCAAGAAGTCTGGAAGACACTGAAGGGTTTATTGACAGGTGTGGGTAGCTGGGGATAAGGTGATGGGAGGTGTTTGCATGTCCTGAATAGTCTGGAAGAAGCCAGCTAATTCCTGAGCTGGTTGTGTGCGGTGGAAGTTAAAACCCCGGCACACCCAAGCCCACCAGTGACACGTTCCTGAGGGACTCTGTTGTCAAATGTGCAAGTCTTCTTCAAAACTAAATACCTTTAAAGCTGTTCTTTTCTTTTTCTGTCTCTTACAAGTGCAGATTTCTTTAAAAATTAAATGCAAAGCCAACCCTTTGTATTATTATATTTTATAGTTTATGCTATTACAGTTGTATCAAAACTTTTAGATTTGCTGAATGTATTCAGTGACTATCACATACACACATACACACACACACACACACACACACACACACCCCACCCTGATTTCCTTTTAGCCCAAACCAAATATCCCAGTTGTGTGTTTCTTTTTATGGCCACATTAACATCATTTATAAGACATATGAACCTTCTGAAATTAAAAATGAAGTATTACTGGATACCTCCATGGCAACACTTAATGACATATTAAAAACTATACCTCAGCCAAAGGGGTATATCCTACTTAAACAGATAAAGTTCTAAAATCAATTTTTATGAAAAGTATGTGAAATTTAACAGGTCTCCATGTTATCCTTCGATGGTTGACTTTTCAGGCAAGGCTCTGGGGTCTACTGCACCTGTAATATGAGCAAAACAAACTCATAGTTACTTCTGAGTCCCTTTGCCCCCTGGGAAGTGGAAGTGGGTGTTGTTGGAAGGGAGATTTTAGGCCGGGATAAGCCTCTGGTAGGTGGGGGGTGTATTAATTTCCTAGGCCTTCTGTGACAAAGTATCACACACTAGGATACTTGGATGGCTTGAAACAATAGAAATTTCTTCTGGCATCATCTGGAAGCTGGGAATCCAACATCGAGACATCAACAGGCGCATGCTCCCTCTGAGACTGGGGAGAAACATCCCTGTCTCTTCTTCGCTTCTGGGGGCGGCTGCTCAACTGCTGTGCTCCTTGTCCTGCAGCTGCCGACTGCCCTCTCCCCTCAGCAGTGCACGGCGGGCATCTCCCGCTGCACCTGCGTTGTGTAAGGACGCCAGTCCTATTGGATTCAGGGCTCATTTTAATATGGCACAGACTAATATTAATGCATTATATCTGCAATGATCCTATTTCCAAATAGGGTCCCATTCTAGACCCAGGCAGTGAGGACTTTAACATAGCTTTTTGAGGGACACCCATGAACCCCTAACAGTGAGCCTCTGGGAAGCCCTGCGGGCTCCGACTGGCAGAAACCCAGCGTGGAGGCCAGTGCGTTAGAGGCAGGGCCCAAAGGGCACTAGCTCTTTGGATGTGTGGGTCACTCATAAGTCCACGAAGTCAGGGATGCTTCTGTTGTAAAGGTCAGTTGCATGGATGGAAGTAAATAAGAATTTATTCTTTTTATATTTAATAGTTTATATATAAATATATATAATAATTTATATATAAATTCACGATCTATGAAGTCTTCATTTGAACTGTGTCCTAAAAAGTTTCATTTCCCCTTTAAGGATCTAACAATATTTCCAGCAGAGTGAGCTATGACGTCAGGGCAAGAAGACGATGGCTTCAGGGAGGGTTAGGCAAAAAGTGAGGTCCTTATGTAACACCTGGCAAGCTACAGGAGGAGGGGAACAAGGCCACTGACTGTGAGCCAAAGTCCACACTTAGCACACTGCTGCTGGGCCGTGGACAGGAGGAGGAGTGGTGAGAGCAAGGGGAAGGGCTTTGAAGCTAATCACCTGTCTACAAACATTCTTTTCCTCCCAGGCTCACTTCAGTGCAGATGGGTCTCCTGAAAAAGTACATTTCGAGGCCTGATTTTTAATCTTGGATTCATTCTGTAGAGTCTGTACAGTCATTGTCAGCAGAAAATTTTGGGACCAGAAGACACTAAAGATTATGGTTCAGACAGGGGAACATGGACATTAACGTTAAGGCAGCTTTTATTCTTCATTGGTGTCTTAGACAATTTTTATTTTTATTTTTTTAATGTAACAGGGCCCTGAGGTCCCAGGGCCGCTTCCTGGTTTCTAGGCAGCAGCGCTGGTTGCTTTTCCAGGAAAGGAACGTGATGTGCTGACAACCAGACTCTTTCTCCTTCAGTGGCCAATCCCAAGAGTTTAAAAGGTGGCGGTCAGCAGGACCAGCAGAGTCCCAAGCTGGGTTCTTCGGCACCCCTGTGTTGGGCCTGGAAACTCCTGGGGAGCCACCTGCAGGAACCACACCCAAACTGCAGTTGGCATGGGAGAATTATCTGGGAACATGAAATTTATTTTTCTCATTTGAATAAAGGAAGAATGGCCTGAGAGGTGGTCCATATATGCATGAGAACTTAAAAAGCCAGCAATGCAGAGAGGCCTCATTAAAATGCCCCCTGAGTGCTTCCGTCCTCCTGGGAAAACCACCAACCCAGAGGCAGGGTCTGGTGTGCTCAGGACATTCCAAATCACATCCATCACTTCCACGAAACCCAGAGTCCAGTTTCTGGTTTAAAACGTTGAAACTTGCTGGTTTAAAACGTTGAAACTTGCGAAGGGTTTTCTGCCCTGGCGGCGTGGACCCCAACGAAAAGGTGTTATTATGAAAGGTTATTGCAGCTGGGCCTGTGAAAGCCCTCGCGATTGAGAGGGAAGAAAATGCAGGTAGACACGATAAAAGATTACTTTCTGTGCTCCTAATGAGCACTTTTGGTTTCGGTTTTCCTGAATGCTCAGGAAAGAATGCGAGCTCACAGGAAAGGGATTTGTTGCAAAAGAATAATTGCCCGGTACATTACGCAGCACAGTAGGGTTATAATGAGTATGGGAAAGTGCAATATCTATTCAAGCCTTAGAGTTACTGTTACAGTTTGATTCAACTTCTGATACAGAATGCTGAGTGACCAGATAGTTTTGCCCAAAGGATAGGACTGCAATTGTTTCGAAAATTTCTTGGGGGAAATGCAATTAGAGGAAAGATTTAATAATGCCAGAACAACTGAATGTGAGGAGATGAGCCCACCATTCTTTTGCTCTTTCTATGTAATGTAAGAAAATAGCAAGAAAACGATTACATTATAACTAAATGAATTAAACAAAGCTCCAAAACATAAATTAGAATTTAACTATGCCATTAAAAACTAATTTAATTTGCAAGCCATCATTACTAGATAATAAAGGCCCATTGCAAAATGTACAACAATATCTTGTGAACATGTGAAAAAAACCAAGTAATAAATCTCATTGAACAGATGAGTTTCTGTTACACTAGCAGATAAAAATGCTGAATGGAAGTTTCAGTCTATAATGAAAACCAGCAAGTAATGGAACAATAGGTTTGCCTATTTTTTTTTTTTGGCTATAAATGTTGTTGTAGTTAAAGGAAGTCCTCAGGGAAAGTTAGAGAAGCACACTAGTGTATAGATTTGGTGAAATAAAACCTGTTCTGAAACCGAGATAAAAAAGGCATTTCAACACTTTGCTCACATCTGAAATATGTTGTAGTCTACTTCATTCAAGTGCCAACAGTACCTTGTTTTGCTAATTGAAAATCTGATGGCAAACACAGCCTTTTCCCTATAGTGTATCTTATTAAATTGTGCAGAGAATAACAAGGTATACATAAAAAATTCAAGAGATGCGAATGAAAAATGAGTTTAGTTCCAGGGTTACTATTTGAAACTTACTAAGAAAATATCATTAACATTTCCTTATCTGATTAGAATACAACACAAACAGGTTTCAGAAAACTCATTTTATTGGAAATGAGTTTTAAATGTATGTTCTCTAATGAAATAGCTCACCATAAGCATCCTCCCCCCCCCCCCCCCCCCCTGCGGTGCGGTTATTGCTGGCAGAGCCATGTGGGAACCTGCGGGTAGAATCCAGCACCCTCACCGCCAGTCATGCTGAGTGCCGCCAGCAGATGGCAGTAAAACCCTGCCATTCTGGCCCTGCCTGCTCCAGCATTGACAGTTCTTACCATTTTTACGGCATCACAGCATTAACATAGGGTGGCGATGAAAGCCTATGGGTTTGCCCTGGTTGTCTCCTTCCCTCTGATGCCATGCATAGACCCTGTTCAGGGTCTGCCTCAGAAGGAATGGACTGACTCTTCCACAGACTGATGCTCCCATGTAGATTTTCATGTACACAATTAGTGTGGGTCATGTGCACAGTTAGTGTGGTCACGATTTTATTAAACTGCTCGGTGGCTTGACACAGTTGGACGTGCTCATTGCTGTGGACTGAGGTTTGTGCCTCTCCCACTTCATGCTCCCTCCCCCGAATCGTGTGTGTCCACCCTATTCTCAGTGGGCCAGTGTTGGGAGCTGAGGGCTGTGGGGAGGCCGGGAGAGCCCCGGTGAGGGGTTTGTGCTCTGAGAAGGAGAGGAGCAGACACCAGACATCCTCTCTCTAATATGTGAGGGTGCAGCAAGGAGCTGGTCGTCTGCACCTTGATCTTGGACTTAGGGTCTCCAGAGCTTGGGGAAACCATTATCTGTGGTTTAAGCCCCTCCTGTGGCATCTGGTTATAGCACCCTAAACTGACTGAGATACTCGTTGGTGTGTTATATTCCATTGTGAAGTCTCCATGTTAAGAAAGGTTACATTTAGTCTGAGCATCACCTCCTCTAGACCACAGTCCGTGAACAACCCCACCGGGCTGCTGCTCCTGTCCTGTGCTTCCTCGAGGCTTTCTGTGCATGCACCTGCCTTCTCACTAGGCTGGGTGCTTCCCAAGGACAGGCCTTCCATCTTAGTGCTCGAGTCCCTGGCACCCCCCTCAGGGCCGGGCAGTGTGCAGTTACCCAAAAATCTTGTTGAACTGACTCAGGTCTGTGTGAAGGCTCACAGGAAGTTTGTTTTTATACATCGCTCCATTTTACAGAGCAGCCAAAGGGTGTCTTGCAGTAGAAGCCGGAAATTCTTTCCTTATGAAAGGAACCCGGGAACTCCTACCAGTAATTTTGCTGAGCATACAAACAAGAAACTTTGCTGATTATAGTAATTAATAAAAAAATGATATATTGAGTTGCATTGCCTGGCTCTGAAATGGGGCCACTTTCTAACAGCCACTTTCTTACCATTCATTCCCAAGAATGAAAAGTTTTAAATCTAATGGAATGGCAGGGGAGACAGAATGTCAATACTAAGGTGAAATGAACCTTTAAATGCAGAATTATCAATAAATGTGTTATTGATTTGGGGAGAGTAGTCATAGATACAGTCATTTATTTGTGAAACCACTTACTTTTCGTTAATGATTTATTGCAGAAGAAGTGAGGAAGGACTCCATTTCATTTCACAATTCTGGATGCAAAGAGGTGAAATAATTATCCAAATGACCCTTATGTAGACTACATTTCTCTTCTATATATTACTTTTCATGTCACACAGCATTCTTCATTACATGTATACAAAATGATAGCTTAAAATGTCCAAGTCAAAAGACTCCATCTATAAACCATTATTAACACGCAAGTGTTTACGGAGCCCTCGGGGACTCTCAGCCGGAGAACATTTCCCCCCACAACTCTCGCTGACTTGTCTCCACAGCCAGATTTACTGGTTTCCTAGGGCGCAGAGGGATCTCAGTGCTGTGCTTGCCCCGTTTTTTACTGCAGCGGCATCTTGCTAGGACCGGTTCCAGGACCCTCTTGTCTTCAGAGGAGACGGGTTCTTCTGGCAGAGGATTTTGCTGCCAGCCCCTGGGCAGACTGGGTGGGTCACAGGGCCTGGACGCATCTGCTGCGCTGGGTGTGGCTACTCAGCACTCGGGCGGTGCACTCATTCACAGCCTTAGGTTTTGCCTCAGCAGGTCTTTGGACATCATTCATTCACATGAATTCATAAGAGAGAAGGAAGAGGCTGCCAAATTAGACACATGGACTTCGCCTTGTCCGTCTGTATCTGAAAAGCGTCTGGCCACTGATTTCTTTGACTGGGCTTCATACAGGCCATTGCGGGACTAATGAAAGGTTTGACATGCCCTGTTGGACGGAGAGGAAAGTGATCGTTAGAGTTTTATATGTCGGTGGTCTGTGCGGAGTAGAAATGAGGAAGAAAATTACCTATTTCTTTCTTTTTTTCCCTAATGAGCAAATGCACGGGGGAAGTTAAGAAATGCTTCGAATATGAGTGGGGGGTTCAGTGTCATCATGTTGCGATTCACTGTGAGGCCATGCCCTGGGGGCAGACGAGTCGAGTACCACATCTCAGGCCTCATGATGGGAGGAGCAGGGACCCGGTGTGTCCCGACTCCCGTGATGCAGAGGGGACACCATGCTCAGGTTCCGCCACCTTTCCCAGGGGACAAGCTAGAGTGTACTTCAGTGACAGCTGAAACAAAAGGGCCATTTTCAGAACCCCTCCCCCGGTGTCGCACATCTGCCGGGTGGGTGGATGGGTAGGGGAGCTATATTATGCTGGAAATAATTTTCTCTTATTCTGGGCTTCTTAGTGACAAAGGTCATCGTCAGCAGGGAGTGCTTGGTAATCTAGAGGCTATGGCTTATTTTTGTCACCACATTAATTTGCACTACAGAAGCCAGCTTTACCTTCCTTTGTTCCTCACCGGGGGACTCTGCATTCAGGCGGTGTGTTCAGCCACAGGTTCCACTATTTCTTCTTCATGCTGGTGGTCCATTGGTATTGCTCCTCACAGAGTTCAATTGCAGTAGAGAAATGCGAAAAGAAAGCTCAAAGATGCTGTCTTGCATGGAACATAATGCACTGTTATAACAAACAGAGCTTGATAAAATACCAGCAGCAGGGAGCACAGTTATTTATTGCTTCAAGGGAAAATCAAGTAAAATAGCTATAAATTGTTTAAAGTACATTTCTCCCCATCTTTCTTGAGTTTCAGTCTCTTTGGCTGGGTAACAGAAAAGACCTTTGTTATTTCCTGAGCCAGGATTATCAGTCCTTGGTGTGCAGCGCCTGCCTTGGCTTCCTGGGAAGGAACGCACCCAAGGTAGACTCAGAGAGCATTGTCTGCACACCGCTGCACGCCACGTGCAGAGAGTGGGCTGCACTCCTGGCGGGCACGCCTCCACAGCCTGGGCTTTCGAGCTGCGGTTTGGGAGTTATCTCATTACAATGCCCAGTCACCTTCCCGCTTTCCACCATGGCTTGGGACCATCGGCCAGGATCCTGGGGATGGACAGTGTCAAAGCGGAAGGTGAGTTGGGTGTGGAGTCAAGGGCACAAAGCCTCTGCGGGAAGTGTCTGTAGCACAGGGAATCTCTGATGTCTGTCCTCCCCATCACTTCCGACCCACAGTGCACCGCTCCATTGTTCTACAAGACAGTGACCAGCTTGCGCAGAGGCACTGCCCCCTGGCAGAGAATGTTGCATCCCAGAAATGGTCTAAAAATACTCAGTGCTTCACTGAGGCAGACAGCTTCAAAGAGCTCTAGGACTAAGAGGAAGGGTGCCCCTGCATGGCTGAAGGCTCACCATTGTGTTGTGAGGGAATGTGGCGATGCCCGTGATCAGTGACTGCAGCAGAGGACCACAGCTGGTCACCGCCCATAGCTTGGGCGATGTATTCTACAGTCTCCACTCGGCCTTCTTCTCATAAAGTCAATTGGAGTGTGGTGATTGAAAGGAGAGAGTAAAGGGAGATATGGTTAATGATAGCGACTGGCAATATATGAGGATGGGTAAAGTCACTGAGCATTAAATCCATATGTTTGCAGGCTGCTGGGGAGTCTCTCAGGAAACAGAGCATGCCGCCAATGCTGTACATTTGCAATTAATTCTCAAAGAAATATTAAGACTTAGAAAAGCAAAGATCCAGCCCTGGCTGGGGTGGCTCAGTGGATTGAGTGCCAGCGCCTGCGAACTAAAGTATCACTGGTTTGATTCCCAGTCAGGGCACATGCCCATGTTGGGAGCCAGGTCCCCCGTAGGGGGTGTGCAAGAGGCAACCACACCTTGACATTTCTCTCCCTCTCTCTCTCCCTCCCCCCTCTCTAAAAATAAATAAATAAAATCTTTAAATAAAAAAACCCAAAAAGCAAAGATCCAGAGATACTACTCTAGGTCGAATTTAGAGACCAGCTGCTACAAAATCTACTGGACTGGAACCATCAGACAAGGCCCAGAAGCGTGGACCAACCTTTGAGATGCAGATGTTGCTATTGAACAAAGTCAGTAATGCAAACGTTGGTTTGTTTAGCTTCCTGAAGTAGAAACAGGATAAAATGTTTTGCAGAAATGAATAAGAATGTGGTGACAGCCCTTCTCAAAGCGTGGAGAGTGACTGCCTAAAATAGCACAGCCAGCAAATGGCAGAGGAGTCGAGGTGAAGGCAGACACGAGTATTACTCAGTGAAAGCCAGTTAGGGTGTCTCAGAGCAGCATTGGTTCACATCACTGGCTGCATGTCGTGTCCATTTGGACACCCGCCATGCCTCGGTATTGGGCAACAGCGTCTCTGTGGGGTGCTTATCTAGAGATACAGGTTACTAATAGGTGCTTGGTCAGTGGGGTCCGTCCTGTTGTAGAAATGGCTCACAGATTATTCTTCCACAAGAATTGATTGAATGTACGCTTGGGACTGCTGGGATTACAAAAATGTATTGCACTTGGTTCCTGTTCGTAAGGAATTTACAGATTAGTAGAAATACAAAAGAAAAAGTGGCTGATGATGAGTAATTCAAAGAAGTGCATCATTAGCAGCTACAGATAGATCCTGGAGGCTTGGGGCAGCTCCATTTAGAACAAAAGCCATGGGTGGGTGGGTGATGAGCCACCGGCCTGCCGTTAGGCCTTAGCAAGCTGCATAACTCTTTGCAGCCAAATTTCATATATTAAAAATGGATATTATAATCCCTTTGTGAGTATCAAATAATGTACCGCATGAAAAAGTGTGCTGTGTTCTGGACTACAGTCAGGCTTCAGACGAGGGCAACATTCATGGGATGGTGAGATTTCGCTAGGGGAAGTGCTTCGTCACCAAATAAGTAGAATCATATAGTGTTTGCCTTTTGTGGCTGACTTGTTTTAGGTGGCATAATGTCTTCAAAGTCCCTCCATGCTGTCTCCTGTGTGTCGGAATTTCCTTACTTTTAAAGGCCAACTACTATCCCGTTGCATGAGTGTACCACATTCTGTCTGTCCCTTGCCTGTTGAGGGACACGTGGGTGGGTTGCTGTCTTCCTTTGGCCACTGTGCACAATGCTGCCGTAAACAGGGCTGTACGAATGTCACTTTGAGATCCTGCTTTTGTATTACTGAGTCGGGGGAGTTCTTTATATACTCTGAGTACTAAGCTCTGATCAGATATATAATTTGCAAATATTTCTCCCGTTCCGTAGGTTGCCTTCATTCTGTTGATAGTGTCCTTTCACGCATAAAAAATTTAAAATGTGATGTAATCTGATTTGTCTCTTTTTCTTTGGTGGCCTGTGCTTTTGGTGTTATATCCAAAAAATCGTTGCCTAATCCATCATCAGGAAGGTATTTCCCTCTGTTTTCTTTTAACAGTTTTTATAGCTTTAGCTCTTAGTGTTTAGATCTATGATCCATTTCGATTTACTTTTTGTGTATGCTGCAAGGTAAAGCTGTAACTTTGTTCATTAGCATGTGGGTGTACGGTTGTCGTAATGAATGAAGTGTTTTTGGAGAACAGAACATGCATGGAGTAACTAAGAGCAAGCTCATGAGTTTGTGGCCATATTCTCGGCTGAATGTTGGGCTCGGTAGTTTGGACTTAATTTGGGAGAGACTAAGGTGTCATTGATTAGGGCTGTGGTTTAGGAAAACAAACCTGTTGGCCAAAGTCGGATGGGTTAGAGCCGGTGGGAGTGCACGGTGTTAAGTATTTTTGGAAGTAAAAGAGAATATTGTAGAAATGTCTTCTTTTTATTTGCTAACACCCATCACATCCAGTATAGAAACTCTTACAAATGTTATTGACTGAAACTTTCACATTTTTATGACCTATAAAGAATTTTTAATAAATTTTTTACTTTAAATTATTTTTCTCATCAACAGTTTTATTGCTCATAATTTAGAACTTGGAAACTACAGAGTGGCACGAAGAAAAAACCCAAATCACCATTAATTCTACAATCCAGATGCCGGCACTGCTAATATTGGCTGCCTGCAAGTCCCATTTCATAAACACATGTGTTTTATATGACTAAGAG
Organism: Desmodus rotundus; assembly: GCF_022682495.2. NCBI lineage: Eukaryota > Metazoa > Chordata > Mammalia > Chiroptera > Phyllostomidae > Desmodus > Desmodus rotundus. The sequence continues at coordinate 7,152,248 of NC_071395.1, forward strand.
AAATATTGAATGTGAAGTCTTACATCCTTGCTTTTCTTTTTATTTCACTTGGCATTGTTCTGGAACACATTTCCTTGCCATTTTAATGAGTTTTAAAGTATGCTTAAGCAATAAGTATTGCAAAGGGAGGCTGGAGAACTGGCTCTAATCTCCACAATACGTAGACTTGCTCTGTGACCTTTGCCCAGATGTCCAGCCAATCACAGGCTTCCTTGCACTGCCTGCAAAATTGGATAATACTTGCTACCTGCTCCCTGGGCACATGATGAAGAGCAATGAGGCAATGCCTGGGGATTGCTTTCCTTCCCTGTAAGCAAGGTGCTATGCATGTAGAGATTGTTCTTCCACAGTGGGCCCTTGCTGAGCCTATGGAGGAGTAAGGGAGGAACCACTTTCTTTCCTTCTCCACCATTGGCCCCTGCATCCTATCTCTGTGAGCTTATGGGTCCGCCTTCTGTACGAAGGGCTTATCATAGAAACACACAGCTGCATTGTGTTTCTGCAGCTACAGAAAATATTTATGGCTCAGAAAGCGGTCGTTCTCGATGATGTGATTAGTGTGTTATGAACACACAGACAGTATCGGGAGTACCCAGGAGCATCTCAGTATTCCTGTTTCATCCATTCCTCTCGTTGTGTTCATCACTGTCCTTTAAATCTGAGGTGGCTGCCGCCGCCTCTGCTGGCTGTTTCTGTGAGTGTGGCTGTGACCTGCTGTCCTTGCCGCACTCCCTGACGGTGTCATTTCTCTGCTCATTGCAGGGCCAGCATCTGTTAGGGTATCTTCCTCTTGCCACTTGATGGGATGGACAAGATGATTGTTCACGCCTTTCTTCTATTACAGAATTCCAGGATGACCATCGTCTGCACACTGCGCCTGTAACGATATGGCTCCCAAGTATTCCTGGAGTGGGTTTCTTTTGGGGAAGCTGATGTTAATTATTCATTTTGTGAGATCAGGGTTTTTGTGTTCTCGGCAAACTTCTTTCCACTCTGAGTCCACATACTGCTCTGTTTTCCGTAGATGGTAACCGAATGCTTTCTGTGTGGTCTTCATGAAATTAGAAGGCACTAGAGAGCCAATCTCTTTCTAACAAGCCTCTTACACTGAGTGCTTGCAGTTGACAGCTTCTTTAGAATCCTTTTCTGTCACCCTCTAAACAGCCTGTGGCAGAGGGTTGCATATGTGTGTTTTAAAGACGAGGGCGCATAGGTTTCCAATACCGAAGACTTGCTTTGTGTAAGTGGCTGAATTGGAATGCCTACTCCGGGCTCCCAGCTCTAGCCCAGTTCTCTACTCACTGTAGAGAGAATATATACATGATATTCCAAGCAGAGCAGTTAGAAATAAGAAATCAAGGTAAGAATTTTGGGTGGCTGCGTGTGCATGCAGCATTCCTGTATTTCCTCTAGTTTGTGTGACATGAGTCAGCAGGGGATCTTGCCTGTTCACTTGGGATATCTTGCAGCATCTGAAGCACCACTCTGGATGGTCAGCAAGGGCTTGAGGTCTTATTCTGTCCTCCAGATGAAACAGTGAGCTGTTTGTGTTTGCCACAGAGGCCCTTGAAAACCCTACGCATGTGAACAAAGCCCCCAGCATCTACAGAAACCTGCCCAAGTATCAAGAACACTTGAAAGAGCATTTCCGAATAGCAGTCTTTATGCTTTGTGCCTATTATTCTTCATCTGTGCATGCTGAAATGCCTTCCCGGCCCAGTTTTGTTCATCCTTCCACCTCCAGTGTGGGGAAGGACGCTCTCTTTTGTCTCCGTTTCACAGGTGTGCAGACTGAGAGCTTAGGCATCTGCCATACGGGGCCTAATGTTAAGAGGCCTCCCGCTCAAGGTGACTTTCAGTTTGCTTTCCCATCTGGAGAGGACATTTCCATCTTTTATTTTTGGATGATAGTTTCAAGTTTCATCTGCCCTGTCAGTCTTGTGAATTTGTTCTGTAGGTCAGAGTGGCCTCTCTTTTCTGGTGGGTGGGGTGGTGGGCAGGGTGGGTAATCTAGTAGATAGGAAGACCTGCACCAAAATGAATCATTTTCTGTGCTTTTAACTATGCTTCGTTTATCATATGCTGAGGGCTTAGATTTAGATTTAAAACAACTGACAATGATATTCATAATAATGGCATTTAAAGGTGTAATATAATACCTAACTTATTTTTATCTCCTAGTGCTGCCTATAAACATATAAGTATGAATACACCAATCTTAGAAAATTAAGTACAAATCAGAAAATATATTCACTAAGGTCTTTGTTTTCTTTTTTTAGTTGTGCTCGAAAAACTAACAACTATTTTTCATTACAAATCTATAGTTAATTAGTTTTACAAACTGGTTCTTGCTGGCCATTATGCTATGAAATGGGTGTTTTGTCTATTTTGATTTTTTTCATATGAAGGAAACATAGCTTCATAGCAACCATGTGATGTGCTTGATGACCCAACAGCAGAGCGGTCCCATCTGCAGTTCTGGGCCGTGTTCGGACAATGCATGCTGAAGGGATGAATGAGTGACTGAGTCGGACAAAGAAAACTGATAGAAATAAACTGGATGTTGGAGGGCAATTCCCGTGATATTTTTTACAGATCGGTAGGGACAGCCACCAAGACTATATTGACTGACAGAAGGAAAGTCCAGTGGGGAAAGCTGTAAACCAGCAGGTGAAGTGTAAGAGTGAATTTCCATTGAGGGAAAATAATCTAGGGAAACGGCAGAGGCATTGAGCCTAGGAGGGCAGGCGCAGCTCCCCCAGATTCATTTACTTAAAGACAAGCCAAGCGTGCACTGGCTGTCTGTTCTGTGCCGGGCGCAGCGCAGTGGTTGCACCTACAAAAGTCAATCCACTTACGGCTTCTGTCTTAAGCTCAAATCAAACGGAGGAAACAGACTGAAAGTCTACCGATATCAGTATAACATTATGATTGACGTGGTAGAAATATCTATAAGGTTTGTTAAACTATATAGAAAGGGAGTGATCAGTTTTGCTTGGCAGAGTTACAGGAGGTTTTACAGAGAAAGGAACAGGAAGGCTTTTTGTTTTGTTTTTGTTTCCTTTGTAATTTTCTATTTGTAGGCAGCCTACCATGAGGAACCTTGATGGATTCCTTACACCCAGCATCTTTAACCTCATGGCTCCACTGTTCCCTCTTTATGAATAAGACAATTGAGGCCCCAGGAGCCAAGTAAGGCGTCCAAGATTACCCAGAGAATGAGTGCATCCCACCCAGTCTGTGCAGCTGCAAAGCCCGTGTTCCTGCCACTCCACCACTGGGGTCTGAGGGAGCCAGGGGGATTCATCAGGCAGGTGCGGAGCAGGAAGTGGGAATTCCCGGCAGTGGCACCTTCAAGTGAGGCAGGCAAGCATGAGCAGGAGAGCTTGGAGGGTCTGAGCATTGCTTTGCATTAGAAGGGAAGGGATGTGTTCCATGCACAGCTGTCTGAGGAGCAGTAAAGGGATTTTAATGTTGCTTCCAGCCTGGAGGCTTTATCATAGGTAAGAAATTATGGCTAGCCTCAAAGGGCTTATTACATCCTTCACTAATTTGCCAAATATTATTAAGAACTTACATTGTCCAGGCTCTGCTCTAGGTGCTGGTGATACAGAAAAAAGTCCCTGCTGTTACGGAGCTTACATGCAGAGGGAAACAGGCCAAACCCAGGAGCAAATGAAGAAACAAACATGGCTAGATAGTGAGAATTACTGTGGAGCCAAAAAGCACAGAAAGAGGATGAAAACAAATGGTGCGGGCTGCACAGGGAAGTCATGCTAGGCCTCCATGGTAAGTTGACATTTGAGCAATATTATCTTGGAGAGGAGATTGGACATGTATATAAGGGACCACAGAATGAGACAGTATGTGATACGTGCTGAAAAATACTGAAAAGAACACAAATCGAATTTAAAAAAAGAAAGTAACATTGGAGTATGTGGATGTCTTGGAGAACACTCACAATATGCCTAAAAGCCATCATCTGTCCCAGTTTTACAGATTAAAAAAACCCTGATAACCAGAGAGGTAGGTAACTTTTCTGATGGCCCATGGCTGGGATCCAAGCTGTTCAGTCTTGTCTGAACCCCAAGTCTGCACTGCACCTCACTCAGGGTGTAAGAGCCTTCCCCTGGGGTGAGGATGGGAAACTTAAAGGAGGGTTTCTTGGTTTTGGGGTGGTGTTAGGCCTCAAATGGATGAATGGTATTTCGATATGAGAAAATGATAAAGGTGAATGGGAATGGAACACCCAAAGCAACAGATAACAGAAGGGAAAAATTCAGGGTTTGTCTAAAAGCAAGTTGGTTGAAGCCCAGGCTAAGCTGGTTGGACCCACAGGGAGAGATAAGCTAGGAATGGGACCAGATTGAGAACAAACCAGAAATGGGAACAGATGCCTGGGACCTGGAGAGCACTTCAGAGGAGTCTCTCCTTTATTTAAGGGGCAACGGGGAGTTGCTGCAGGTGTTTCTCGTGGGCGAGCTGCTGCTCTATCTGGATGGATAAACCCTTCGGGGAAACTCGTGTAGTTCTCTGTTTCCCTGATCATTTTACTAAACTCACCAGAGAGAGCAGCTTGTCATGAGTGTTATCCACACTTGCTCACTTCAAGATTAGGTCCAGCATTAACCTGATGCAATGTTACATCAGAGAAAGGTATTTGGGCATAGCTTTGCATGAAAAACCTCAGGTGTGCCAATTCTCAATTGATTCCTTGAGAAACAGCATTGTCCCAGATGTCACATTGCTAGGTGTGAAGTTCTTGGATGAACTCCATTTGGCTGATGCAATATGCCCCCAGCGCCCCCCGCCCCCCCACTGACGAGATGCTGACAGATGGGGAGGCAGAGGCTAGAAGTGCTGGCATCACAGCGAGCCAGCAGGGGGATGTTATTCATGAGAGAAGAAAGAGCACAACTCAATTCACCTTTGCTCCCAGTTGGAGAGCAGATTACATTCTTCACAGCTAAGCGATGACTCCAGCCACCCGCAGAGGAGGGAAAACAGGCTGGGGCAAGCTCTTTATGGGAGAGCTCAATGGTATCACGAGAATCCGATATGTGCCAGCGTGATGCCAGGCAGGGTCAGAGCCCTAGAGTGTCCCTGAGGCATTTTGGGTGGCTATTAGGGGTCTGCCTTTTTGTGTGCTTTCTGTCCAGTGTTCCCTGCATATCGTACGTCCCAATCTCTGTGTAGCAAGCTCCCGTATGCCAAAGGCGACAGCCAATGTGTGTTTGAAAATCACCTTTTGGTTAGATTGTTCATCCAGATACTGGTTTTTATAACACATCGTAATATGAAGGTTTGGTCTATGAGTGGGCTTTGGAGAGAGGTCTGCATATTCTTGTGATTATTTACAATGTTTTTGTATTTATGTGCATTTCCAGGGGAGTTGCCCTGAACCTTTAAAAGATTCCATTATCCTGTTAAGGTCAAAACCCCTTCTCTTGGGGTTTCCCTCCCTCCATTCCTCCCTCCATTTTTCTTCCCTTCAACTTGCTAACAAACTTAGTAATTACTTTCTAGTTAAATTCTCAATTTTCTGTACTTCTCTCACTTAATTCTTCAACCCCCTCTTTTTCCTTGTGGTATAGAGTAGGGAGGCTGGGAATTCAGAAAGGAAGGAGAGTAGAAGAAATGAGAGTGAGTAAATGTTGTAGGGAGTCATGCAGTCGTGGGTCAGATCTGAGCACCAAACTATTGGTTTTCACTTCTTTTCTCCTGTACTTTTCCCCCTCACTGCCTTTGGTGAAGACAGGCGCTCGGCAGAGGGAGTGGAGGCCTAAACACTGCCCTCCACGAGATTAACAATGGATGAAAGGACACAGCGCATTGATTCAGGGTTTGAAGTGGCAAGTTTTCTTATTTGACATAAGGGTTAGGATTTCAAGTGGGTCAAAAGAAATGATGTTTGAAACAGATCTGAAAGAATCAATGAATGGAAGACAGAAATTGGGTGTAAGGAGGAAAAATCTGGGGAAAGAGAACTCTAGTCATTTGGGTTTAAACATATCACAAAATATGTTGTTCTTACCAAAGAGACTATATTTTTTCCCTTTGAGTCAAAATTCCTCTAGAATTATTCTCTAATTTCATGGATTATCATGTATTTCTCTACTTACAAGATCTTGGTACATTGATATTATGATAAACTTGAAAATTCATATTATTTGTGTATTAAATTAGAATGATTATAAGTGGATAAAAAAATATTAGTTAGGATTAAACAGACCCGGTTTTGAATCCCGGCTCTGACAGTTGCAGGGTGCCCTTGATCTCCGAAAAAAGAGCATTCCTCGTTGAAACCTTTCGGAAGCTGAAATGCCATAAAGTGAAGAGGCAGTTACCATGTCTCTAGATGGAAAAATAGATCCCCAAAGTAACCTACCAAAAAATACCACTTAACACCGAACACCCAAAATGACAGCAGCGCGCACTACAGTGAGGCCCCGTTGCAGGTGCGCGGCTGCCTCTATCATGCCTTCCTGCAAGCCAAACGCCGAGGGCTATTGCCGCTTTTGTCACAAAAGCGAAAATCCTCTTTGGATTTATTTCGGTTAGCCACAACAGCTCCTGGTGTAGGTCTTTCGTAAAAGTGGAGGGGCCTAATGCAAACTTTCAAAGAGTGGGGTACCTGTACTGTAGTTTTGCTATGGATGTTAAACTTTGCACACCTTCATTTCTTTATATACGAAACAGGACTGAGAATGTTTAATCCACCAAGTTGGTGTGGAACTGAAATCCAATGAGCCGTCGGGGCGGGCACGTGTGAGATCGTCAGTTACCGTTGGCTCATACCACAGAGACAAACCAGAGACAAAACAAACCCAAACACTTTAAAATAAGTAAACCCTCTCTTGTATGACTTGGTAATTTTCTCAATAATCCAGAATTTTGACCGTATCCATGTGTTTTAACACTAAATGTGTGCAATGGTGGATCACGTTTTCCTTTCTGACTCAGCATGTAAGTGGTTTCAGAATGTCTCTGTGCTGCTTTGGCTATCACGTTAGCTATTATTTTTAGCTGTTCCAATTTTTCCCTCTTTCACTATTTCAAATAAGAAATAATGAAGGGTAAGTGAGTCACAATTACAAAACGTCCACTCTCGGTCCCCTTTTTCTAGCTTTATTCACCCTACTTCCTGCCACATGTAGAGGGCTCAGAAATATCTGCTGTTATTATTATTGTCGTTATTGCTCCCTTCTTCCATGCAGCAAAATTAGGAAGATAAGAGATAGCCAAGTAATGCCACGGGGCTCGTGAGAGGGGCGAAGGCCCTCTACCTGCTTTTCCTCTAATTACAAGGCCTTGCTCCTGGCGCGCCAACACCAGGGAAGCTGCCCGTCCCTTTTCTTCCTCTGACGTGGGCTGTTTTTGATGCAGTAGTTTGTACACACTTTACCCAGAACAAAATATTTTGAACAAAAATGTAGATAAACATGTTTGAATGAAGATTTTAACTTTCTTTTTAGTAGCTAAAGAACACGCGTGGCTTTAGACGCCCCAGTTCCTCAGGAACGACTGTCAGACAATTCCGACGCTGGGACATTTCTGAAGAAACAGCTTTTCAGACACGAGCGGCTCTGAGAGACGTGCACAGGGCCGATCTGCCTATCAATCAAGTCCCAGGCATTCTGGGACGTCAGTGTTAGAGGCCATGCGACAGAAATTCATCCATCCTTTCCCTCTTGGCCCTCTGTAGTTCATATTTCTCCCCACACCTCTGACTCTTTTTCGTTCTCTGAATCTTACTCTGGAAATAGGAACATTCAAATTTGCCACGGACTTCTCAATGGAGATTTTTTATTTTTTGCTTTCAGCCTTTGTTTATAATTGTAAATGTGAGCAAGGTTGAAGTCTTTTTCTCCTCCATTATACTTTCTGTCAGTGGAAATATTTTCCATGATGTTGCATATTAATTGGATCCATAGTAGTAATTTTGTCATTCTGAGGAGTTCTTCTAGCTTGCCCGACTCAAGCTTTTACATGGTTTCTTTTATATTTCTCAAGAGTGTGTACTCAACATAGAATCCCCCCAAACTACCGATATTTCAGTCATTTGTTCCCTTGCACCGAATGGTAGCCAACGTTACAAGTATTCTGTTTCTCAACATGTGGAAAATGAAAATAAAAGATAGCTTCTTTTATTTTTCTGAGGGAAACAATTTGAAAACTATGGCCCATCAAAGTTTCAGTTTATTTTTCTCCTGTGTTGCACTTTAGATGAACTTTATTTAGACTTTCCCCAAATTGAATAGCACAAGGCACTTTCCAGTCTATAATTCTTCCCTACCTAAGTCATTGTTAGTTTTATTGTCTTCCTACCATGTATCGGCTAAATATCTTTACTTTGTATCATCAGCACATTTCAAAATACTCACAATATTTTCCTTCTTTTAAGTCAGCAAAGTGACTAAAATCAATACCAATGCTGATCCTGATGACATGCCACAAGTCACTTCCTTCCACTTGGCTCTGTTTCCACTCACGAAACACCTTTGGCTTCAATCTTGTATCCAGGTCATTATCCACTTCAGCAACTTGTTTCTTCTTGTTCACAGTACATCTCCCCACAGCACGCATAGCTCACAGGAGAGCAGGCTTCCTTTGAAAGAGACTCTCATGGCTAGAATCAGAGACCCTTTCAAACCCAACATTTGAGTACCTTTGAGAGAGCAACGGTCATACACGAGCATGATACTTCTCAAGGAAAAAAAAATCAATTATACTTCAACAGGATGGTGAATATCTATAGGGTAAAATTCAGGAATAGTAGACAAGTTATGTAGATACTGGAATAGTTTCTGATTCACCCATTGCCACTGGTGATCCCAGGAAGGCCACTTAAATATTTATTTGTTTGGTTTTATCTTTACACTGGAATTCCATTAAGATTATGTTGGGTTGCTGTTCAATATCGATGCAATAATAATGCATTGAGAACAACATCTATAAACAGAGGAATTTACTGCTTACCATCAGAGAGTGAGAAAGAACTGCATTCCTCTCTTAGAGAAGGGGTTTCACAGACCTCTATTATAAAATATTACTATACCTGAAATCTGGAAAAGCCTAACCATTTAATTTAGATCCAGGAATTTACAATAACAATTCTGAAGCTTTCTCAGGAGTTCAATGAATTCTCTTCCAGGTCATAACTAATGAATAGAAATGTAAGATATTTGTTTACATTACTTTTCCTACTTCTGCAAATGTTTCCCAAGAGTTCAAGAATAAAATACCCAAGAGTTTCCAAGGCTGCATTTCTCACCCCCGTGTCACTGATAATATTGTGGATTTTCAATACTCTGAACAGTAGATTTTATGATTTTAAAAAATTCCGTCTATTTTCTTGTGATATTTCGAATGTGGTTTATGACATATCCAACCTGGCACACTTCATTTGCCATACAGATCAATGTCCATTGTGCAAAATTGTATCATGTCTGTAAATCACCACTTTGCTTCCATTTCATCAAGATCAAAGGGATGGATGACTAACTACTTCTGCATTAAAAAAAAATCCTGGTGGTTGTGTGGTGTAGCCCGCAGTCTTGGAGCTGACAGATGATTTTGTAGCAGGTGTACCATGTTGGCTAAGTCACAGTCTTAGTTTAATTCTGATGAAAACAAAGGGCACCACACAGATTCTGAAGGCAGTGGGTTAGAAACACAGAGAGAAAACAAGGGCCTGGGGGCCCACAGGAGAGCGGAGGTGATATGTATGTGACTCGCAGGGACCTTGCACTGCCCCTCCTCCCTTCGGTTAGACACGGGCTCGATTAGGGTCTGTCTGCCTCTAATCATGTCAGCTGTTGCTCTAATGAATGTCAAATTACCACCGTCTCCTAAGGTTTCAGTTAGGAAGACTTTCTGATGAGTCTTTTACCTTGTTTCCTTTCTGTGCGGCAGGAATTATAATGAAGGAATTAAATCATGCTTCATAGACAATAGGAGTACACTCCCAAAAGCTTTTATGATTTGATGTCCTCTGGCATCAGCATTTACTGAGTTTCGGATCTGTATTTCCTATTTTGAAAGATGGCTTTTTCAGGATAAAAATAAGTTTCTGAAATAACGATGTCCTTAACGTGAATACAAATCCCCGTGTTTTTGTATTACTCAATAATTGATGACTCAGTCCCATAGAAATACCCGGGCATGGTGATACCTTTGTTTACAATTAAGTAAAAGCTAAAAGATACTTAATTTTTATATAGAAAATATTCATTGAGTGTCTGTTATGTTGCAGGGATTGTGGTAAGTGCCAAGTATAAATGGATCAGGACAAATATATCTGCCTTTCAAAAGGCTGGGCTGTAGTGGGGGGTGCAGAACATAACCAGGATGACAAAAGCCGTGAAGGGAACTGGGTGTAAGGCCCCCGGGGGTTAGCAAGGAAGGGCCCGGCTCAGCCTGGACTTGGGACTTAGGGAAGGCTTTCTGCAGGGGGTGGTAGACAGACCGAAACCTGGAGGAAGATGAGGAGAACAGTGCTCTAGCCATGAACATGTGGGAAGGTTTAAGAGAGCACGTGGGGCAGAGCGAGTGAGTGAGACTTGGTGGGGCAGAACGGGGGTGATAACGGTGGTGGTGTTGATGGCGCAGAGTGGAGGCTACAGAGGTGGGCAACACCCGCCTAGATCATAGGACATGTCAGGATATTGAACTTCATCCTGCTGCAAGGGACCGACGTTGAAAGGGTTAAAGGGGAAAATGGCATAATTCGATGTATTTTGAAAGATCAGTAACATCATTAAGGGATACGTAGCAAGAGGTGGAGTCATAGAGAAGATAATACATGGACTATAGATTTTTGATTAGAGCTAATAGAAATGAGTCTCTGTTTTTCGCAGTAAGGTAATCGAGATTCTTTGACAGCCCTTCTGACTAAAAACAACGGAAAACTTCTTGCATTATTATGTCATGAAGTTCTGGTAAAGAATTAAGAAATTCTAGGTAAAACCTAAGTGAACGTGAGAACTCAGGTAACTGGAGCAGTAGGGCCAACTTTCACTCTGAGAATATCGCCAAGTCGAGGTGATCTAAGTTTAGTTTTTATGGCCCCTCAAGGCATGGAAAGTGGGAGAAAAACCCTAAGGCCTACTAAATATTGGGATTTAAAAAAGGCACCCCATATAAAAATGGGACCCCAAAGCCCTGTATCCTCAGTGTAAGGATGAAATAAAAATTTGAACCAATGCCCCTCACCTTGCCATTCTTCCCACAGCAGAGGAAATCACTGGTCTCAAAGTTTGGCACTGGTTTGAAGGAAAAGGGATCTGTTTGAAACTTCTAGCCACGGGATGTTCCTCAGGTAGGTTTGAAATGGTGTGAGTTTGATGTGCTTTAGGAGGAAGAAAATACAGTAATCTCTGAAGGAATCCAATAAATCCTCAAAGAATTCCCATGGGTATCCCAAGGAATATGAGCTTCCAGCCCAAGTCCCCAAACACAAAGAAACAAGATAAGAAAGTGAGAGCTATCGGGAACGGTAGATGGTAGGATCAGGTTCCAATGGCCTTCAGGTATTGACAGTATTAGAGAACACACAGAAAATAAGCATGTTTAGTGTGTTTATAGAAATAAAACATGTGTTAAAATGAATAATGAGCAAGATAATAAAAAATCACTAAGCAAATATGAAAAAATAGACTTTCTAGAAATGGAAAATGCAATGGTTTGAGTTAAAAACTCAACGAGCACATTCAATACCAGATTGGACACAGTAGAAGAGAGAATTAGTGGTTTGGAAGACATAGCTGAAGAAGTTATGCCGGATGAGGTTCTGAGAGACACAGAGATGAGAAACACGAGACTTCAGGACCGTGCAATACAGAGTGAGAAGGTGTAGCACATTGTCTCATCAGTGTTCCAGAAGGAGAGAACTCAGAAAATGGGGAGCTGCAATATTTCAAAAAATAATGGCTGTGAATTTCTCAGAATTGATAAGATGCCAATGTTCAAATCATGGAAAGCTAGTGAATCCATTCAAGAAGGGTAAATAAAAGAAAATCTGTGTCTAGATTCATCACTATAAAACTACAGAATAAAAAATATGAATATGTTAATTCCATGTAAAAAGTTTTTTAGGATAAATTTTATCCATATCAATGTCATAAATTATTATACACAGAGATTCCCCCATATTAATGCAGTAATTAATTATGGCTAAGTGATCAGAGAATGTCTTGGGTAAAACTTTGGCTCCATACCATTCATTTATTTATCCATATTTATTTATCATTTTTTTTTAGATCGTACCTAGTTTTTAACCACATGATTATATGGTAATAGAACTAGGACTCCAAAGTGAAAAGAGATCATAAAGGTCATTTATTCCAATTCTTATTTTTTTTAAATGAGGCACTGGCATTACTGCTTTCCTGTGTTGCAGAGCCACTTAATAGTTGCAGACACACGTTTCAAATTAAAAGTCATTCTCAATGATAATTACTGGCAGGTGCTATTTCCTTTCTTTAGTCTGATGAAGTCAATTATAACACTGACAGACTCACATGATAGGTAATTATTCTTCTCTGAGACAGTGTTAGTGAAACTGAAGGAAAACTGGAGTCTTTTAAAATAGGGGTTTTATGGACACAGTGGGAAGAAGAAATATTGCATTTTGGCTCAAAGTCACAGATTGAATTTTAATTAACCACTAAGTAATGAGATTAAGTGTAGGGACTGGAATTACAGTTCCCTGAAACTCCCTTCCTCAAGACTGAGGACAGGATGCAGGCCCTTAGTCTTCCAGTGCTCCATGTGGACTGCATTCTATTTCTAACGTTCTGAATTCAAAACAACTGCATGTCCCAAACCATCAATAGCATACTGTAGTGATTCCTCTATGTTGATGGAAACATCAACACCCTGTTTCCTTAGGCTTCCATCCCTGTAAGTTCTAAGAGTCTCACACTGCCTCCACTTTTGGCTTTTTAAACAGATACAGTTATTTTTGTTTTCATAATATTCTAGGCTATTTTAATTTCATATATGTTGAGTATCATCACGACTTCAGTGAGGCAAATGGCCAAAAAATTTTTTAAAGGAAATGTTAAATTAAGGTGAGAAAGAAATATCAGAAAGGTGTGGGAAGAAACAGGTGCACTGATTCTCGGTCCAGAGGTCTAAGGGCAACCTGCAGGTGATGCTGGGAGTGTCCCAGCGAAGGCCTTTCCCATGACGACGCAGGTACCCACACCAGCTCTTGTGCATGTGTCAGGCAAGCGTCTTGCTAAGAGAGAACTACTTTTCACGATGTCCACTTGTCCCCACCCTGACCAAGTTTTTGTTAGAACAAAGGGTAGGTGGAGGTGACCTCTGCCCAGGAAACAAGCAGGAAAATTACTGTCCTGGCTGGTTGAGGTCACAGCTGGCTACTATCACTTCTCCCGCTAGATGGCAGTAGCTCCCTTTCATTTTGAGGCTGTTTTGCCTTTTTTAAAATAAATCCATTCTCACTCTCCCGGATAGTTTTGTTTTCAGATCTGCTGGGCAATAATTTAAACAACGCTTTGATGGTGTAGGATGTTGGTGTTCACAAATCAGGTCTCCCCTTTCCTTTTGTCTAAAAAGATCATATACTGCCTTTTCAAAGTCAATTAACACTTAGGGCAAATGAAATGTGGGAAGCATAGGCCACTTTCTAAAGGGTTGCCTTCTGATGTCATTCAGGTTTCATCCAGGAATTGCAAATCATTGGGAAAAGAAAGACAATAATAATGAGTTCATTTTGTTTCTTGATAACACCCAGTAAGATGGCTCAATATGGTTTTTCTGCCTTATTTCCTAGCAATGCCGGGGGTGTGTGCAGCATGCTGGATGGTAATTTCTATGTGTCTTGTAGTCACGAAGGCAATCGGGATGCTTTGGGGACAACTTATGCATCGGGAGGGGGCTGAGAGAGAGAATCACTGAAATTTCTGCATCACGCTGTGGTTCGGTATGTTTTTATATAAGAAAAAGGTCCAGATCGTGGCATGGCAGAAGGTAGGGAGGCGATAGTGGGAATGGCAAAAAATATAGGACTCTCTTCCGACACAGCCGGCATCAAGTCCTCCCCCAAAACGCCGCTGATGGAACTGCGGCTCCAGAGTGGATGCGCTTGGGGGAGGCAGTGCGCGTCCGGCCAGAGCTGGGCTTTGCCATCACCGCTTCAGGCCCAAGAGTTCTCAAATCGGCACCTCGGAATGTGACAGCTCAAGGTTGTAATAACTTATTTGAATGTCATTTAGAAAACAAGCCTGGGCACTCCAAAACAATAAGCAGATAATAAAAAATAACCAAACACATTGCAAATGAGATTATTAACAAATTGACTTTTACATTGATTGCTGCCAACACGCCAGTCAGGACAGGCCGAGCGAGCTCCCCCTGCAGGGGCCTCGCGCGCAGAAAGCAGTCATGCTCCTCTGGTTTTTTTTCTTTTCTTTTCTCTCTTTCTTTTTTTCTTTTTTCTTTTTTTTTTACTTTAATATAGAAAAGACCTTCCCTTGGCTTAATAACGTTTTCCTTCCTGAATCAGGAGTTTCTGTTTACAATCACACGAATAGAAAAAGACCTGCTCCGGAAACTCCGGGAGATCGTTTCATGCTTAGCTACAAAAACAAGGTTTTCAAAGAGCAGAAGGGATGGAATAACGACATAATGAGCAAATCCTTGTGAGGTGAATTATTACTCGAGGTGTTTGAACTGATCTTTTAAAAAGGCAAATAATAATAATTGCAGCGCTGCAAGCCCTGTTGCCCGGTGGGAACCCAGCGAGGCTTTGCTGGAAACACCCCTGGCCCTGCGCCTCGTCCTCCATTGCACGAAGCCGGCATCTCTACAGAGCCAGGAAAAGACCTGCGGTCCCCCCCGCCGGCACATTGTCTTGCTTTGATTCTGCCGACGTTTCTAGGTGCACCGGACCGACACCGTTATGTGTTTCCTTCGCCTAGACGGGTGGGAGTCCTGTCTGAGGCTGCAGGTAACGTAGGAGGTAGCAGGAGGGTTGATCCAAACATTTCTGTTGCGGTGTGCTGTCCTCTCACCTCCATGGTCTCCCCAGCTATCCGGTCCCCGAAATCAACCGCAGGGGCAGAGGAGGGGGTGCGCGCAAGCCGGCCTTCACAGGCCTGGCTCTCCTCCTCACCCGCTGGAGTCTCTGCTTCACGGGGCTCGGGCCTGGACCTTCTCCACCACGCCTTTTCACCTCCCCTAGGACCGACTTGATTCCCATTCTCGAAACCTTTAACGATGACAAATATCCCTCCTTACGTTCAGTGGAAGCTTTCAGCTGCGTTTCGGCAGAGAGCCGGTTAGGGCAGTTAGAAGGTCTGGTGGGAGGGAAGAGGGGGAGGAGGGCGACTCTGTACCAGCAGCAGCAGCATCGAGGGAGGAGGTGGTGGATCTGAGGCAGCAGCTCGGGGCTCTTGACTGCTCCTGACCCGAGCACTTGCTCCTCTGTGCTGTCGCCAGAGCTTCTGTGTCTGTCTTCCCCTCTGCTCCCACGTGCAGCACAGGCAGCATGTGTGGCACGAGACTGTCACCAGAATCAGCCTGGGCTTTCCCTTGTCAAAAGGACCATCAGCACCCGGCCCCGCTTCCCGGGGGCCTCAGGCTCTGGCAGGGGTTGCAAGTTCAAACTGTTTTGTGGCCGCCGCTCCTGGAGCCTCTGGGACAGTCCCCGTGCCTGGGATGAGGGGACAGCGAGGAAGCTGTCTGTCATGGCCCTGCGCGGCCACCCACTCCTCCCTCTGGACAGTGCCGCTGCTCACAAAAAAGTTGTTTTACTTACATGAAAAAGAAAAGTTGTTTTCTTTTTCTGGCCTGTTTACGCAGTGTTCACCATTTTATAATCATGCAGCATCTTCATTAAGGGGTACACTTAAAGAAAACATTACTCCTACTTGTGTTTTTCTCCAGGCACCAACACACCTCAGCAAGCTTGCAGACAACAGTCACCTAGCAACAGTGTGTTCCTACATCAAGTGATTTCAAACTCCCACGGTTCCCTCCATGAGAGCTCTGAATTTCACCTTTTCTCTCCCTCTTACTGCTCCCGAAAGGAGCAGCCAAGGGAGGGAAAGTATATTCCCTTTCATCCTGAAGTATCAGTCTTAAATGATTGCTTTTAACTGTGTAAATGTTTTCTGTCATAGCTTGCTAATCCATTTGTGACTTTTTTTGCAAGTGGCTAGGTATTCTTTGGGATTAAGTCCCACTGCCACTGACAGAAGTACCAAATGTGGTGAGTTCAGCAGAGAGGCACGGAAATGCAGGCCGTCCTGGGCTGCCCAGCCTCATCGTTTCCGATTCGACTGCCACCCTCACCTGTTTCTTCGTCTGAGGTGGCTGTTGGAGGCCCGGTCATTGTACCTTCATTTCAGTTGTCAGGAAGAAGGAAAGAGAAATAAAAAGGCTTACTCCGGCAATTTAAGGTTACTTTCCAGGAATTTCACAAGTTGTTTCTGCTTACGTTCATTCCACCGGCCAGCACGTCGTCACAGGGTCCCACCGAACGTCAGTGCGGTCTTGATTTTGGGCCTTCATGCGACCAGCCACCACTCAGGGGTTCTGTCTCTGGGGAGGAGAGGGAGGACAGATTTTGAAGAACAACTAATAGATTCTGCTGCAGTCCAAATATTAAAATTAGGTGCACTTCAGAATTTATATTTATCACTAGGTCTTTTGTTCTTCCAGAATAAATACTTTCTTTTCATCTCTTGAGAGGAATAGATGGCAGAGACAAAAATGTAAATGTGAAGTGAGTTGTAATCGTTGGTGGGTTTTGAAAACATCCCAGTGGACTACCAGGGGCCTAAACGATACTGTATCGACGTTGCACTGATAAACAGTATGGGCACTCGATTGTGCTCCTTGTCACCCTGAGGGATTCAGGGCGAGGTCTCGCTTGGTGCCCATCCAAGGGCATTTTCATTAAATATCTTACAAAAAGGATTTCCTAGGACCCGGTGTCACAGCATGGAGACAGGCTTACAGAGTACCAATTGCTAAAGAAAGCCGATCTAAAGGGACGGACCTGTGCTGACCACCATCCGGGCTGTTAAGGAAACGTGGAAGACATTTAATAATACACTTTGGTTTAAAGACAGGAAGGATTAAAGCTTACTTATGGAATGTGGCTTGGCACCTGGTCTTTACCAACCAGCTGCCAATTTCCTGGGCCAGCAGCACCATCCCTTCATTAGTTGAATCCTTTCCAGTGGCTAGATCTATACAATTAAAACATACATTAGTATATGGATGCCTAGTTTTCTCCCCAGAGATGCTGATTTATTGGTCTGGAATAGGTCCAGACAGGGCTATTTTTTTTTTTTTTTAGAAGTTCCCCAGATAATTCTGGCCGTCAGCGACACTTGAGAAGGAATGGATTAAATGCCTCCAAATCAGAGTCATATGAACTTATATAGCATTACTTAGGGAGTACCATCGAACCAAGCAGTAATGGTACCATCGAACCAAGCAGAATAACTTCCTTATCTTTGAAAGGTGGCTCGGTCCATACATTAAATAATTTATTATCATGTTCATATCTTTGAAGATTCAGTAATAGTTTAAACAAAGATGTGGAGTCACATCTGTGTGTGTCCAAAACTCAGTTCTACCAATCAGTAGCTGTGTGATTGGGAACAATCATGTAATGTTTATATGGTTTCCTTTTCCTCACCTGAAAAAATCAGGTTTCCTCACCTGAAATGGGGTTTGTGTGATAATCAAGTAAATGATTTAAGTAAAATGCTTAATGAACTGCCTGACATCATGCAAGAGCCATGTAAATAATTTTTTATTTTTCCATAATTATAGTATGTCTTTAAGATGGCTAGGACAGCTATCACTAGTATACTTTGGTGACTAAATACACACAGAAGTTAAATGCCTTGCTCTGGGTAACTTTCTCAATCATATTTGTTGCATCTCTCCAGCATGGAAACCCTGACTGCTTTAGATCCCATGAGAACGTAAACTGTATTGAACTCTCTGGTGCAGTTCCGTGGGTAAGTCATGTGTATGGAAGGGAGAGAATAGTATATGTATAGTGGAGATTAAATATTAACCACTAGATTTATTTTCACTATGTTCTATTCTTGAGCATAATAATGGAGTACTTCTCAATTTCCCTTGCAGTTATTGTGGTCGGATGAGTTAATTCTTGCAGTTGGAATGTGACTAAAGGTGAGATATGTCACTTTTGGGTCTGGACGTTAATTTATTGGGTGCACCTTGCTGTTCCCGCCTGGTGGAACCTACACGTGGCAGAGTCCCAGCTTTGACCATGTAGAAAATAATGTCCTAAAGAGAGGTGGGACAACAGGATGGAAGCATTCTGTATTCTGCATGTGACAACCCTGATGTGAGATGCCTTGGGTTCTTGTATAAGAGAAAAATTAACGTTCTCTAAGTGGCTGACCTGTTGTGTTTCATTGATAGGAATGCATAGCCTTACTCTGATGGGTACTGTTTGCTCAGCTCCCGATTAGTCACACATTCTACTGACAGTGATTCTGTAGAGCCGTGGTTCTCAGAGCAAGCTTCTCGGGGCAGCAGGAGCAGCAGCCGCTGCAGCACCTGTGAGCTTATTAGAAATGTGACTTCGTTAGGATCTCAGGCCCCTCTCCAGACCATCTGCATCAGAAACTTGGGCATGGAGTTCAGTAGTCCGTGTTTTGACCCCCTCCAGGTCACTCTAAAGCATTACTGAAGTTTGAGAACCACTGTCACGGGGCAAGAGGAGGCTAGGAAAGGGCAGGAGAGTAGGGGACAGAAGTCCCTGAAGGGAATGGACATTGGAAATTGATTGCCTGGGTTTGAATCCGAGCTCTGCCACTTACTCTCTGGGTGACCTTGGGCAGGTCAGTCTCTCTGTTTCTCAGTTTATTTATCTGTAGAGCGGGGTAATACCTGTACAAAGATGATAGGATTGTTGTGAAGATTAAATGGTTCAGTATGCATAGTACATTTAGAACAGAGCTTGGCATGCAATGAGTGTTAGCTGTAATTGTTACTAAAGCAATGAAGTTGTGTTGATGAGTGGAAAATTGACTTGTATGAACAGAGGGGTAGAGGTGGGTCACGTAACTTGTCTGTGGAAAACAGTGGGTCTAAGATTTATTTAACAATTTAATATATACTTATTTCCCTGCTCTTACTTCAAGAATATAACTCAAGAATTTCTTTGTTGTTGAGCTCTTCCTAATATTGACTGGGATTTCAATCCCTGATCTAGTTCTAACTCTCCAAAGTTGCAGGGAATAAATTTGATTCTTCTTTTACAATCATTCTTTTGGAATGATAGTGGTAGTGGTGAGTCCAGGAGTATCCATCTATTTACAGTAACAATGGTCCAGCCTCGTTTTTTAAAGAAATGCTTCAACATAATAGCTACAACTTCCCTCTCTACCAACCATTCCTCCACACTCAATCAGCCTCGATAATGCTTCTTTCCTCCCAGATGTCAAAGCCTGGTTGCGTTACCCTAATATGTCCCAAATGCTGGAGCCTTTGTGGGGGTCTGTAAGCTGGATTTTAGCATTGAGGTCCTGGGGAGGAAGCGCCACATTCCCTCTCTTATGTTTGAAGACTGTGTAACAGAGTTGTTATGCTTCAGGGATCACCTTGCTGAGCTCTTTGTTCCATAGGTAGGCCTGCTGCCCTCTTGTGGACAGCTGTCAGGCCAGAGACCAGTGCCTGGTGTGGACTCACTGCTTTGCATTCTTGGGGGCCTACTGCCCAACACATTGGCACTGCACTGGAGGTGAGTCACAGGGTGTTGCGCCAATGGTCTGTCAGAGGTCGCCTTCCACTCCCAAACAGTAGTCGTACAAGTGCTCTCATTTCCTCCGTCTTATCGCACCCAAGTCCTGGTTGGTTTCTTTCCATTTCAAGATGTCTCCCATCCATAAAAGAAAAAAAAAAAAGTGCACCTTCCCTTGACCTCCAATGCTTCCTTCAGCTACCACTTCCCTATATAGCAAAATTTCTTCAAAGAAATTTTTGTCCATGATGTTTCTACTTCTTCATCTCTCATTCTTTTGGTGTGAAAATACATTATTGAGCATTAGCTCTATGCAAAACACCATGTAAGGTGCTGGGGTAAGTAAAGAATAAAAATGAAAACACAGATCAGATATTAAGAGCTTTAAAAGTGGCTTCTCTGACTCCTAACTCCAACTTAGACTCCACTGCCTTGAAATGATCCAATATCTGTCATGCTAGCCAATTTCTAGTTGGTTTCAAAATGTGGTTCTCAATCATTCACGTATTCATCAGAAGACACACCAGGGGTCCAGAGTTACAAAGCACCAAGGCATTTAACTGCTTATCTATCTGATTTTAATGTTCTATAAAAGCTACTTTTTATAGAAAAATCTGGGCTTTTACATCAAGTGATTTGACATTAATGCATACACCTCCTCAGAAGTAATCAAAGAACTGAGGTTTCCTATCAAAGTACCTGATTGCACTTTAAACTTTATTTTTCTATGACATGGTATGAACTGAGAACACTTCTTGTGATTTAGGAATAATAACGCTCTTCTCTATTCTGCCCTGTTCTGTATGTAACAAATAATAAAGGTCAGGCTTACAAGCACTGTAATCTCATCACAGGAGAGAATTTCCAAGGTTTGGTATGTAGCACAGTTTATCGTTCCTGCTGGGAAGGTATATATTCTAACATTAAAAAGTCCTTGCTCATTTATTTTAGACTAAAACATTAGCAAATGTACACAAAAGAAACCATACAATTTTCATCTCCTTAGCAAAATTTAGTCAAATATTAGAATCTTAGTTCTGTTCTGATCTTGCTTATAGATGCAGGAGATAGTGTTTTCCTAGGAGACTCATGCTTTTTCGTATTAGAAGCTCAACATCTGTTCTTCTGCAGTGAAAAAGAATATGGCTAATGGATTAAAAAAAAGGAAGAAAACTGAAATCAAGAGCAACTTCAAATCCCAGCAATTAGAACGCAAGCTCTGTGACTTGGCAGCCTTAGAACGTATCTGGTGAAATAGGGTAAGAGAGAAAAAAGATTTAGGTTGAATATCAGAAAAGAATTCAGAAGAACAACACATATCCAAAAGCAATAAAAGTCTCCTGAATAGTAGAGGACACACTTGGACCCAGACTAAAGCAAGCATAGAAAAACAGACTGAAGAAGTCCTCTTGACCGGGAGTCACAGCAGCCTGTGACTCAAAAGATGATTTTCCCATGATTAATATGAGGGCTTCTAAGTAATTTTTAGAAATCTAAAAATTTTTTCTGGTTTGAGATGCTTGTAATTACTTTGAGAAAAATGTGGGCACTCACTGTTACCAATCAAAACAAAAATCTCTTCCGGAACCTTCTAGTTTACAAAGTTGAGACCAAAGCAGAGAATTTGTACATTCTCAGCCAGACTTGGTCCTCAAACATTGCCTATGCTAACCAGGGATTGGTTTACAGCCTCCTGTTTACGACTGCTTATGGCTCAGTTCCTACCAAAATGGGAGTAATCGCGCAGGGATTTCATGCTCAGTCTGGTCTGCGTATCCACAGTGGTTTCCTTTACTGCCTGCTAAAATTCTAACCGCTTCTCAGGGTCCATTCCAAACACCACCCTTCCCACAAAGCCTCTCCTAGTCTGTACTACTGCAAGCCACCTAGTCTGCTTCTTTTCCCCTGCCCCTCCCATTGTTTACAGCCTCCTTATTGCCCTTCTCAGAGTCTCCTTCTTATGTTTACTCAAGTCTCTCCCTTCTCCCCAGCAGATTATATCTGAGCTAGAGATCGGTCTTATTCACGCTGCCCATGGCACTTAGCGCAGTGTTGTGCCTGGACCGTGTGCCTGACCTTGTATCCTCTCTCCAGTCTCAATGAGTATGGGCTGTATTCCAGGCACTGTCGGGCACAATGGAAGTCCATAAATTATGACCCTCAAAAATGATCAAACTGGTACATAGTGAAGACTTGTGGAAAAGATAACTATTGTAGGAGGAAGAAAATAAGGGAAGTCAAATGGGAGGTAATAAACACCATAGGTATTCACACAGTGGAGGAATTATTACGTGCATGCTATAGTAAGCATGGAGTAGGCACCAAGTATCCAAGGAAACGTGAAGGAAGAAATGCAAGCTAGACCACAGAGGATGCTAGAGATAGGGATAGGAATCAATACAGGAGCCAGAATCCCATGCGGAAAAGACTGAAGGAGCAAAAGATCAAGCTAGATGACTGGGTGTATTCAAAGTTCCGACAGGCTTGGGGATAAACTTCTAAGATGTCCTTGGTGCCAGTCAGAAACTGTTGCAAAATCCTATCACGGGAAAATTCATCTGGTGTTTGTGTGTAAAATGTTTCTAAGGGAGGCAAAGCTTATCCCATGAATATGTTACCCACATGATGGGCAGTCCTTGTAACACACATAGAAGGCAGCCCTTCATGTAAGGAATAACAATTATTTATGCTTATACAGTAGAAATATTCACAAGGGATTCATTGCTTTATAAGAGGCTTAACACAACATTCTTTTAAGAACAGTGAGCACTTATGGTGAGCATGAAATTATTTGCCTTCCACTCTTACAGAACTCAGAAATACAACTAGTGTAACATGAGGCACATAAGCATGCTGTGTTAGCGCGCAGCGTACGTCTGGTTCATGAGGAAGAGCATTCTGGGTGAAGGCTCCTGCGCTGTTTCACTTAGGTTGCAAGTCTTTCTCAGAGGCTAGCCTTCCAAGATCACAAGTGAATATTCTGAGCTGCACTGAAATAGAGAGGACAAAGTACAGAAGCTTAAAAACTCACAGATTTTTCTTGAAAACATGTTGCAATGACTTCTAAACTTCCCTGAGAGAGATGAGATTCACAAGGCCCACTCAGCCATCTGTTTTGCTTGATTTCAGACCATTTCCATTTTTCCCAAAGACACAGAGGCAAATGAAGTATGTGCATACGTGTGCGTGTGAATGCACACACACAGAGTGTAGGTTGCGTTCTCCATATCAAGTTTTCAGAACTGTTCTTTTCTTGGTGTTTTGTATCACCACTTATCCATAATATTTGCTTTTAAACTTTTTGTTATTTCTAAAATACAGAAACTTTTTTTATACCTTTTTTCCTCTTTTAACAGCTAAAAGCAGCTTGTGTGATTATAGCAAACTTTAAGTGTCAGTGTTACTAAGTATCCTTTTCATGGTTGCAGAATTATTTAGTTTTTATTTTTATACAGTATTCAGAAGTTTTGGGGGGATGCTGTTGAAAAAGTTCTTATTAAGAATTATGAAATTTGCATCCAAAAGTGTATTATGAGAGGGTTATTTATGGCTTGAAATATGTTCCTCCAAAGGGTATTTTGTAGGTCTAACCTGCTGGTACTCAGGATGTAACCTGATTTGGAAACAGAGTCTTTGTAGACGTAATCAAGTTAAGAGGTGGTCTTTGGGGTGTCGTGATAAGGAGAGATGAGGAGGCACAGCTGAGACACAGAGAGAGGCAGCCATGCGAAGATGCAGAGAGATGCCATGCGAAATCAGAAGCAGGGATTGACTGGAGCGAAGCATCTACAAGCCAGGGATGCAGAGGATTGTCAGCAAATGTCAGAAAAACATATTCCTTCATCTTTCAGAGAAATCCTTGTCTTGCCAATACCTTGGCTTTGGACTTCTAGTCTCCCAAACTGAGAATAAATTTCTGTCGTTTTGAGCTATTCTCGTCTGTAGGACTTCTATATGGTAGCCCCGGGAACCTTGTACAGAGAACAATTACAGTGCAGCTCTGAACATAGATGGATCTGAGAATGCCACAGCAGATGGCACTTCTACCCAGACAGTTGAGAGGAGCCCAGGCAGCCTTTCCCGTGGGGACCTCGCATACCACGGTGCTTCTGCTATGATCTTAAGTAGAGAAGAGTTGTCAGAGTATCAATACTAGCTAACATTGAGCACTGAAGTGCCAAGTCCTGTTCTGATCTCTGTGTGCATCATCGGATTTAATTCCACAACTACCCATGTGAGACAGATACTACCATCATCCCCTTTACAAATGGAAGGACAGAGGTTAAATAACTTGCCCAAAGTTACAGAGCTGGGAGAACTATGGTTGGAACCTAGACAGTTTAGCTCCTGAGCTTGCCCTCCTACCCGGAGTTCACTGCCTTTTTACTCTTTCCAGAACCCCATGGCATTAGAAAGAAGGAAAGCAGTGTTTACAGAGTTCCATTGAAGTGAGTAGCTTACTTGGATATGGTATCCTATTTTATTACTTAATCCTCATAACAACTCTTCAAGGCAGTTATCATTTGCGTAGCTTACAAATAAGCAAGCCTGGGTAGCAGTCTCTGGGAGTCATGAGAATGAGGCCTCAGACACGAGGGAAGTCTTGAGTGCGTTCCACCCTGTGGGGGGCAGGCTTGCTCTGGTAGCTGTGCGATGCTGTAAAGAGAAGCACCTGCCTGTGGAACGACTAGACTGTGGACCATGTGGCACTGGCTTTGCCTAAGAGAGAGGGTGTGAAAAGAGTGAGAAAGAGCGTGGGCTTAGGGTCAGGCTACTGGAATAAATAGGTATGGGGCTGTCTGGAGGTGGGACAAATGCATCCCTGGGAAGGAAACAGGACGTGTGAGGCTGAGCTAGGTTCTGGCTGTGGAGAATGTAGTTTCCACGGACACATCTGGGACTGAAAGTTTGATCCTGAGCTAGAAACCATTGGCTTTCTTTGTCAGTCCCTTCATCGGTCTAGGCCAGACTGGCCCTGGCCTGAGCCAGGGGGCAGTTGCCCATGCATGGCTTATGTGATGTGCAACCAGTGTTTGTGACCCTAAAATGACCTATGATTCCGTGTGTCAGACTGCCTTCTGCCTATGTTTAAGCTGCTCCAGGAATGCTGAGTGTATAGCTGTTGAATGAGGTCCCTGGTATCAACGACAGGTACAACTTCCGTTTGCCAGGTGAGAATCTGAGACTTAGAGGGATCCAGTCTCTTGTCCAAGTTTAGATAACCAATAAATGGCAGAGCCAGGGTTTGCAGTCTGGTCCATCGATGACGATGTATATCAGAGCACAGCGACACGCTTTCCTGCTTGGAGAATTTCTCACCTTTCTTGCTGGTATAATTTTTATTTCAGCAGTTTCTTTTGTTATTAAAACTTTATGTGAAGCTATCCCAGCCAGCTTGTATAATGGAGAATAGCATCAAATAAATGTTGGCCAGTCTATATTTAGAAACTATTTTAGGTGCCACTCATCCTTAAACCATTGCAGAATTTTTCTACACATTCCCTGGTCTTCAACTTTCTTCGCTTCGCAGAAAATTGTCAGGAAAAAAAATTGTTGAAACAGATCAAATCACAAAAACCTGAAGTGGCTCACCACTGCCAATAATAATTGTTCCTGGCATCTGCACCCATAAGACTCAGCTCTGGAACACTTTAAACACTGTGGTTTAGAGAGAGGGTGTGAAAAGAGAGAGAGAGAGAACGTCGGCTCAGGGTCATGCTACCCTAAGCCGGTGTTTCACCCTGGACAGATGCTTTTAAGCTGAGTACTGCGCAGATAGGGAAAATTTACATATGTAATTTTTTAACTATAAAGGCTTCTATGTACATGATAATCTCCCCACCCCTCACAAAGGGGTTCCAGCATTGAAGGACATAACATGACCATCAGAAGTCTATATCTCACCTTCAAAACCATTTCTAGGCCAGGAGCACCTTCCTGCTGGCCCAGCTTCCGTTCCTTTGGCAACTAGCTCCCAAAGCGAGGCAATGGCTCTCATAAGATAATGCTTCCTGGGTGCATCTGACTCACACCACAGATCACCACACACGGGTTATTGAATGAGAAGTGAGCTCCCTGGGCTGACATTCAGAGCTTAGTCTTTAACTACAAGGGGTGTCCGACCTGTGGCCCGTGGGCTGCACGTGGCTCAGGATGGCTATGAATGCGGCCTGACACAGAATCGTGAATTTACTTAAAACATGGTGAGATTTTCTTTTGTGATTATGTCGCACAATGTATTTAGTGTGTGGCCCAAGACAGCTCTTCTTCTTCCAGTGTGGCCTAGAGATGTCGAAAGGCTGGACACCTGTGATTACATCTTTCTCTAGGCCTGATGTCCTAGGCACTTCCCAGGTCTCAGGGTCTTTGTTCACACTGTGCTCTCTCAGAGTGGTTTGTCCTAACCTCCATTCTTGGGTTACTTTACCGGTACTTCCAGAGCACTGATTTTATTCCAGTCAGAACTATGCAATGACATTGCATGCCATGCTCATGGAACTCACCGGAACCGAACAGCAGACCTTCAGACAGAGAAAGAACAAGAGATGAGGAGGAAGAATCTGCTGTTCCCGCATTGGGAGTTGCTTCTCCTGGTGCTTCTCGCGGTATTGATCCTTGTGAAGCTTTTACAGTTTGACTCTACTCAGTGTTCACGTCCCATGCTGACTTTAGAGCCCCACCTCCCCAGCATGAGACTAGTCCCAGTAATTCCGTGTTTGCATGTGGTGCAACCCTCTTATTTACCCATAGCTGGCTACCTGCACACCACGCACCACGATGCTTTCTAGTTCGGTTGCCTCCTATCTCTGAGTTCCTTGAGAAAGGAAGGAACTGCTGAGTATAGCAAAGTGGTTAAAGTCCCAGGCTCTGGGGTTGCTCTGCTTGGGTTTGAATCGCACCTGCACCTCCTCCTCGGGGAGAATGACACATATTCTAGTTTGTCCAGGACAGCCTCTTTTTGCCCCTACTGTCCCGGCTCCCTATCCAGTTAGTGCCTCCCTTCACTCTCCAGAATGTTCTGGTTATACGATGAACTATAATCACCCTACTTTGATGTATCTTAGTCTCTTTAGTCCTCAGCTTTTCGGCCTGTAAAACGATCTCTTCTTAAAGTCTTATTGTTAAAGCATGAAGAACTGAACCTTGCACAGAGCGGCGTTTTGCTAAGTGTTTTCACGTGGGGTGTGTGTCTAAGTCACGCAATCTAGAACTCATCCACTAGTAATCACGGCTGCAGCTCCTCATACAATACGGCTTCCTCATACGATACCGCTTCCTCACAGTGGTTACTTTCAACTCTCAGAAAGCCATAGGATATACAGATTTTATTAGAACATGACATTTCATTACCACATACCAAAAATTATCGTTCTATTTACATGTATATGTAAACATATATACACACCTATTCACCTAGTCTGTCCATAGATGCCCTTGTATAGACACATGTACAAAGAGAAGTCTGTAAGGTCTGAATGTGAACGCCCCCGCACTCATAAATAGGGTGCCCTCACGTGCTACAAAAATGTGTGACGTCACTCAGTTAGTGGTCTGCCATATCCAAGTAATCTGAAGAATGTGGATAACAAAAACATAATCAGTCTTTTATGGCTTTATGAGCTCAACTTTCAAATGTTTTTAAGAACTAAAGGAATTGAAGAAATCAGAAGTCAAAATTACTTATACCTAATGAAATACTAACTAGTTTTGGGGTTTTATAGAATTGGGTTGAAAGGCACTTTTTAGGAACACCCTGTGAATGATACGAGGCAGAGAAGAAGGCAGTGATTAATGAGGTTGGAAGTTCGTCAACATAAAACTTTGTATGAGATTTATGGATATCTGAGCTACTTATTAGACCCCAATAAGTGGTTGAGAACCTGAGCTGTAAGCAATGAAACTCACTTAAATCAATAACTGCCAAGGTCAGAGCAAAGGCCTTCGCGTCACAAACCTCGCTCTGCGTGCCTTCGGAGTGGAGGCAGAAGCCATCCAGAAGGCAGTCTCATTCCTGAGCCCCGCGAAGCATGTCATCGCTCCTTCCACTCTGAGAGAGGAGCCTGTCCATCAGGCAAGCTTATTTTGCAGATCCTGGAGGGGAGGAATAACACATTAAGTTTTTTTCTTTTTTATTGAATTTATTGGGGTGACATTGGTTAATAAAATTACATAGGTGTCAGGGGTACACGTCAAGAATACATCATCTGTATGTTGTTGTACTTATGTGCTCACCACGCCAAGTCAAATCTCCTTCCATCACCATCTATCCCGGCTTTGCCCTCTTCCACCTGTCCCACCCTCCCTTCCCTCTGGTGGTCACCATACTGTTGTCTGGGCCTATGAGGGCTTTTTCTCTTAATCTCTTTACCTTGTAAGCATTACTCTCTCTTATCCTTGCTAATACTTTATCTGAAGTGCCCGTTAACCAGCACACCCTCTAACCGGCCGAATTGTGATGAAAGCGCCCTCACAGGAGTCCACAGTGTCCAGTCCAGCCTTGAACTTCCAAGAATGGGTCCCCGGTCCCACCTCAGTGCAGGCGCGGTGCCTGGTGTAGGATCAGCACACGGTGCACCCTAATGAAGGATCCGAGGGGCCTCCACTGTTCGCTGGTTCTCTCATGTCGCTTGTTCTACCTTAAGAAGTCAGGGGGCTTCATTTCTCCTTGTACAATGACAGATGTGACACCGCATCTTGGGATTCAGATCTTAATTTTTCAGTCCCTTTTTTCATGTCATGATAAAAAATTCTGGGGAATACAGTGTCTGCTTCCTTTCAGATTCATCATTTCAATATTTTCATCTGTTACAACTGTTTAATTAGGAGAGGCTCCTTTTGGTAGGCTCCTTTTGTATAACTTTAATGAAACTGAAGAGCATGAAATGTGGTTTCCCCGCTTTTAAATGAAGCTACTTTTATAGAAGTAAGATGAGAAATGGAGAAATTGTTGAAGTCACAGTGCATGAAATTAAGGGAGCCCACGCAGTACTGGCAATAGTGCTTCCTCTCCCCCTTACGTTGGTGTTTTGAGGACCAAGGTTGTGGTTGGTAATAAACAGGGCTGGTGCTGTTTTCTTTTCTTATTTTTTTCAAGTTGATAGACTTCTGAAAGACATGCCTTAAAGATTTAATTTGTTGTTGTTTAAGCATATTGTATAAAGCAACCTGTGTGAGATAGAGGGCTATTTTCAAACAACACAAAAGCAAATTAATGATGGCATCAAGGCATGAGGTAAAACCTGAGATTTGCTGGATTTCATGTACAGCAGGAATTATTGTGTAGAATTGGAAGAGAATAATTACAGACGATTTCAAGCAACTTGTGCTATAATCATAAGCCATGTACAATACCAGGAGGCCCCACCAAACCAACAGGGCATTCGTTTTGTGGATGTTCTAGTCATCATCAAATTTTATGTCACACAATTTTGTTTCTACAGCTACAAAGGGAAGAGATAAAGCAACAATTTTCTTATGTGTTGATTAATGTAACGACCACTTTGGAAATTCAGGTATCAAATTCAGGTAGTCTGCATCACCTCACTACACAACTTAGACTAATTTTATCGTAGGCAATTTTGGGGGAGGAGAGAGGAGTAGATTTTAAAACTTGCTTTAAGTGCCATTTTCAAATGATGAAGACAGAGTGAGATTTCCCTGCTGACCTAGAATAGGTGACTAATACTCTTTGAACAAAGAGGCAATAAGTAACCCCAAGTTTAAAGAGAGAAGCTCTGAGAACTAGCAACAATTGGGGCCAGAAAACCCCATCTGTGATTATCAGCCCATGAGCCCCAACCTGCACCCCGGCCCTCTCTACCCCTATGCAAGACTGTGCCACATAGAACTGAGGGCCAAAGACAGCAAGTGGGACTTATGGGCTTGTGTTTCAGGGCTGCACTGTTTCCCTTTCCTCCCAAGGGACAGCCAGGTGTTTGTCAGCTTCCGTCCAGTCCATCTTGTCATGTGGGGACTCAGGAGCTGTGGGGTTGGGGCGTGGGACCAGACCCATTTCCCTCTGTCAGAGAACTGAGAAGTGTGGAGACTTCCCCTGGTAAGCCCCGAGACACAACCCCTCAGCCAGCACTTCGACTTCTGGCATCGGGGAGCGACAGGGTCCGTGGTTTGGTGTTAGCCAGGACAGCAAGGGCAAACGCCCAGCAGGAGAAGGCCACAGTCATGGCAGTCAGGGGGAGCGCTGCACCTCCTTTCCATCCTCCCTCCCACCTACCCTAACCCCACAGAAGTGAAGTCTTGAAGGGAGATGGATGGATTAGTTCCCCTTCCCTCCTGCGCTCACAAATGCTGAGTAAGAGTGACAGAGCTGAACTTGGTCTCCACGGCCAAGCGTCTGAAGCCATAGGCTGGGCCTTGGCGTGAGGAGGGAAAGGCAGAGACCCTGCCGAGGGCCGTGGTGTGCAGGAGGTGCGTCTGTGTGCATGCATGCTTGGGTGTGGGGAGTGAAGGGAGCAGGGCTGAGCACAGGGTGAAGCCAGACTGCGATGCGGCCCTCACAGAGACCGAAGTGGCTCTTTAGAGTTGCCCTGCGGTGCCATCCAGGCCTGGCCTTTATCACTCTCTGCATAGACCAGTCTTGGATGCAGGGCGCCCTCGGGAAGGGAGCAGGACCTGGCTGTGCAGAGAGTTTCAGCGGCCAGTACTCCCAGCAGCGGTGGGCTGGTGAACCACTCGACTGGGAAAAGGAAAGCACAGAACCCAAAACCCAAGGAGCACTCATGTGCCGCGTTAGCCTGCGTTCCAGTCTCAATGGCCCTAACATGGTTGGTTTCAGACTACTGAAGGGAGGTTTGGGAGAGATCCTGCACCTCGTTGGCTCAGTTCTGGGGAGACTGGTCTTGGGTGTCCCACGGCAGCTACTTCAGTTACTTCTTTTCAGGTAAAGAAATACTTGCAAAGCTTTAAATATTTTCAGCTATATTGGGTACACCATAATGAATAGTTGCAAGTTTCCACTCGGTGAAATTAGATTGCCCAGAGTGAGAAAGTCATTTATATTCCACGATATCCCAACAGCCTATTCTCGTTTGGCAGTGTTAGGCTCTGAACCAGCAACAACATCTGCTGGCGATTTATTCCGTATTATTTTCTGCCTCTTACTTAACCCTACTGGATCTGACCACTCTATGTTCACTGTTCCCTGCCCACCTGTAAGATCGAGTGCTCACTTGTAAAAATTTAAATGCAGCTTTAGAAAATTTTTCATATCCTGATTGGAATGCCTTTATAAAGATTTCAAATATACAATAATAATTTTCTCCAATCTGCTGCCGCCGTTGGCCAGTATATAATTTGTTTCTCTATGATTGTAGCCTGATTGAATTTCTGAAAACTTAGGAAGGGCAACCAGTATAAAAGGATTGTTGAAAACTAAAAACTGAATGGAGGCGTGCGAATGGTGGTGCACCTGGTGGGCGTTGTGCCTTCCTGGGACCCACAGTGACGGCCGCAGGGCCTTCTTTTCTCTTCTCACGCATTCATCAGAGGTCGGCCGTCTTCTGTTTGAGACTCTCTCTTCCTTTGTCTACTGTGGAATTGAACGCAGTAATATACCGTCTCTCATTTTTGTCTCTAATCTAAGAAAAGATGGTGTGCTTGCAGCATATAAGTACAAAATAAATACATATTGTTTTAGTAGTATTTTCACTGTTTATAATGGTAGTTATCTCTGGTCTCATTGGAGTGCAAAGTAGAGCCCAACTTGGTTTCTCACCCTGGAACTGACCTACCTTAGACAAGAAAGCCCGAAGTCCCTAAGAAGGGACAGACAGGTACATGGTATATTAAGCCATCATAACAGAGGAGACAGTCCGGGCCAGGGTGACAGGGGAGCTGTGCTTCACAAAGGACAGAGTCCATGAGGAGCCCATGTATCTCCTGTCCCGTTCTGCCCTATACACCATCCCCTGGGTGGCTGTCCTGACTGGCAAGGCCCCTGCTGGGGTCGGGTCTGGCGATGTGTGGCTGTGTCCCAGTTCACGGGAAGGAGAGAAGTCCAGAGCAAGAGCTTTCTCTTTAACAAAGTGACAGTGGAGGTTTAGAACGCAAGTGTCATGTCTGCTCACATTCCACAGCAGGCTGGAAAATGTCACTTCCAGCTGGATGGCATGAAAAGTGTGTGCGGAAAGACTCTGGGGGAGAGCTAGCAGCCTGCCACTCTGGCCCCCTAAATATTCACGCATACGTTCCTTACCATCTTCCCCAGCCAGTACAGCATCAGACAGGTGGAAGCTTAGGAGCTCTAGGTGACGGCGGACAGCTCTCTTTAACAGGCCCAGGTAAGTTCTCTGTAGATCAAGAGATAAATTATCCACCTAAAATATACAATTCAAAACTGTCAGAGAAAGACAAATATTATATGATTTTACTCCTATGTGGAATCTAAAGAACGAAACAAACAAACAAAATAGAAATAGAGTCATAGATACAAAGGACAAACTGATTTTCGCCCCAGGGGAAGAGGGTTGGGGACTGGGATGTAAAGTGCAACGTAAAAATGCAGTCAGCGATATTGTAATAACTGTGAATGGTGCCAGGCGGGTAGTTGAAATGGCAAGGGGACCACTTTGTAAAGTATGTGATCGTCTGACCACTGTGCTGTGCACCTGGAACTAATACAAAATAATATTGAATGTAAACTGTAATTGAAAAAAAAAACCCCTCCCACTCAAAAAATGGAAGAATTGGAAAAGTCCTTAGTTATTACCAAGACCTCTACCCTAGCAGTGGGGGTTTGTCTGCAGGTAGCCCATGTGTTTGCCTTCCGGGAGTGCTGCATGTCCATGTCCTCCGTGGACCCCAGCTTTGTCCTGTGTGGGCGCCTCACTTGTCAGTGTTTCTCTCTCTGAAGTGGGTGTGGACAAGGTTTTGCTGTCTGTTCTGGCTGAAGCCGGTCTGTGGCCTCAAGCTTTGCCAGGCTTGTGCTTTCTTTGGTCATACAATTCCCTAAATAAAGACATGGGCTCTTAATATGTTTGCTTCCACCCATTTCTATCGTCAGACAATCTTAAATGAAGACTTTTTTCTAGACCTTGTCCTTATGCCAGCATTCTCTTTTATTTGCTGGCATCTCTGCCCAGTCTTCCTCTCCTGCTCTTGGGGTGGCCTGGGCCAGAAGACAGCACTGTTTCACTAATTGCTCCACTGGACATATTTCATGCTAAGACACCTTTACAGGAGGTGTCTGAGAGATACCTCAGGTGATGGACCTACGTTCTGCTTTTCTCAGGTGTGAACCAATCCAGTTTGTGTTTCTGGTCCTGTGCGCCCCCAAGTTCCAGATTCTCAGGTGGTTTAGATCGCAGGCGGCAGGCAGAAAGTGTCACTTAGCAGGTGTGTGGCTCCTTCCCTGCCCGTCTCCCAACCGGAGGATTCTTGCTTGAGTTTATCTGCTTCTTAGGTATCTTATTAAAAGTGACAAGGAACAACAAATCCCTACGTTTCTGGTTGTTTCCCACCACTTTCTCCAGAGCGATAGGCGCCTGGAGCCTGGTTTCCAAGTTGACACAAGTGAGAGTTTTGCTAATTACTTTACCAGCCACAGCAAGGGGTACAGGAGGCCAGCAGGTGGTCCAGTTCTTCACTGCCACCCGCCCAATTTCTAAACCAATTTAGAAATCCGTTTTAGGTTTTGTGAACTTAGTATCCTGCTGCCAGGTGCTAATTTTTGCGTTAGTCCAGCCAAGCCAAGGAGAAGGTTACATACTGCTATAACGAAGCAATCCCCAAACGTGACTTATATATGAAGCATCACTCTAGCCGGGCCAGGCCCTGAGGATCGGTCTGCTGCTCAGGATCACTGATAGACCCAGCTTTCTTCCATTTCGTTGTTTGCCAACCCCCACCCATGTTTCAAAATTAATCTCTTAGAAATGACCACACTGTACTGTTAATCTTATTTTCCTCCTGTTTCACAAATAATGAGGATCTTAAGCCGTTCTCCACAAATGCCTTTGCTGGCTGGAATCATGAAATTATCCACTCTTTCTTAATTGGAGGTAGTCAAGCCCCCATAGTGGGCATTGGTGGGGATGTTTTGAGTAGTTAAAATTTCTGGCGACTGCTCTAAGTGTTTAATGACCAAGAGGCCTGAATTTAAGGTGAGGCACATGGCTCCAAAATTAAGCATTGTGCCACTCAAAGTGTGTACAAAATTAAATTTCCTGACCCACAGCCCTCATTGTCAGGTCATTAGTTTCAGAACTGAGACAAGAATATAGATTTTATGACTATCTGTTAGGCTCACTTTCTAAAATCCAGTCCCTCAAGAATAGTCTGGAGGGAAATTACACTTAATTTTTTTTTTTTTTTTTTTACTGTGCTATTGGTTCCTACCTGTTCTATAGCAGCAGAAACTTACCTGCAGGATTCTGTCTTTTCTTACTGTATTTAAGGAGTGAAAAATGTGTTAAAAATAGAATGACAGTTACAGAGGGAGGAAATAAAGATGTAAACACAGTATCTCTATATGTGTATATAAATAGGAACATAAACAGACAAATATAGACTGACTATAAAGCAATAAGACTTTATTTTGGTGTGAGATTTGTGAAATCAATGTCATTGCTTTCTCTTCAGCCTTATGGACATAAAGGTGTGGTGCTTTTCCTATTTAAGTAAAGAAGATTCTGGAGTAAAGAGGAGAAGC
This sequence comes from Desmodus rotundus, assembly GCF_022682495.2. Classification (NCBI taxonomy): domain Eukaryota; kingdom Metazoa; phylum Chordata; class Mammalia; order Chiroptera; family Phyllostomidae; genus Desmodus; species Desmodus rotundus. The sequence continues at coordinate 7,186,678 of NC_071395.1, forward strand.
TTCGGGATGGGAGTGACCAAGACAATCAATGGGCACTGGACAGAAAGAAGCCCATGGATTGAGTGTTAGGCTGTAGACTCACTGTCTACAAGGGTGACACTAAGAAACCGAGGGACAGAGAAGCAAGGGAGACCCTGAGCCAGGAAGCCCACAGGGACCAGCACAGAAGCAAGTGGGCAGCAGGCTTGCATCCAGCCAAGTGCGGAGAAAACGAGCAGGTGGCCCCAGGGAAAGGAGGTCTGTATGATGTATAACACGGTGCAGCCGAGTCTACCTTGTATGTTCCTGCTGCAACCTACAGCAACGACGAGATGAGGTAGAAACAAGACGTAGTAGTATCAGCAGTCACAATAAACATGATCCCAGAGTCCCAGGGAAAGCCAACATGTCGCCTGGGAGAATAAATGAGGAGCAGTAGATACGTTACCTGGACCGCAGGCACGGAAGTCAGAAGGGCAAGTTGCACCATGAGCTTAGCCCGTGTGTCCAGTGTGCACTTAAAGAGCCTATCAGGACTGCAGATTCCACAGTGGCCCTGAGGAGGGATGTTATACTATTTGGCCTCGATTTTTGTGCCCTTCTCCTTCAGGTGTACTTTAAACAATGAAAAAAGCCTGTCAAGACTAGAGATGACAGGTTTTGGAGAATAGGACATAAAACTCAATGCAGTTTGTGTATATGCTTAAGCGGGACTATAAACCCAGAAAGATGGAATAAGACCGTGCCAATGACGGCAGAGCCAGCTCTGAGAGCTGGTGCGAAGACACATCTTTTGTGTAGGTCCCTGGGCTGGTTATGTTCATCTGGGCATGCCCGAGAGGGTTGAAAACGTGTGAACTTGCTTGCTCTATTTCCAGTCTCAGATTGTCAGGTTCTGGAGCTCCTCTGAGTTCCCTATAACGATCTGATTTCAAGTAATTTCATGTACGGCTAAAAAAGAGTGTAATTCATTGATGGCCGCCTTTCTTTTCTGCTGTCCCATCTTCACTGTTGTACAGTTTCTACGAAGTGGCGATTTGAAATCTGGGCCCCGGGAAGGTCACCTGTATACACTTTCTGTTACCTGCTCCTTTCCCCAGAGCCCCAGCTCAGTCGGATTCGATCTTTTCTCTGTGAATGGCACCCTCCCATTCCTACTCAGATAGAGTCTTATTTTTTTAATTTTTGAAGATAGCTTTAGTTTAGCAACTTAGTGGACATGTTTGAAAGATGAGCTGGCTAGGCACCTCTCAGTCCACAGACTGAACTTCTCCTGGGTTTGTGTTGTCTAATCTGGCATTCCAGAGTTGACACTGTGGGGGTGGGGGACATCAGGGATGCAAGATCATTCTTTTCCTTTCCCGAATTGCTGCGGTTTCTTACTACCATGACATTCCCAGCTGCAGACGGCTCATGACAGGGAGGGTGGCAACAAATACCAGTCACCAACGTCATGTCCATTTCATCCTTGAGCCTTCTGTGCCACAACCGCTCAGGTCACCCAGCTATTTCTTTGCCTTCCTGCAGCTGGATTGCAGCCTGTGCGGTGGCTGGTGGTCTCTCTGGCTGCTGAGACAGAATCAGGAGAGAGACTCTTGGAAAGTTAGCATTTTAAGGGAACTTACGGACTATCTGGCTTACCTGTCCATTTGCAGAGTGGGGAGAGGAATCTCGAGAAACATTAGTCGGGAAGTTAATGAGGGCAGCGCCAGTCCTGAAACCCACGTCTCCTCTGGTCGTTTGGCCATGACTAGCCCCTTGCCATCCATGGGAGACTGCACAGTGCTATCCAAGTATTTGCTCTATAAATAGACACTTCTCAGGGTGCTTTATTCTTTATGTTCTATATAATAATACTGTCGCTAGCAGCAATTTTCTGCCACCACACAGTTAGCAAACAGAAGAATGAAAAATCTTTCTCCCCTTCTTTTCTTTCCCTTTCCGTTTTGTGACTTTTCTCCAATGAAGACCTGAATTGAATGGAAAAAAGAGGAGGGGTGTTTGAACCCCTCTTCTTTGCCCTGTGTAATTTCTGTATTTAGAAATAAGAATTGTATTCTTGTTCCAATTTTCTGAGAAGACTGGATTCCGCTGCCCCCATTGGAAATGTCCTTCTTTTCCCTTCATAGCAGCATCCTCTCCGATTTAATTGTGAAGGGCTAAGTGCTGTCTGACTGCCTTGCCTGAGATTTCAAGCAGCTCCAGGCCACTGTAACTGGAGTCACAGAAATCACTCCTCACAGGGTGCTGCGTCCTCATCTCTCCGTGACAGTGTTCCAGCTAACACGCATTCCAGGGGGTTTCCTGATGGGTACTTGAGCTTGTGACTGCCTTACGTGTCAAAAGCGACCTGTGCCTCACTATCTTCTGGCTAATAAGTCCCTGAAAAGGCATTCGTTAGAGACTTGTGGGCACCTGCATGTCTGGGTGTGCAGCCTCAGTGTGATGTGCTTTTTAGTTGTCTACTTATTCATGCTTTTTTTCATCTGGCAGATTTTTAGTGTGTTCCCCTCCAGGGCTGGGTACTGGGGTTACTGCCTTGACCAAGACACATGCACTGCTCTGCAGGAGCTCAGAGCCTAGATGGGGAGATGGGTAGAGATGTGAATGATTACATAGTGTAGTGTGATAATCACTCTGGAAAAGGTATACTGAAAGAATCAGAGGAAGCACAAAGCAGTTGTGTTTCACTCAATCCATGAGGGCAGAGAAATCTCGCGGGCGTGGTGATGCTTCAGTGAGTGTTTAAGAATGGGTAGCTGTGGTCCAGGTAGTCAGGAGAGAAGAGAAGCCCCAGGCAGGGAACAGAGCACATGCAATAGGTAGCACAGAGGGGCCTTATCTCTCACGAAGATATGTCTTCTTGGGGAACTGCAGTATTTTGGTATGGCAGAGGGGGACTATGCAAGAGATAAGGCTGGGAAATCAGTGGAGGCCCAGGTCACCCCCATCCTTCTTATTCAAACTTGAACTTTGACTTTACTGTGATTTTCATGGAAGCTATTGAAGCATAATGTTATCCCATCTATGGATTGGAAAGCTGACCCAGGCCTAGGGTGGGCTGAGGGGGAGGTTGTGAAACTGAAGGCAAAGAGGTGGGTTAAGAATTAACTGTAGTTGTTTACACAGAAATGTTGGTGGCTTGAAACAAGGCTGTAGTAGCTGGGGGTTGACAGACAGGGCCCAGAACTGTGGTAGTGTTAGAACTGGGAGGGCTTGGAACTGGACAGCTATGGAGAGGGAAGCAGACTAGGATGTCATTCAGCAACGGAGCTGGCACCATTTACTGTGACAGGTATTGAAGAGGCAGGTTATCTGGTGGGGGTGAGGTAGGGGTTGGGGCACATGAAGTGAAACACCTGTGGTCCATGTGAGTGTACCTGACTAGGAGGCAGTGGAGTACATAGGTTTGTAACACAGCAGAAATACTAGACTTGTTGGCTATTGGTGCCTGAATGTTTACATGTGGGTAGGGTAACTGGGAAGAGAAGTGGGTGTGAATAAAATAGTGGGCATGAATCTGGCTTCCTGGATTCTAATCCTTGCTCCGCCATTCATGGGCTGTGTGACTCTGGGCATGTTACTTCCCCTCCCTGAGCCTTGGTTTTCTTATTGTAAAATGGGGATAATCATGGTAACCATCTCATACACCATCTGAAGTCCTTAGTCAAGTGCCTGGCACACTGGAAATGCCAATTGACATTGGCTACTATTACCGATATTTTTAAATTGAGGTTTTAAGGTGGGGGCAGAAACGAGGATCGCAGATGAGGGATATCCAACATTTCAGAGAGTGATAGCAGAAAAGTTGGAGTGAGCCATGAGCAACTTAGAACCAGGGATGAGAAAACATTCAGCAGTGAGTGGCCACTGATGTCAAATGTGGCTCTGGGCACAAGAAGGAGCAGGTTGTGCAAACAGTGTGATACTTTTCAAGGACAAACACATAGAAGGCAGACCCTAGTGGATCTGATGGAGTAAGTAAATGGATGATGGAGAGGAGTATAGAGTACTGTTTTAATCAGCTTGGCTATAATAGTAAAGAGAACATCAGCATCTAGAGGAGGTTTTGAAGAAGAGAGAGGACTTTTGTAAAGTTGGCAGGAAACTGGCATGTTCAAAAACTTAAGGAAAATAAATATATGCAGGATGGTAAGACCCAGGTTAATACTCAAAGTTGTTCTCTCCTTCCTATGCCAGATGAAGCATGTTCTTTCCTGAAGTCCAAGGTCAAAGGAGAAAGGAAAAGAGAACCAGCTTTAGCTTATTCCCAGGCATTGTACAAGGTGCTTTTCATTCAATCACACATGTAATCTTCATGGAGACTTGACAAGAGAGTTGCCCGCTAATAATTTTTATTTCCACCCAAAGAAACTGAGACTTACAGAGAGTAGGTAATTCACCCAAGGTCACAAATAAAACTTAGGATTGGATCATGCTCTGCTGCTTTCAAAGTGTGTATTGTGCCGTCTAAGCTATTCAATGGTTTCATTTACACGATAGATTTTTGGAGAGTGTGTGTTTACAATGATGGATGGTTGTAGCCGACAGCACCAGCTCTGCCCTCTTCCCTGGGGTCCTTTCACACTTTCCCTTCACACTGGCTCTTATTGCTTTCTTTCCCTGCAGCCGGCACGGCACCTGCATCTCTTCGTTGGAAGGCTGTCCTTAGGCCATAAGAGTGTAATTTACTGTGTAGAAAGTAGGAAATTCCTGGAAAATTAGGTTCTCTAGTGCCTCTCCATACTCCTGGTCCTTAAGCAATATTTGGAGGATGCCATGGGATAATACCCAGCTCTCTACTCCCTGATATAAAAACGTGGGTGTGACTTACCCATGAACAGATTTCCTATAGGGGATTCCTCTAGTTACCCCAGTAATCCTTCACTTGACCTCTGTATGAGTTTCCTGTTGCGGTTGTAACAGCATCACAATTTTAGTGATTTAAAGCTACAAAAGCTCATCATTTCATAGTTCTGAAGAAGTCCTGTTGGGTCTCACTAGGTTGGTTGGCAGGACTGTTTCTTTTTGTAGGCGCTATGGCAGCGGTCCCCAAGCTTTTTGGCACCAGGGACCAGTTTCGTGGAAGACAATTTTTCACAGATGGGGGAGGGGTGTGGATTAGGGATGATTCAAGCACATTACATTTATTGTGCACGTTATTTCTATTATTATTACATGATAATATGTAATGAAATAATTATACAACTCACCACAAGCTAGGGTTAGCATGTGGGCTTACCAAAACTGTGACTGAGACAAGTTTGCAGTGTGGAAAAGTGGAGTGGATGGAAATGGTAAATAAAATAATGGGTGGGCCATGCATGGAATAAAGTAAGTGCCAGATTCTGACTTAGAACCTGCCTCCAGATGCAGCTGCACCATTGACGTACTTCAACTCACTTGCCACTGTAAAGCCTGCCATCAGATGCAGCTTAATTGTCACTTGCCACCCACTGATAGGGTTTTGATGTGACTCTGGGAGCAATTGACTTGTATGGTCTCTGGGCAGTCAGACCTCTCTGTTGCTGATAGTCTGTATTTGCAGCCACTCCCCAGCGCTAACATCACCGCCTCAGCTCCACCTCAGATCATCAGGCAGTGGATTCTCGTAAGGAGCATGCAACCTGGATCCCTTGCACGCGCAGTTCACAGTAGGGTTAGTGCTATTATGAGAATCTAGTGCCAGCTCTCATCTGACAGGAGATGGAGCCCAGGCAGTAATGTGAGTGATGGGGAGCAGCTGTAATTCACATGAAGCTTCGCTTGCTCACCTGTCACTCACCTCCTGCTGTGTGGCCTGGGAGTGGGGGAAGGGGGTTGGCGACCACTGCTCTACAGGAGAGCCCTTTTCCTTGCAGAAATTCAGTTCCTGCGTGTGGTTGAGGTCCTGTGTCCTTGCTGGCTGTCAGCGAGGCCCCACTGTGATCTCCTTGAGGCCTCTCTCTGGTCCCTGTACACAGCCCCCAGCATCTGAGAGCCAGCATGGGGCAGCAGACCCTTCTCATGCTTCTCTCTCCCTGACCTGCTCCCCTGCCACCCCCTTTCACATTTAAGGGCTCTTATGATTAGATTGGGCCCATCCATATAATCCAGCATGATCTCCCTATTTTGTGATCAGCTGATTAGTAACCTTAGTTCTATTTCAATCATCACTGGAGGGAAAAATGACAAAATAGAAGCTATCCTACTTTGGGCACATCAAGAGAAGGCAGGTTCTTTGGAAAAGACAATAATGCTGAAAAAATAGGAGGCAGCAGGCGAAGAGCAAGACCAAATATGACATGGGCTGAGTTTATAAAAGAAGCCCCAGGCATGGGTCTTTGGGAACTGAAGCCGGGCTGCTGAGGACAGGACATCGAGGATGTCTCTCATTCGTAGGGTCAGAGCCTACTCTACAGCATGTCACAACAACCTTACTTCTCTTTTGCCATACAATACAGGGGTCCCCAGTCCCTGGGCTGAGGATGGGTACCAGTCTGTGGTCTTTTAGGAACTTAGCCACCCAGCAGGAGGTGAGTGGCGGGCGAGGGAGCAAAACTTCACTCGAATGACTGCCTGAGCTCTACCTCCTGTTCCCTGTCCCACATCTGTGGAAAAATTTTCTTCCATGGAACTGGTCCCTGGTGCCAAAAAGGCTGGGGACCGCTGATATAACATATTCATAAGTTCTATTCATAACATATTCATATTAGAAGGTGGACATTGTGGCAGGGGGAGGAGGCATATTGTTTTGTTGCCACAATCTCCTTGTGGTCCCTCTCCCCTTACTAGGTTTTTTTTTCTGGAAACAGTTCCAAAGAAGTCATTTTCACAGGAACCTTTGCCTTAGGGTCTGCTTTTGGGGAATTCAACCCAAGATAATGATGAATGCTCTGAATCTAAGAATTGTTCGGTGACTGGCGAGGAGCTTGTGCCAGCGTTGCCTGTACAGGCAGCAAAGGACTGCTGCTGTGCCTGTGTCTGTGCTCGCTGGGCTCGGTGGCTTTCTGGCAGGCAGACAGGAAGCACAGGGGACACGTGGCTGATGCCATTCTTCCACTCACTGGAAATCCTCATCCCATCAGCAGTGTGGCCCCTCTGCGGCCTTGCCTGCCCTTCAGTCTCTGTGAACGGCATTTATAGAGACACGGGCGCAGCCCTGCCACTCTGTCAAGGTGGCCACTTGTCCGTTAGCAGCAGGCACCAGCCAGGGCTGGCCCAGCCCCGATTTGAGGTGCTGAGCATAGAACATGAACATGCCACCCAGTTCGGGGTCAACATGCAGAATGAGAAAGGGAAAAAACAGAAGCTTGACAGCCTGTCACGATGATTATGAGCCGTATTCCAGGTTCCCGTGGGCTCCCTTTAGCCAGTCAGCGTTCTGTCACCATTCTTTGTCTCGAGCTGCTTGACTGTGTGCGTCGTCGTGTGCCCAGTTCCTGGTCCTGTAGAGACACAGACCCTCCCCTTGTGTCCCCCGCAGCAGGGCCCCTCCTGGTGGAGGCACGTACGTTTAAACCTTGGCCCTTTCCTGGAGTGGGAGCCAGGTTAATCACTGGCTCTGCCAGGTGACAAAAGGAGGAGGGGACCCAGAGCACGCCCTGCTGAGCAGAGCTTGCCTCCGGTCCTTGAAAACCGCACTTCAGAAGGCATTAGTTGGATGACTGTGCCCGAAGGAGGCCTCTGTGTTCCTGGTTGTGATATGTGCCCCATGCTTGCTTTCCCTTTGCCTTCACTCCCTTTCTTTCACCAACCTAAAGCTCCAATTTATACTTCCACTTCCCTTTACAACATAATCCTCACTCCCTGAAATTTACACCTACATTCCCAACTCCACATGACAGCTCCGTTCATAATGCCACGCATGAAAAGGCTTTTATGATCTTGAATTTTATACTCCTCAACATTTTTTTACCACTACTTTCAAAATATACATTCTTAATATCCCAACAAAGGGGAGCAGATTAAAAAGAGAAATACCATAAAGTAATTCAGGGAAGCCCTAATAAAAGATGCAATCAATCCAGGGAGCGACAGTAGCAGTTTCTTTCAGGATCAAATCTGATGGCTTCTTTTCCTCGTACAAAAGTGCTCCATTAACAGTGTGAGCCTTTCATTTAGGTAATTCACACAAGTAGTTGCCAGATGTAGTTTATTTTCAGGAGGGCACACTAACAGAAGCAGCACACTGAGCGGAGACAGAGTTATCTCCATCTAACGCCCTCTCTGATGACCTTTCGGAGTGAAAATGGCAGTGAAATCCTAAAACCGAAACTCTCAAAATCAGATCCAAGGAGCACTTCACATTTAACGTGATGGTTGGCTGTCAGGGCGGGTCTGCAGGGAATTGAGGAGTGTGGCCTCACCGCGCCAGCAACCGCCAGTGCACATTCGTGGTGTGGGCGCGGGGGTGGGGGGGTGGGGGGGTGCGCCCCTGCAGCCCCTGCCGCCCCTGCCAGCTCCATCCATCCACCAGCCTGCCTTCTGCTTCCTGTCCGTCCTGACTCGCTCACTCCAATCAAAACTCACCTGTTTGAGCCCTCTTTCCATCCAACGCTTCTTTTCTGCAAGGTACTCCAATGAACTAATGTTTGCTAATATATTCACTCTGTGATCAATGAGCTTCTACTCAGCGTGTCCATTAGGGAAGGACACCTTCTGAAGACGCTGCCTTTCACCCAGAGATGTGGTTACAATGGTGTCAGGTAGAGGGGGAAGTAAATGGGCTTGTTTCCAGAGAGATGTGGGCGGGGATTCAGACTTGTTATGCATTCGCTAGGACCTCTGGAAACATTATCCATGTCCTATGTTGATGAAAGTGTGTGTAATAGTGGCTACATTTTATTCCTTCATTCAAAAATATATATTGAGTACTAAATTTAATGATTAAATAAGAAGAGGTAGACTCAGTATTTAATACAATGTCCATCTAAAAGTATTTTTTCTAAAAAGTTATTACAAATATAGTGAAAATTTTTAGGAAGATAGTTTGAGTTCTGTAACTTCTTTTCTTTCCATTCAGGTCCTAAGTTCGCTGCTTAATCCATTGGCCAAGAGGGCCTGGCTCTGGGTGACATGGACCTAAGGTGCTTCAGTAGATGTCCGGAGACACTGAAATCTAATTCTCGTGGAGCACAGTGGGCAGTTCTACCCCAGGAAAAGTCCTCCTATCATTGAGAAGATAGGCAAACACCCTGAAGACTGTTTACGAGCGGATGAATAAATGGCTTCCTATGTGAGTAACCTTGGGGACACACAGATTTAGGGGTAGAATGGTTACATGTCAGTTAATGATTACATGCCCTGAGAAAAATCATTGACACTTTCCATGCCTTATTTTCTTTACTTGTAAAGAATGTTTATTTGGCATGTAGCAGGTTGTCTCTAAGATTGTTTCTAGGTCTAGAATTCTCTGCAAATTGTGTTCTCATAAACCCCTTTGATGTCACATTGTAGGAGCTGCCATTGTGCAGACTACCTTGAAATCAGGCCTTGGGGAAAGCCATGCGACCTCTTCCGCTTCTTTCACCATTTCATTGGCTGACGCTTCTCCCTTTTTACTTTTCTTACCTTCTCTCTTTCTATTGAATCTCCTGTGTTGGGTAGGTTAAGCTGTGAATAGAATTCACTTTCTACAGGGCTTGCTAGACGATCACATCCTTGAGGGATTCAATTTTTAGTATAAAGACAAATGAGTGGGTTGCATTACAAGAATGGGGAAGGAAGGGCTTATAAACAGCAGTTTTGGGCTGAGGACAAAGTCTTGTGCTGAAGGTGAGCAGAAGGAAGAGAAGTAGATCAAAGCTGTACGGCTGACTCCAATTAGCCTAGGAGTCAAGGCTAATTGCTACTGAGTTTTCACCCTGTAGAAGGGACTGTGCTAAGTGCTTTACTAAAACCTTAAGAAGAAGACACTTTTAATAATCATACACAGATGAGGAAACCAAGGTCCAGAAAATTTAATTTTATTACTCCAAATCAGACAAGCAGTGGTAGAGTCAGCAAATAGATTCAACCCATTTGGCTCCAAAGCCAGGGCTGATTGCTACTATAGTCTGTGGCTTTCCAGGACCTGAAAATACGAGTCGGACAGAATGAGGTATAAAACCCTACATGGTATTCACCTAAATTTTACAGAGAGGCACCGAGCCAATCAAACGGCAACAATCAAGCTAAGTTGCATTAGATTGGGAAGGATACTACTTTCTATTACTGTAGATGCCTTTGGGGGTGGCTGGAGGGAGAGGAGGTTGCTGTATCTGCTGCTTATATGAATGGGGAACACACAGCATACCTTAACATCCATAGGTTTTCTGAGGTTAGTTAGCCATGGATTGCGTGGAAAAACAGCACATTTTAAATTAAAAAAGTGTGTGTGTGTGTATTTGCTGAAGTGTTATTTGGATGACTCACTAGGAAGATAGGTTAATGCATTCACTGAGTTTTCAGTTGTTTAAAGGCTAATCTACTTTTCTTGCCTTATGCCCCACTAAAAGGGCTTCCCAAACAGTCACATAAAAAATAAAATGAAATATGCCAAACTGTGTTATCCTTGAACCTCTCTCACCCATGTTTGAAATTAATATACTTAAATAGACACCCCCCCCCCCATCCATCAGTGGCACCCAGTGGCTTCGGCTACATGGATGGTCCCTGCTAATAAACCAGGGAACGTGGTTGCTGCCACACTCACTTTGTGCCTCTCCTCCTGTGGGGCCCTTGCTGTCAGAGGCTCCCTCTCTGGTAATGAAGGCAGAGCGAGACGTACACATTTCTTCCTCCTCCCTCAGTCCTCTGTCCTGTCATCTTCGAGCCACAGAACCTGCCCGGAGTGTTCATTCCAGCAAGCCAATTTCTTTGGGTTTTTAAGTGACAACTTTTAAATTAGAGGGGATCCATGCCAGTTTTTCAAAGGGGGGTATCTCCATGCTACTCTCTCACAATTAGGTTTTAATTAGCAAGGTCATTGCTAATTTTAAGAGAGGGCAGCAGGGCACTTCTCCTCTCCCTCCCTACTTCGGTACTGTCTGGTTGATAATGAAATGATATGTTTCACCAGGATGCACCTAGGCAATGTCGATAATGTTGATAAGGAAGTGAGCTGGACTAATCCCGACTGTACTTACACACGGACTTCCTCTTTTGTTGTAACCCTGCCCTGTGTGTGTCCTGCCTCTGTGACTTACGGATAAGACTTTGCAAAGTTGTGTGTTTTTTTATAATTCATTTTTTTCACTCCATTTAAATAGTTTAGAACTGTTTAGAAAGAAGCAATAAAGCTCGGCATTAAGTTTGGGGAAAAATCACAAGGGGGTTTAAAAACCAGAGTTGTTTAAAGGCAACGATCCATTTTCCACTGGGGACTCAAGCAGAGGTTAAGTCAGCCCAAGGCTGTGTGCTGGGGCCTGACAGCCATCTGAGTTCTTCCCAGGTTCAAGGATGATTCAGGGGTGGTAGTGGGAGCAATGGCGTTCTCTTTTGTCCACTGCAGTCCACGCAGCATTCTGTCCTCCCAGGGGCTTCTCGGCGTCCAACCATCAGCACCCTTGCCCCACACGTGCTGTGGTTGGCGGGCACTCCAGACCTCTTTGTGCACAGCCCTTACAGCATGTGGAGAAGGCTTTTGCATTGGCTGCTCATACTGAGCTGTGGGGCTGGCATAGATCACTATAAACCTCCTTTCTAAAGGCTTAGCTACAGCTAGGAAGGGCAGGCCAGCTGCTCTAACCGGCAAAGCAAAAATATACAAGTTCAAAAAGAGTTTATTTGTCTCTCGTATAACAGTCCAGGCAGGTGTTCCCAATTTTATGCTTTTTTCAGAATCATCCTATAAATCCAACTTCATGTGTAACTCCTAGTTATGAAAGATTATATTAAAAAACCTGAGCGTTTCTAGTCTAGTACCATACATACCCTCTTCTTTGAAAGTCCACAAAACACTTTGGTGTACAGTGTTTGAAGTTAAATGCAGTGCTGTTGTGGTGTTGAAACAAAATCGAAGGCTCGATTTGGCTCACAGTCCATCACCATGAGCTGCTGTGGGACAGGAGTAGCTGATGGCATGGTCCGGCACCCAGCTCCCAGAAATGGGCACTTAGAATTGAAAGGGATCCTTCCAGCCTGGAGGAGTAGATAATGAGTGGGTGTTACTGAAAAGGAATTTGTGATTGCAAATTGGAGAATCACTCTGAGATCAGAATAAATTTTCTATTGGTTTTTAATTCATGTTTTCTTACTTAGAGCCTCGTCATTGTTACTAAGGTGATTTTTGAAAATGAATGGAAAAGCTTGTGTGTATTGAGATTTAGCGGGAGGAGTGACATTCCTGTATCTCCCTGTCATGGAGATGGCCAGCTGTTGAAGAGATGTTGTCCCCAAGTTATTTTTCATTAAGGTCCCAATGTTTGGGGATCTCTGGTGGCTCTTCCTGGCTGTGTAACTCCGAGGGAGTACAATGGTGATTGTGATTTATCAGAAAAGAACGCCAGCCTAGCATTTCGATGCAACACCAGCAACTTCCATTTTGACAGCGTCATTCAGCCCTCACTGCAAACTCTCTAATTAGCTCAAGCTCCGCTGAAATCTGACTTGTGTTATTTGGATCTTGTTTATGATTAATTATTGTGCTTTCCAGAACTATCTTGTTGAAATACCAGATGCATATTTGTAAGTAAAGTTGGCAACTTTTCTGCTTTCATGACTGCTAATAATCCTTCCCATGATAAGGAGCCACATCTTGCTGCCCTGAAGGAAGCCTATCATTTCCGCCCAAGAAGGACTGAGTGTTATCACAGAACCTGACTACAAATGGGCAGGCAAAAGGATGCAGAGAGTAGAAAGCAGGAGCCCTGTCTCTCGCACATGGGCATTCCCACTGCTGCCACTGTTACTGGACTCCTGAAACTGATCAAAATCATCTGTGAAACTGCTGAAGAATGGATCCCAGCAAGACAAGCCCAGAAGTGATCCTGAGTTAAAAAGGCAACAAAATGTTATAAGAAGGAACATCTTTGTTTGAAGGAACAGACACATAGGACATGGTATCCAGTGACAAAGCTGAACTTGAACATGGGTGAATACCAGTGTTGGACCTGTTCTGTTGAGAAGGCACTTAATACTGTCGTCTCTATGAAGTGAGTTAATGCTTATCAGGCGGTCTGGCAAGCTGAATGTTTTTCCCTCCGTGGCCATATCAAGGTCTCTGCGTCAGTGAGTAATTCAGAAAGTCAACAAGTATTTATTGACCAACTATTATGAAAAAAACACTGTGTAAATTAAAAAATAACCTTATTTTTTTCTTCAAGGTTAAAAAAAGTAAGACATAAACTATGGTATCAAGGTATTATAAACCTAATCAGAATAAGACTGGCGAGCAAAAGAATATAAGAAGGCACAATATGACATGTCCTTAGACTCCATGCAGGCATATACCAATGGACATTGAAAGGGAATCATGAAGAATATTTATATAGTTAAATTAAACATCAACTCCTACAGGGCAAAGGCTATCCTTACATCCTGTATAACATGAAGAACTCAACATAGATGACATATTTTGTAAGTTTTTCAAATCACTGAGGCTATATTCATTAAATGTTCATTAGTAACTGTTACACCAAGAAATAAGTGGAAAACAAAAACATCGTATGTAAAAAGTTGGATTTGCCCCAGTGAAGAATGCCTTTAGGACTTTATTTCCCAGATTTAGTTCTAGGGCCATTTTAGGTACTTAAAATTTCTTTAAGGTATTATAAGAGAGTTACTTCTGTTTAGGGATCTTGATAATTTCCTTAGGAAGGTTACAGTGGAATTTCAGGTGCAAATATGGAGTCAATTTAGAATTCCCAAGTCCTTTGAAGCAGGGACATCTGGGGTTGAGTGAGCCTTGAAGAAGTGGCGGGGTTCGGGTTTTTGCATCGAAACGTTAACCTGTCTGCTGTTAGAGACCCTCGTGCATGATGATCCTGAAATAAACTTTGCTGGGCCTTCTGAACCATGGTCACTTGGGTTACGTCTATTCTTTCAATGATTCTAGCAGTTACTCCCCATATAATTTGTATATTTATTTCTGAATGAATATTGAAAGTTCTACTGGAAATATATATCTTGGAGTGCACTGGAGCTGAACTTACAAAATACCCAGAAATGTGGGAGGAGGTTCTCGTACTTTGGCTTTAAAACTCTAAGTTTTTTGAGTGCAAGGACTGGGCTTTATATTTTACTACCATTCCCAACAACATAATTCAATAAATATTCACATGGACTCAAAAATATCAGAGGTGGGGCATTTCTGCATTTGCTCCAGTTCTTAGTTGAACTTTTAAATTTATTTGAATTCATTTTTGTACTGGTCAAACAGCCCATCGATTCTGTTTCTTCGAAGGAATCATTGTGTTGTATCAGACAAACTTTGGATTATGTGAGTCTATTTTTCTCACACACTGTGTCCTAAGCAGGCTAGTGAGAGAGGGAGGCGACACAGTGGTGTGATACGGCATGGAGTTCAGATGACAGAACCCAAAGTGAAATTATTAAAATAAGTGTGAGGCTGAACCGGGCTGTGCTTATAGCTTGCTAATAAATCACATTATTCTCCTTGCTGCCCTGATTTTAAGAAGTAGCAATTGGAAAATAGGAACAGAAAAAAATAAGCTTGAAATGAATTTTAAGGAATAATCTAGTTCATTTTTCTATCATTGGCAGAGTTTGGCTAAACTCTCCCATAGTGGGGAGAATCTTTCCTGTTTGAAAACACCTGCTTGGAGGGAAACCCTAGTATTCCCTATAATACCATTTATGATCCATGGAAACAACTTTTTTCCTTCCAAAATAAATAGTTTTCTGGCAGTTATTTTGTTTCTGGCAATGCTCATTTCAGGAGTAATAAATACCAGTGTAAGTGCCACTTTTAAAAAAAGGTTTTAGTAGAATCTATTAGACGGAAAGGAATATGTATTCAACTGTGAAGAAAAGTTTTTTCTTCCAGATCAAGGTTAATTCTAATAAGAAAACAGAAGGTCCATTACTAATACCTTTGCATTAAAGCTCACTTCCTCTTGAGTGAACCTGAAGGATGTTCTTGAATGTCAATGTTGTATGAAATGCTTTCATTATCTCTGCAGTTTTGTTTATTCAAATATTATTCCCACATGTGATCTCTTCATGTATAAATGAAATAGATGCAAATACATGTCTTTTAAGAAGTCTGTAAATCTTTCATTAATGAAGGTGCCCTTCAGTGTATCGGGCCTATTTGGGGAATGTTCAGAGAGATTTACGTTCATTAATTTTTTTTTTAGTTTAATCAGAGATGACAAAGTACAGATCAAATGGGAAGAAAATTTCTCCTTTCGATATGATTCAAGTCTCTTCAACTTCATGGTGTTTTAGATAGCAAATTGTTCTCAACACAGCAGGATTTTGGCCTGTATGGAAGAAAGGGTTAGCTTCATCTGATCCTGGTGACCAAGGAGAACTGCTTGAGTTAAGCAGAGAAAAGAATTGTTGTTTGGTTAGTTGGCTGTATAATTTAAATCATTAACCATGTAAGCATGGCAATGTGCTGTGACTAAAAAGCAAATAACTCACCATTGTTGAAAACATGTAGCGTTTTTTTTTTTCCTAGCTGTGAAATTAACTATCAATTCATATGCAATTCCAGATTTAAAAAAAATGGTGGTGAACCAGACGCACTGGTGCATAAGAATGGAAGTAATTGTTTGTGGTTTTCATGAGAAGATTGCCAGTTTGCAGCATTTAAATTACACACAAACTGCTTTTTACATCTCTAATTGCAGCTCTGTTGTTTCCAGGGAGGGTTGAATTGACATTGACAAACATGCACTCAGAAAGAACACAAAGACATGAAAACAGCACTAAATTTGTCCCAAAAAGTGATCAGTGAATAACGCTGCAACATTCATTCTATCTTTTCTTTGATATGCCCAAATGTTCTTTTCTCTCCCTAAGGAGCGATGCAAGTTAATGAGAAGTAGCGACTGCAGAGATGTTGAGTAAAGCAAGCACGTGACTTTCATGAATTAGTGGATGCCTGCTCTTTTTAAGAATTACTTAAATTTAATGTAATCCTTTGCCTGCTCCTTTTCTTCAACCCTTCAAATTCTCCGTTTACTTTCAGCATCTCATTCATCTGTCCCAGCTTTTCCTCATTCAAATCTTGGCTTTGATAATATTTCAATTCTGGGGAAGGGTAAAAACAGGGTCTTATTAATATTCTACTCATCAGTTTGTGCTCTAATTCCTGACTATTCTATAAAACAAGGCCACTAACCCCTTGGGCCTAAAGATTGAAAAGCTAGCTTATCAGAGGAACAAAACCACAAAAATAAAGAGGTAATTTAGATTTTGAATTTGTAAAGCCAACCGAGGATACGGTGTTAATTCTAGTGTACAAAGCAACAGAAAACTGATCTCCAAGTCTGCAATTCAGTACTGGTTTCTTTGGAAAAATACTTTTGGTTCCTAACTGGTCATACTGAGTTAAACATGCTATAATAAAGGTAATAGCTTAGCAAGAGGGATTTCAAGGTACATATGTTGGGCCAAAGGGCCATTTTAAAGAGCAGAAAACACATGAACAAAAATTAAAAACCTACATCTGGGCTATGCTGTAAGGGAAAGTGCCCACGTTTTGCTTGGCACAAGATTTGCAGGCTCACGCGGTGAGAATCAGCAGCAGAGGCCGTGCATGTCTGTGTGCCCTTCCCGAACAGCAGGCCCGAGCGCGCTTGCAGAGGACTGCTGGGCAGAGTTGTCTCTTCCCTTACAACTTGGAGGAAAAGCAGGAGCCCTGGGTCGCATAATGTTCAGGAACTCTGGAGGAACCAGAGATGTTGGGTGCTTGTTTTAGGCACCTCTTACATCTTTAATTTTTCATTAGCTTTTTGCAACAAAGCTTTCAATGAAACTGTTTTGGAATTTTGAAGCCTTTTGGAAGCTTCTGCATGACAATTAAAATAGGCACCCCATTCTGTTTGTTTAATTTGGAAAACCCTACCTTTAAGTGCCCTCTTCGGTGATCTTGTCTATTTGGAATTTTCCTCCTAATGGCAATTGTAATTTCCCTAAGGGCTGGCACAGTTTGGTAGGACGTTTAGTTGCTGACGGAGTCCAACCCACTTTCCTGTCTGACAATGTCTAACAGAGAATGGGGTCAGCCCACATTTCTTCCTGACCATATTTTGGGGCCACCAACCTGATGGTGAATAAATTAAGCTATCAGGACATGAAACAAGCTTAGTAAGATTTTGCCATTTTAATAAATATGTACAGCTTACTGGAACATAGTTCTTACATGTAAAATAAGCAGGTGTACCGAAGGGTGTAGGGTGTGGGTTTAGATTCTTTTTTTTTTTTTTTTTTTAAATGTGTGGATGCTGAGGTGTTCTGGCACCACTTGCTGAACAGACTATCTTTGTTTCATTGTATGGCATTTTCTCCTTTGTCAACCATGAGCTAACTATGTTTCTGTGTCTGTTTATCAACTGTTTATTTTGTTCCATTGATCTATGTGCCTGTTCTTCCACCAGCATCACAATGTAGCTTTAAAGTAAGTCTTGAAGTCAGGTAGGATCAGTCCTTCAAGTTTGTTCTTCTCCAGTGATGTGTTGGCTATTCATTTTTTTTTTTGCCTTTCCATGTAAACTTTCGAATCACTTTGTCAATAATACTTATAAAGTAACATTCTGAGATTTGATTGGAATTCTGTTGGATCTATAGATCAAGTTGGAAAGAACTGACATCTTGACAATGTCAAGTCTTTGTATCCCGATACTTGAAATATATCTCCACTCAGTCAGCTGTTCATTGATTTCATTAATCAGAGTTTTGTAATTTTTGTCATAGAGATCTTGTTTATATTTGGCTGCAGTTGTGAGGACTTGAAACACAGAGTTTATTCTTGTATTATTATTTATTAATTATTGCCTTGTATATTTCTATTACAACTGTGAAGCGACATCTGTCCACCCCTGTAGGTCTCACTGCTTGAGGAAGGAATGTAAATGTCAATTGTAAAGGCCCACGGAATGTGCTATATATTGTTACAGCGTTTACGACCGATCCCATAGTGGCTTGGTGCGTGGAGAGTGTTTCAGATCAGGAGAGGACGCAGTGGGTGCTCACAGTGCGTACTTTCCAAAGAAAGACAGCCGAAAGCTGGAAACCATTCAATGTTCTGTAATAAACTTTTCAGTGATTTTGGAGAAAGTGACATTCTCCTGAATTAAAATGAAACTTTCATCAAAAGTGACTTTTTATTTCATAGACATGTAATTAATTTGTCTTGTAATAGAGATATTATACATTTACATGATTTATATCTACCAATTTTATCTCAAGATACTTTGTTATATTTTTATACTTTTCCTATTTTTCTCATCTATATTAATATTTTTTGATATCTGGGATGGGAGAATACCCTGAAACTTTTAAGTAAAATTCTTAGACTGTAAAGTGAAATTCGTGTTTTATATATTGAATTTTAACATCTACAAGATGCATACATAACTGGTTAAACTGTAGTATTTTGAAAATTCCTTAGTGGAAGAAATATAACTATTCTTATCTTTACTTTCTCTTTTTCTGTATTAGGCTGCTTTAGGCTACAATCCCTCTCAGTGCCTTAACTCATGGGGATGTCTGTTACCTTACTAATAAGAATTCGAGAAACTGGACCTCTCAGGGTGCGTCAGACCAGGGCCGTGGCTGCTTCTCCAGGGAGCTCTTGGCTCTGCCTGCTGGGTGCTGGCTTGATGCTCCGCCCTGTAGCAGGACGGCTGCAGCAGTTCTGGGTTCCCATACACTGGAAAGCTCAAAGAAAAGATCTCTTCATGTGTCCCTAATTTGCCTTTGCCAGAATGTCTTCTAGTTGCAATCATACATACAGAGCCCTTTTAGATTGGCTTCTTTCATTTAGTAATATAGATTTAAATTTCCTTCATGTCTTTTCATGGCTCAATAGCTCATTTCTTTTTTGGGTTGAATAGTATTTTGTTGTCTGGATATACCACAGCTTATTTAGCCATTTGGCTTCACAGAGACATCTCGTCTGCTTTTAAGTTTTGGCAATTGTGAATGAAGTGGCTATAAACATCTGTGTGCTGGTTTTGCATGCATGGAAATCGATTTTTAATGATTTGGGTCAATACCAAGCAGTGAGATTGCTGGATCGAGTGGTAAGAGTTTGGTTAGTTTTGTAAGAAACCTCTCAATTGTCTTCCAAAGGGGCCTCACCATTTTACATCTCCACCAGCACTGAATGAGAGTTCCTGTTGCTCCACGTCCTTGCCAGTGTTTGCTGTTGTCAGTGTTCAAGGTTTTGGTCATTCCAATAGGTGTGTAGTGCTGACACGTTGCTTTATTTAATTTTTATTTATATGGATGAGACAGAGAGAGAGAGGGAGAAAGAGAGGGAGAAAGAGAGAAGGGGGGCAGAGAAAGAGAAACATCAATTTGTTGTTTCACCCATTGATGAATTTATTGGTTGGTTCTTGTATGTTCCCTGACCAGGGATCAAACCAACAACCTTGACATATCGGAATGATGCTCTAACCAACTGAGCTACCCAGCCAGGGCTCTTTGTTGTATTAATATATATTTTCTTGATGACATTTGATGTGGAGCATCATATGCTTACTTGCCATCTGTGTATCTTCTTCAGTGAGGTGTCTATTAAGGTCTTTAGCTTATTTTTTTTAAGTGGGTTGTTTGTTTTGTAATTGTTGAGTTTTAGGAGTTCTTTGTATGTTTTAAATAGCAGTCCATCAGATATGTGTTTTGTAAATATTTTTCCCAGTCTGCAGCTTGTTTTCTAGTTTTTAAAATACTGTCTATCACAGAACGGAAGTGTTTAATTTTAATGAGTCTAACTTATCAATTGTTTCTTTCAGGGATCAGACCTTTGGTGTTCTATCTAAAAAGACACCTCCAAGGTCATCTAAGACTTTTACTATGTTATCTTCTAGGAGTTTTATGTTCTCATGTTCTACTGTTAGTTTGTGATTCATTTTGCCTTGATTTTTGTGAAGTATGGAGGGTCTGTGTTCGATTTATTTATTTATTTATTTATTTATTTACTGAGGTATTTCAGCACCATTTGGTGAAGAGACTATATCTGTGAAACGTCAATTATCTATATTTATGTGGGTCTATTTCTCAGTTCTTTATTTTGTTTCATTAACCTATTTGTCTGTTTTTCCACCAATACTGCACTATAGGTTTAAAGTAAGTCTTGAAGTCAGGTAGCATTAGTCCTTCGATTTTGTTCTTCTCCAGTGATGTGTTGGCTCTTTGGGTTCTTTTGCCTCTCCATGTAAACTTTAGAAACAGTTTGTCAATAATATTTATAAGATAAGTCTCTGAGATTTGTTTGGAATTCTATTGGATCTATAGATCAAGTTGGAAAGAACTGGCATCTTAACAATATCGAGTCTTTGTATCCAGATACATGAAATATATCTCCATTTGGGTCAGTTGTTCATTGACTTCATTAAACAGAGTTTTATAGTTTCTGCCACATAGATCTTGTATATATTTTGTTAGATTTATACCTAAGCATTTTATTTTGTGAAATGCTAATGTAAATGGTATTGTGATTTTTATTTTAATTTCCATGTGTTCATTGTTGGTATTTAGGAAAGCAATTAACTTTTGTATATTAACCTTATATCCTACAACCTTACTATAATTATTTATTAGTTTCAGAATAATTTGGGCCACTGATGGTGATTGGGAGAACTGTTTGAGGTTCCAAGGTGCCTACTTTGAAGGGGACTGAAGCATCATTGTCCAATATACAATGTTTCTTGTGTCTTGTATCTTCTTCAGTAAATATCTCTATTTTTCATATTACATGGCTGGATACTTTATGGACATACCTGTCGTGTTATCATGTTATCTGCAAATAAAGGTAGTGTTATGACTTTTCCCCATAATATGTTTACCTTTCATTATCTTTTCTTGCTTTATCACATTAACAAGGACTTCTACTATGTTGAAAAGATGTGATGAAAGAGGACATCCTTGCCTTGAAACTGATGTTACTGGGATATTTTCCAATTTCTTACTGTTGGGTATGATGTTAGTTTTAGGTTTTTTGTAGACAGTATTTATCAAGCTGAGAAAACTCTCATTTATCCCTAATTTACTGAGAGTTTTTAGTATAAATGGGTCTTACATTTTATCTAATGCTTTCTCTGCATTTATAGACACTATAATATTTTTCTTTTGTACTCTGTTGTTTTGATGGATTAAATGAATTGATTTTTGAATGTTGAACAAGCCTTACATACCTGGGATAAATCTACCTGTCAAGGTGTATTCTTTTAATACATTTTGGATTCGGTTTGCTAATATTTTGCTGAGGATGTATATTCATGGAGATATTGGTATATAGTTTTCTTGGAATGCCTTTATCTTGTTTTGGTATTAGGGTAATGCTGACTTCAAATAATTAGTTAGGAAGTATTTTTTTTTTCTGCTTGTATTCTTTTAATGGGATTTTAGAAAACTGATATGATTTCTTCTTTAAAGAAAGAAGAATTTACCAGTGAACCCATCTGGGCCTAGTTCTTTCTTTTTTGGAGGGTTATTAATTATTTAATTTATTTAATATGTTGGCCTATTTACATTGTCTATTTTGTCTTGAGTGAGTTTTAGTGGTTTGTGGTGTTTAAGAAATTGGTCCATTTTATCTGGGTTATAAAACTGGTGGACCTAGAGTTGTTCACCGTATTCCGATATGGTCCTTTCAACGATCATGGTGTCATGGCGACGTCCACTGTTTCATTTTATTTCTTGTATTGGCAGTTTATGTCCTCTTTCTCTTTTCTTAGTTGTCCTGGTTTATCAGGGTTTTTTGTTTGTTTGTTTGCTATTTTCTAAGAACCAACTTTCAATGTTTTTGATTTTTCTTTTTTGATTTATTTGTTTTATTTATTGTTTTCAAATTCACTGATTTCTGCTATACTTACTATTTATTTTCATCTGCTTTCTTTGGATTTAATTCACTCTTCTTTTTCTAGTTTCCTCAGGTGGAAACAGATTATTGATTTTAGATGTTTCTTCTTTTTCAATGTATGCATTCAGTACTATTAAATTCCCTTTAACCTCTGCTTTCACTGCATCTCACAAATCTTGATAAGTTTTTTTTTATTATCATTTAGTTAAGAATATTTAACTTCACTTGAGATTTCTTTCTTGACTCATATGTTATTTAGAGGAGTGTTGTTTAATCTTCATGTTTTGGGGGATTTTCCAGTTATCTATCTGTTATTGATTTATAGTTTAATTCCTTTGTGGTCTGAGAGCAGATATTGTATAATTTCTATTCTTTTATGTTTGGTAAGGTGTGTTTTATGGCCCAGAATGTGTCAATTTGGTTTGATTTTTATTAGCAGGTCAATCTCAATCTAAGCAGAGACCAATGCAGATGAGGTAGAACTATTTCTAGAGAAGATCTAGGTTCCTAGGGGCATCTAGGGTCCACTGTTGGAGTGTATGAGTGGAGGGGACATTGATTTAAGCATGTGTTCTAATTAGGATTTTTTAGAATAGAGCATGTGAAGCCTACCTCGTACTACAGGATGAACTGATCGTAAGCAATTTAGAAAACTATTTACCAGGTAAAAATGCATTGAAGACCTTGGTCTCAAAATTTAACTGTGAGAAACAATATTACTTGCTGGATGATAGGCAGTCTAGTTACATGTTTCCTAGAAATCTAGATGTTTAAAGTTTCACCCCTCACTGATGTCTCAGCATCTGTGAACTATATGCTTAAGCCGTATCGTTTTGACTTCTCTCGTAGTTGTCGTTGCCAAAGCATTCTTTGTCATGATGCCCTCACCTGGTACCGACAAATGCCGTGAGCAATAGCTCTGTGAAAATCCCCCTCGCACAGAGTGGAGAGATGTTGTTGACAATGACGTCAGCTCCACCACTCTGATAGCTGTATCAGTTTCAGCATGAGATTCGGCATGAAAACTCTCTCCCTTCTTAGTACCTGGCATTTTTTTTAAACTTATGGCTGATGAGAATTTTTGCCAGTACCATGTTTTCATATATAATTGTATGTAGACTTCAAGTAAAACATGTCAGACCAACAGGAAGCCTATGGCTGAAACAGAGATAGCAGTGGATATACCTCCTTCACCTGTGCAGGGAGATACCTGAGATGGTTAGGGGGAAAATCTCAGGTTCTACTTAGTTTACGGAATCTACCCACACACCTATAGGAGTCCCACTGGCTCCACGGACCAGGAGCCCAGAGCCAAGTGTGTGGTCCACCTTCACCTTTTACAGCTTACATTGCTTGACCTAATGATTCTGCCCCCACGTTACCTTTTCTCTGAATTCTGTGTCTTTAACAACTGCAGGCACAAAATCTTAGTGTATGCTAAAGTTTCTAGAAAATGCTTCAAATGCTTTATTTTTTTTTAGAAAGGGCAAGGTATAATTTGACAATTACAAATATTTCTAGGTTTGTGACCAAGAATTTCACAAAAGATCTATAATAAGCTCATTATGTAACTGTTTTATGCAGGACGACAAGCCCTCTGTTGGAGCTTTCCATTAGTATTCTAAATCACAGGTGAACACACAGGTCAGCACCTATATTTTAAAAGTGTTTGCTGGCCTCCCTGTCACCTGAAGGCACGGCTGATAAAAGGTGAGAACTGTAGGTGGCGGCTTCTTCACCTTATAAAAGTTATTCTTATTTCTTTCATGGAGTTTTTTTCTTTCCCACTTGAGATTCAAGAATGGTATTCATTCTACCTTCCTGTGTTCTCATGAAGCTAGCTGAAATCTTAGCTGGTAGCGTGCTCCGTCCTTCCCTCTATTTGCTTTTATCACAAGTGTGGCAGACCTTGAAGGGTTTTCTTGCGACCTGCCTGGGATTCTGCTTCCGCTCTTTTAAAGACTTAACTTCAGTGAAAGTATTAGGAATGTGTGCCATGCAAACCACCACACACAAAGTTTTGACCTTCTTCACTGTAGCATTTCTGGGAGTGTGCTGACATCTGTAATAACCCAAGTCTCTTTAGAATCAATAGAAAGTATTGTTAAGGTGTTTTTTGGTTTTTTTTTTTTTTGGAGAGCAATATGCAGATATCCTAGTAAATCCAGCCATCTCTGGAATAGGCAGGGGGACGTTCAGACAAGATGTCTCTGAGTGATGGTTGGGGTGGGAGATAAGTGTGCACTGGGGCAGGAGCTACCTCACTGGCATCCGTTCCTCCTGGCTGACACCTGCTTTACCGAACAGCCTGGCATTCATCCCGCGGGAGTCCAGGGAGAGTTTGCATGTGTCGGCAGCATGACCTCACTTCTGCCTCTGGTGCCGCTGGCTTCGGTATTTCTGGGTCTGTAAATGAAATAATGAAAATGGGCTCTTCATTCCTAGATTTGATATTCTCTCCAGCTGAACGCCTGTATTCAAAGAGTGACACTTAATAGATATGTTGAACCTGGGCAGAGAGCTAATATGAAGGATAATAGAATCCAGAACACTTTCATTTCAACACACTCCCAGAATAGCTACACTATCTGAATAAAAAATAGTGGTGGGATTAGCTGTTTTACTAGAGACAGTGATAAACCAGAAAGTGTCTAAAGAACAGAGTTCAGGATCGGAAAATATAGGAAAATATCATAGGAATAAAAGGTGAAAGAACTAATCACTTTTACCCTCCCCCCACCTCCCCCTAACAGAAAAGTGCATGTGTGTCTGTGGGGCATGTGTGTGTTTGTATGTGTGTGTGTGTTTGTGTACTGATATGCAGGTGGAGAGACAGTTTTGAGAGCTAGCATATGGAAGAAGTAGAAAAGGTATCAGATGCAAACTATGTGGCTTCAGAGGCTGCCTGTATCTACCTAGCTATCATCTATCTGTCTTTTAGCCTGCCTGTCTGTCTATCTATCTATTTATCTATTTATCTATCTATTGTCTACCTATCTATCTGTAGCTGTATTTTTTTAGTGATTAGTTGATAACAAGTGGAGAGCTCTTCCTCAGAAAGGCATGATTGATTATCTATTGATGAGTTTATAGTCACTGCTGATTTTCAGTAATTTTCAGACTGCTCTTAGAGGTGCTGTGGAGGGCAGCCTGCTTACAAGATGGCTCAGTGAACTCAAACTAAAAGAACTGAGTTATCACGCTTTTCTAATTTTAGTTCAGACTGACATTTTTATTCCTGATTTCATCTGGCTAGAGTTGTGTAGGTTCTGAAATAGGTATGACTATGATTTTCTGCCTAATGTGTTCTCGGATGTTGACACAGAATTATGACTGCTTTTGGACTTCTTGGTGATCAGAGGGATTTCAGACAGCTGGAACCTTCTTTCTTTCATCAGAAAAGAGCTAAACATTTGCACTGGTGGCCCTCTTTCCAGACGGTGGGTAGCAGAGTCCTTTCTGTGCGTGAGTCTCACATTAGCCAACTTTTTCCCATGATGGATTTCACTGCAGCTTCTGTGGTGGTGTAGAGAATCCACTGTTTCCCTAATCATCTAAGTGACCTCCACCGGAATGGTGCAGGGGATAGAAAGAACAAGATCCAGTAGAGTTTATACGTGAATATTACTAGCAATTGCTGAAAAAGACTGGAAATTTCTTTCTGCCTCTTATGCTTTGTGAAGTCACCCAGTGCTGCCACGTTGCCTGCTTCTTAAGGAGTACATGCCAGAAGGCACACGTCAGCCAAATGTACACTATCATTTAGGTGCAGGGCTATCCAGCCTTTTGGAGTCTCTGGGCCACACTGGAAGAAGAAGAGTTGTCTTGGGCCACACATTAAATGCACAAACACCAAGGAAAACTGATGAGCAAAAAAAAGGTTTTAAGTAAATTTATGATTTTGTGTTGGGCCACATTCATAGCCATCCTGGGCCACCTGTGGCCCATGGGCCATGGATTGGACACCCCCGATAGGGCATCCAACCCATGTATCAGTCTAGCTCCAAAATGACTCACTCAAACTAGGATAATTCAAGGAGGGTTTAATACAGATGCTTTTTGATACTTTTTGCAAAGGTGTGGGAAGGGTGTAAGAAAAGTCAAAGGATAGTCACAAGTCAGGGGCAAGTACAGTGGACCTCGGACTGACCATAGGCCTCCAGGGAGGAGGCAGGAGGCAATTACTATCACCTGGAAGGCAGGAGTTGTGTAGAGAGCTACTTTGACAGGAACCCTGACCTCAGGGTGAAGCTGAGAGCCAGATTGAGGGAGCTCAGCAGGGAACCCAGAGAACAAACACGCAACGCAGTAATCTGATCTCTTCTCTCTCCTGCAAGACCGCCTCCTGCCCTTTTTTTCTATTGCAGCCTCTGAAGCCACTTGTAGAGTTTGCCTCTAATGATAGCTCCTCTACTTCTTCCACCTGACGGCCCTCCACATTTTCCCTTTGATGCGGTTCTTACAGTCAGGAGCCTCCGGTGGAGAGTGGAGAGTAGACCCAAAGGGGCAATTGGCACATCTCTGACACCCAGCATGTGCCTGCTCTCACAGCACGTATGGGTGGAGTCTTGGAAAGGCCTTGATCATTCCTTTATTCTTCTCCCTGAATGCCTAGAGCAGACCTTGTGAAACGCCATTCTCCTGGAGCCTCTTGTTTTAAATGCTTTCTGAGATGGTATTGCATGAGTAATAAATAAGCAGGGAAAGGGCTCGGAAGAAGGACTTTGTTCCTTAACCTTCTCTTACCAACAGGTCCTCTCTCCAGTGTAGTGACCCTGAGCAGCACCTCTGGCTTCCTTGCTGACCTCTGCTGTGACGGGTTCACTTTTCCTAGGGGTAAAGTAGAAGGCCATCTTCAGTGTTTCTCTTGATTTTGTATTAAAGAAATTCAAGGTGCCACAGCCATCCTGAAATTCTCAGAAAAACCCACCGTCCTGAAATTGTGCTAATTGACCTGAAGTGCTATCTTGCTCCTGCTGGAGGATTAGCTCCATCTTCCTTCTTTTGTGTTTTTACCAGAGAACACCTGAAGATGCGTCGGCTCCCATCACAACCTGTGTTTGACATGGGCCTCTCATTGCTGAGTGAGAAGTCAGAATATCCCACTCAGCAAATGCAGGGCAAGAATTTGATCAGTAATGTCAAATAAAACACGTCATACTAGGATTTTAAAAATAGAAGGTTTGAACATATTTTTTTGTTAGATCTGAGAGAAATCATGATTGTTTTTGAGAACTTGATGGGAATTAGTTATTTATTTTCAGCAAAAACAAAGGTAGTACTGTGGGAAAGGTAGCTGGTAAAAAAAGCACATTACAGGTGGCCCATAACATGTAAGCACCACTCTCTTCTCCTTTCTGTGAGCCTTACTCAGTATCGCCAGAAAATTAATGCTCTGAGGATGACACGAAGATGCCTTTGGCCTTGGTAGAGTTAGATGAAGTAATAATAATTCGCATACATTAATGTGTATGTTACTGGTGCAAAGCCAAAAACTGCGTGATATTGTGCCCTGCAGCATGATACAGAAAAAAAATAATCGTGTTTAATTTTATACTTAAAAAAGGATTTATATAGTATATAAATCTACTATTTTTTCTGCTTTTTAACCGAGATCTAGGGTTGGCAACCTTTTATGTAAGGGAGAGGTAGTAAACATTTTAGACTTTGCCGTCCATCGGTCCCTGACATATTGACTCTGTCTTTGAAGCTCACAGGCCACCATGCCCAGTACAAATAAGTAGGCATGTGTTCCACTTGAA
Organism: Desmodus rotundus; assembly: GCF_022682495.2. NCBI lineage: Eukaryota > Metazoa > Chordata > Mammalia > Chiroptera > Phyllostomidae > Desmodus > Desmodus rotundus. The sequence continues at coordinate 7,214,380 of NC_071395.1, forward strand.
CTTTATTCACGACATAAGCATGGGCTGTACTTGGCTGCAAGTTGTGAGTTTTGAACTCTTGACCTAGTTCTAAACATGGTTGTGTCTACCATTTTTAAATTTTATATATTCATGGCCTTGGTGATATTGGATAAAAATTAGATATTTTAACAAGTTAGAATTATGAGACACGTCACCAGAATTCAGATTAGGAGATAACCATATCCTGAGGAGTAACCACGAGAGAATGATACTCAGTAGGTACTGTCGCATTTTAAAGATACCTTGGCACATCTTATAACTTTTGTGGTTTCAAAGCAAAATGTTAAGTGATCTTATCACACACACACAAAATAATAATAATAATAATAATAATTAATGATTAATGATTAAAGAGGGTGGAAGGGAACTTTCAGAAGTGACAGATGTTTATGGCCTAGATTTCGGGGAAGGTTTCATAAATGTATCCTTACCTCCATACTCACCGTTACACACATTAAATATTTACAGCTTTTTGTGATTCAATAATACCTCAGTAAATTGGTTAAAAAGACAAAAAAGTCCTGAGGACTTGTTTCAGACAAACAAAACCAAATGAACATCCCAAATATGCTCCTGACAATTAATGAATTAATGTGACCCAGCCACCGAGAACATAAAGACATGCATTTCATTGTATTTCAAATGGATCCATCAAAAACCAAGAGGCTGTATTAAATATCAGTAGGGGACATTTGCCTTTAATTTGAGAAAAAAAGCTTTCAGTCAATCATGCATTGAAAACAAGCCATGTTTTTCTTTTACTGAACTTTTTTCTCACCTCTGTCAGTGCCCTTCAGCCATAGATCCCCAGGAGCACACCTGTGGTTGAACAAGCTGCTGGGCTGGTTCCTGATTGCAGGTGAGGACCACCTATGTGATGGGGACCGACAACCTCAATAATTGCCCCGATGTGACTAAAGTTTAGACAGGCCACTTCCTGAATATACACCCCTCACCTCCCTTTCCTTAGACCATTTACTTTAGAAAACTTGCTGTTATAAATTCTTTCTCTTCCCTTTGACATATAAATCTCCCAGTCTCTTGCCAGTTTTAGAACCACAAATGTCTTTCTCAAAGACCTGATGTCCCTATCTCTGTCTCCACGGGAGAGTAGGAGGAGTCTAACTTTGATAAGTGCCAATTAGCAAGCAGGGATGTGGTAGCCACGTTGAACAACCTCCCACTAATGCTCTCCTGTACTTTTCCACCAATTTATCCTGGGTGTGAAAAGTCACCCACTTTTTGTTTTAGTGCAGTTCAGTTGAATCTCTCTCCCCTATGGCAATAGTCTTGAACAAAGTCTTCCTTGCCCATTTTAACTCCATCTGGTGCAATTTTTCTTTAATAGGAACTATGGGTGTTTCAATAAAGGATTGCATAGTGATCTGGCTTTTGTCTCACTTCATCATGATCTCAGAGTGACCTTGTCTGATAGCGATGTTCTCTGAGACTGTGTCTGTTCAACAGAAGAACAAAATGACCTGACTGTGAGCATCAGACCAGCGTGTAATAACATTGAGGCCCGGCTGTGAGATGTGAACAGCTCCTGAATGTGGAGAGCGGCTTTTTTCTTTTTTCACTTTGTTAGCCAAAAAAAGAAATATCAATGCTGCAAATGTGAAGTTTTAAAGGGTTAGGAAAAAATAATGGTTTTAGAATTCATTTTTTCAGACCAGAAGGGCCCATTCAGACATATATACATAAACATGTACATTCTCTCCATTTCTCTCTAATGCACATAATAGCAACAGCATCAGATTAACAATGGTGTTCTTGAGGAACTAAGAAAGAGCTTTACCTTAAGTGGTGGCGTGAATACCATGCCCTAACAACACTGACAAGATCAGGTCTACTTTATCTGTGCTTACCGTGTACTCTTGATCAGTTTGTGTTCTTTTCAGGTTGATTTCTAGCAACTTTAGGGTTTGTTTTAACTTGGAATGAAGGTTCTATAGTAAATAAATACCCCAGGAGCACATCTGTTTTTGTTGGAGGAGACAATCCCTCCCTTCAGCCAGGTCTTTGCTGGAGGCGAGAGGGAGCTCTTCTGGTTACATGGAGTGCCAGACACTGGATTGTGATCTGATCTTATTGAACCTACAAGACTCATTCTGTTTGGTGAGAATTAATTTGGTCAATTGACTTCAACAGGCTCATTTTGATCTTGGTAGAATTTTCTTCTTAGTCTCCTGGGTATTCCATTTATTGTGTAAAAGAAACCACAGGGAATGGAATATTAGTTCTTAATTTAAATGAATAAGATTCACTTATTCATCCAAAAATATTTACAGAGCATCTCCTACGTCGCAGACACTGGCCGTCTTAGAGACCGGTAAACATGTGCTGACAAAACAGACTGGTGTGGATCTTGGCACTTACGGAGACAGGCAGTAGACAAAGAAGTCAGTAAAGAATGTGTTAGTGTTGTGAGTGACAAGGGAACTGGGAATAATATGTATTACTGGGGGGTATAGAATCAGTTCTCTCTGAGAAGCTAAGTTTAAGTTGAGACTTTAAAGTTGAGGAAAGATTAGTTGTACAAAGATGGAGGTGAAGGAGCTCCTTCCTTTCACTGTCCTTTGTAGTCAATCCATCAACATAGATTTAACTAATAGCCTGATGCCATTGTTTTGTTTTATCTACACAACAGTTGTTTGTTTGGCTGGGTCTGCCACCCTCATTCAGTTTTTTTGTACCTTACATTTCCCCTCACGTTTTTATTAATGTAGTTCCTGTTACCGTTTGACCTGCAGTGTCTCGCAGATACTGTGTTTAATTTGTGGGGGCAGGATACTTACCCTGTCTTGCCTTTGGAATTCAGTTAGTTTTCTATGGTGTTAAGGACAGTTTTCTTTTCATCAGAGTTTCTGACAGGGAGAAGTGCCAGCTTGTATTTGTAGGTTAGATATATAGGTTAAGTTCCAACAGCTTATCACATTTTATATAAATCAATACAGCTAGGAAAAGCATGAAACCATGGTTCCAAGTTGGTTTAAATCTTTTTGTCATTTACAATGTCCTGTTGACAAGTTTAGGGGCTGTCTATTGAAAAAGGAGAAAGAAAGAGAGCAAGAGAGACAGAGGGAGGGAAGGAGGGAGAGAGAGAGAGAGTTCCTCTGAGTCCCTTTCCCTACTGCAGTCTCTAAAATGGCATGATCGTATTACATTTCTCTGATTCTAAATCTTAACATCAGATAGGGCTCTTCCTCTCCCTCACTCTTCATATTCAAATAGTCACTGAATTTGTTCACTCAATTTGTTTTTGCTCCTTTTTTCTATGGTGATGTTTCTATTTTGAGTCTTCTTTGTCTAGATCTGTCCTGTCCAATAGGATAGTAATGAGTCATATGTGGCTATATACATTTAAATTCTATAAAATTAAAAGTTCAGTTCCTCAGTTGCAATAGCTACCTTTGAGGCACTTAAAAGTGACACGTGGCTAGTGACTACCGTATTGGTGGAACATTTCTCTCCTTGCAGAATGTTCTGTTGGGCAGTGCTGCCCAGACTACGGAGAACAGCCGCTGCTTCCGAAATCCTGTGGGTTCTCAAGCAACGCTAATCCCGTCTTAGCCTGTTTCTTGCTCCCAAAGTTAATCTTTCCAATGGGCTGATGTAGCTACTTTGCCCTCTTCATAAAAATCGTTAATGGGTTCCTCATTCACATCAGAATTAAATTCAAACTTTCGGTCCTGGTAGTCATAATGTTCCAAGATCTAATCCCAGTCTCCACTCAGGAAACCAGAGAACACAAATTTTAAAATGGTGGCGCATTGTTCTGGCAGAGGGTACAGTGATGCTGACATGCTGCTGGCGAACTGGCATTTTCCTAGAAATAAAAATGGCAAATGTTATAAGAGGTGTGAAAGGTCTGTACCATTTACTGCATTCATTTCATTTCCGGTAATCTGATGTAGAGTGCAGGAAGGGGTTCAACACAGTTTCACGTTTGGGAAGAACTGGCAATACTCTAAACGCTCACCCAATGAGGACACACTTAACTAAATCCTTCTGGGTCTATACCAGTGGGCCTCAACTTTGTAACCTTGACAGCACAGAAACCCGTGTAGCTTCGTTTCCTGCCAGTCCGTTCATCTCTGCTCTGGGCACATCCCATAGTTTTACACTAAACTTTATTTATTTATTTATTTATTCATTTATTTATTTTTGTGCGTGCAAGCTATTCTTTCTGGTTGGGATGCTTCTCAGTGCAGATCACAAAATGTCTCTGATGCTTTAACCTCAGCTCGTATTTCATCTCCTTCATCAGTTCTTGTTGGACTTTCTCCACTGGGAGCAATAGTTCTTTTCTTCACACTCCCAAGGCATCGGTACTATTATATTTGCAATTTATAACTTATGTATTTATTTTTCTACTTTCTCACAAAATGTAAAATCACTAGAGTTGGAAAAAACTTTTACAAGTTATCATTGTGTTTTTAGTCTGTGACACAGTCTGTGGCCCATTTTTGATACTAAATAACGCTCATGAATAGACGAATGCATGGAAAACAAATGTCACTGCAGTCATTGGTACCCAGAGCGGGTTCAGTGAGTGCTGCGAGGTCCCACTCTTTTTTACACTTGAGTTTTGGAAAGCAATGTGGGAAAAGAAGAGACAACCATAGAAATGAACTGGAGGAATGTCAAAGGTTTAATTTTGTATTATTGTTAATGTTAATCCTCTTCAGGCTGTGCAAACTTTGTTCAGTTAAGCAAATACTCCAGAAGACAAAGATTTTATATTTGCTGGGAATTCCACAGTCGCAAATGCCTGTGACTTTTCAGTGTCCTTAGGAACCTCAGCAAATAACTCACAGATTTGCATTTTCCTTTCACCTGGAGTGAAAGGTCTCTAGGTCCCTTACTGATCAATGACATTAAATAAATACTTCGAATATAGGCACAGAGTTAGTAGAAGGGATTTGGGTTGATCTTTGATTTTGGAATAGGTTACGCACAGATACTGTAGCCCAGTAAAGAGAACAGAATTAAAATTCCATTTATAATTATATTTGTATTCACTCCATATGCACTGTTAACATAAGGTTTTATAAGTCATGACTTTTATATATCAGGCAGGTCATGTAATTTTGAAACAAATATTCAGTTCAAAGAGAAGCAAACTTATGTAGTTGAGAAAAAACCCTGCAAAATCCTGATATGTAACTACTGGTAGCCTAAGAAAATTACATTGAAAAATTCATGCATAGTATTTTACCACCAAATCATCCAATTTTATAGCATATGTTTGGGGAACAGGAATGCTAAATTCATCAAACTTATCTAATTTTGGATGCTTCATAAATAAATAATAAAAGAAAGCAGATAAATCCAAACTTCCTTCCTACATATTTATTTATATAAACGTATGCTTTCAAGAATTTCCATAACGATTTACACGGGGAAACGCTCTGCAGGGATTTTCGTCATCGATCCTTGTCAGAGTGCTTTGCCGTTAGTCAAATTCGTGAATTTTGTTTTATATGCGGCTAAGATGGGGACAGGAAGATGGCGACTTCCTCAAAATCACAAATCAAGACATTGGAAACTTGAATTGGAAGCTTGATTTTCACCTGAAAAGAGGACAGTCACGGATCAGAGTTGTTAGAAGATGGGGTTGTTGTCGACAAGAGAGGTTCAGGGAAGGAGGTGATCGCTGGAGGCCCTGGCTTAGGGCACAGCTGTGAGTGGGGTTTGATGAAAGGGTCTGACTATTGGTTTTTAACCTGGGCTCCATGGAACAAATATTTATTTGCCTATTTCTAAAGTTTAATTAGCTGTTAGCTCTTTCGTTGTTGTACCTGTGTGTTTTGGTAACACAATGTAAGGATACAATTTCTGTGGGTTTTTTTTTTTAATTCCTTAAAATAAGTTACCCTATCTCAGGGTATCAAAGCCATTCTCTTTCTGTTCCCAAACAAGAGGCATCTGCAGCAAAACCTGAAAGATGAAGAAAAATTCTTGAGTGGATTCTTAAAAGTCTCCTTAAGACGTAGCTTCAGCCTCAAACACAGAGGAGGAAGAATGTCACCGCAGGTCCCCACAGAGGACGTGGCCCAGTTACACACAAAGCAGAAGAGCAAGGCAGCCTTTTAGATGCCTTCAAATGGGAGCGCTCAGGCCCAGCGGTCACTCTGCAGAGGAAGCCGCAGAGTCGGCCTGGAGTCAAGTTGAGTAATTGTCCCACTGGAGCACGGCTCTCCCAGAGCTGGACCATCCTCCGAGGGACACCGCTCGGCTCCTTGGAGAGTTCATGCAACGCTTCAGAATTTCCTAGGGAATTTGTGTTGTGTAGTCTTGGCCCACTTTAGGAAATAATACAGTATATTTTTGCCTCTAACTACATCTGATTTTCATTGCATTTCCTTGACCCAGATTCTGGAACTAGGTGACAATTTCCCTCAGCAAGAGTCCTCTATTTCCTTTTATGCATTGCTTCTTTGGAAAGAGGCAAAATCACTTTGCTGACAAAGTGATTTCTGAGACTTGTCTAAACTACATTCACTGTGCATCCAGGTTATTCTTTTCTTGAAACGTTTTTCCAAATTTTACTCTTAGTATTAAATTATTGCTTTCCTTTATCTTCTAGTCTGCATGGTTTATATTATCTGCATTATCCCAAACTTCTTCTTTTTGGTCCCTTTGTCTGGTCCTTTAAACTTATACTAAATGTCTTCTTTGTTATTTATTTATCTCAATGGAGTGATTTCTCGCTCTTTATAGGTACAAACCTTCTTCCAAGAAGTCTAGCTTCTTTAGTTAAAACAAAGAGCCCCCATTCAATTAACTATGGTTCACCATCCCAATCAATTTCTCAACATGACTCTACTTATCTCCAGGAAACATTTTCACTCAGGTTTCTTGGACTTAAATATTTTTTTAATCTGGGAAGAAAAAAATGCACAAAATTTTCAGTTTTGATTATGAAGTTAGCACTGTAGCTGTAATAGTGGAAGGAAGTGGTGGGACAGAACATCTCTCAACATCTCATGCTGACTGGAGAGCGCTCACGGGAATTCAGACACATGGTTGTTTAACTCAGTGTTAACCAGGGTGGAGAAAGTGGGGTCTATGCAGGAGATCCAGAATGACCCCTTTCATTTTTTAACGCCCCCCAGTTTCTCACAGTGTAAGTGTCCTGCCATCCCAGGGCTGAGGGCTCCCCATGTGGCTTTTCAGGGTGGGCTGGAAACTCAGTGATTTCCTTTAACCACAGTTCTCTTTTCTTTGCCTTCGGTGGTACTGACCATCCATGACACAAATTTATCTGATTCCTCTGCGGGTGAGCCAGGAGCTCCGGGGAATGACCTTGGACCACAATGACTGAGGGTCTAGAGGATAATCAGAATGTTCACACTGTCACAGTGCTTACTTCTCAGCAGATCCCCACGTATGCATTAAACAGCAGCTCTCTTTCCCATTTTCACAATTTGACTGGTTCTCCTACCTCAACTTTGATTTTGATACATATCCAGCTTCAAAAAGGGAGATGGGAGAAAAAAAGAAGTCCTATTTATAACACTTTTCTCCTGTGGAGATACCGTCGGTGCCCTTGGAAGTAGGACTGGCCATTTTCATGTTGATGAGTAGAGACGCTTGGTGGATTGGGTTATCATGGATGCATTCAAGGAGTATACATTATACTGTCACTTCCCTGCCTGAAACTCCCTGATAGCTCCCTGTCCCCCAGACAGTGAAGTCGAGCTTTTATCACAATTTTCATGACCCCGACTTCCTCCCTGGCTTTATTCTCCCCACATTTCCTCGCACACTCTTCTCCGGCTCTGTTAGCCCTCCTGCCATTGCTTGAATACATCAGGTGTGATCCTTTCCCAGAATCTCTGTACTTAACTATTCTCTCTGCTCGGACAGCTTTTCCTGCTAATGTTTATCTCATCTGTCTAGTCAACTGTTACCTCCTGCGAGAGGTAATTTAAGATAGCATGCTTGCATAGCTTGTCTTTCCCCATGGTCCTTATCACCAGCTGGGATTGCATTATGAAAATCATCCATGGAGGGGCTTTTTTCACATCGCCACGTTCCCCAACACCGAGAGCCGTGCCTGGCTCACAGGAATCAGTCAATAAGCATTACGTAATTTTGATTTTATTAATAGGTCACTGTATTGGCTACTATACTGTGCCTCATAAATGGGCGATGATTGCAGGTGGTATCGCCTCAGAAATGCTTCCCTTTGTCCCTGAGAGTGATGATGGATGACGGCTTGGATACCCATGGAGGATAGAAAGAGTAGGTTTCACTAGAGCGTGGTTCTGTGGTCCAAGACGGTAGAGAATATTAAGACAAAATATAGCACATGGGCTTAATTTATTCAGGAAAAACCTTCAATGTGACACATGTGCAGTCAGTTATGACCCAAAATAAGTTTGCATCGATATTTTGTCTTTAATAACGAAGTCATATGAAGTGCGACGACGTGTCATGGTGGCAGATTTGTTTTTGCCTCCAACAGTCAGGAGTGAGTAACCCCTGGAGGAGTGACTTCCCACCCTAGAATGCTGGAATAGACAAAAACCAGTTTACATCTGTCTGGGGTCTCCCCACCTTCATCCTTCTGACCAAAAGACAGATTTGAGAGCCAGGTACTGTGCCAGATCAAATTACTGAGGATCGAAAGTTTAAGACAACTGTATAAAATACTCAAATGGATCTACAGCCAGAGAAATTTAGGAACATTTATTTAAAAATTGGCAGAAACTTCTGTGGTAGTATATAACCTTGTAAAACTGGTAATGGGTTTCCTAGTCCCTGCATTCAGTGACTTCCCTTTTGTTCATGTTTCAGCAGAAGGCCTAAGTGCCTGCTAGCATCTACTTTGGCGAAGGGGAAAGGAAGGCAGGCAGGGATGGCTGATGGAAACATACCATTCCCATAGGAAACTGGTCTCACAGCCCACTAATGTGCTAGGCCCTGCAGACTGGATCCGGCTTTGTCGAGACTGACCTCCTGTTGGCGTATTTCCTCGCGTAAGTGTGACTACAGACCGTCTGTTTCTTTGGGTTGAGCTGCAGTATTGCGTGGTCCTGGCACCGCAGCCATGTACGTGCAGTGGCAGCAGGTAGAACAGGCAAAGCTGCCTTAACCTCAAAAATCTCCCATGGCTTTTATACCTCACATTTTTCTGTGGGGGCTCTGGCTCAGTTGGTTAGGGTGTTGCCCTGATACGCCAAGGTTGCGAGTTCGATATCTGGTCAGGGCACATAGAAGAATCAACCAATGAGTGCATCAGTAAGTGGAACAACAACAAAATTTTGATGTTTCTCCCTCTCTCTCTTCCTTTGTCTTTCTAAAATCAATCAATAAATATTTAAGAGAATTTTTGGGGGGATTCTGATACCAAGTTAATTTAGTTAAATATAAGCTGCAAGTGCTCTAACTGATCTGAAAAGAAATATCGTAACTCATATCCCTTGCCATTGTAAGAAATTTTTTCTTTGTCCTTGAATTTCATCTCAATAACTATATTATTAAATTGCTATGTGTAGATTTCAATTAGATCCCAATTTAGACTAATAAGAATGACTTTTTATATATTTGAGTAAAAAATCTTTTATTTCCGTGAATTACAATCTGCACTGCATCCCAGTGGACCCAACATTGTTTTGGTCTTTTTCCTTCAGTTGCAACTGTAATCCATTTTCTTAAGGTTGGAAACACACAGCCTGCAATCAGCTCATTAGTGGGTTTGGTCATTATGCTCAAATTATACATTAATTTTATCTGAATTACTTGGAGCCAAGTAACAAAAAACTGCCTTAGTATCTGCTGCCTTAAAGGTTATTGAATTCAATCGTATTGAGATAATAGTTTTAAATTAACATTTATTGAACTTTACAGATATGCAGTTCTTTAAATTATTGAAACTGGTTACTCAGATTATAGAAATGGTGTCTGGACTGGGTCTTCTTTTTTAAAAAATCTTCACCCAAGGACATATTTATTGATTTCAGAGAGTGGGGAATGGAGAGAGAGAGAGAGAAAGAGAGAGAGAGAGAGAGAGAGAGAAACACTGATGTGAGAGAGAGACACTGATAGGTTGCCTCATATAAGTGCTCTGACCAGGGATTGAACCTGCAACCTAGTTATGTGCCCTGACTAGGGATGGAACCCACAGACTTTTGGTGTATGGGATGATGCTCCAACCTACTGAGCCACCGGCCAGGGGTGGACTGGACCTTCTTGACTCCCCACTTTCTCTCATTCATTAGCTGGTCAACAGGGTTGTTCCTCTAAGTCACAGACTGGGTTGTGTGTCTTCCTGCTTGGAAACTTGAGATGATTGATTTCACTTCACAGAATTAGGTTCAAATTTCTTTGCTTATTGTTGAAGGCTTTTTATAATCTCAACTCAATCTCCCTTTATGACCTCATATTTTGCATGCACTAAGTTTCTTCTACATCTGCCTTCCATATACTCAACCAACAAGCCATAATTTTCTAGTCATACACATAGTATCACATCTCTGGCTTTGTGCTCACACTTTTGCTCTGTCTGAAATGAGCTTCCTCTCCTTCTTGATTTGGTTAAACTCAACTCAACCAATATTTCCCTCCTCTATGCGGCTCCAACTTTCTACTCATTTCCTTACCTCAGAAAGAAGTTATAATTGTCTTCTCCAGTATTCAGCATAAAGAGAGGGTATTAGTGAAAAGTAATAATAAAGTAAATCCCCCCCCCACCCTTGTACTGACTACCCGTGAAGATATTTGACCTATAATATTTTAGGGTTTTCAATTTATTTTAAACTGAAAAACCTTCCTTGAAATGACTTTTGTGTAAAATCTGTGCTCTGTTATTTATGTTTATGGATCACAGCGAACAGGATTGCCCATGTCAGCTGGGGTGTTCGCCCAGGAATCACACAAACATGAAGTGGAAGTTCACACAGAATACTCAGGACCCATTGTTAGGCTGGGTGGGGCTGCCTGGACTTTTCTGGAAAAGGGCCCTGGCGGTGGCCCTGCTCTTGGATCTACCCATCTGCCAGTGTGGAGGGAATCACGTGCTGTGTGTGGTGACAGAGGCAGCAACAAGATACAGTGGGGTCATTTTACAGGGTGAGGGAAAGCTTTTGGAAGGAAGCATCATGCACTGGCGGTGCGGAGTAGGAGCTGCTCAGTGAAAAAGTTGGCAAATAGGAAGGAGTGAAACTCAGAGATGAAGGAAATCCAGAAGAGACACCAGAAAACCAAATGTAAGTCAGTGCAGCTGGAGCACTGAGCCCTTGAGTGTGCACGTGTGTGCATGTGTGCACTGCATGGGCGTGTGTGTGCATGTGCAGGGAGGTTGGGGGAAGAACTCTGGAACAGCAGAGGCCGAGTGTTCTAAGGAAGTTCAGTCAAACACTTTTGAAAACATAAAAGTAGCTTTTAAACAATTTTTTTCTTATCTGGTGATTTTTAAAGTTCTGTCAAACAACACTTAATGAATGCCTACTATGTACAACTTGTGTTGTGTTGTGGAGAACGAAAAGAATTTTTTTCCCTGTCTATAATACAATAAGAGAGAAAACCTGCATCACATAATTATAATACAAGGTAGAAAGTGATAAGTGCCATATGAGAGATAAAAATAAAATGTGAAGAGTTCAGAAAGGGAGAATTCACACATTTATGTGTGGCTGACCTATTTTTGCTAACACCATGATAATCTTAGCTGTGTGGCTCATCAACCATGGTGATGTTAATTTTGCAACTACTTTGACCTTCCGTAGGGCACAGACTTTATAAAGACATCCTTTCTCTGATACCAACTTGGAAAATAAAAAACAAAAGGGGAGATACACACTTGGACCAATCTGTAGGCTGACAGTCTAACACCATCAATAACTGCCGAGTGTCAGGGGGGTTGAAGCTCCAGATGAGGGGACATAACAGAGATGGAGGCTTAACAGTTATCAGATGTAAAGTGTGAGCCAGTGTGGAATTTTCATGGCTGATAGTAGTTGAGGAGATAATTAAAAGATAATTGGAAATTGTTAACGTATAAATGGTAGGCTTTTTTTTTCTGGGTGCAGTTGCTAATGCCCTGCCCACGGTAGAAACAAGTTTGATACAAGGCTCCTTCGATGCACCCTCTCTGAGCTGACCCCGCCACACCAAGGGGACTGCACCCCATCAATGAACCCATGTGTGTAGCTGGTGGGGGGTGGCCTCTGCTTTTCCAGGCACATGCAGGCTTCTGCTCCACTAGTTGGTGAGCCCAAATTTGCCAGGTGTGGTAAGTAGAAGTCCCGATACCCTGGATGAAGAAAATAGAATTAGTTCTTCTGCTCTATGTCCAGTTTGTGCTCATTGGACTGTGATCCTTTCTTCTAAACCCTGCTGAACTTGCCTGGCCTTGAAGACTGGATTCTGTAAGAAAAAGTAATGATTACTGTCTGTCCCCTGGAAACACAGTGGTCAGTGACAACCACTTGTACTTAACTCTGAGCGCTCAACACCCATCTCTCAAAGGCCAATGTAGCACATGCAACACTAATGGAAAAGCTCCAGACTTGGAGCTGGAATCCTGGTTCAGGAGCTTGGTAATTATGGCACCAGGGCACACCGTGAACCTCCTTGGGCTTTTCTTTAATCCTGTGCAGAATGGGTAGTTCTGGGGTTAAATGTGAAATATAAACACAAGGCTCTTATTCTGTGTAAGGTAAGGCATTGTTTATTAAAGATCAATGGCCTTTTGGTATTGAGAAATGCTTTCGCTTTCCCCCCAATTTTATACATATGGACATTGATTATAGCCATTCAATGGATCGATCAGTGAAGACTGTTCTTCCAGACATGCAACTGGAGACACTTCTACAGAGTGGGGATGAGTGTAACTTTATCTACCTGTTCAAGGGTGTAGACCGCAAGCTCACTAAAGAAGTGGGCATCTTGTTAAATTCCGTCTGCTGAAAATGAACCTTGTGTTCCTTTTCTAAATGGTGTATTATTCCATCAACTTCATTTTCATACATTTCACGTAGCACACGAACACTTAAGTGAAAGTACATTTCAGAAAGGAAGAAAAAGGACAGGATAGTAATTACAACCCAACTTTCCTTCTGCTGACAGCAGTTAACTCATTTATTAAGTCAGTGTAGTCAAGTAACACAGCAACATCACACTTGATTGAAATCTTGGCCAAGTCTGACAGATGTTCTCTCCTCATTGTCAATCTCGAGCATGTTTTAATGAGTTTCAAGTGGCTGGAGCTCCCCTCTGCAGATGCCACTGTTGCAGAGACAGTGCGCAGATTCTTCAGGGCAGCGGGTTTTGTATTTAATAAGCAGTGCGGGGCAGGTACGGGCAGAAGTCACTGCTGGAAGTGCAGTCACCGCTCTGGAAACAGCCGCTCTCGGTCTGTAGATGATGAGCCTCCTCAAACCAGTTACATTCAGAACAGCACCCGAAGCTAGTCTGTGTGCATAACTCCCCTGATCCGAAAAGTTGATAAGAGTATTTGTAAAACCTCAGACTCTTTGGAGATTTAAGAAGATTCCCACATATGGAGACTCACCAAAGCCAAAGAAGTATTTAAAAATTGTTTGGTGTATATATATGAAACCACTGTTCCTCAGTGGAATTGCAATGCCTAAAGGGGAGAGAATGTTTAACAAAGTAATTCCTGTTTACTTGTATGTATATCGCATAGGTTCAGGATAAGGTCTTAGATGCCTTTTTAAAAACTAGTTTTCAGAGAAATAGTTTGATATTTCTATGGCTTTATAGATCTGCTCTTTTCACTTTAAAAATTACTGCTTGTGTAGAGCAAAACCATGAGGATGATATTTTCTTTGATCAATCTATCTCAGACAAAATGGTTTATGTATTTTGTGTGCTAGGCCGTAAAAATGAATATTGCTTAGCTGCTGTAGTGTATTATTTTTTTCCACACTGGGATAAATCGAATTCCTATTACTGGTCTATATCTCCAGTTTCAATGTAATAGCTCACTTCCTTTTCCTTATTCTTTTTTATGTACCAGATATAAACCATTTAATGATCTAAAGTGTCTTTACATAGCGGTCCAAGATGAACAACGATGTCTATGGTCTTATATGCTCTCATATGCAGGAATTGTTTAAGAGGAAAGAAACCCTGGAGAAAGGTGTAAACCTCACTCTAAGTCAGAGGAGGCACGTTGAAGTCCTAATTTTATTTACCCAACACATTGTCTAAGGTAAATGGAAACCGCAAACGTTAAAGGAGTAATTTGCCAGGTTGTTGACATGTACAACTTTCCCTACTTCATGCTTAATGTAAAACCCTGAGCCTGTCAGAGAGCCAGAGGTTAAGTCGGGACTTCTCCAGTGCATTAATATTTAGTCACTGCAAGGTAGAAAAGGCTTTCCTTGCTTCTGAGGAGATGGGGGGGGGGGTTGAGCAGAACACCCCTGCCCCAAATCTAGCCTTGGGGAATGAAGACGGTGAGAGTTTCTTTGAAAAGATGATTTCTTAAAAATACGTAGTTATTATTCCCGGTCAGGTTTCACTAGTGCCCTGCCCTGCAAGGTTCCAGAGCCTGGCTGCTACAGAAGCAATTAGTTGATGCCAGCGAGACAAGGAGTGAGGGGCATCTCTGGGCTGAGGTGGGGTGTGACAGACACAGTGGAGTCTGAAAGAGCTGCTCCTTAGAACCTAGTCACGGGCTGGCCCCAGGGTGGGTAACTTTAGATTCCTCCTTCTCATCTTTCCTTGGGCAGCCCTGCCCTCCTCAGGCATGCCATGGCCTCTGGGGGTTGTTCCCGGCATTGCCAGGCATATACAACATTCAAGGGGAACACCAACGGAGAAAAGAATTCTTTGGGAACTTGGAAAGGTCATATCAATGAGGTGGGCATGGAGGCTGGGAGGGGAGAGTTCCTCCCTCTCAAAGAGAAAGGCAGTGAGTCCCTCATTGTGGGCTGATTGCCTGGGGTGGCGATGGTGGCCTCATCAAAGGCGTCTAAATAGACCACAGAACCTGTTAATCTGGGAGAACATATTTGCATGTTCTCATTCAAAGGTAAAGAAAGCTCAAAGCTCAGAGGGGTTCAGATCGACTGCATATTTTAGGTTATTGTTTCCCAAAGCAGCATTCCAGTGTCCTTGGCATTCTTACAGATTGGTGGGCAGGAAACTTGGGCTGGAAAACTGTCGGAAGTGCAGCCTTGAAGCTGTAAAAAGCCTCTAACTGCCTTAGCTGATTAGAGAGCAGGCTCTTTAGACCTTCCGTCTCTCGGCAGGTGCTCTGGCCTCATGTTTTCCTATTTGTTTTTGCTGAAACTCTACCATGAATTTTAAGCTAAAAAATGCAAGCATTTGTTAAAAAGAATCTGGAACCTCTCTGATACACCGGTGTGATGGTTTATTGTACCGTACCAGCTGTAACCACTTCAGCTGGAGAGCACTTTGCGTTCTTCTTTTAAGGCAGTAATTGGTAAGTATATTTTCTGCCTGTAATCAATAGCTTTTATATTCAGCGTATTTTTCTAAACAAAAAGAAATATTAAATTGACTCTGAAAGCTATTGATCACAGGGAGCAAATGTCTTTTCCAAATGCTACTCCACATGACTGAATGATCCCAAAATTCTATAGATGCTTCCATCGTTGAGAACTGAGGAAGAAATTACTACAGCAAATCCTCAATCAAAACATACCTTGTATATGAAATTATATCCTACATGTGGTAGAAACCTGAAAGTATGATTTGAAGCTTCTCTGTCTAGAAGTAGTGATGGCTTCCTGGGAGTGCGTGTGAGTGTGTGTTTTTACATATGAATGTCATACACACTTTTTCTCTGAAACTGACATGCCCAGGCTTTCCCATGACTGACATGAATTGAACTTCCTCTTCACATCTACATCTGTGTCTAGATCTAGTCTCCACATCTGTATCTGCGGGAGTCCCCCTTCTCCTTGCGGGACGCCTTCCGAGACCCCCAGCGGGTGCCTGAAACTGCAGATAGTAACGGTCCCCATATATACTATGGTGTTTCCTGTACATACATGCCCACGACAAAGTTTAATTTATAAATTAGTCACGGCAAGGGATTAACAGCAGTAACTATCATAATATACAGAGCAATTATAACAATATACTGTAATACATGTGTGAGTGTAGTCTCTCTCAAATCATCCTATTCTACTGGACTCACCTTTTCACTCCCGTCTGGCTTGTCTGAATTGCTAGCACCATTACTTTTGCACTTTGGGGCCGTCGTTAAGTAAAATAAGGCCTATTTGAACACATGCACTGTGACAGCTCCCGTGGACCTACTAATCCAGGTGTCAGCTGAGTGACTAATGGGAGGAGGAGTGTGCAGCGCACAGACTGGCTGAGGGACGGTTCACAGAAGACGCTCTCCGCTCTCCAGACCAGGTGGGGATGTGCTTGCAGAAGAAGGACATTTTCCCTGCTTCACAGCGCATTGTTGTGTGGGCTGGCAGTGACCTTGCTCGCACTGTTTCCTGTGAACTCAGCCGATGAGTGAGGCACTGGGATTTTTCATATGAACTCATAAAGTTTATAATTCATAAAAACTGATAGTTGTAGGCAATCAAGAATCTGATAAAATGGATTTTTTGAAACTGAGAAAATACTAGCAATGATGCGAAACTTTGTAAAATGTAACTAAGCCAATAAGAGGTGGAATTCAGACATCACCCAGGAGAAACGGAGTAACCAAGAATCTTTGAATTAGAAATTTAAAATATAATGTGGCACATCTTACATCATAGATTCCATCTTGATACTGACCACTACATAAAAAGTAAAAGAAATCATTGTGGAAACTTATTTCTTCAGATTTGATACGTGGGAAAGACATTCTGAAATTCAATAATGTAGGAGTCAGGTAGATTCGAGTGAGGATTTTTTTTCC
This sequence comes from Desmodus rotundus, assembly GCF_022682495.2. Lineage (NCBI taxonomy): Eukaryota > Metazoa > Chordata > Mammalia > Chiroptera > Phyllostomidae > Desmodus > Desmodus rotundus. The sequence continues at coordinate 7,231,274 of NC_071395.1, forward strand.
CTCATACAAACAGATCCAATTCAGGTTAACAGTACAGTTTCAGTACAATAATCTAACAGTTTTTTAAAATGGCTTTATACCAATAATATTTAATCTCTGGTCTTTAGTCTCAATATACAGAATAATATGAAATGCTCACACAGGTAGCTTCGATTTTGGGCATTACCTGTGGGCCCTGAACTAAATGAAGGTTCTCCGAAACAGCTAGTAGCTTATTATTTTTGCAGAGCTGGCCATCCAGAAAATGTCCCCTTGAACAGGATCTTTATTTTTTTGGTCTAGTCTCAAAGGCAGGCTCAGTGGCATCACTAAGGACCCCGTAAGAAGAGACATTGAATAATCTCACGCCGTGGAGCATAGGCCCCTCTCGTAGGGGCTACAGGGGAGGGAAGACAGCTCTCTGAATTTCCTTGGCACAGGAACTGAAGAATTCAGGCTCCAAAAGAGACCACCTGCTACCCTTTATAGGTGCTAAAAAAATACCAAAATTAAAAGTATAAGAAATATGATCCTCTAAATAGGGAAGGGAAGAGAATGGTAATGAACTTTCAGAATAGACAAGTAGACTGCACTGGTTGCTATTAAAAATACACATCCACAGGCAGAGAAATGTTTGCCCAAATTGAGCAGGGATGCTCCAGGGCTCTGGGGTAATACCTTCAACTTATAATGAGGCATTGTTAAAGATATTCCTTTTTTTTTGAGCATGTATCTGTGGGTCTGTGGGTTCACTCATCAGAACCTGGACTGCTTTTTTGTGTTTGTGCGGTAGAGGGAGATTCATTTCTTTTATAGCATTTTATTCCTGAGGGGAAGCCACATAAAGAGAGTTGTCTGTGGCATGAAAGAGTATTTTATACAGTATCAGATCCAGGAGTTTATTATTTTGGGGACAGAGTCACATTTCAGGGTAAGACTACTATGCACCTTAGTGTATTCTGTCCTGTTCCGGAGGAAACATCCTGTAGAGATCTCCAAGTAGCAATTTCCTCAAGTCATAGTACCAGAACCTATCTCATTCTCAGCAGAGAGGCGTTTTTCCCCCAAATATGCTCCGAGCTATAAGATTCAACTGTAAATCTTACCTCTCTTAAGGCTCAGGGATGGTACTGAGAGAGTTTGTTAATGGTGAGTGGAAGACCTCAGTAAAAAGTTGTATATTAAATGTTTTTGAAAATGTTACACTTTTAAAGGTCTTTTTAAAAATTTTATTTTATTTTTTCAGAGTTTAGGACACATACCTATTCATGGATCCAGGTTCTAATATGTATATTTAATAGACCATAAATTTCCCTATTCTAAAGTAATAGTCCTAAAAACATTACTTGGATCAGCAGAATAGAAAGAAAATCAATAAGCACATTAATTAATGAACTGGTTGAATCCATGGCAATTTATAATTCCTTGTGCAGACATAATCTGGCATGGCTGTATCGGTCATACGAAAAACTTTAAAACTACCAACCTCATAACAAATATCATAGTATGCATGGTGTCTTTCTACTTTTCTGGAATTTTCCAGTTTTGTACTTGTTAGTCTAATCCAAACTATGCAAAAAACAAAGCTTTTGCAAGCACTTTAGGGACTTAATTCAACCTACATGGCCAGTGTTAGGTGAAAGTAGACTATGATGCTTTAAAAACAAAAAACACTTTCAATTAGGGTAAATATATTGCTTTGAATACTTAAAGCTAAAAACTTTCCGAGTTGTAGGACGCTATCTGTGATTCCTTGGATCGTCACAGCTGAGGCTGAAACGTCCTGGACTGATTGGGTGTGCCCAGAATGAGGACTGTGGACTGTGCTTTCTCTTGCCTGCTGTGTAGAAAAGTGTAGTTCTAAGTCACCAGGCTCAACAATTCCACGTGCTGTGGACTGACTCATAAGTTTCTCATGTTATGACTCCTATCTAAAGCTAGCGACCTGCTTAGTATAGTAGACCTACTACTACTATATACTGTAGTCATATATACTGAAGTTAGAAATGAGAATTAATGGTTTCTGTAAGCACAGTTGAGAGAAAGTTCCATCTAAACTGTTGAAAACTCTGGTTTAGTGTATGCAAATGAAGTAGCCAAAGAAAGATTTTTTTGTTCCAGGCTTCAGGCTGCCGCCTTTCATAAAAAGGTGAGATGACATATAGCAGATGGATGTATCTTCTTACTTTGCTGAAAAACTGCAGATCAGTTTCCTATAAACAGAGCTCTCGGCCAAATACAGCTTGACAGCAATTCTATAAGATTCATCAAGTCAAGGAAAGTGATTATGTGTGATGACATGAGCTAATGTAGGTAGGATGTATCCCATGACTTCAAAATGTTAGGCCAGAGAACCGGTTCAATAGAACCTTTTTAATGAAAACGCTTTTCTGTGTACCAGTGATTTCAGCATTTGTTTACTCTTTAGGATCATCAATAATTCTTACACATTTTAGACTTTTACCCAGAATAATCTGAAAGTATTTCTAAAATAGTTTTTAGATTGCAAGCCATATTAAGTGTTTCTAAATTTTTTAAAACATCAGCAGTCAGTGTAAGGTTTCAGACGTATTTTAATTTTACTTAGACTAACATTTATACATTGAAACTGTGTATAGGATTTAGGTAATGAAATTTATCATAAGAGAAGAAACAAGACCTGATGTGCATAAAGCACTTAATCAATTATAGTTTAAAGCCTCCTTTATTTCCCTGTCGTGGCTGGAGGCAGACCCAAAGGCACTCGAGAACAGTGATGGAGAGATTCTGTACATTACAGTGAGGCTCTCAGGCTGCACTTAATTCTGGTATAATGACATCTGGCCAACATTCTCAGATGAAATTTTCAATAAATGCTGGCAACTAACACAATTCATTATGGTTTCTCCTGATAAAGGATGTGGGCAAAATTGCTTTGCCTCTAAAAACGCTTTCACTTCATTATGAAACCGGATCAATCACCATCAGCAGAAGATACTCGTTGGGCTACTTCTTTGGGGCCGTTACACACTTTGCTATCAGGGCCTGTTGAAGGCACTAAGAAATTGTTCCGTTAGGCGGCATCACTGCTGGACTCGAAGCTAAATTCGTGTGTAAATGTATTTCTTTAGTAAAAAGATGAAACAGTGTGAATGGAGACCATTGTAAGAGTACCTGCTTATCCCTATGAAAGCGTTGCATTCAGATGACATTTTATTTGCATTTCTGCACAAAAAGAGGGGAAAATACATATTTTTTCACCAATCTGAGAAGAGGAATCAAGTTACATGATGATCACCACGCATCTGAGACAAGTGAAGAGGTTAAATTTCACATCCAGTGTCTATCTCCTCTTTTTTATTTATTTTTTCTCATAAGGAAAATTTAAATGCTGCTGTAGGTTGAGGTTGTTAGTAAAAACTAAAGCTTGACACCATACCCACCTGCTTCATCATTTCATGTCTATTCTGGTCATACCAAGGAAACTATCTGTTCATGTATAAAATATACCTTAAAGACTATCCTTTGCTAAATAACATTTCTTTACCTAAGGAATTTTGTATCAGCTTTTAAAGTAATCCTGCCCCCCTCCCCCACCCTGCAACTGTATCCTGAATCTCACACAACACAAACTGATAGATGTAAGCTCTTCCCCTCTGGAACTCATGATTAAAGACAGATATCTTGGGATGAACTCACACGTGGGGCCTGTGCACAGAGAGAAGAACTTAGATAAACAAACTCAGGCAATATTGTCCATGTCTGGACTTCAGTAGACCTTAAATACACACGGGTGTCATCCTCCAGACTGTAACGCCTCCTTTCATTACCTTCCACGTGCATGGTATCTCTTGGGTGTCAGACTTTCTCTCCATTAGTGAGCCCTTTGAATAAACAAGGCATTGCGGTAAATAGAGAAGTGGGTGGATCCTCAAATGTGTTAAGCAGGAATCTGGACCAGACTGTTTAAAGAAGAGAAACTCTTCTTGATATATAACACTTATGATTTTTATGATCTCACCATGCTCACATTTCCTACTCTGTTATCACTCTCTGGGCTCTCCATCTGATTTCCATAATGTATGTTCATAGAGCACATGTTTATTACAACAGATTGCTAAGTTAACTTATCATGCTTTTCTGCATTTCTATTTTCTCCTGATTTAAAGTTTTAAGAGACACCAAACAAATTCAACAGTCCCCTAATAAAGCTGAAATTCTGTCTCCAGTCGGAGTGTCCTGGACTCTGACTGCCTTCGGCTCTGTGAATGGATGCTGTGTGCTAGTGTTGCACTGATCAGAATGAGTCTGCCTGCGGCGCACCTTGGGCGTGCTCCGGGCCAGGAAACTTCAGGGGAGTGAGGGACGGTGTAACCATTGGGAGAGCAGCTTAGATACGATTGATCGATGCTCATGACACTAACAATGAACCTCTCTCTGCAGGGGCATATTGCAGTTGTGAAGTCAAGCAAGTATAAGTGTGGTGGGGTGGAACTTCAATTTTTCTCCCAGTAGAGACACTAGTTTAGAGGTCGTAGGTGATGAATGATGAACTGCTCTCTTCTTTGCGTGTCTGCAAAGATGGAGTATTATTTATAAAAACCTATTGATAGACTTTAGAGTACACACCTTTTCTTTGGGCTATTACAGAAAGGAACTACTTTAAAAGAAATCTGGCTTGCTGTAATCCAGCTGTAATGAAATATTGAGAATAATTGAATTTGAAAGTCTCTGTTGCAAGTGAAATGCTGATGTTCTAGTGGGCTTGGGGTAGAAGGAACCTTTGGAAATCATGCGATGTCGTTTTCCCCTGAATGAAGGCTGGTGGCATTTCAGTCTAAGGGCGGGGCAGCGCAGTGATGAGGATCTTCCCTTCTTGCAAGACCATCACGGGTTTATTTGCTTGGAAATTTTACTGAAACATGTCTTCCTATTACTTGTAGTTTTAGTTTTGACATTTGAAGCACTGTGTAGTTCATCCTAATCTTTTGAAATCTTTCAAATATTTGAATGAAGCTTTTAAGTTCCTGCTATGATTTCACATTTCCACTCATTGTTAATTCTGATATTCATCAAGCGACATTATTTGTTGAATGTTTTTTGTTTTTGTTGATATCCTCTGGATAACTCCAGCATGTCAACATCGTACAAAAATGGGGAACCCGGAACAAAATGCAGTGTTCTGTACTTGAAGGGAAGAGTTCACAGTACAATGGAGTACGCCTTTTCTTTTTGGATATTGATATTTATCTACAACTTACGGTAACATGAGCTGTTTTGGCAGCCACACCTCATCATTATCTTATGGCCATTTTTACAACAAGAACTGCTCTTACATTTGGTCTGTCTCACTCTGAAATGGCACAGTCAACTTCTGAGCCATGACTTAGTCTTTTTTTTTTAATACCGTCAAGTTGAATATTGTTAGTTACAATCCACTCTTCTAACAAAATTTTTTTAATTTATTGTTAATTATTGTCAAATGGATTCATTCCTCAAATTAGGGTCAAATAGACGTTGATAAAAATGCCGACTTAGTAAAAATGTCTTAAGTGACTTAGATCACGATAACAAAGGGAAGAAGCGAGGGGGAAGGATATGTTTCACTCCAACATCTACCTTGAGGCTGAGAGCAATGTATTAATTTACTGTTTGGAAATAGGTCATGCAGCCATCAAGCCCCCAATTCTACTGTCACTCAGCCTCCAATCGTCCTAGGGAATCATAGAAAAATTGGTCATATTTCTGTCTGAACTTCGTATCTGCTCTGTGCAGGTTATTCTTCTTTACTAATGTAGTGATTCTTTCCCAAAGGAAAGGAGTGGCCATGGTTTGTTCTCAGTAGAGCCATTGTAGCTGCAGGTAATTAGTTTTATATGAAAAATGCCTGCAAAACATCTCCACGTTTAAAAGTTTGTTTTTAGTAATTTCCAGAGACAGATACAAGGAGGCAGAGAGAATGGCAGGGACAAGGGCACAGAACAGAAAGGGCCGTGAGAAGTTGGATCTATATAAAGACACCATTCCAACCCTCGCTGGTCAGATGAGATGAACATATGTCTTAGCCAGAGCTGCTGTCACAAAATGCCATAGACTGGGTGGCTTAAAGGACACACATTTATTTCTCCCAGTTCTGGAGGCTGGGAGGTCCAAGACCGCGGTGCCGGCGTACCCTTGTCTGATAAGGGTCGGTTCCCTGGCTTGCAGATTGCCTCCTTCCTCTCGTACTCTCACGTGGAGGAGACTGGATGGGGAGAGCAGGCTCTCCTGTCTCTTCTTTGTGGGACACTCACCCCATTCACGAGTGCTCTACCCTGAAAACCTAATTACCATACTCTGCCATGTATGATGTGTACTTTTTTGCCCCAATTTTTGGGAAAAATAAAGATGTGCATTATATATGGGTAGTACTAATTCGATATCTATATAAATGTTTTTAATTCTTCTATTTATGCTTAGGCATTAAAAGTGTAACTCCGGAAAGCAGTAATGACATCCATATGCAAATGATACCCTAGAATACGATAATTGGTTTTGTTTCTAAATATAAATAAATAAAAAATTAATTAAAAAATTAAAACAAAAGGTTTTTTTCCTGAGAGTTTGGGCCAAAAGAGTGGGTGCTCATGTGTATACATGATGAAACACAGTGGCCCACCTCCTAAGATTTCAGCTGATGACTGAAGGGGGACACAGACATTCAGCCCATACCCTCCTGTCCCAGTCGGACTGGTTTTGGGAGGAAGCCTGACCCTGATGGATTCCTCACCGAGGTACCCTGGGGGGAACCCGAGCACAGCAAAACGCCAGATCGGTGATCGGGGAAATGGCGGCAGCCTCTAATGTCCAAAATCTGTTTTCTCTAACTTTTGAAAACTGGGGAGAGTTCTGACAATGTCCAATTTTTCTGAGTCTTATCCTGGTGTCTAGAAATTTCCCAACAGTCATTTCATGAATGTGCTAGATGCTCACTACCCTTGCTTACATTTCGTCTGTGCTCCAGACTTAAAGGTAATTTAAAGCAATGTGGCTTTCCCTTATCTTTTTTTTTTTTTTTTTGTTTTGGTCTATTTTAGGCTTTTGTCCACTGGTAACCAAGTCTGTTCTATCATTTCTAATTTGAGGATCACCCTTTTTGTTACAGAAGTGGAAGTAAAATAGAAATTGAATGGCTTTGCTTTTTCTCGGCCTCTGGTTGTCATTATAGCATTTATCTCATACTCTGGGGCTGTCCCTTCCCCTTTCCAAGCACTTAAGTAAAGCCCGTGTTCAGTGTGTGCTGGCTCTGTAGCAGCTGTGGAGCTAAGTGTTTTTATTTACATTCGTCAATCATCAAAAATCCAGTGTAGAAGTATTGCTATTCTCAGTCACGAGTGCAGAAACCATAAATAAGAGAAATTCAATAAATTTGCCAAGACAACGCAGTTCAAGAAGCAGCAAGGCCAGCTTCATAATCGAGTCTGTCTGTCTGAAAATCTCACTCTCATTAGCAACATTTTCTGTGATATCACTTTAGAATAATTAGCATTTTATTTTAAAGCCTCAGTGTAGGGCTTTTACCATCCTAATCGTGTTCTTAGTCTTTCCCCCCAGGTTTGTGATAATGTGTTTTGTCTAGATTTGGCTATGAGACTTTCCTTTCATTTTTTAATATATGTCTTTTAAAAATCCAAGTTCATTACGTCCATCTATCTATAGGTACCTTGGTTTCTTTTGATAATTCCCTGTGTTCCCTTATTAGATTGTGTTTTCAGAATAATTTTAAGAGGCAGCTCATTCTATTTGAGCCACATATCTAAACTTTTGGGATTGATACCCTTTGTAAAGGAGTTCAGGTCATCTAAATGAACCTACCGTTGGCATGGGTGTGGAGGCCATTCCAAAGTCAGGAAGCAGGCAGAGCCGGCGGGTGACCGACCGCCCCAGAGACTGCAGATTGTCTTTCCTGGGGCCACACCCTGTGCAGCACCCTCTGCACACACTAGTCAGTCAGAGTCGCCTGTTCACATGTATTGGTAGAACTAGTGTCTGTGGGTGATGCTGGTGTAGTGAAGTGATGATTATCTGGCTAATTCTGACCTTGACAGTTTTTGTTGGAAGAGAATAGTTTAGAGGGGGGTGACAGGTTTTTCTTTATTTTTTAGTTTATAGTTTTGAATCGCCTCATTTCCAGACCTGTCTAGACATATTACTTAGGCCAAATTTAGGTTCTTTGGGAATCTAACCATTTAAAAAAAAATTAAAAACACATACATTTGCCATTTTTAGAAGATAATATGACCCTCAAAGTTATACTCGTGTTTTTTCACTTACTTAAAGTTTTCTAATGTGAAAAGAATGTAATTTTGCAACATAATCAATAGATAAGCTAACTTGCTACCCTACTTTTTTATATTTAAAAATTTTAAAGGTACAGTTTTAACCTCTCTCCTCCTTTTTTAAAAATGGATTCAGAAGTTAGTAATTAGACATAAATATATAATTTTCCAATTTTGCCACAGTTGTCCCAATGGTAACTCTATGGAAAGCCCATATAACTACAGGTAGCTTTTTCAAGCACTGCAATTTGCGTAACACTTTAATTCGTTCATATCCAAATGTGACTTAAGACACAGAAACAGTTCGAAGTGAAGCTCCCGCTTAGGACAGAAACTTGACCTTCTGACACCACGCTGTGAGACAGAGGTAGTGATACTATTTCCTTTTACAGTGTGGGGACGAGGATGGGGGAACTCCTTACAGATGGCTCAACTATTAAGACATTAGTTATCTAAAACGTGGCCTTGGATTCGGAGCACACCTGATTGTCACTTTAGTCCCAAGAAAATTGTCCGGCATCGTTTTCACGTCCCATATGCAGTCACTACAAATCCCTGGCTCTGCTGTGATTCAGTAGAGAGCGTGGTCTCCCAGTCAGATTCAGACAGTCGTGCACAAAGGGGCTCCTCACGGAGAGAGCGTCTTCTGTGTAAATCAGCACATCTTGTTCATTAACACAGCTCAGGATAATCAGGCCACAGAGCCAAGAGCGTCTTGGAAGAGGTCCAGAATGCTCCAAAACCAGATAGACGAAAGGAAGCAGATTGGGATCTGTCTGGAAACAAGAATGTGCCTACTAAATACTCTCTGCTTTCCCTGCACTCACTGATTAGGAAAAAAAAAACCCAAACAAAGCCTGACACTGCCCCTGTCCCCCTCAGAGCACTCCGCAATGAAGTCACAGTCATTTCCCCTTGCTTTATGGAGATCATAGGAACACTCTCAGTAACCAATGCTGCGTGCAATTTATTTCCTCTTACCCTCTGTTCTTCTGAGTGACACCACTTGGCAGGAGCTTTTGCCACTTTCAGAAGGTTCAGGGCCTGAGTGGGTAGCAGGCTGCCTCAATGGAGATTTATCATGTGGAATAATTCATTGAGCCATATGTTCCAATGAATATATACAGAATGTAAATACATCCACTGAATTTCTCATTTGCTACCAGAGGGAATCCATCTTTCACATTTTCCAGCAGAGCACTTGACTGCAGATGTTAGAAAATATTTTGCTTTAAGTTTTGTTCTGACTGTTCCCTCTGGTATGATTTACCTGGTTTTTATTTTCTGCCGGAGTCTTAAGCTCTGTGTGAATATTTAATTTAGAAATGCCATAAGCACCCTTGGGTATTCCCAGGCTGCTTATTTCCACCAGAATAACCCCTCCTGGCATTTGCCTATCGCAACGCAGTGACAGTGTCTCCTGCGCCACCTGTTTAGGCACTTGCTTCTTTGCGATGCAGGAAAGGATTTGATTTTAACCCTGAATTCAAGCAGCATGACAAGATGCTCTTCTAATTGTTAGAGATCCTTCATGCACATTCAGTGCTGCTCAGATAGCCCAGTGCATGTGTCCTTCCTGTTTCTACCTTCCAAGCCAGGCCAGTGGTCATTCCTCTTGAGTGACATCACCAGGAATTGCTTCGGCTAAATTGCAGCTCAGTTCAAACTGACATCAAGCTCAGGTTCGAACTTTGGATTAGTGAACGTGAGGAGACAGTTAATACTGGAGTATGGGTACTTTTCAATGAGTTTATTCTAGATAGGGTTTGGAAATTTTGGAGGCAAGCATAATAAATAATCTGGGATTAGAGAGAAATAGAGTTAAGAAGGTAGGGAGGACCAAGGAATAACTGTGTCTGCCTGTATTTTGTACGGGATCCTGAAGGTAGGTTGTAAGCCACTGAAGATTGCTTTTTTTCGTGTGTGTTTATAGTTAGTTGCCAAAGTATGAATTTGGATGTCAAGACTATTTTGAGACCTTAAAATGGAGAACCTTGGTTGTCTCCTACTACAAGTTATTCCGATCACCATTTCTACAACCTGCTTCACTGAGCAAATGCTACTCCATTTGCCATTGAGGATAGAAAAGGGCAAATGGGGAATGATAAAGGAGGATGAAAAGTAGGAGGGTAAACTATTAATGAACACCACAGAGAAAGTAAGTCAGCTATCTTCTTTTCCATTTTTATTGTGGAGCCTCAGAGACCTCTTAAAAGCTGTTGATCTTCTTCAAATGCCAAGAGCGGCCCAGCTTTTGGTTTTGCCTTTGGAGGAGATGGATTCATGTTTTAAATGCAGAGGTGGGAGAAGTGGAGGTGGACAATGAACTGGTTGTGGTTGGAACGATAGCAACTTAAACATGACACGTAATTTAGGTATTTGACTAATCACACCTCATTTCCACCTGTGAGCATGTAGTGACAACTAACAGCAGCATTAGGAAGTAAATTGCTCTCCAGTAAGTAACAGTTATAATTTTCTATATAGTTAATAAAACATACCCCTTAATTTTTCTCTCTACCTGCTTTTTTCAATTGTCTAATAAAGAAGCATTCCCTCTCATTTATATACCCCCTGTGATGATCTGTTAATAACCCAGGAAACCTCCCCCCCCTCTACAAAAACACAAAAACGCTTGCCATTGGTTTACTACAAATGTGTGGAGGAGGACACAGCTGCTACCAAAAAGGCAGTTTGCTGGCAGCCTGACAGCTGTTGACGGTTTGAGTGGTTAAGTACCAGGCCCAGAATGCCCTGCAGTAACCCTATAGAAACACTGGAACCTTTCCAAGTTTAAGACGCCAAGGATGTAACTGTCATGCCTGCTTGTGCCTTCTTTTGTCAAATGTAGCTTTATCTTATCAAGTTAATGTCACTTCTGAGGCAGAAAATAGGAGCAAAGAAGAATATGCCTTCCAGAGAACCAAATTCAAAATGGCAGCTGGCTCTCTGGTCCCATGGTTGTCCGTAGAGTTAAGCTGCAATTGATGATCAGGAACCTAGAATTCATTTAAAAAAATTTTGCTGTTACTATCATTTAAGCCAGTTGTAAATGTGCTTTCATCTCCATCTTAAAAATGCCCAGGGCTCAGCATAGTAAAAATCAACCGTTCATAGTAAAAATAAAAACCATTGTAAGACTTGCTTTATCTTAGAATTATCTTAGAAGTGTTATCTTATTAAATAAGAAATTTTATAATTTGTCAAATTGTGAGAAAAATAAGATGACATTCTGTTTTAGAGTTAGAGACCTTAAATTAAGGGATTTATAGGTATGTTTATAGCTCTTTCTATACTTATATAGAGTGATTGGAGATAATATCTGTGCATTTCTATACTGAGAGACTGGCTTACCAGTCCTTAGCCACTAGATTCGGAGTAACATCTTTAGCCACGAGTTACTAGAATAATAACTTTGTCCTGATTCTGCATCACCCTTTAGTTTTTTTGTCATATGTCACCCTGAATCAGGCTTTTTTTTTATATTGTGCTGGTCTCTTCTTTGCAGAACAGAGTACTCTAATAATTGAGAAGAATTTTTAGTTGATTTGCATGCAGTTGGTTAACGTTCAGTCGCTAGGACACATCAACTTCCACCGCACTATCTATTTTTGAGTCTATTTGTTACTACACATAATTGTATGATGCTGGAGAGACAGTTCGTTATGTGCTCTTCAAAATGCATGTAAATGCCTCCAGAAAAAAATGTTTACTGCAGCTGCAATGGGAGGGAGTTCGTTTCTCAGTCTCCCTGATGTCAGGAGAAAATAAGAATAACTTCTGATTAGATTTCTACCTGAAACACTTTACTTCATTTCAAAAGATTTGCCTTTCTGATTGTTTCCCACAATCAAACTGCATTGCCTCTCCATGTAGGAGCTGGAGTGAAGACAGGTTTTATTGTTGCATCTTTAGGGTTTTGATGCATTATTTAATCCCTGTTGCATGCAAATTACATGGAGAACTATGCCAAGTTTTGTTGGGTAGCCCAAGAGCTATTTCTTGAAGCCTTAGTAGGATGGAATGAGGTTGGAGTGTTAAAAGATGAATTATAAGCCAAAGAAATCTTTCCACTAAAACCTCATAGGGGGTAAATGTGGGAGCTGATTGTTAAGTGGTGATCGATCCATGTTGGCGGGAGTATATGTACTTGACCGGGATGTACAGTTAGAGGGATAGGAAGCTGTGTGGGCCTGTGTCAAGAAGAGTCTGATTTTGGATTTCATTCAGGAGGTTGGGGGTCCATCCATTCAGAGCTATGCTGAGGAAGATTCACTTGGTAGTGGCGTAATCCGTGGATTTGAACAGGAAAGGACCTCCTGTCCCTGCTCCCAGGGAAGGAGCCATCTGTTAGAGGTCTGTGTGCCTGAGGTGACACAATAATGGGCAGTGCAGGGTGGGGACACTGGGATGGAGAGTAGGAGACAAGTGTAAGAGGGTACAGGGAGGTCTCAGGTAAAAAGTTGGGCCATTTACCCACATTCCCAGGCTTTCCAGCATCGGCAGTGGAGGATTTACCCAGAAGCCTGAAGTTTTCCACAGGTGTTATTGTATCAGAGTGGAGTTATTTCCAAAAATAGGCGAGAAGATAGTGTAAAGGTCCAATGACAAGAGTGCACATGATAGAGTTACTTTGTAATTTTTTCATATGAATATAGATAAAATTTGGAAATTAAAAAGGTGAACAGATGATGGAATGTTTGATAAATGTCTAATATTCCCCCCATTTGATCATTTAAATCCCCCAAATTGTTGAAAAGCATGAGGTATGTTAGAAAATAAACTTTTAGATATTTAGAGATTAATGTTTTCTTCAAAAATGATTTTTCCTTAGGTTTATTGAAGTATAATTAACAAATAAAATTGTGTATATTTAAAGTGTACAACATGATGATTTGATATGTATGTGTACTTTGTGAAATGATTACCACATCACTAACACATTCAGCACCTCACACGGGTAATGTGTCTTTTTCTTTTGTGTAGTGAGAATGCTTGAGATCATTTATCTTAGCACATTTCTAGTTCACAAAACAATATTATTAACTACAGTCGCCATACTGTACATTAGCTCTCCAGAACTTGCTCATCTTATCACTAAAGCTTGCACTCTCTGACTGGAATTTGCCCATTTCCTCTACCCCTCAGCCCCTGGTAACTAGCATTCTACTCTCTATTTCTGTAAGTTTCACTTTTTTTCCTTAGATTTTACATATAAAAGAGATCGTACCGTGTTTGTCTTTCTCTGTCCGACTTACTTCACTTAACACAATGTTCTCGAGGTCCATCTGTGTGGTTGAAAGTAGCGGAGTTTCCTTTTTTCCTGTCATGGCTGAAATACACATATAATATTTATATATGCATGAAGTAAACATATATTTATATTTCAATATATATTATAAACATATACATATGTATTTCACATCTTCTTTATCCATTCATCTGTCGACAGCCACTTAGGTTATTTCCACATCCTGGCTGTTGTGAATAATGTGGCCGTGAATGTGGCAGAGGAGATACATCGTTGAGATACTGATTTTGTTACCTTTGCGTATATTTATGCAGAGTGGGATTGTCGGATCACATGTAGTTATGCTTCTAATTTTTTGAGAAGCCTCCATACTGTTTTCTACAGTGGCTGCATCAATTTACTGTCCCACCAACAGGGCACGAAGATTCTTTTTTCTCCACATACTTGTTATCTCTTGTCTTTTTGATAACAGCCAATCTGACTGATGTTAGGTGATAATAATTTGTTATTTTTAATTTTAAGACCTTGTTGGGGCTTGATTTACGGGGACAGATCTATGTTTTATCATCGCAAGAGAGGCAGGTCTGTGTAAGTCATAACTTTTAAAAATAAATGACTTCGCAGAGCTACTCAGTGTAAAAGCAAAATTCTTTCCAAACTAGAGCAGTTAAATAACAGGCATTAAATATGGCCAGAGTGGCATTTCCGTATTTAGCTACTAAACTAAATTGAGTTGTGAGGCTTCAAAAAATGGTAAAAACAAACCAAAACAAACAAAAAAAAAACCCTTTCCTTATCCAAAACCTTATTTGTATTATTTTTGGTACTTTAAAAAAAAATCTCCAAGTTTTTGTAATCAGTGCTCTGGCTCATTTTCTCCCCTAAGCAAGTGCCTTTGGGATGGACATGTGCATTCTGTGCCAGATAAAAACCAAACACTCTTAAATAAGATTGAAGAGTTGTTTCTGCAGTCGGTCCCACTGTTAGGTGTCTGTTCTTGTCTGCTGGCATACGCTTAGCAAGCCACTTATATTTGGGTGGTGGTGGTATGTGACATCCTCAAGGAAAGTTGTGATTGCCTGAGGAAGAGGACGGAGTGACAATTGTGGGAGCTAAAATCTTCTCAAAGGCTCAGAATTGAAGTTCTATACCGTATGATATTAGAGGTTGTGCCATATTGATGCTGGCCATTACGTCAGTTATATTAGGCCTCCTGGTCTGGTTGACTCACACAGCATCCTTATACATTTCTACTCGGCTCCCTGTTCTAAGCCAAGGTGTCAATGGAAAGCTCTTTTACAAAGACTTACAGCACAAAACCGCGCTTTCCACCCATGAGTCATCTATGCTGTACACAAAGGTTATCAGGGGCTTCACAATAGGCTCTTTAAAAGAAAGCCCTGTTTCAAGCAGGATTACTCTTGGGAAAGCTCACTAAATACCGGGACTATCTGGGCTTTTATTTTTTTACTACAATATCTATAACTAGAAACTCTCAAACATATAAAATAGCAATTATTCAGAGATATTAAGAATAGCATCATTAATTCAAATGTTTTTTAATGTGACAAATTTAGTTTTATTGTAACATTTTTATCCTGGACTGTTTTGTCATGTATCCTAATGCGTCGATGAAAATATGCATCACCGCCGTGTAAATTATGAAATGTCTATATTTTCATTCTGTTCTAACAATCCTCATCTGAGTATATGTTTATTAATTTTAGAGAGGGGGAGAGAGTGAGAAACATTCACGTGAGAGAGAAGCAGTGGTCAGCTGCCTTCCATACGTGCCCCCACTGGGGCTCAGACCTGCAGCTTAGCTGTGTGCCGTGACCGGGGCAACCGTTGGTGTGTGGGATGACACTCCAGTCAACTGAGCTTCCAGGCGAGAGCTGTATTTTCACTCTGTTACCCTTTTTAGAGAGGGAAAACGTACGTTTATATCTTCAGAAGTCATTCAGGATTCAATGTAATAAATAAAGACTTTTACATTATTTAATGGAAAGCCTTTCCATTTTCTGCATTCCTATTTGAAAGGAACTAAGTAGAAAATACAATATTACACATTAGGAACTTTACTAATAATATATTTACTCATGCTGCATTATTGACTTGCCATTATTTAAAATAATAATATGTTCAACCACACTTGACTTACTAGTGTCTGTAGTCAAGTAAAAGACAAGAATTCACCATCTTGTTCTGCAGGGTTATTAATTTTTCAAATGCTCTCTGATATTAATAGCACTGTGGTTAATCCTGAAATAAATTAAATTTCAGCTTTTTAGTAATTTGAATTAACCAACATAACCTGTTGGGTTTGTGGCAACAAATTTATGTTCATATTTTCTTACTTGCTATTTAATGCTATTTAAACTTAAAACTCACTTGGCTTAGCTTGGTTCCCCAGGTATGAGACAGGAAGCAGAGCAAAGGGGGAGCAACACAGAGATGCCTCATGGGCTTGGCCATGGTGAGGGGTGACACTGTGCTAATCCCGTAGGACTTTTTGAGGGCCCAGGGAATCAAAGGGGAAAGCATTTATTGGTTCCCATTCCCTTGGGAACCAATTCCCTTGGTTCCCATTCCCTTGGTCCATGGTGGATTCATGCATACAGGGTAATACCCTGGAGTTTCTGGACTGGACATACGTGAGTGCCAGTGGGTTCCCATGGCTTTCCTGAGCCTTGGCATCAAGAAAGCTGTGGGGCAGGAAACAAGTTGTACACCAGGTGGATTCTGTCAGGTGCCACAGGCGGGGAGCCAGTGTAAGTCTGCTCAGAACTGATCACTAAGGCAAGGGCCCGGACTACAAGGCAAAGCCAATAGGATTTAGTGGTGTGAAAGGGGTGTTTACTACAGCCAGGTGGGTCCTGTAACTGATACTTTGACTTCATCTTCTGCTTGAGTGGCGTGCATAAAAATCTAATGAAATTGTACATGTTAACCATTTTGTCATATTCTCTCTGTTGCCTCTTCCTTAAAGGTGGACAATTTCTTCTCCTGGCCTAGATACAAATCTGGGAGTCATTATGGTACTGCTTTTCCTCCACGCCCCCAAGTCCAACTATTGAACAAGGCTTGAAGATTTAATGTGCAAAAAATTACCCCAATCTATCCTCTCCCAGCTATCTCTGTTAATATGGCTCTCATTAGTGGCTGGTTATTTGGGGCATTTTTCTTCTTTGTTTATAGTGGTCTTGGGCAATTAGCTATATAAAATCATTTATACTCTCTTAGCAGACTTCAACAACTCACCATGATCAGTGGTGAATGTAAAACCTGTTATAGCAATTTAACTGAATAATATGATTACTAGAATATGAAGCAATGCGTTGGGTGTGAGAAATCAGCAGGATTAGAAAGGGGAGTGGAACAAGGTCATGCACAATGATTCTTATCACAGCACTTCAAAAGATTTACAAAGATATTCGCATGATATTTATCTCCTCACATGGAACCAGGGACCATATATTTTCTATATGTGAAGTTTGCATTTCAATGTATTGATTACCAAATATTCAAACAGATAGCAAACACCTTTTGAGGACTGTTATTTAGAGCATATGAAGAGATTAATGTGAAAATTATAGTGTTTACCAATTGCATTTTGAGTAAATCGTATGGAAATATGTGCAACATTTTAAGAAAAATTCTGCATGGTATTGGGGGTAAGAATAGTGCCCAATTTTGGGGGGACAATTTTGAGGCTTAAAAGATTAGTGAGCTAATACATTCAAATTACCTATAATATTACATAGTAGATATTATTATAGAAGTTTTTTCTATTTTAGCTCAATATTTAAGATTTTCTCAATTTTCATCTTATTGGTCAAGAACACAAATATTTAAAAGCTAACCGTGTGAAAAGATCTTTCCTTCTTTCCCTCAAATATGTAACTTGCTTAGACTAGTCCTTGCTTTGCCTGTTGTGTGTGGCGGGCAGGTTAAGAGGGATGCTTATAGAACTACCTACTATTTTATTAACAAAACTATAGGGCAATTATCTCTACTTTTTATATTTCAGAACCTACAACTGTTAGCAGCAGCAAGTGCTTAATCCACTGTAGTCATCCCAGTGACCAAATTATGAGATAAGATTCTTAAAGGGGGGCATAGATATTATTTCTTTGTGCATGTCTTTTTAAAATTAGAACATGGTATTCTTCAGTTATGTGGAGTTCTCTTTGTATTTTATAATTTTTTGATATAATAATTTCCTGATTAAACATAATAACTGTCTGACACAGCAACTGGTCCACTCCATGAGCTTCATTAACATTTTGTAGGAAGCCTGTTGTGGTAGTTGCAGTAGAAGGAAAGGAACTATCCGAGTCGTTGTCAGGTCAGTTGTTTTCTTTAAGACCCAGAAGAACCCACCTGCCTTCAAATCATCCGTCCCTTTTAAGGTGAGCTGCTGTTGGTTTCCTCGGCCTGCAACACTCAGAGGGAGAGGGGGTCGTGACCACACTTTGTTGCTCAGTACCACTTCCAGAAGTCTTTTCAGGCACAAGAACCTAGGACAAGGGAGATGTCCATTAATGCACGTAGTGGTCCAAAAGGCTTCCCTGGAAAATCAGATAACAGCAAGTGCTTCAGTCTAGCAGGCTTCTTTACTTACCAGCGGCCTGCAAAGGATGACCACCGCGGTTTTGTAACGAAAAGCCTCACACTCTTAATGCATCCAGGCAGGAGATAATTCTGAACTGGAATTTAGCAGAAACCATATGAAACATCACAAAAGATTGTAACATGCCACACAGGTTTTGCCAGGGAACATAATTTGTCAGTCACCACTGACTGTATCACCTCCTGCCTGTCCATTCAACACAGGAGTCTAAACACATTCATTTGTGCTTTTCTAAGAAAAACCGGTTTCTCTTTCCTTCGTTTCTGATTTATACAGTATCAGTAAAGAATGGGTAATTGCCAGGAGAAGAATGTGAATTAAAGTCATTCGCCATTTGCACGTTTCTGATAATGACGTTAAGTTATAAACGTTCAGTAACCATTTGGAGCAGTTCAGGGCCAGGTGGCTTCACAGTGGTGACGAGGGCATCCTTGCCTTGGTCCCATTACTGTTAACAGGGTCCGTGAGTGTTACTCCACACCAAGCATTTTGACAATTTACCCCTCCGCGTCTTGCACACTGTGGAAACAGGAGGTCACTGGCAAAACAGAAATGGAAATAGACGTTAACGTGAAGAAATCCATAGTTCGATAGGGAAGCCATTGGGGAACAAAATGATGTTCTGAGCTCCGGTAACGCGCACGATGAAACGGATCCTCGAGCTTTCAAATATTTTGGGCTTGATCATTATCAGACAGAGTGTGCTGCCCACCAGAGCCCAGCTGCATCCCTGAAGAGGGAAACAAACAAACAAACAAACAAACAAGGAATAGCACAGCATTCTCTTCTTGAGATGCAGAATAAAAGAAAAACAAGATGTTTGCTAGTCAGATTCAGATTTACATTCAAGGGTTATAACCTCCTCCCCCCAAAAGTAAAAAAAATATAGCAGAAAGGAAAACACTTTAAATTCAGTTTTAGGTTATTTTGGATTTCTCGTAAGATACTTGAAGCTTTAAGACTTAAAAATAATCTTCCAATTATATTATTTACTGTATCCATATTTAATTTCAAAGTACTTTTATTCAAATATTGGACCCTTCCTTGTAAATTATCAGCTGGTCTCCCTCTAATCCTTACATTTCTATGTAAAGGTTTATACACCTCCTGCATTAATGGGTTATTTTTGATAAAAATATGTGCTAGGTTGACCCGTGCCCCCTTGGATTAAGGTTCACCATGGACCTGTGAATGTGAATTTGTTTGGAGATTGGCTCTTTGCCATTGTAATCAATTTAAAACGAGGTCATAATGGAATAGGATGGTGTCCCCAAAGGAATATGGATACCTGGCCACAGAAACAGGGACACACAAAGAAGAGAAAGGCATGCGAAGACAGACGGATTAGAGTGATCACACGTGTAAGACGAGGAACATGAAGGATGGCCGCACCCCCAGAAGCTAGGAGGAAGGCACGGACTAAATCCTCTCCCAGAGCCTCTCAGAAGGAACGGCGCTGCCTGCCCTCGATGCCAGATGTGCAGCCTCCAGAACTTGGAGGGAATGAGTTTGTTCTTTTAAACCACCCCTTGTGTGGCACTTTGCTATGGGAGCCTCAAAACGAATGCATAATCATTATTTGCAACTCTGGGCAGGGTGGGGGGAGTTGGTGCTTTCTATCTTTTCCTTACTGAAAAATTTCGATCTAAATTGTGACAGCTCACAGGCTGTACTTTGGTTCTTTGATCTGGATTTCCAATATAATTTCTACACTGAAATTAGAGAGAGAAATTAATACGACTTCCTTCCCCGAGGACCATTATAAGAGTAGAGAGTGAAACTCACATCTTCAGTGCCGCTGTGGTTGAGAAGAAGAGTGCGAAGAGAAGTACGGACCACACGACCTTGAAATCAGGCGTTAAAAGGAAGACATGCTTTTGTGAAGCCTTCACACCCTGGTTCCTGCTGCCTGGAACCATCTTCCACCCCTGATTCCTCAGCAAGAGCATTCTGTGCCATCACCATTTTACCTAATCTGAGGCCAATGGATCCTTTTTACTGTCTAACCCTGTAGTTCATATAACATGGAAGTAAGAATAGAGAGAGAGAGTGAAAACGACTTTATGTGAAATTTTAATAATTATTTAAACAGAACAAACCCAGTTACTTATTTCCCACTTTCTGGCTTTTGGATGTATGCCAGCCCGAGATGGTACCATCCTCTGAGTGAGACTAATGCTCATCAGTTGTCGCGCATGTACCTGCAGCGTGTCTCTCTTATAAATACTGCTTTCCGATTTTAACTACCTCTCCAGTAGATCCTAGCTTATCATTGTATCTGGTTCTTTTTACACTTGCGTCACCAAAAATGTATTACTTGAAGAACCTTTTGAAATTTTGACAGGGTATACTTTTGCCTATTGCAGAACATGTTCATCTTTAGATTTATGAGCAAAGATTATAATGATCCATCCACCTTTCCATTTTATATCATTTACTTTCTTCCACTTATTTTGTATACACATGTGTTTTCAGCATTTTTCTACCTATAGACCATAAGATCACAAAGATAAAAGCATATCGTCACCTTCTCTTTTAGCAAAACGAGATAGTCCAGGTACAAAATATTACATGATTAATTCTGTTAAATGATTAAGTGAACAAGAGCACTATATTTATTTCTCTATTGTCTTTAGAAATGTTATTCACTCATTGGCCTTGAATTTGAGAAAATTCATGCAGGATATCATCATGTAAAGGGTGAGATTTATTTCCCCGATACCATTAGTCTCGTCATCACCCTCTAGTCTGAACCGTTGTTTGGCACTTGACATTCATCTTCTGAGTCATCCAATATTGTGAGTCACCATCCTCTGTCGGTTCTCTTCTCTTGTCAGTAGGAGGAGAAAATAAAATTTCTGCATTCTCCACTGAGATTAATGAAAGCTAAAAGCAGACAACAAAGATTGCATCTCCAGTCTTATATTTTTTAAAAAGATAATGATGTAACACTTTGGTCAACTTAATATGAAAACTGAAGGATGATACAATAGTGGTGATTTGTTTTGCTGTTTTATAATCCTAGATAATACTATTATTTTTCTATTTTCTTATTATGTTTATCTTTTTTAGTGTTGTTGAAAATAATCAATGATAACTGGTACACCAATTCTTAATATGATGAGATTGCAGATCATTTCAGGGTAAAAAGTATATTATAAAAAGTTGAATGGGCTCATACTGTAATGGGAAACATAATGGATTTTATTTCATTAAAAAAGTAAATTTTCTCTTTGTCCTGTGCGAGACCTTTAATCAAAACAAAAGAATAAGCATCATGGAATATCAGTCCTTAGAAATAGAACTTATTATCAAAAAAAGCTCAAAACTAAAACCGGGTCCCACGGACCGTGATAGTATTATATGTACCAAGGGGTAAGCACTATATACGTGTTTTAGAGGATGGCAAAATAGGGGTTAAAGTCTTTTTCTCAAGACTATTGCCTTCCACGTTTCAGACAAAAAAAAGAATTCCTCACAATATGTTCTTATACTATCGTGTACTTCTCCTTAGTACCAGCAATCACATTTATGGTTGATTACTTGACTAACGCCTGTACACTCCACCTGCCCACAACCTACACGAGGTAGAAACTGTATCATGGGTTTAGGCTGGTGTTGCCAATGACCCAGCACAGAACCTGGCTCATACAAAATGCCCAGGCAGTACTGGTGAGTGAATCAAAGGTGAGTTTCTAAAGGCCATTCCGTCACCTATCTGAACAAAAGGTCATCTGGCCATTCTATGCTATGCTGTTACCTTTTTTTTCAGGACAGAGAATTCAGATTGTTATAAAGTTAGGTCATTTAGCTCTGGAGTTCTGGAGCCAGGTGACTGGGCTTAAAACCTGTCTATGCCCTTCGCTAGTATGACTTCCGGCAAACTATGTAACACTTGTGTGCCTCAGGCTCCTCAACTGTACATTGGAGGTAATACTGGTGCCTTCTTGAAGGGTTGTTGTAGGGATTAAATTACTTATTATATACTATTTACAAGAGTATCTGCCCCCGTAGCAGGCATACACACATTTGCTGATATTGTTGTCACATTATTGTTTATTAATTGTGATGACCTGAAATTTATCACCAGTACTTCTACTTATTGATTCTCATTCTGTTCCTGGAATGCCCTAAAACCATTATTTTCCGCATGGCATCCAACTACATGGTGTTGGCCAGATTTTTTTTTTCAGATTTATCTCTTTATATATTTTTAAAATTTTATTAAACTTATTGAGGTGACATTGGCTAATAAAATTAGATAGGTTTCAAGTGTTAATTCTATGACACATCATCTATTATTGCATTGTGTGCCTACCCCCCAAAGACAAATCATCTTCATGCCATATATTTGGCCCCCTTTACCCTTTGCTACCCACAAGCCCCTTTCCCTTTGGAAACCACTACACTGTTGTCTGTGTCTATGAGTTTTTGTTTGACTTGTTTGTTCCTTCATTGCTTTCAGTTTTATATCCCACATATGAGTGAAATCATATTGTTCTTAACATTTTTTATCTAACTTATTTCGCTTAAAATGATATTCTCAAGGTTCATTTATGTTGTTGCAGATTCTTCTCTTCCTTAAGCTGATTATCCTCATTGCTTTGGTATTCCTCATAATATTATGTTTTTCCTCGTCATTATGCTGGTCTCTTGTACTGAATGCTTGAAAGGATTTGTCTGGCATCCTCTCAGAGTTCAGCGTCTCGCACCGAATGAAGTTTCCCAGGAGTACCTAACCAGCCTGGAACGAGGCTGTCCCTTCTTTGACCCAAACACATTTCTTATCCATCACCAAAGCTTGGGATTACATTATCTATTTTGGCAGACACAGCCAATTGTTAAATTTTACTAAAGTTACAGTTATATCAAATCCTTGCAGTGTTTTCCTCTTACATGACTTCTAAAACACACAAGTATATATTCCACATTCTAAGCTCCCATAGTTTTAATCTTAAGTGAGTTATTTTACATGTAATAATAAAAATATATAAAATTTATTACTTAAAATTTTATTTTTATATAGATCATCTTTTTTAATATCAAAGAATTTGTATGGTAGAAGTTGTTATAATTTCTATTTTATAGATGAAGGAACCTAAATGAAGAAAGATAACACATCGGTGGCAGAACTGTCACCATTAAACAAAAAAACCTCGTTTCTTTACCCTATGACTATTGTCTTTTTGTAAATAGTTTCTATTATAATTTATATGATTAGATTTGGCCTTTGGCTAGATTTGCTATTTCTTCCTGTTTTATGGTATCAACTGGCTGTCCCTGCCCTCCCATCACTAAAATGTTGGAGTGACCAGCACAGGATTGGTGAGGACCGTCCGGTCAACCCCTCAGGAGCACCGCCTTCACAGCGGGCCTATGCCCCTTCATTCCTAGCTGTGTGGTTGCGGTTGAGGCCTGCTTCAGTGTTCTGTTCTCTAGCCCGTGTCTCCATCTTGCCCCCAGAAATATTTTGTGAGACTGTTAAATATCTATTAAAGTCCAAAAGCACTCGATCTTGAGAGTTTCTCTGACCTGTGAATGGCCATCTTGCCAAAACATAAAACAAATCAACAAGTCTCTTATTACAGATTTCAAGTCAGTTTTTTATAATGAAATGTTACGTTTTTTAGCCTTCAAAAATACTTTAAATGTTCATCCTGAGAATCACTTCGAGTATTAACGTTAACCTCACAGTCTATGATGTGTAAACCACCTTCTCCACTTTTTTGATTTACAATCTGAACTACTGGTAGTTTTCTCCATCTTTAGTCATCTAGCTCCTTCTTCATTTTCTGTACAATTTTTAAGGATTTCATGACAATAACCTCTAAACATCTCATTTAGAAATCAGCCAGACTAGACACTGTAGACTCATTTAGATCTTTGACTTAAAGTCCCTTTGCCAATATTTTTGAAAATGACTTCCGCCAGAGATTACTCTGTCTGCCAGAGGAGTCAGGAGTACAATGCAAGATGAACATTTCTTTAACAAAAATTGAGTGTCTACTCTGTGTCCAGGATTGTCCTTACTTAGATGAATAAGACCTAGCTCCAGATCTCTGGGAGTTGCCAGCCAATGATGTATAGTCTCATATTTGTCTAGTACTTTATATTGGACCAAGCAGTTTAGTGTACATTTTCCTTAATTAAGTCTGCTTTTCCGTCCCTTCTCCTCATCTTCCTTATCCTTTGTCATTTTCTCATTTTAGCATTTCTTTTTAATATTTTCTTACTCAGAAACAGCCTAAATTGTCCTTTTTTTTTGTTCTTAGAATTTTTCTTAAACCTAAGCTCAGTTAATTATAGTCTATATTAGTTTTTGATTGCTGCTATAACAAATTGCCACAAAATTTTTGGCTTAAAATAAAACAAGTTCATTATCTTATAGTTCTGTAGTTTGAAAGTACAACATAGACCTCACTGGGCTTAGAAGAAGGTGTAGGCAGGGCTGCATTCCTTCTTTTCTTGGTGTTTTTAGGGGAGAACCCTTATCTTTTTCAGCTTCTTGAGGCTCCACATTCTCCATGTTTACTGCCAACAATGGCAAATTGAGTATTGTTCACTATTCTTTGACTTTTTTCTGCAGTCACTTACGACTGTGACCACAGCGGGCAAAGTTTCTCCACCTCCAACAACATGTGATTAGATTTGGTCTACCTTGACAATCCCGGATAATATCTCCATCTCAATTTAATCACATCTGCACATTTCTTTGGCCGATGTTCACATTACCACAGATTCCAGGAGCTGGATGTGGAAGTCTTTGGAGACCGTTACTCTGCCTGTCACATACGCTAACGGGCAGGCCTGCATTTCCGCCTTTGTTGTGCCTGTGCGGCCTTTGGTGTCTTATTCAAATATCTGATCACATCGAAGAAGAGAAACTTGTAAAGGTTTAAGGGTTTATTAAGACACTTTCAGCTTTTGTTCATAATCAGCTAACATGCTCTTAGTTAATTGAAATCTTATTTTTGAGTCTCTTGAACTTTTTCTAAACATCTTTTCATTTAAAATTCTCTGGCCATTGTCCTAAGGTTTTTTTGAACTATTTGTAGTCTCAGTTGCATAACTCTCAGAGATCTGTAGTGATAATATTTCCCCTCTTTCCTGCACCTGAATATAGTCAACCTTGAAAAATTAACTCTCCAGATTCAGTCATACTGTGAATGAACTAATTGGGAATGTACAGTTGTCTTCACACATGCTTTTCTGTACAAATATGTGGAGTGGTAATATATGCAGTGGTAGGAAATGGGTGCAGTATAGAGATATTTCAACTTTCCCTTTGCATCTGGTGAAAGCCTGTGAATAGACTTTAAGCCATGTGGTCAAATTCTTAACAATTCTTTCTTATCTTGGCCTCAGTTGTCTGCTTATTAAAGGAAATTATGCCACAGGCTTCTTTGTCTCTGCAGACTCAAAATGTCGGTTTCACCCCTTTTATGAATATGTCATTAATCTCAATGTCCCCCAATATTATGGGTACATTATTTTTTTAAATATATCATTTTGATTTTTTTTTTTTTTATATATTGTTAAATCCCATATCTGGAAGAAGTTTTTCTCTGGAGTTCATTTCAGGTTCAGTTTCAGCTGTCTCTCTTTTCTTATTTTCTGTACTTCTTTGTCATATACCTTAAACTAGTTCGTATCCTTTACATATTCACATCACGTTTTTGCAAGGTAGATAAAAGAAATTGCTCTCAAGTGATGGGATTTTTACTTGCTGTGTTTTGGCTTAAAACATACTCCTTCCTGATCCCCCCCCCCTCAAAAACTAGTTTTCTAAACATTTTATAAACATTTACGAAGCCGGCTGCATAAAGGAAATTGCTGACACGACGTCATGGCATCTATAATTGTGTAAATGATATGACTGCACGGGGAGAGTGAAGACGGTAGAATAAAAAATTGGGCTATACTTTCTAGTTAAGTCTGAGCATTAAAAAAAAGGCTAGCACAACTTAGTTATAATTTGAAGTATCTGGAATATTTCTACTTTGTAGATGCTTGGCCAGTGTGCTCCAAATAGAACTATGTTCTTATGGACCAAACGGAGCTGTGTATCATGTGCCAGTGGATTAAGGATCTCTGAGGATTTGGAGAGACAGAAAGAACAGGCTGTGGTCTGGAAAAATTCGTCTAACCCTCAGGTTGATGAGTTTCCTCTTCCTCTTCTTCTTTTCTCTTTCTTCTTCTTCTACTAGAGAAGGAATATTACAGTGCCTTTCTCAATGGTGCTGAAGGCTTATTATATTTCTGTAAATTATGTATATTTTAGACTACTGTATTAAGTATTGTATCTGCTCTTGTCAGATCTCTTTGCTTTTAGTATAAAATCTATGAACATAACTTATGAAGCTCCAGATATTCCTTTATATTTTTGCAGTTTCCTTATGTTGGGATCATAGTTTCCTTTGAGTATCTTTTAAAATCAGACAATTCTGTTTACTAGGTTATTCCTCTAGTGTACAATAGTTCTTTCTTTCCCACTAGTCTGCATCTGGAAGGCTTTTGTGTTTTGCTGGCTCTGCGGTCCTATGAGACAGAACACTGGCCTAACCTCCATCTTGCCTGTTTCCATTTACCACCTGTGTGACTTTGGACGAGTCACTTGCCACTTCTAAACTTCAATTTTTAGGTCTCCAAAGTAATGAGGTAAAATCCTGTTATCTCTCACCTAAACTGTCCTCCCAGATCAACATGCCATGTTTCTCAGATTCTGGAAGTCCTAGTATAACTAATACTTATCGAATACTTCATTTTGTGCAAGGCACTTTTCTAAGTAATTGCATACAAACTTTTAGTCTTCATCAAAACTACGAAATGGATATTGAAATTTTCCATTTCATAGGTGAGAAAATGAGGCACAGAGAAGTTAAGGAACTAGCCATGGGTCACACAGCTTGGAAGTGGCAAAGCTCAGATTTGAATGTAGGAATCTGGCTCCAGAGCTCACTTGCTTATCCACTATATCAGGAGGTTCCTCCCCCACCCCCGCCGCCCCATCCCCACTCCCTGCTCTTTTTTTGGTAGTTAGTTGCCCTTCCTATTGCAGCCAGCCTTATACAAATCACAGTGTGGGTCTGTTACTTCTCTAAAGGGCATTTCCCTTCTTCCCCTTACCAGAGCTCACCAGTCTGAACCGTCCATGTTCAGAGGATGTGCCCACTTCGGGAGTTCCTGAGCGTGAGTGCTCTGCTCTTCTGGGATTCTGCTTTCTGGTGAAGAACTGACAAGCAGTTTCAAAGCAAGGGCACAACAACATGTTTAATGGGAGAGCTATTTTGAGAAGGAAAATATTTTCCTCTGAATCTAAAATTTGAATATATAAGTGGCTATCTATGTGATTAAGCATACGACTGACCCATTTCTGGATATTCTTGACACTCAGCAACCATTTACTTTGTTTTCATGTCCCTTGCTCCTTCCAGAAGTGGGTGCCAAATATGTGCTTGTTTGAAAACACCCTGAGCTTTCCTGTGATGTTTTAAATTGTATCTGAATCTTTGGTGCTGCATTAAGTTGTCCCTTGAAAACAGAAGAATGTGATTTTTTTTTCAATTTTTAAATTATTTTATTGTTGTTCAATTACAGTTGTCTGCATTTTTTCCCCATCTCTCTACCCCACACCAGCCAAACCCACCTCCCTCCCCTGCTTCTACCCTCCCCCTTGGTTTTGTCCATGTGCCTTTATAGTAGTTGCTGAAAACCCTTCTCCCACTTTCCCTTCCCCCCTCCCCTCTGGCTATTGTTAGATTGTTCTTAACTTCAATGTCTCTGGTTATATTTTGTTTGCTTTTTTCTTTTGTTGATTATGTTCCAGTTAAAGGTGAGATCATATGGTATTTGTCCCTCACCGCCTGGCTTATTTCACTTAGCGTAATGCTCTCCAATTCCATCCATGCTGTCACAAAGGGTATGAGCTCCTTCTTTCTCTCTGCTGCGTAGAATTCCATTGTGTAAATGTACCATAGTTTTTGGATCCACACATTTGCTGATGGGCACTTAGGTAGCTTCCAGTACTTGGCTATTGTAAATTGTGCTGCTATGAACATTGGGGTGCACAGGTTCTTTTGGATTGGTGTTTCAGTGCTCTTAGGCTATAATCCCAGTAGCAGAATTGCTGGATCAAAAGGCAGTTCCATTTTTAGTTTTCTGAGGAAATTCCATACTGTTTTCCGCAGTGGCTGCACCAGTTTGCATTCCCACCAACAATGTACTAGGGTTCCCTTTTCTCCGCATCCTCTCCAACATTTGTTTGTTGATTTGTTTATGTTGGTCACTCTGACCGGTGTGAGATGGTACCTCATTGTGGTTTTAATTTGCATCTCTCTGATGGCTAGTGATGCTGAGCATCTTTTCATATGTCTCTGGGCCCTCTGTATGTGTTCCTTGGAGAAATGTCTGTTCAAGTCCTTTGCCCACTTTTTAATTGGGTTGTTTGTCTTCCTGGAGTGGAGTCGTGTGAGTTCTTTATATATTTTGGAGATCAGACCCTTGTTTGAGGTATCATTGGCCATTTTAAAAAATGCACTTCTTAGAGTGATGATAAGAAATGAAGCTAACAATTAAGCAATTTCAATTTTAAGTGACAATATCTTTGTAAAAAGCCCAAAGGGACACTTTTTATTAAAGTTATTTTACTAAACTAAGACCTAAGAGGGGCTCCAGATGTTTTTATATTGACATATACTTTTAGTCCTTGAGCCTTGCCAATTGCAAACTCACTGAAACACAATATTAATTTTAAAAATCTTGCAAAATTATTTGATTTACACCATTCTTGTTTTGCCAAGTCTGTGGCTAGATTCTCCTTTGGAGACAATTTTGAATTATTTGAACAAGCCTACTTGGAGATCCTGTGTAAACAGTTTGTTTATGTGTGATTATACCATCCATGCTATGCTCTGTTCTTTGCTCTTTATTTTTCCAGAGGATTATAGACTTTGGACTCTGTGAGAAAGGTCAGGGTGTTCTCTAATCTCTCTTGCCATTAGGAGGAATACCTCCTCCTAATGAGAAGCTATTTGTTATACTACATTTAGACAGTTTCATTTATACACTCGAAAATCAAGTTTACTTTGGGACAGTTATGGATGAAGTAATGGCAGATTTACTTAAACTGTGAAGAGTAAAAGCTCTTGATTTGCCATAGAAATAAAAACTGAAGTGGTTTCTTTAGTACCTTTTACTCAGGTTTGACCTTGGCACTACCCACAGTACTCACGTTGCCTGTCTCCCTGTCAGTCTCTCCCTAATACTGGGAGCCCCTCCTGGAAGGGCGAGTCCACCATTCCAAGCACAGAACCTAGGACATCACAAGGTACTCCTTCAATGTTTTGTGAATGAATGAATGAATAAATGAATGAACTTTTGGTCATTCCAATAAGCAAGTCATGTTTATTTTTCTGGCAAACCACAGTTACCACACCATAGCTAGGCAGAGTAGTGCAAGATATATTCAGTCTGTGTGTGTGCGTATTATGCAGAAGTAATACATAAACATTGAGAAGGATGGTAGTACAGTATATTATAATCTAATACAATATAATACACACAAGTGTAATGTAATATTATGATAAATGTGTGTTAATAGATTTAGGTGGAGAAAGCACCTATTTAAGTTGTAATTTTCTAGGAAATTAGAAAATTCAGGCAAGATTTTATATGTACCAGTGAAGGCTTACTTTAGCTTTTAAAAACATGACTTTTGAGTATTTTTAGCAATTAGAGAACAACAATCTTTGGGGACCTCTTGTGTCCTTGGAAGCTCTAGCTAAAAAGTCAACACTAATTACCTTGAAAGCTATGGTTCCAGTGGATCTGTCGTAGTAAAGGTGCTCAGGAAGGAAAGCATCCGCAGCTGGTCAAGGGACTGATGGCTCCCTAACACATCCATGTGTTACAATTTCTATGTCTTTGACTTAGTCTAACTCCGTCTAATTGGGCTAAGCCTTTCCCAAGTCCTCCAGTCCGGCTTAGAAACCTTTCTAAATACTCCCAAAGCATTCTTCCCTTCCTGTATCATAGTCCTTAACGCATCGTGTACAACTGCCAGCGTGTTCAGTAGGACTTCTTTCATGCAGGGACATCAGCTAAATCCCTAAAGGTGAAGAAGAGGAGTACACCTGTATTCTAAAGATGCTGGAAATGTGGGTCCCAGGTTATCCTGCTTTCCGAACTTCCCTGTAATCCTTACCACCGTCCCCACTATCTCCTAACCGACCTATGTAGAGAGAAGTGTAGGCATGCCAGGGGAACTGGCTGGAACAGGCAAGTCAGTGCCCAGCAGCATGACAGAGACCCAGGAGAAGTGCTCTGGGTGTTTATCCCTTCTTTTGGAGAGAGGACAAAGGGCAGCCTTGCTCTCTTTAAGTCAAGTACGAGGGTGTGATGGTTGAGTTTACATGTCAACTTGGCTGTCCACAGTGCTCATATATGTGGGCAGACATTATTCTGGATATTTTTTTAGGGTGTTTTTGGGTGAGATTAACATTTAGATGGGTGGATTTTGACTCCTACCTCCTGTCATCTGTATTTAATTGTCTAATCTCAGTATCTAGCCTTTACAAACTGGTTTCTTTCACCTAACAATGTCTATTTAAGAGTGCTCCCTTTTTATATATTTTATTCCACACAATGGAAGTTTCTAGAGATTTTACACCTATATTTAGGGAAAAATTTTATTGTGGGGACATGAAGTAGCTCAAAGAAATGTAAAGTGCTATAAAATTCAACCTATGCTGAATATCTTCAGTCTGCCCTTGCAAATCTACTTTCCATCTCTCTCAGCTGTATTCCAGGCCTGGAAGGGGCTCCTTTGTCCTCTGACCTTGATTAGATTAAGCCAATGGGTGTTCCTGCAGAAGATAAGAGGGGAGGTAGAGCTGGAGGCTGCGATTTCACTATCCTTCTTCCCTCTTTGCCTAGTGTCTAGTTACATGTATTCTCCTCAAGATGGATCTCATCACATTTCTCATTTTGGTTCCTAGTAATCACCCCATCCCCTTTTCTCCTGGGACCTCAGGGTGGTAGGAGGATTGAACTACCCCTCTGGCTTCTCTAAGTCAGGACCACCGGTGTGTAAACAAATCCAGGTGATTTTGAGATCTGAGGTTCAGGAGTCTCAGAATTCTCTACACACCGGTTTCAATCCCAGGTAATAGAGCCCCATTATTTTCCTTCAGAGCCCATGATTTGACACAGGGGATCTCTGAGAATATACTTTTAGTTTCCTCTGTGGCCTTGCAACTTTTATAATTAGATCCCAAGCCTGATTTCCTGTACAGTGTGCCTGAAGCTACAGGGGACAAGAGTTTTTCTGAAACTTCACAGAGACCTATTGACTTTCATTGTATTCCTTTAGCTGGCAATTAGCTGCCCTGACCTGTCTGCTTTTTCCTTTTTTAGCAAGACTTCCAATGCCATAAACACCATATGCCATACACCACAATTCTTTCAATTATGGTTGTTCCCATATCAATTACATGAACTTTGTTAATTGTGATACCGATCATTCTAGTGGCATTACTCATTTGTCTTCAGCAATGGGATCTCTAGGACTCCCTTAATACAGAGTCATTATCTATTCCATAATTCCACCTTGAGGGTCAGCTTGGTAGGGCTACTCTTCTTACCAGTTGTCTCAGCCTGAATTTCCTAGTAAAACAGCTTATGGCAAAGTAGACAGAGTTTTTTTCTCTCTTTCTTTCTTTCTTTCCTTCTTTCCTTCTTTCCTTCTTTCCTTCTTTCCTTCTTTCCTTCTTTCCTTCCTTCTTTCTTTCTTTCTTTCTTTCTTTCTTTCTTTCTTTCTTTCTTTCTTTCTTTCTTTCTTTCTTTCTTTCCCTTCCTTCCTTCCTTCCTTCCTTCCTTCCTTCCTTCCTTCCTTCCTTCCTTCCTTCCTTTCTTTTTCTTTCTCTCTCTCTCCCCTCTTTCTTTCTTTTCTTTCATTCTTTCATTTTATCTATCTATCTATCATCTATCTATCTATCTATCTATCTATCTATCTATCTATCTATCTATCTCTCTATCATATTTTTAATTCCAGGCAGTATGAATGAGAGGAAAAGGAAGTAAGACAAAAAATAGAAAAAGAAAAATTAAATACAAGCTAGCGTGTGACTGAGCTGACCATATTTTTTACGAGAAAACATATCCAGCCAGGGTCTTGGTCACATGCAGCATCTCTGGAGGGGTGGCATGATCCTAGTGTAGTTTGCAGAGGTTTGTGGTGGGGTTAGAAGGCTGATGACTTCATCTACTGGTTCCTCTTGTATTTTGTCTCTCAATGGTTAAAATTCATCTTATAGGGTATTGATTCCCATCTCCTTTACAAAATCGGAGAGACTTAATGCCATGTATTTTGATTCTCTAATTGAGGACAGATGTGGTACAAGCAGATAAATCCTCCTTGTATTCATTCATAGCGGATTTGGGCTATTCTGCTTCCTGCCAGGGTGGGGGTGGTGTGTGGGGTGAGGGCAGGAGGAAGATGCTGTCCCAGAAAGAACCCAGCTCGAGTTACTCCATTCCACTCTCTATCTCCTGACAGGGCTTTCTGTTGAGTAGGTATCCGAGGGTGTAGATTGCAGGTAGAGATGAAGGACTCTCTGGAGACACATAATTAGACCTCATACAATACTGAAATTGAACACTATATAAAAAAGAGTAAACTATAAAGAAAATGAATCAATACAAAAATTACAGTAACTACAAATTTTGTTTCCTTTCCATTTCTTTCAATAGTATGTCTTTTCTAAATTATAACATTTGGTATTTATTGCATACTTCTTGTGTATCATCTGTTCAACCTTTTACATAGTCTTTCATTTTTATAACACTGTAAGACAGCCCCTACTATTGCCTGCTTTCTAAATAGAATGAAATTAAGACTTAGACTCTAAGGGTGTCCAACCTTTTGGCATCTCTGGATCACAATGGAAGAAGAAGAGTTGTCTGGGGCTACACATTAAATTCAGCAACACCAATGAAAACAAAAAAAATCTCATAATGTTTTAAATAAATTTATGATTTTGTGTTGGGCTGCATTCATAGACCTCCTGGGCCACATGTGGCCTGTGGGCCATGGGTTGGACACCCCTGCCAGGGACGGAGCCACTTGCCCAAGGTTAGATAGCCAGCGGCGGAGCTGAGAAAAGTCCAACCGAGCTAGTGGATCTCCAGGTAGTCTCTATGGCAGAGACACGAGCCATGCACAATGGTTCTCATAGATCCTGTTCTCCTTTGGCAGTTTTTATCTTATCTTGATATAAGACCCTACCTGAAAAACCAAGATAATTTATAATAAGGTAAAATTAAGATAACACTATTACATATGTCATAGGGTGGTGGCAATTAAATAAATTAACCCAAGAGAAAAGCTTAATTTATTTTTGGTACATATTAAGAGCCCCAAACCAATTAGCTATTACTACTATTATTTTGACAGTATCATCACTATTCAAGTTGGCCATTCCTTATATAAAAATTCTAACTGCAATATATTGTATGGAATGAATAAAGACCATTCAGAAAGACTATGCTTCTTGCATTCAGTGATTGATATAAGGAAGTTGTAGATATTCCAGTCCTGACAGAGGGCATAACCTTGACCTGTAGGTTCCCTTCCTGCTCACTGCAAACCTGCCTCTATTTTTTTTCCTGAATCTTGAACCTTCTTGACTAGTTCACAGAGTCCTGCCCTCTGACTTTGAGCTTTGTTTCTGTTCCCACCTTAGGACCTGCTTGCTAGGCTCCTAGGGCTTAAAGGAACTTGGGGAGTCAGCCCTGACCCATTTGGCCCATGAGCACATAATCCTAGTTTGACATGGCTCTTTGGTCGGCCTTCTTCTCTGAGGTTTCCTTCTGTGCCTTCAGTACACTTGCCGAGAGCTCCTCCCCTCTGTCCCCCTGATGTCAGTGGAGAGAGGGGCACTCAGTCATTCCGGTGTTTACTGTGCACCCTCATTTTGACTGGCAGCTTCTCGACTTTGAGTCCTGTGTGCAGCATTTCAGAGGGGTCCTTCTATTTTGTAGATTGATTAGCCAGTTTTAGAAACTTAACCCCCCCCCCCCCCGACCCCCAAACTGTAGTTCTTGCAAGGAATCCTGCGTTTAGAACTATAGAGGCCTTACTTGGTCATCTCTGCAAGCAGAGAAAGTTATCTGGGTACACAGACTGTGGGCCCCTGATAGAGCTGTCAAGTATAGCAATAAAAATACAAGACTCACAGTCACCTTTGGATTTCAGATTAATGAGAATTCTTTAAAGTATAAACTCTGCCCCACGTATTGTTTAAAACATTATTCTACTAAGAAATTATGTGTTGTTTATCTGAAATTCAAATTCCCTGGAGTTCTGTATTTTACCTGGCAACCGTGCTGCAGCACGGCACCTCCCGTCACAGTTGTCACTGGGGACAATCATTTAGGGCCCTGTTACCTGACAGCACTTGAGAAATAGTCATTCCTCCTATAACTTATTCTTACCCTGGTCCCGACTTTCTATTTCCTTAGGGTGAAACTGTCTTCGGGCGCCCTCACATCTTGTGTTGTGTAGGACAGCGCTACTTTATTTCTGTTGTCTGGGCATAATTGCTAACAATTCTCTTTTCACTTTCAGAATTGTCTTGGTCTGGGTGATAAATTATGTCATTTCATCCTTGATTTCCTGCTGACCCTGTTAGTAAGTAAATGTTCAGCTGCTTTCCCTCACAGCCACACTTGAAATTTCATAAGGGGCCACCATTTTGATGAAGCTTTACTTCATTTTCACAAAGCACCAGGTCACACCATGCTGCTACAGTTAACATAAAGGGAAAAAATGACTCCTGAACAAGCATTATTAGTTACAGTACCTTTCTGTACTAATTAGTGTGTGTACAGAGAATAGAAGAACTGGGTGAGTACTTGAGGAATTCAGGAAATATGAGTGATTAACACAGGTAAGTCAGGTCAAAATATGCAAATGACATTTTTTTGAAAGTATTTAGGTAATACACACTTTCTTCATGTGTAGGGGGATGCCGTCTATGTGTGATACATGGCAACCATTGATTAGACTACATTTTTGGTGATTTTGCTGCAGTAAAAGGATTTTCTTTATATTGCCTTAAGTCACTATTTTCATTTTACAGTTTCTACCAAGCACGATTTTTTAAAATCAAACAATAAAATATTTAGTCAAAGAATAAAGTTGCAGTTTTATTCCCGTGACATGTCAAGTAACTTGAATGATTGATGTTTCCCCTTGATTTACTCATTTATGTTTTATGTGTAGGTGTATGTGTGTCTAAGCCATAGGCTTTTATGCACCCGTAACAGTCTGCTGCTGAGGCAGGTCGCCGGGGTTCCTTCTCTCACAAGCATTACACAGATAGAGTCGGGCACCCTGGGAAAACAAAGTAACTTCCCTCTCTTCATCAAAATAGAGAGGGGCAAATTCTACTCTCAGTTAGCGTGATATCTTTTTTCACACATACCGACTATATGTACGCCAAAATATGGAGTATTAAATCCAGGAGAAAGAACATGTCTCAGTAAGAATTCATATTGTAAGAATATTTATTTATAAATGTGTCTTTTACTTAAATGTTAAAAAGTTATTTAGAACTTACTAGAGGCAACCCAAAATGCCATTATGTTTCCTTTATGTTAACTCATCCAATGTAAATAAATGAAATGTATTATTTTATCTTAGCAACCATAATTGGATTTTATTTTTAGTTAGTAAAATAATAGTTGTCTTATGAAACCTAAATCAAAGGCTCTTTTGGAAAGCTTAATTTGAAATAATGCTGCTAATTTAATCAGTATTTTAATGACCTTCAAGGAAAATGGAGAATGTTTTACAAATATTTAGAAATGATGTTAATATTTCAAGAAGAAACATCAAAATAAAAGAGTATAATGTAATAGTTACTTCATTAGTGTAGAGAAGACATCAGAAAGAAAATTCCAGGTGACCTTAAAATGACCTTATGAGGAGCTCACGGTAAGATCGCTCTGACTGTAGTGTGGAGGATGGGTAGGCAGGGTTTAGAGGTAGAAGTGGAGAGATCCAATTATAAACATTAAATGTGTCTGGTATTTTTGTGTGCCAGCCATATTCAATAAGGCTGTTCAAAGAAACATTAAAGAGAAGGGCATAGCTATTAGTCTAGTGAGACATGTTTTTTGTTTTAAGTCAGAATGGTTATGGAAATGAAGATAGAGAGAATGTTTAGATTGGAGATATATTTCAGAGATGGAACTTACAGGTGCTGTTGAATGATTGGGTAGGGTTGGGAGGAAATGCAGGGAATGGTGAAGAACTGAGAATGGCTTGTAGATTTCTGGGATGAGCAGTAAAGGATGTGGGCGCCATTGTGTAGACAGGGGAGCTGGCAGGAGGAACACATTTCTGGGGGAGAAACTGAGAGCTCACTTTGGACACGGTGGGGTTGCCATATCTCTGATGTGGCCATTAGACTTGTTGGCTGGCCTGAAGATACACGTTCGGAAGTCACCAGCACGTACATGGCCTTTGACATCACGGGAACCAGTGAGACAACCTGGAGAGAGAGTACAGGGAGAGGAGAGCAGAGAGCCCAAGCCTGCTTCTGAGGAAGGCAGAGATGGAGAAAGAAGGCAGGGTGTGGAGAGAGTGTGATGAGAAGATAGAAGTCGAGAGGTTGAAGGGTTTCCAAATCCAGAGACCCGTCTGGGAGGTCTTGTGAGATAAAGACAGGACATGTGAATCCTTTGGATTCAGGGATTGGAGGTGCTGGTGAGTTGTTGGGCAGGCTTGGCGAGTTGCCAGGGTGGAAGGGTGGCCTGTGGATTGAGGAGAGAAGGCAGCTTTGGGCATGGAGGAAACATGGGGAGTGTTGAGCTCTGTAGCAGCTGCAGGCAAGGTCTGACCCTTCGTGGGAGGCTGCCCAACAGACATGATGACAGAAATGTTCTGTGTCAATAAAGTGGCCCAGCTTCCTACTTTTTGTTCGAAAATACACCCATTGAAAACATATCTGTGTAGAGTTCCAAAATGTGTTGCACACTCCCATGCCGTCTTACACCGAGGACACAGAACATAATGAAACTTTTGGTCACAATGACCTCCTCTTTCTTTTCTTGACGTGTTTGGGGTCTTAAGAGTTTAGGAAGGACACCTAACTCTTATTCCAAAAATAGCTTCAGATGTCTGTGCTTTGTAATTATTGTGGGTGGACACATGTGGGTTGCGTGTGTATGTGTGTGTATGAGAGACAGGGGGCGGGGGAAATACAAACCAGGATTCAAACCCAGGTCAGTCAGCCTCTGAAGCCCATGCCCTTTCACTGTGCCACTCTGTCTCTCTGACGAGTAGTGCTGTTCTCTCCCTTATAAAGTAGCAAACAATCATGGCAGCTCACCCGCATAAAATGGGCAGGTAATGGTGTAAGTCGTGTACACATAGTATCTCATTTAATCATCACAACAGTCGCACAGAATGCCATTGTACAGAAGGACAACAGAGACTGGGGATGTTGATTTCACTGTTTGGAGGTTCCACACTGAGGGAGGGGTGCAATCAGCTTTCCAACTGGCAAGCTGGGTCCAAGGCTCTTTACTCCAGGATACTTCTGAAAAGGAAATTTTGACAGGCAGAGGGGAAAGGGAACACAAAAAGAAAGTCACTATTTCTGGAGATTAGTAAGCCAGGACAGATAACCAAAGAGGCTGCAGAAAGAAAGCAAGTGGCACTTTATCATTGGCCCTGTGAGCCTGTTCATTTTGGATTTTAACCCTAGCAATGGCAGTGTCTTGACGAATTCTGGACAGTCAGGGGTGAGATTTGCCTCTAATCCGTAGTTGGCATTGAGCATAACAAGTGAGCAGGCTCTGCAGAAATGTAATATGCTTTGTAACAACTATTACAGAGGCTTTTCTTGCCCTCGTCTTATTTCTTAGTCTGTCTCAAGCATGATATATTGGCTAAAATGGTAATTACGATTACAGCCATACCAAGTAAAGCCTCAAACTCAAAAGCAGTTAATAATGATAATCAGAAATTTGAAGGGAGAAAAGTAAAATAAATACCCATACCAAGTCAGCTGATGTCATATTTTACAAAGTTTTTCTTAAAAAATTCCTACTTGGTTCTAAATAAATGTTTTATGAATATGTTCAGTTGCAACTTCTTTGGTTAAACCTTAACCCCCCAGTCAGCATTAGTTGCTACATCCTCTATTTTCCCATATCAATCTGTTCGACTTCTATTGAACCAATTATTATTCTGTATTATCATTGATCTGTTTACGTGTATATCACAGTTTGTTTCACTGTGGTTCAGCGAAGATTTATATTGCACTTTCAGTGTAGCAGTTACTATGCTAAGCATCCCCACACCATGCACTAAGTGACTTAGAGGCCTATTTAAACACTGAGTTATTGCAAAGGAGAGACTCAAATCTTTTAAATTTGTTATCTAGCAAGACCCAACTAGAATATATATGAGGAGACTAAATATATATATTATGTGCTTTCTCTTATTTAGTGGCCCAGTCTTGAGTTAATTCTAGAGCAGAGTTTCATGAAGGCTACATCCTTATAAATACTCACATATTTAATGGAGAGCATATTTCCTGATCTTTAAAAAAGCAAATGCTATATTTTGGAAGGAAGACAAGCTTAAACAATATATTTTTTCAGGTAGGTATTGACTGGCAAGAAACGTACCACCAAATGAGCCCTCGGCCATTATGGAATTGGCTAGGAAGAAACGATGTGTCTGTTGTGTTGATGGCCTTCTCCTGGAAGGTGTAGTTACGTTTGTCACTGCAAGCGAAGTGTATGCTGTGGCCGTCTGGTTATCATAACCAGTTAAGAAGGGACTTGTTTGCTTACAGAACTGAATTGAAGCATGTTGAGTCTTCAGTTACAAAGCTTGACATTTCATTTCAAATGTAAATTTAGGCAATACTTATGGATATAAGTAATCTGAAGATAAGAAGCTCTTAATAAAGAGATAATTATTTTAGAATAAACAGAGAGAAGAATGAATTACTGACCACTCTGCTAGTGGTTCTAAACAGGGATTCATTTGATGTGAAAAAAATTAATTCTAGAAACATAGAATCAACTACTGTTGGCATAGAACAAGTAGACGATTGCCACATTTATTCAGAGATAATTCTACGGAGACAGGAGAAACTGAGTGGTTAAAATACTGATTCTGAAAATTTTAGCTGTATTCAGTTGTGTCATAAAGATGTGATTTGCGTGTAAACTACTTGAGAACCGTCTTCTGTGGAGTGGAAATCTGTTTCAGATCGTGGGTGGGGGGGGGTTTCTTTTAGTCAGAATTCTCGGGATTGGAATTCTGTACTCTAATTGAATGTACATTGTTTTACACTATAGATATTAATGACATAACAGATTCTTTTACATTATTATGTTACAGAAGTGACTTTTAAAATTGTACCCTTTGTGCATACTTCTCACATAAATGAATAAATTTTATTGCTTAACCTTTAAATTTCCCAGGTTTATAAATTTTCAGCAATATTGATTGAAATATATTTAAATTAAAATAATATATATATATATTATTTTTAAAGGGAGGCTTCTGAATGTAATGGCTTTTAGAAATGATTCAGGAACAATGGGGTCACATCAAGATAAACCCACTATTATGTTGGGTTGTAATATTCAGCAAAACTCATGACATGTTTTTCAGCTTTTCAGTCTCCCCACTGGCTTGTCTATATTCCCTTCTTTCATATTCCCTTCTTTCTTTCTCCTCTGGGTTGGTCCTGTATCACATATGTGATCCTGTGACTAGCATTTCTTTGTTATTTTAATCTCAAAAGCCCACTGATGTCCAGCTACTAGAGAATCATTAGTGTGAAAATTTTGTCTTAAGAGAGAGTGACTGATTGGGTGGGCGGTCAGGATTCTAATATTGGATACCAGTAAACAAGGGACTCTTCTGTGACTCTGGGACTTGTGACACTGTCTTAGTGTTTCTAGATTTCTGTCCCCACTGTATTCCAGAGACCTGAGATCTGGAATTGAGTTTTCCTGGTATTCAGAGTATTGTAAAGTAGTTAATAAAAATTATATGGTCAAAATTACTGTGAGAGGCATCCTACGCCTCTTGTAATTTAAAAGGAAAGTGGCACTGTTGACTTTGAAGGACTTTAAACTTTTTACTTGAACATTTCTGGGATATTGATTAGATGCATGAAAAAGACTAGGAAAAATAATACAGGTTTGTCAAACTTCTATGTGCAGTTTCATAAGCAATGAACAAAAAACATAGGCGTTTTCACCCAGCTATGGGCAGATGGTAAATGGCAACAGCAGAGATTGCAAATATAGATGCAGCACATATATATTGCAAACAGCTGTAATAGCTAAAATACAAGCCAGAAGACTTAATCATTCTGGACTTTTTTCCAGTACATGCTAGCATTCAAAAATAGACTTCTCTTTCCTACAGTTGCTATAGAATTCTTTGAAACAGGCAAGTGCATCGATGATATAGGAACTTTGCTGTGTGCTGATTAGGCTGTGTTTTCAAGGCTCCCTGACAACTGGTTGATTAGCAAAATTCTCATTACTTATGATTTTGTGTGCATAACTCATGACTGATGTGGCTTCTTGTTTTCGCTATGGAGTTGGCTGAATCAACTGTTTTGTTGGGTGTAGACTTGCCAATACCAAGTGTCTGGATGAACACAAAACAAAAAAACGGAATTAACTGCACATTTTATATTTGTTTATAGTTGCTCCTTGACTTAGGATGGGGTCACATCAAGATAAACCCATGTTAAATTGAGTATATCATCAGTTGAAAGTGCACTTAATGCACTTGACCTACCGAACATCACAGGTTAACCTAGCCTACCTGAAACGTGCTCAGGGCACAAGATCCAAAAAATTCTGGCAACAGTCCACGGCAGAGTTTCAGTTGTTTATCCTTGTGAACGCATGGCTGACTGGGAGATGTGTGCGCTCTTGCTGCCAGCCTCGTGAGAGAGCGTTGTATCACATAGAGCCAGCCTAGCGAAGATCAAAAGTTCAAAATGTGCAGTTCAGTTTCTACTGAATGTGTATGGTTTTTGCACCACTGAAAAGCAGAAAAATTCTAAGTGAACCATTAATTAGTTTGGTTGAAAGGACAGCTGAGATTTTGGGAATATATCTCTTTTTTCACTGACGGAGTTCTTATAATTTAAGATTTTAAAAAATCTGAGTATGTGTCTGTAGTTGAGAAAACAATTGTTGTGTTTGGAATTAAGGGAAGAGCGAAGAGTTTCTCAGCAGAGATAGGGAAGATGTAATCTCTATTACTTAGAAAATTCTGGAAAAAAGTAACCAACAAATAAAATCATCACTAAAGTTCTTAAACTCCAGATTTTGTTAGCTTTCCTGGAGACTTCTCTATCACTTTGTTATAATAGGAGGAGTTTTGTAGTAAGTCGACCGGTATCTGTTTGGCATCGGAGTGTGGGAGAGGGCATGTGATTTGGAGTCTGCGGGTCTGGTTTGGTCCAGTCTCGCATATATGACCCTGTGTGAACTTCGCCAAGTATCCTCATCAGTGAATTGAGGATGACGATATTATCTAAGGAAGGATGAAGGAACATGATGGGTGTCAAATGACTTTGTAAAGTATTTTCCTTAAGCTAAATGTGATTGGTTGTGTAGGAAGTCTGTGCATCATTGAAGAAATTGTACTAAAATATTTCATTTGATAATTCATTCATCAATCCCCCCACCCTTACAGAAGAAGAAATACAAACCCTCTCTGGGTAAGAAAAGGAGACAAGGAAGTTCGATATGGTTGAGGGTTCTACCATGATACTCTCCC
Source organism: Desmodus rotundus (assembly GCF_022682495.2). NCBI lineage: Eukaryota > Metazoa > Chordata > Mammalia > Chiroptera > Phyllostomidae > Desmodus > Desmodus rotundus. Next base: position 7,273,273 of record NC_071395.1, read on the forward strand.
CCTCTTCCTGGTAAACTCTTGAGAAGGGAGAAAGAAATGACACCAAATACCTCTGTGGATCCAAAACTAGTAACGACCTTGTGTCCAGTGTCCATTTAGAAACGTACAGGCACATGGCATGGAAGTGAGGGGATGGAATGGGAGCAAGGGGATGGAGTTGCCTGAAGGCAACTCAGGCAGCCCCTAGGATCACGCATAGTCGGAGAAGAGAACCTGAATAGACACGCGCTTCTGGGAGGGAGCAGCAGTGTGAGAGGCGGTGGATGTGAAGCACAGGCATGGCTATGATGGGGTCTCGGTGGCAGATGGCCCTGCTGGCAAATGTGAGATTGAGTACATGGCTAGCACTGCTTTTCTGTTGGACATTGAACAGTACTGGTATAGACCACTTTGCTCAGGCACATTCACTAGTCTGGTCTCCACACCCTGGACAGGAATGTCTTCCTGCCGCCATCCTGTTGTCCCAGCAACCTCCTACCTCCAGTTTGGCTTTCTCTCGCACTGGTGAGTGAAGAGCCTATGTGGACATATCATTGAATGATTCCAGCTAAGCTGTAATTATTTAGGAGTCTACCATTGCTAAGTCACAGTTCAAAGACAAAAATGAATTGAATGACTAAGACTTCCTTTTATAGCTAGGAATTATATGTGGTTTTCTACTCTTTGAGTTACTTATTTTCCCTCTGCTACCAGACATACATTCTCTGTCACTGTATTAAACATAAAGTTAGCAATGAACTCACCAAAAGATGGGTGCTTGCTTTTTTCTTGGGCATTTTTTACAAATGAAACTTCTGTTTCGGAGAGAATCATACATGGGTTGTGTATATGGTTAATGTAGAAAGTATTTTCTTCCACATGGGTACCGATGACAACAACAAGTGAATTGGGGCTGGGTATAAAGATAGGACTATAGATGCCACAGGACATATAAACAATTCAGACATTTATTAAAATTTTTTTTTAACCATTGCAGGCCGGGCAGAAGCTTAACTTCTTGAATGGCAGAACTGCTCTGTGTCTGATGTTGTCTATCCAGACCTAGTTGAAAGGATAACATGGTCATTTAAAAATTCTATTTAGAATAAAAGACTTATGTTCACCCAAGATACCTAGACGGGCTGACTATACTAATCCAGTCAATTAGATGATTACTGTAATTTCCACATCTTTGAATTTATGTAGTGAAAGTTGTGTAATAAGAAAAGTATATTTGGAAAGAATTACCCGGTGTAACACATTCTTTTTAGCCAAGATGAAAACTAAAGAGGTGAAGTTCAATGTTACACAATAACTAAATGGAAAACAAGATTAAAATGTAAGTTTTCTGATCCTTAGGTTGCTTCTTGGTGGAACCTGAATGCAGGAAAAAATTTCCAAATACATTCTAATAATCTCCACTGCTCCAAGGACTAATGTTAGAAAGATTGATTTGTTATTCATTCTTATTTTTCTCTTTGGCCACATATATGATAGAGTCTACAATTAGAAACATTCCTAAAAATGTTAAATATTTTACTTTGTAAGCAGTATTTCTATTCATTGTACCTCCCATTAGCGCATCCCTCCATTGCAAGAAGTTTGGGAACCTAACTGGCATCACACAGATGTGATGAAATCACTTTCTCGGTGCCTGTGCTGACACTGCAGCACCCAACCAAGTCTTGAACTCCAGATTTCATTCGCAATATTCGTGTGGTTGACTGTACCTTTTCTTCTGTCTTTGTGACCAATCAACACTTTGCAAGAGATTATTGTTTTCACAGTGCTTCGTTAATAATTGTTAGTTTTCCTTTAATACACATAGTAATCTTACTATTTTCTCAAGTCACTGAAGTGACTGGAAATGGATCTTATTGCAACTGCTCATCCACTTGTGCACTTTCTGGTTTCAATCCTTAGGGTTCTGTTGTTATTGCCTCACAGGGCCCTCTTCTGATTTAGTTTTCCGTATGGCCTCCCAGTTTTCTTTCCTCTTTTTCTTCTCTGCTGCTAGGTGTCAGTGTATTTGTTATCATTGTCACTGGAATTAGAGGAGGAGAAAAATAGAATGTCCTGAATTTGCCTAATGATTGCTCCAAGCATCAGATAAACTTATATTTAGTTCTGTTTACCAGATACACTAAGTGCCTGTTGTGTGCAGGGCCCTGTGTTTGGTTGTGGGGAAGAATGGATGTGATTGACAGGATCAAAGCCCGCAGATCTGGGATGGAAATGACGCCGTCTGCACTTCCCTTGCAGAAGCTGAAAAACTGTGTCTCTTGTATTTCTACTCCTTTGTGTAGATGCTCAAACAATAATCCAAAGTGAATAGCATTTTGACATAAAAAATGTCTTATATTCTCTGTTGATCAGTACCTGAAATTTCTTTAACACACACACACACACACACACAATCTCCCGTTCCATTGTTGAGCTTTCAGTTGGCAAAGAGTGCTGATCATTCCAATACCTTCCACTAAGATAAACCTTTGCAGCTGCGTATTTGTCTTATGCTTTATAAAACAAGCAGGAATAATAAATAAAGAAAGCATGGAGATCTAAGGTAACACTTTAAAATGTGTGATTTATATTAAGAAATCACCACAAAGACTGAACAAGCTATTCAGGAATTATTCAATACTTTCATCCCAAAAGTAATTTTCTCTTTTTAAATAGGAGAAGACATTTTAATTTGCAACCAGGGCTGAACATTTTTTTTATCACCACTATTTCCTGCAGCTAAAAGATGGGAGATGGGAAGGGCTGTAGCAACTGCGCTAATATGTGGGGTGGAGTTTTTCACCTGCATCCTGGATTTCCACGTTGCCCTTGTTAACAGGAATATTCAGTAGTATGGAATTATCTGTAAGCAAAAATTAAAATGAGCTTTTTTAGTTTTGTGTCCTAAAAAATATATATATGTAAAATACATACAATAGATACATTATATATAAAATTTTATCTATTATGTTATTGAACTATTAGCTTTTAGATAAGATTTTATGTGGTATATATAAGTATTTTGGCTAGGGTCATATGTATTCATATAGCATGAAATGGAGAACTGAGACACATATTTTTTTTAGTAGAAATAAGAATAAATAGCTAAATGGGAGTAGCCACAATATCTGTTTACAGATTGTAGTTTGTAGTAACTGCTCAGCAAGGACTTTTCATACGTTCACACGGCTAGTGAACTGGAGTCTGGGATTCATCCCTGTGCAGAATAGGTTTTTGTTCAGACTTCATTTAGGAGTTTAGACCCAGAATATAACATTTCCCTCTTCACCTACAGGGCAAAATGAGAAGCGCGTCATTGAGGAAAGCGGGGAGGAAATGTAGGATATCTAACGTGGGCCTGGAAAGCTACATGATCACTCATTGGACACAGGTAACTAGTAGCAGCCATTTTCAGAACAGAAAGAAGGAAAGTGACGTCTTCTTAGAAATACATTTGGTAAAAACTAGGAACCTAAAGTGAAATATAAGCAACACAAATACTGTTTGTCTTTAGATAATTCAAGCCATGTCTCTGCAAAATTAAATCCATGAAAATTATTCTTTGAGTATAATTTTTCTGCTATCAGTTTTTCCTCTCTCTCTCTCTCTCTCTCTCTCCCTCTTACTTTGTGGTAGTACAATCTTTTATAGATGACTATATGGATTCTTTTATTGCTCATCTATGAATAACATTAATTCCTTCTAGATCAATTATTTACATGATTTGTTTTTTGGTGGGGGGGACATGAGAGAGAGATCAGATCCATGTTCTAGTCCAGGGGTCAGCCAACTATAGCTTGTAGCTCTAATTGGCTAATATCCTTTTTGGTGCAATCTGTGCATTAAGAGGTTTTTATATTTTTAATGGATTGTAAAGAAGGAGGAGGAGGAGGAGGAGAAGGAAGGGCAGGTTACAGAAATTGCATGTGGCTCACCAAGCTTAAAATATTCATTACTTGGTTCTTTAGAGAGTTTGTCAATCCCTGTTTCATCCTAGCAGAATTCTTGAAACAAATAATGTGTTAATGAGTTTGTTAACCTTTATTTATTTCAGGAAATTGAGATTAGCAATGCAAAGTAGCTCTCACCAATATTCTGTAGCCTGCCTCAGAAGCAGTCTGCTTCCTTCAAGTATGGCTGTGTGTGTGTGTGTTTGTGTGTGGTTTAATCAAGCCCTCCATTCCCAGCTTCTAGAAACAATGCCAGCCTTGGTCAGGGATATGCTTTGCTACCAGCATATACACTATTTCCATTTATACAGATGAAGGATTGTTGATTTTGCTCAAAAGTTTATGTCACTTGTTTTAGAGGATCATGCTCCAATGCCTTTCTCTGAGAGCTGCAGCCAAGCGTGTCTTCTCATGGATTTTTCCTACACTTCTTTTTGATTTTGTCTACATTTTGCAGCTTTTACTCATATATTGTTATTTGACTTACATATGTCCTTTAGTTCCATCCTAGGTGGACATTGGGTTTCCATTTCATATTTTCCTAGTTGTATTTTTATAATTGCTCAAAGGAAAGAGGAACACATCTACATTAGCCCCACAGTGAAAAATGAAATGTTTATTTTTAAATAAACATACTATACTTTTTATTTTGGAATTTGTTGCCAGAAAACCCTCAGGAATAAAATTTGTGCTATAAAATAGTAACGATGATAAAAATGTAAGTATAAGTTGTTGCCACTGTGCACGAACCGTAAATTCTTGTCGGACCACTTCAGGAGTGTCTCACACGTGCGCAGTGCTGCGGTGGCTGCTCACCACGGCCAGTCCAGGAGGGTCCCGTGCGGTTGCTCATTAAACGCCGCATCGCAGTGTAGGCGGCCAGGAGGACAGTTTGAGAAATATGGGAATGACTTGAATGTTCTCAAGGGTAATGTCAGAGAGACTTGTTCAGTAAGTCAGCCTCCTTCAGTGCTTACTCTGCAGAGGGCGCTGTGCGAGGTACCAGTTTACTCTTGTACTTAGCGTCAAGTGGATCTTTACATTCTCCTTCACAAAGGTGCCACCTAGGGATGCTACTTATGTAAACTAAATCAGTTAAAGTGAGAGGTTAAAATATACATATTCAGGAAGTCTGACTGTTGGAAGTCACGTGGACCACAAGAGTAAATAAGGTGGTGACACTGGCGTGACCGTCAGCTCTTCTACCCTGATGTGTCAGAAGACGTATTCGGATAACTAGATGAGTCCATGAGAAAGTGTAAATGAAAAAGGAAATTTACATTCATATTGGAAGTTTATTTTCATTGTTCTTAACACATGTTAACCTAAACGGTGAAATTAAAATCCTTTACATTTCACATGTTGGATCTTTCCTGAAATCATCTGGCCTTGGCTTAATTTTCAACACTTTGCATTTGCAACGTGTGTGCCATGTAATTAAAAAGTAAGTTTGTTCTGTGTGCTCTCTCCCACCCTTATTTTCACCCAGGACATGAATTCTTAAAAAATTTGCATAGTAACATTTACTTTCTTTTCTGCTCCATGAAGGAATATAATTAAAAGGGTAAAAGGCTTTGAGCTCATGGTTCATAATGCACTAATTCATAGTAGTGTATTAGCATTCTGATGAAAACAAAATGCCTAACGAAACCGGAGACAGATTTTATTCTCACCCTTCTCATTATGTGTGTGGTGAGTTCTGAGACTCGGGCGAGGGCGCGGCACACAGTGGCTATCGCCAGTGAACGCTGCTTAGGAAGCTATTCAACGGGCGTTTTTAAACAGCTGTTCCCAAGCTTCATTAAGACTCATTATGAGTTGTCATGTAATGGAGAACTTATATTTTTTGATGATCTCTGCATACCAGTAAAGATAAAAGTATGTCTTAAGGCAGAACTAGAAAGAACAGAAGTTGGTACATATTAAAAATAGATTACTAAAATGCCCTAGTTAGCTGGCACAGACCTTAAAAGCTCAGTACAATCATTCGGATTTAAAGGGAAAGATAAAAAGTGACGAAACTCACTGAGCCTTTAATACATCAACTGTTATATTTTAGGACAAAACCCCCTCTATTCTGTCATATGAAAGGTACCTGAAGGCCCCAAAGATTGATCTGCACCTCTCATCGTGGGAATTCAGACAGCTGGCTTGGTCACACCTGAGAAAGGTGTCCCGATGGCTTCTCAAATTGTTACCTTGACTTTAAGTGCAGGTGGAATTGCATTTTCCCTTCATGCATCACACTCCAGATACCTTTCCCACACCACACGGAGTGAAAGCATGTCTTGGTTCTTGGCCAAAACATGGAGATCATTACTACAAGCAGTTCTGTATCAATGGGGGCCCGCAGGATGAACAGCCCCGTGGAATGGACTTGGCAGGGGGTTGGGAGAGCCGAGGATTAGGAGAATGGGTTTCAGGTATTGGAGCTATTTTTACCAAGCAAGCACACCAGATTTTACTTAGGTTGTCAATAAAAGTAGGAAAGGTTTTTAAGGGATGCTTTTATTTATACTTTATGAAAGGTAAGAAAACATCAAAATATCCATGTCAACCATTAATATTGCCACTCATTTGAGTGGTATTGTGGGGACGATGGCGATACACACTAGTGACGTGAACATCCCAAACCACCGCCAAGAGCTGTCACTCTTCCATCGCAGATAGCACTTCCTCAAAACAAGCTTCTGGTCACCCACAGCCCTCATCCCTGCACCCAGTCACGCTCCTCCAGAACTCTACATATCTCAGAAAAGTCGAGAAAATGCCAAGCAAATGGTTTTCCTGTTGACTAGTTGTTTTCTTTTGTGGGGAGCAGACCACGTGCAGCATTCACACTGCACCTTGGCCAGGAGCAAAAGGAGAGCAGATTGCCATGACGTTCGAGGCAGCTTGGAGCTTCTCAGAGAAAACACTCTTTCACGACAGACAGCCAGATGTGAAGATGGTTAGAGGAAGAGTGTGTTGGGAGCTAACAAACGACGTCTCATGGAGCCACAGACGCTGCAGGAAGCTGAGGATGAGGGGCACCATGTAGCAAAGTCTGCAGGGGCAGAGTAAGAGAGAAACAGATCTTTGTGCACAGCAACGTACGAAAAGTGCAATGTCCCTTTTACTCCAGATTAGTGTAAACGGGGGGGAAAAAAGAGGTATTAGGTGGGGAAGGCGCTGGCTCCCTGCAAAAGGCCAGGTGAATAAAGGGAGAACGGGTTCAAAGAGAACATTTTGCCTGTTCTTGAAATGTGTTCAGGTTGTTACCCTTTTGATTCAAAGATTCCTACCGCTCACAAGATACCTAATTAGCTTTGTCAATCAGTTGTTGCACACCAGGTTATTGAATAGCTTCGTATTTGATGGTCTTTAAATCAATGTCTCAGTCTTGGCAATAGGTGTGTTAATTTGGAGACAAAAGGGGAATCTGAGGAGCATTTATTCATGTTGGTTGCCTGTATACTGAGGAGATATCCAAGTAGGATATGAGCATCCTGTTGGAAAGTTTTAATTGCTGGGAAGACTGCTTACATTTATCCAAAACGGCAACATCATTATTTAGGATGCCCTGCCTGATCCCAGTGCAGGGAATCTAACGTTCTCCCTCAGTAGGCCTGCTCTTCTTCCTACCTACTCATCATCAGAAGTTTGCAAAGTATCTGCAGTTCCAAAAGAGGTTTTTTTTTATCCATTATTTCACAGTCCTGTGAGGCAGACAGGGCCGGAATTGCAGTCCCCTCTCACAGAGGAGGCTGCAGGCCTTGGGTGGCCACGCAGCTAGCGAGTGACTGACCTGGGATTTCAACAAAGCACCCTGAGATCTCATCCTGAAAGCATGCCCCTCCTTGAGAACACGCGGCCACACCCCCCGTCACAGAAGAGGAGCGTCTTAAGGAAGAGATGAACTGTGTTTGGTCAATCTGTTTCCTAGGATTCCTGGGGAGATTTTGAAATCAAAGCCTATTCTGGTGGTGATTAATTCTTGCAAATTGAACAGGCATTTCAGAAGTTTCTGCAGCTTTTTTGGGGGGGGCGGGAGGAGGGAGCCGGGGAGGTATGTGTTTTCTCTTTTCAATTACTTCTATTTTAAAGAAATTACCTGTTAAATATGCAGAGCTTTTAATAGTGGTGCAAAGTCGACGACTAGCTCACTGTGTGAGAGGATGACGGGTGATTCAGCCGGGCCGCACAGACTCGGAGCCAGTCTTGTCATGGGTGGCACCACCTTAGTTTTGTGCTGCATTTCCCAGCGCTCCCAAGCATTTGACAAACTGTGCTGTGTGAACGGCCTGTTCTCCCCATGAAGACGGCGAGCATGCTGTGCTGGCAGCTCCGTGCAATCGGTTTCCAAGATGGATCCTCTCAATTCCCCAGGCATCTGCTAAAATCAGAATGCAATAATAATACAGAAAGGGCTTCGTTAAGTAGGATGGGACTCCCGTGCTAAGAGGTCATGGTGTTTCTTTGTGTATTTTTGCAAGCTTATTTCTAAAGGTTAACATACAGGAGTTTTGCTGCTTTACATAAATAGCCGTTAAAATGACTTGCCGTTCTTATGTATCGTACCGTGTTTTCTCTAACGAAAGTGAGCAATTATTTTGTCATGCCTTTCCATGCGGTCTGTATTTCTCCCCACGGCAAGTTCTTTTATTCATTTCCCATGTAATTCAAACTTTCATTTTGATAATCCTCAAGGTCAGAAGGAATTGGGATTCAGATAAATATCATTTAAGTAGAGTCAGTCATGGGCCATTCACTGGAATAGGTTTTATTTCCTCTCTGTATTATTTGACTCACTTTCAAAGGTGCAATTTGTTCTCTGTGTTTTTTCCTTTAATTCAGTGTATTCTCAGTGTTGCATGGTGTGTTAATTTGAAATATGGGTTCCATGGGGTATGGCAGGAATGCAGAAGTTAAAGACAGATGAATCTCGTTTCTCAGGGCCATGAGTCAGACAAGCCTGGCCAAGACGTGCTCAGTGGGACGTTAACCCTGCGGTGTGAGGAGGGGCGTGGGGGCGGGCAGGGGGAGCATACTTGAGAAATACTGTGTGCCTTTGGATCTGTAATGAGCATATTAAAACATTAATGGCCTTGAGAATTCCCACAGTAGATAATTTTGTTTAACTTTCTTTTATCCAGTGTTTCTCAAATTTATTTTATTTAATCACAAGTATTTCATTGAACTTCTATTACAGGTCAAGAGTTTTTTAAGGAAAAAGCATGTAAGAACCCTTGTCCCTGCGGAGCTCACATACCAGTGGAGGACACAGACAAGAAGCCAATTAATAGTGAGTCAACTGGTGCACAGTGCTAGGGAGATTTAAAAAAAAAAGAAATAGGGTGAAGGAGTTGGTATAGAATGGAGAAGTTGAGTGTTTGTCAGCCGAGCCTGTATTGTACATGAGTAGTAATTATTAGGGCCCATGGAACTGGTATTTTCTACAGAAGAGACTGTGGGAACTACTGAATTGGCCCGTCCATCAGGAACTTAGGCAGTTCACATTCAAGATTCATGCTTTGTGTTTCTTTACAGAAGATGACTTCTTTGGAAAGTACCCTACATCCTAAATGTATTGCCTGAATAGGACTAATAATAAGTGTGATATGTGAACCAGTGCCTATATAGTACTTAACATTTTTAAAACTAGCCTCGCCCTTAGAGGGAATGAAACGGACAACCAAAAATCAGATTAATAACCACTAGATGTCGGTGTTATCACTGAGTAACAGGGGATGATCTTAAATCTTTTTAGCAGGCTTGGTGACCTAGATAATTTATTGCATAAGTAGATATTAACAAATACTTTTCCAATTTATTAAAATATAACTGCTTAACATTCACAAGCAGTTCCTAGATGATAAAGACAAATATGAATATAATTTGGAACAAGATTTAAAGAAACATAAGAATGTTGGCTTCACCCCATTAATCAAGCAAAAGAGTTCACAAAACACATCTGTGGTATTTCCTCAATGTTAGTTAATATGTTTAAGAAATCTCTATTGAGCAACAATTTGTCAAGTACTTGACTAGGCACCAAAAGGGCAAAATTAATAAGCTAATGTCCCTCAGACAAGGGTAGTTAGCAATGTAACATGGAAAGGTCAGTATGTTTTAGAGAGATACATAATGCAGAGTGGGGGCGTGGGGGAGAGGAACACCACCAGCTTCACAGGCAATTCAGGGCCAGTAGGGAGGACGGCGCCGCTGGGGCAGAGACTGGGGACATACTGGCTTCGGAGACTTTTACAACAGTTCAGAGTAGAGGACAGAGACCTGCAGATTCTCGCACGGACTTACTCCACACATAAACATGAAGCCATAGAAGCTCTGTTAGTTTCTACTGTCAAATCTGCAAAACTGTCTGCACGTTGACTGATGTTTCCTCTTTGCTCTCTTTTCGCTCTGGCTCAGGGATGTCTCTTTCCTGCGTAAGTAAGGCTAACACGGATGCCTGTCCTCTCATGTCCATACCCACCTTCGTGGGGGGCCTTGTGGCACTGCGTGTTCTGATGCTTCACCATGCCCCTCTCTCTCAAGTTCCTTCCCGCCAGAATTTCCATACGTTCTACTACTGCTAATCGGACAAAAGAAGTAGCCAACCCACCACGCCACCCCCCAGTGAACGTCACTGTTCCCACACAGCTCAGGCGATTCTCACACTCAAGGAAGCAGTTACACTTGCCACTCACTCATTCCTCAGCTGGCCGCGTTCTGCCTCTCTCCACACTGCTATCACCATGGTTACCGAAGCCCCAAATGCAATGGGCACTTTCATCTTTACTTTGTTTTGATGGTTTCATAGCATTTGTCACTGTAGAACATTTATTGCTATTGGAAACACCCTCTTTCCACAGCACCACATTTTCCTAGTTTGGTCTCTCTGCTTATTCCCACTACCTGTCAGACGCCATTGGCAGCTCTTCCTCTCAGGTGTTGATTTGGTCTAGGTCTCCCCGTTCTCATTCTCTGCACTTCCCACAGGTAATGCTAATCTACGTTCATGGTTTGCTATTTTTACTTATATGCCAAAGACTCTGAAGGCTTAGCTCCCAGCTGAGTTCTCCCTCATTTTCCTCCTAGCACCTTCAAATGCAATATACTAAAAATTAACTTCATTTTTCTCTGAATACTTCTTCATCAATGTATTCTAATTTTTCTGTGGCTTCAGCTGAACTGTGAAGTTTGGCAACGTCTTTGATTTTTCCTCTTCTTCTGTGACTACACCCAATAAATTCAAAATACACATAAACTTACTTACTGAGTGCCTACTATGTGCCTAATCCTCAGGATATGGCAGTAAATAGAACATGTAGACCTGACTTCTTGGAGCTCACAGTTGACCCTGAGAACTAGACAACAGATATGGCAATAAGTCACAGATAACAAGTTGTGATAGATATTTTAAAAGGTTATCTGTAAATAAAAGTTTTGAGGATCTAGCATTAAACATGGTGTTCAGGAAAGTGATATTTGAACCGAGACCTCAAGAATGGTAATAAATCAGTTATGTGAAAATTGGGGAAAGAGTGTTTCAGGCAAAGAGAAAACCATCCCATGGAGGCATTGAGGTGTGAGTTTGCCAGAAGACCAATATTAAAACTGAAATGCATTTCCATCTCTCTCTGCCGAAGTTTCTAAATTTTAATGCAGCTAATAAAGCTCTTCAGGATCATTCCCCTGACTCCTCCTCGCCCCACCTCTTGCTCTGTCCCTTTGCTCTTTTTATTGGTGTGGCCCGGGACTTCCTTTGGTTACTCCAACATGAGAAGCCTTCTCTAACTTGGAACGCAAGCTCTTCCCTGTGAGGCTGGGAAGGACCTCATTGAACTCTCGCCTTTACGTGGCTAGGTCCAACTCCTCCATTCTTCAGGGCTTCTCAAGGGGTCCCTGCCTGGGGGCAGTCCCAGCTCCGCCTCCTGGAAAGGATGGCTCTGTGCTCTTCTTTCAGAACAAGCTTTGCTGTGGTTCAGGGTCAGTTTTCCACACTGGACTTCAGACTGGATGAGGGCATGGACCCTGTCTGTATCTCTGCACACCTTGTACTCAGTGTCCTATGCATTCGGTCCTATGGTAAGCCCTCGATAAAATGTGTTCCTGAAGGAGCAAAATGAATGAGTGATTGAATACTGAAAGAGAAGTAGACGTCAGGGTCGTGGCCAGGTTTCCAAACTCCTGTGATCACCCATAGGTGCCGCCCATACTGATGGGCAGGTTTGTATGGGAAAGATATTGGAATCAGCTTGAGAAATTTTGATTTTAGGTTTAAGAGTTAACATTTTATCTTTAATATTCTCATTAAAGAAGGAAAATAAAAACCCCTTGACTCCTAGATCGTCCCTCACCCTATCTCATTTCTACTGCTCTTCTTGTGGGAAAATCTCCTCAAAATTGCTGTCTATAGTTTTCTCCACTTGTGTTTGTCCCATTAACCCATTTCAGTGTGACTTTCGTCACCGCCACTCTGCAGGACCTGCTCCGGTCCATGTCTCGAATAACCTGCTGCTCCAGACCCAATGGCCATGCATGGGACTGAGAGGCATTGTCGCTCTTCCTCCTTTCTTCTTTATGGAAACACTTCCTTCTTTGCCCTCTTTCTTAGTTCTCCTTATGCCTCACTGCTCTTCACTTTTTTGCTGGACATACTTCCTCATCCCAAACATCAAATATTGGGGGACCCTCAACTCTTCCCTATCTGTGTGTTCCTATCTCATCTCAGGGCTTCACAAAGCATCTGTTCCCTGGTGAGTCACAGTTTCCTGCGTGTAGCCCTGATCTCAGTCCTGAACCCCAGACTCACCCATTCAGTTCTCAGCCTGACATCTGCACTGACGTGCTCATCAGACATCTCAGCAATCACACTTCAGAACTGGACTTCCACACTTCCTCCACAGCGTGCTCCCCGGTAGCCTTTCTCATCTCAGCAAATGCCATCCACTCTGCCTGTTGCTTAACCCCAGTATCTTGAAGTCAATTCCTGACTGCTCGCTTGCTCTGGCAACCCGCATTCCATCTGTCCCAATCCTAAATGTTTTGATTTGAAATACACCAAGAACTCAGCTACCCATCACCACCTCCACCCTGGCCATGTAGGGTAACCGGTCCCGATTCTACCCAGGTCCCACAAAGCTTCTTTCTCCACGGCAGCTAGAGTAATTCTTTTTATAAAAGTTTGCCGTGTCAGATTAGCTCTGTGTTCGAATCCTCCAGTCTCTTCTCATCTCATTCTGTCCGTCTCATGGCCTTCCAGGTGATCTCTCCTTGTGTGACCTCTGCCTACTCTCCATTTCTTACTACATCTCAGGCCGTTTATCTTCTCGGCAAAATGTCCTCCAGCCACATCGACTGCTTTCCTTCAGTCCCTGGCACACTCTCCAGCGTCTGTTCTTTTACCACGGACACTGTCTCCAGATGTTTTAACATGGCTTACTCTTTCCTTTAAGTCTCTGTTCAAATGTTGCTTTACCTGAGTCTTTCCATTAATACCTCATCAAAAAATAGAATCTCCCATCATTCTCTGTTCTACCCACCTTAACTTCATAGCACTTGTCATCATTTGACACATTATGTATTTCTCTCTTTATTTTAGGGAACAGGCACATAATAGGCACATACATGAATGTAATAAGAACTCTAATTCGAATTCCGACTTAAGGTTCAAATTCAGAAGACCTATACTACTTCCTTCTAGTTGGCTCAGACAAGGCCAAAAAATGGAAAGCTTCTTCATAATACGTGTCCTTCAGATGGGATGTCGACCTCTAAGGACAGCTGATTATATGATAGAATAACGTGGTTCCACTTTTGGCTGAAAACTTAAGACTCCTTTTCTCCACGTCTCTTGCCCTGACTTTTCCCTGGGTTGCCCTGATTATTCACACTTACTTAACCCAATAGACTCATTCCTCTTATTCTTTCAGCTCCGAGCTTCCTGAAAATTTCCTTTGCATAAAAAAAGTGGTGGCACTGTCAGTAACTGAGTTTCCTAAGCCCCTCTGGGTGTCACAGAAACATTCTAAAAGGGTTTACCTCTCTCTTTTAACATCATAACATTTTCAAAACAACATAACGTAGCAAAAAGAATTGGAAAGAGTTACACAGTCATTTCCCAGCACCTCTCAGCACCGTGTGCCAGCTGGTGCTCTCGGGGTGAATGGCTGGGTAATGGCTCAGTTCCCAGGGAGAAGGAAATGAATATCTAAGCAAGTTTTTTGTTTTGTTTTTAAGTGCAATTAAATTCCCTGAAGGCAGACACTGTCTTGTTCAAGGTTGTTTTCTCTGGGCCTAGGATGGTGCCTTACATGTTGTAGAGATGCTAAATATAGGTGTGTTGGATTAAATGAGTGAATAAATAAATAAAAATAAGCAAAAGCAGTTCACATAAAAAGAGAAGCAAGGTAGTTTTCTGGAAGAAGCCTTAGATATGATGTATAAGATATGGTTTAAACTTTGGTTAGGATAAGCAAGCCACAGACTCTGTTCACTCGTCATCCAACGGGGATAGTGACACCTCCTATGACAATTGTGAGGATTAACTGAAACAACATGAAATATGTCACAGAAACTGGATATTAGATGAAAGTTTAATGTTTCATCAGCCCCCATTGGACCCTCCTTTCCTTTACTTCTTAGAGTCATTAATTGATTTGGCTTTTTCTAAACAAGTAATTTTGGGGAAATCACACTTTTTTGTGGGGGGCATCAGTTTCTTCCTGTATTACTAGGGATCATAGTACCAAATGTTTCTTTGAGGATCAGATGAGACTGTGTGTGGTAAAATCTTCTGAAGCCTAATAAGCACTCTGAAACTTATAAAATGCGTTATTTTTATTTGGTAAAATTGCTGTATTTCCATGATCACATAAATAATAGGATAGTATGTGTTGGTCATACTTAACTCACTATGCTCTAGGTTTCTTGAGGAAACCAACCTATTTGGCAAGTTCCCAACCTTTCTCCATCTTTGCAAACCACTCCTTCCTGACTGCCCTCATCTGCCCTCTGAACAATCCACATTGAGGAAGGAACCACTCTGCTCAAGGTCACGAAAGAGCCCTCAAGAATACTTAATTACGTGAGAATATTGTGGAGTGGGATATTTATTGGGAAGAATAATGAAATTAAAAATGGAACTCAGTGGGAATAATTATTTTCTTGGGCATTTGTTCTTTGGTTTCTTCCTAGTTGCCCAATCTCATCACTACTGATTTTTTGGGCCACATAATTCTTTGGTAAGGTTGGGCTTGTCTTTTGTGTTGTAGGCTATTTAGTGGTATCCTTGGCCTTTACCCATTAGATGCCCATAATACCTGCCTGGTTGTGACAACCAAAAATGTCTTCAGACATTGCCAGGTGTCCCCTGGGTGGGAATAGGGTGGAATTGGGGTGGTGGTGACTGGAAATAGCTCCCAGTGAGAATGCTGACTTATTGAAAGAATGGAAGGGACTGAAGGGACTTTCCCAGTTAAAGGTTTTCCCCCCTGCCTTCAAAGATCAAGGAGCTTTATGCTAGACCCAAGGGGAAGGAAAGTAAGGAGAGGGCTCTCTGATAGTAAGTAATTTTCACTTCCTCTTCCTTAGGGGCAATAAATTCAATGCAGCCTTAGAATGGAGTGACTTTGCTCCCAGTTTCCTGAAGCTGCCACTGTCTACAATTGATATCCGAGTATAAATATTATTGATAATAACAATCTCCTTTATTCTCAAAAGCGTCCCTGTTTGGACAATATGTTATATGATCAGCTTAGCCTAGGTAGTGACCACTGTTCTAGATGGTGGAAACTCAGTGGTAAAAAGATACAAAGTCCATCCTTTCCCACTTGGAGTTTACCTTCCAAGTGAGAGGAAGAAAGTACGTAAATGTCCTATGTAATGCCAGTTAGTTGCTTGTGATAAAGTATGCAAAAACAAGCAGCTAAGGGGCGGCAGATGTGAGCTAGGAAAGTCCTTTAAATGAGGTAGTTGGGAATACTTCTTCAAATGGTGCCCTTTGAGCAGAGACCTAACGCTGTGTGGGTTTCTACCAGACTTCTCGTGGTTCTGTCCAACCTAGATTGAAGTCCAAGGAGCAAAACCTTCAGTTTGGATTCATTTTCCTACACATGAGTCTCCTAGGCAAATCCAGGATTTGTGTGGCTTTAAGGTTATACAGTGAGGGGTGTGCACTGTTCAAAAGAATATAAAATTATGAATAACAATTAGATGAGAGATGCTTAAGCTTTATTAACTCCATGATTAATCCAAGTCTGGGGTCAGAGATTATCAGGGACTCAGGGTAGAGCCCCGGCTGGAAAAGAAGAGCGAGACTTTTCCTAGAGGGGTTATATCTCCTCCAGAACCCAGTGAGATGCATGGCCCTTTGAGACAGTGGAGGATCCTGAGACTTTACGAAAATCCAAGCCACATGACATTGGGTACAGCAATGAACGGTGGCTGGGTCACACTACCCCTACCCCTACCCCACGGCCATTTCCCACCGCATTTTATTGCAGGTTAGCAACTGGACACTGTGTTGTGAGATAGTTCACAAAGGGAGCTTGGAGGAACAGGTGATTTTTAATGTGCCATTAATGTTTCCAATGATACCTGCCAGGTAATGAGCCCGGCTTGAGCAATTAAGACTGTTCGGTAAAAGTAAAGAACGCCTGATTTTATAAGAAAAGTGTAGGTTCCATGCGGTTTGTTCCATTCAATGAGCTGCTCCATTGTGAGCAGATTCAGAAGCTCTTTGTTCTTTCTCTTAAACCCCAGAGCTTCAGACTGTGCTCCTATTTGAAATCTGTCAGCTGAGGTTTTAACCATAACACCAGTCTTATCTTTTCAAAAGGATTGGATCAAAGTAGCTTAGTTTTCATCTGAGTTTAACAGGGAAAATGGCCTATGGCTGTCATTCTGTAATGAGAACTCTCCCAAGTGGCCAACACTAAAGAAATAGTGATGTGTTGACTTCAAGTTTATCATCAGAAATTCATATATGTATGAATCACAGCTCTTTGGAGAAAGGATGCAAAAGTAAGTAATATAATTTACTATTTCACCCATGAAAAGACCTTAATGAGAACTAAGTATTTCTTTTAAGTGGGTCAGAATCAAGGGTAGTGACTCATGTCATACACCCTTACACATCAAACCCGGCTTCAAAAAAGCAGGGCATCATGGAAACAGACAGTTTGTGTTCATGACAGGCGGCAACACCAGATATTAAATTGGGAAAAAGACCAATTAAATTTAAGCATGTAAACAAAGTTTAAATAATGGAATTTTTTTCTATGAGTTCTAATATTTCAGCTACTAAACCAGAACTGTAGTCCTTCTTGTTGTATTAATGATTTCTCTCATATTATCAACAATGCTAAAAAATATTAGCGGTTTTTGATTTGAGCTTTTCCCTCATGGGAGTATGTTCTTTAATATGCAAGGGAGGTGAGGGGCATTGTGCTTGTCTTCTTTCTGCTCAAAACCCCGAGAAGCTGGTTTTTAATTTTTACTTGATAGACTATTTTACTCTGATGTTTCAGTTAGTATTTGCCTTTCTCTATCTTCAAATGTATTAACATGTAGACTTTTGGATATCTCTTACACTAGTGCAAATGTTGGTCTCGTTAGTATACTGTGCGTGCCTCAGAGTGAGAAATGGCTCTGAACATCGGGTGTGATTAGAAACCTCACTTGTAGGAGTATCAATCAGTCTGCTGAAATGGGAAAAACATTTGAGATTTCTTTAAAAAATATTTTAAAACAAATTGTGAACAAATGAATATATATGTGTGTGTGTATGTATATATGTATATATATCATATATAATTATTTATGGGCAGAGATTACTTCCATATTTATTGTTTGTTTAACAGTTCTTCAGAGAATTAAAATATCTTACAATGGTGCCAGGTATAGAATTTGTATTTGGTTCTATAATTTTAGATACATTTTTCCTAAAATTAAAAAAAGTAAATACAACTCCCTATGAATTTAATATCTATATGAATTTTGAGGGCTTCAAAATTAGAGTTGCCATGTGGTTTAGATATGAAACACTTTTTTTAACATTGAATTTATTACATATTGAAATATTTTCATTATAAAAACAAAGTATTAAAAGAAAGCAGCATGTTCAAAACTAAGAACTTTTATTAAGTAAATTAATCCTCACACGTGACTTTTGGCACCTGTCAGTTCCTTCTCTGCATCTCCTCTTCCCTTTCTGCATCGAACAGGATCCCAGCACTAAGTGGACACGAGTGCATAGCTCAAAATGCTGTACTTCCCAGAACCCTTAAAGCTGGCGATGCCTGAGCACAAAATACCTCATCTCCCTTGTGTATTATACTAAAGGACATACTTCCATTAGGGAAAAACTCAAATCAAAAACTGCTAATATCTTGACCCTTGTTGATCATATAAGAACAACAATATTAAAAAAGACTAGTTCTGGCTTAGCAGCTGAAATATTAGAGCTTACAGAAAAAATTGCCAATGAGTTATAAATAAGATGCTATATGGTGCTTTGGGAAAGTGTTTTTTAGAGATTTTATTTATTTATATTTTAGAGAGGGGAAAGGAGGGAGAAGGAGAAACATCAATGTGTGGTTGCCTCTCACACGCCCCCTACTGGGCACCTGGCCCACAACCTAGGCATGTGCCCTGACTGGGAATCGAACTGGAGACCCTTTGGTTTACAGGCCAGCACTCAATCCACTAAACCACACCAGCCAGGGCTGGAAAGTGTTTTTAATAAAGGAGGGGTTTTGTCTCTTTTCTGCCCTTCGATCAACTCACTCTCTGGCACGTGATTGTGATGATTACAGTTCCGGGAGGCATGGTTACTGAGGGCCACATCTCAGAAACGGCCGAGATGCAGGCTTGCAGGGGGCTCAGGGTGTCTGTCAGTTTTATGGAACTGCTCTACAAACCTCGAACCGTCAACATCTAGAATTCTTGCATGTGAGGGACAGAGAGACTTAAATTTTGTTTGAGCTGTTGTTATCATTATTATTTTTTAATGTGGCCTGTCTGCCTCCTAAATGATATACAATATAATTATTTAAATCATGTTTTTAAGGAATATCTAATGACATGATAAAATGCCGGTGATATGTTAAATAAAATATATGAATTAGTTTGTTCATTAGAAAACAAATAACTGACTGACCACAGATTTTAATCATTTTTAATTCTTTGTATCCCTTGTTTTTAAATTTTTCTAAAATGAATATGAATTAGTAACACTGTGAAGAACATCTCTGCACATTAAATTTAAGTATGTGGCAGCTCACTTCCTTATTAAAAAGTAGTTGATTTGGAAGTTCGGGGTTTTTCAGACATCTTGGCAAGCAAATGTATAATTTTCCCTGAAGCCAAAATCATAGAGTGCTTCTATCCTTGCTTCATTAAAGAACACAGAGCATTATCCTGAAATGTTAAAAATTTGACTACAAATTAGGGACATGCTATCTCATTTTTGTTTTGATTGAAAATTAGGGGGTTTTTTTGCTATAAAAATTATTGGTGAACAATTAATAGTCTAAACTAGATGTGTGAAAGAAATACAGACGTCAAGGATCATTCCAAGGTGTTTGGCCTGGGCAACTGGAAGTATACAGTTTACTCTCATGGGGAAGACCAAGGTCCAAAGAATTCTCCAAACTAAACTTTGGGGAGATGCCCCTAAATTTAGTCTCGAGTAGGTAAAACATGAGATATCTGTTAGACATCCAAGGGCAAATGTCACATGGGAAGTTAGATATGTGAATCTGGAATTCAGGAGAGAGGCTTAAGCCAAAGATGAATCTGAGATTCATCTGCTTATAGACGCTATTTCAAATGATGAGGTGGATGAGATCATCCTACAATGAACATAGAAAGAAATGAGAAAAAATGAGACGAGAAACACTCAGAGGCTGTGGTCTCCTGGAGGTCACGTGAAGGATTTGCACTGGGAAGAAAGACGTGATAGACTATGTCAAATGTCGCTGATAGGACAGGTAACATGAGGAAAAAGAACTCAGGACAGAGCGGGATGCAGCGTGTGGAAGCCATGGGCGCCTTTCTGAGGGTGCCTTGCTGGGGGATGTGGGTAGAACCTGACAGGAGCGGGTGTAAGGGGAAGTTGGAGGCGAGGAAGCTTGGAGAGTGAGTACAATCTACTCTCATGGAGTTTTGAGGTAAAGAAGAGGAGAAAAAAGGGGCAGAAGTTGGAACAGAAAGTGAGGTCAAAAGAAAATGTTTTCTTTGTTTTGTATCAATATGGGAAAAATACTATGTTTTTATACCAGTAGCCTTGATTTTGGAAAGATAGAAAAGTTAATGAAGCAGGAAATAGAGGGGAGAAAGTCTGGGACCCTGTTTTTGGAGAGTGTGTGATCAAATATGTGGAAAGACTGGCTTTCGAAAAGAACAGAGTTCACTAATGGGAACCGGCCAAAAGGGAGGTTAAATGTTGCAAATACTGCTAGGTGATAGATTTCGGGGTGCTTTAGAGCGGAAGCTCCTTACTGATTGCTTTAATTTTTTTTCCAATGAATCGGAAGCAAGGTCATTAATGGAGAATGAGGGTGGTAATGTGTTTGAAGTTTGAGGAAATAGGACCAATGTGAGATATTAGCCTGTGATAATGGAGAGTGTGTGAACCAGGGAAATACAATAGGGATGACAAGAAGCATTAAAGTGTCCACCTGAGGTTTGTGGTCATGATTTTAAAAATGGAGCCAGGCAGAGTGGTTGTGTGTTTATCTGTAGTCTCTTCAGCTGCCTGGGTGCAGGCATGATGCAGGCTGAAAACTGGATGTGCCCTGGATTGTGGTTTAGCCAAAGGAGAATGAGGGAGAAATTACCCTGTGAGTTTTGTGAGAATCCAAGGAAGTGAATGTAATGCGTGTTCCTGGAATTTAAATGGAGGAAGCAGACAAGTGGGCATGCCAGTGGGTGAGACCAGGAGTCATGTTTGGCAACCCCAGCAGGGCAGAAAGACTGAGCAGGAGCCAGGGCCACCAGGAAGGGGTTGGCAAGGCAGGGGATGGTTGCTTTGGTGCGACCACAGCGGGGAGCGGCTGAGGTTTGGTGGAAGACAAGGCGACGAGAGGAGTTCAAGAAAACAAAACAAAACAAACCTGAAGCTTAATTTTTTTTAACAATTTTATAAACTTTTAATTTTAACAAAGATATAATTAGAAACTTCTTTAATATGATGACATATGAATTAAAGAGGTAAGACTGAAATTTTCTGTTACCATCTGTTTAGGGAAAGGAATGGGGTTATCTGAAATTTTTTTTCTCTAGACATGAATTGCTGGAAAGTTACACCACTTTCGTTAATTTTGATGTTAGTTTGATATTTTATGGGGTTGAGCCATACGAAATTGCCAATATTCAACTACATTTAACCTATAAAAATGGCAATTCCTTATGGTTTGACCTAGTTTATATGCGCGTGGATACACTTAGGTGCACACATCAGGATGGCCACATTGCTCAAACAAAAGTTTAAAAAGTCTCCGAGAGTTTGTTTGTAGGAACAGGCTCCCTGAGTGAGACGTGTGAGGATGTGGAGAGGTTGGAACCCTTGTGCGCCATTGGGTAGGAATGAAAAATGGGGCCGCCACTATGGAAAACGGTATGGGAATTCCTCAAAAAATTAAAAATAAAAGTCCTATATGATCCAGCATTTCTGGGTGTATCTGCAAAGAATGGAAGCAGGGACCCGAAGTGATGTTTGTAGACCTGTGTTCACAGCAACATTATTCGCAATGGCCAAAAGGTAGAAGCAATGCAAGTGCCCTCTGTCAGATGAACGAGAAAGGCCAAATGTGGCCTGTACGTACACACAGCTACGTGTTATTCAGCCTGAAAAAGGATGGAATTCTGACCTGTGGAACTGAGGGCCGTCAAATGCGTACAAAGACGTAAAGCAGAGTGGTGGTTTCCGTGGGCTGGGGGAGGGGCGTGGAGAGTTGTGTAGTAGTTGCAGAGTTGCGGTTTTGCAGCATGAAAAGAGGCCCGGCGACTGGTCCTACAACAGTGTGAATGTAACCACTGCTGCACTGTACTTGTCACAGTGGTAAAGATGGAAAATTCTGTTTTACAATTAAGAAATTTAAAAAGTATAATGGGCTTTTACCATTGCCACTAGCACAAGCATAAACACACCATTACATATTTACATTAATAGTCCTTTTACAGCACAGTTCCCTCACTCACCAAAAGTAGTAAAAAAATACGAATTTACAACTTGAGCACTCAGCCTTTGGAAGTGGCTGGGCGTGACGGGGCAGGACTCTTCTCCCGCTGGGTTCCTGGACCTTCTCCACGATCAAGTAATGACTAAGAGCAGTCTCCGTAGAACCACATTCTGTTTCAGAATTACTCTCTTTTGTTAGGACCAGTTTGTATTATGGAGACTTCCACCACGGGAGAAATATTCTGGCTGAAGTAATTTTGTATGTGGGGCCTCATTTCTTTGGTAATGAAAACGTTTATATGGAGATGTTTTGGTGTGTGGATGGCCACGTGTAGCCAGGCACTTCCCTCCAAGTTCAGTCCCAGGGTTGGCTTTCATGTCTGTGATCAAACTGGGGCCTGGGGGTGAGTGGGAGTGACCACCTTTTTCTTACATTTATTAAGGATGTATTGGCTGCCACTATATTGATATATCCTAAAAATAAAAAGCTAATATTCTACATTTATTATTGTATTCATATGGAATTATTTTTTATAAGTTATTTGAAAACCTTACTTTTTGCCATAATTTATGGTGGGCAGTCATTTTCATATACTGTAGCCTGTTATTCAGTCAATTTAGGCTTTGATTTAATGCCACCTCCCCCCAACAGCATAGTGTAACAGAGCGATCATAACAGGCTAATGAGAAAAGAAGAAAGGCAAGTTTGATCTCAGAAGAATGCATTTGAGTTCGAGGAAGTCCGAAGAGCTCCAAGAAAGGTTTTGCAAATGAAGGCTTCACGTTAGTCTGAGGAGTGGGAAGCAGTGAAAAGACGGACCAGGGAGGGTTCGTTATGCTGAACTTGGAAGGCCTGTGCCTCGGCATTGGGTGCCACTGTGCAAGGGTTCCTGAGCAGCAAGTGTGATAGTGTGTTCTCAGTGGAAAGTTTTACAAATGTTTACAATTTTTTCAAAGAGTTCTATGGTGTACATTTTTGGTATATATTCTCTGGTTCATCATGATATTGGATTAGTATATAAAAGCTCATTATTTCGTTTCAGGAAAACAATGTCCAAAATATTCCATTAGTACTATTAAATTTGATTAGATGCATGCTTGTGTTTGTATTTGACTCATATTTTGGTCTACCGACTTTAGTCACTAGAAATATATCACTGGCTTTATGTTTATATTCATTTAGGAAATATTACAATAAAAAAGGTAATACTGGCAACCTGCCAGCATTTTTTACCTTTGAAGGCTGCGTGCATTTTTATATGAATTAGGGTACAATGGAATATTCTGATGTTAGGCAATATTGTTCCTGTGACGTCTGTGTTTTTGTGAAGTTAATTTGCCTTTGGGAATCACAGTGAACTGGCTCATTTAGAGTCATATGGTATAATTTTTAGAAGAAAAAGTTATAACAATATGAAAATAGACATGCAGCTTTACACATACAAAAGACAACTAGGATTTCAACTAATCAATATACGATTAAAAGATTTATCTATGATAAAAGGCATTAGGTATTTGATAAAGTACTTTGCATTTAGAAATGGCATTCTAAGAGAATCAATAGTACACTCGATTTTTAATTTTGCATTTAAATTATTTGAACAAAAGGTTTCTCCCATCCTATTAGCCGTTTTAAAAAGCTTTTAAATGGGCTTACAATATTTTGAACAGATCTAGATTGCGAAATAGGTCTTCAGTTTCTACAGCCAAAAATAAAAGATTGAGGCCAAAGGGTAAAGGACGGTGTGGCTTAGACTTTAAATGGAAAGAGAACAGAGACAAAGAGAAAATGATCTGGCATTATCTGCTCCCATCAATGGCAGTAATTAAGCTTTGCCGTATCATTAGATATGATAACAATAATTTATGGCCTTTCATGGTATTCCACATGCTAAGCATACAGAAGCACATGGCAGTGGGACCCTTAATATTTCTCATTGTTCTTTTTTTCTAAGGAAATAATAGTATTCAATTGTCATGAACTGGGGAAGTGCACACACAGATTGGGATTTTATCTTTAAAGGAAAAAAGATCGGGTATTTTATGCTTTTTTACCATCCGCAAATGTATGGTGGTAGTAAAATGCTAACAAGATATTGAGGGGAAGATATCTAAGAGTACAGTATTTAAATTTATAAAAGTTAATTTGGCATTATATTGAACACTAAGTTCATGTTCCTAGCAGCCGAACAACTGAACTATGACATATTATACCGTAGTGTTAAATTGAACCAAGATAGTCCAGGTCTCGATTGTGAGAAGCTAGTCATTTATCAGCTTAAGTTTACTTGTGCTGTGATTAGTTTGGAAGAACCCCCTGCATGGACACATTGGGATTACAGTCTCCATCATAGGGACTGAGAAATGCCTCGAATACTTAAATTTTGCATTTAAAGCAGCCTGATGTGGTCAGCACATTGAATTAAATTGAAGATCTAATTTTTATTTAGTTTTCGGGGCATGCTTACAGAGAGCATTTTAATAATTAGATTTTTTCCCCTTGATTTTGGACTGAGTCTCCAAACGTCCGGGTTGAGCATAGTGAAAAGGCAACTGCAGTTCTAAACTTGATGTTGGAATTCAAGTGTCTGTAGGAACACATTCCTGAGTTCAGTGCTCTGCAGTTTTGAAAATTTATCAGCCACCAGTTTTTGAGGCATTGCTTTAGAAAAGGTTGACTCATAATCTCAAAGGACATAAAACAAAGCTTCCAGGTCTTGCATATTCACAGGATTTAAGTATATTATAAAAGCTGTAAAAGGCAATGTAGCTAATTTTATCTTCTTTAATGGCTAAAGTACAGCCTACCATTGTGTTATGTTTAGGTGAGGTTTTTGTTCATTTATCCAATGTTCTTTAGTTTCTGGCTGTACTTCTAACTCAGACAGTCTTCTCTTGAAGTTCAAGCCAGAAAGTTAGCACAGAAGTGCAAGAACTGCCCTATATTACCTGGTTCTTAGGATTTAATATCAACACTACTGTTACCCACATTTCAGAGTTCCTCTCTACTTACGCTGATAACTTGTAATTAAATGCCATAAAATCTCCTTTTCCCAGTTGCTAACTGAACTGACAATTTGACTATTCTTTCAAAATAAAGCTTTAACTTTACAGAAGTTAGGCATAAACTGGCCTAATTTGTCCATTGGAGGCTTTTAAAATGAGAAATGTAAACCCAAGAGTAGCACATGAACCTACTAAATAAGGAGATAGTAGGTTCCTCCTAAATAAGGATGAAAAATTTAAAACAAAACCCAGATATATAGTTACTTAGGTCTATCTGATTGGACTTCCAGACTTTGTAAAATAAAATCCTTACTCCTCAAATGGCATTTACTTTACCCAACAGACATATTTCATCCCCACTTCTGATGCTTTCCAATCTGGTGCATTTCAGCTGATTCTTGACATCACAAGGGACCAAGCATATAAGGTGCATCTTACCCACGAATAAGGATGGTTCAGCAAAGGGAAATTGAGCATTGTGATACAACATGTTAACAGAATAAGGATAAAAACCACATGATATATTTTGATGGAAGATGAAAACACATTTGACAAAATCCAGCATATTAAATTTGTTAGTATTCAATTTTAAATACTTTAAACATTTTAAAACAGATTTTCTAGACTATGTGAGTATGACCAACCTGTAATACTTCATTGTCAATTCTTGATAACTTGAGAACTCGGAGGGCCAGACCTCTGCAGCATCTTCAAATGCAAAATAGAAATAATAACAGTTACATCAGGGTGTCCTTAGGATTATTGCGGGAGACCACCCATGTAAGGTCTTAACTTGGCACATATCTGGGGCTCAAAACATCGTGGATAATAAAAATAAGATAATAATAATGATGATTTTTCTCTTTGTAATCTCTAGGCTTCAAAGGTTCTCCATGATTTAATGGACTTGAAGGGCAGAATTCAAATATGATTGATATGTGATATTAATCAGAGTAATCTCTTTACTATCAGAAACACAATGGAGTTATATAACCTGGATACTTGAGATATTAACATTCTTTAAGGCTTTGGGTGACAGAGTTAAGATTTATACATTTTTTTCTCTCCTGACTTTCCCATATGGTGAAGTTTTTCATTTTTCAGGCAGCTGCCTCGTCAATAAACTCCAGGCACAGGAGTAAAATGAGTGCTACTGAAAAAGTAGATAGAGGTAAAGACATAGCTCAGAAGGCATTCCTGCCTGAAGAAATCTTCCAAGGGAGGGAAAAGAGAACCATTGAGCTATTTCATAACGATATTTTCCTTCCAAACAGGCAGCTTATATTTTTGTAGATCTATCTGCATAATGATCCATTCATATTTGAAAAAAAGGAAAAAATGAAATGAGAAGAAAACGTTTAGGAAAAACCAAAGTATTCCACGTAATCTGGATCATTTGTGTAATGTCTGTAAAGTGTGTGTTTCCTCCATTGTTATTAGTGAGGGTTCTCACCGAGACTCAGACTATGTGAATTAGCACACAGGGCCCTGGAGGTGGATTCTTCCTCAGGGTATTATACAGCGATGTGCTTGCAGTGCCGACTATTTAAATTGAAAATCTGTATATAGGTGTGTATATATATATTTCCAAAATATGCAAGACAATTTAACATAAAATGAAAAACCTTTTAAAAAATTTACCACCAGTTTAGGCTCGAAGTGTATCTTGAACACTATGCATTAGACCAAATTTTTTCAGACATGAGTGCTGATGAACGTACCTACCTCTGTAGCTAGGGTGTTGAAATTAGAGGAAAAAAATAGTGAAGCCAATGGCTTTGGAGGGATAAATCTGGTAAAAGCCTGTTTA
Organism: Desmodus rotundus; assembly: GCF_022682495.2. Taxonomy (NCBI): domain Eukaryota; kingdom Metazoa; phylum Chordata; class Mammalia; order Chiroptera; family Phyllostomidae; genus Desmodus; species Desmodus rotundus. The sequence continues at coordinate 7,300,190 of NC_071395.1, forward strand.
GCAAATAAGAATATTCTTTGACAAAGAGCATTAGCTTCTATAGTTTTATAATTACTGGTAGAAATTAGGAGAAAAGGAAGAGAGGGCATCATTCAGACTTTTTCCTGGGTCTGTGGTCCCCTGACTCTCCTGGAAGAAGTTGCTCATGAAAACTTCTATTTGCCCTGGTGAATCTGCTATTATAGCAACTGAACTCAAGCCGCAGGCACTCTTGTTGTTAACTGAACGGAAGAAATGCCACTGTGACTCTAAATGTAATCACTGGAATATGGAGCAAAGTGAACTGCAGCCGATTCAGGATGAGCCATAAGAAGAAGCAATTTATGCAGAAGAAGAGGCCCGCTGTGGTTTAGTGTGTGGTGCCCGTTCCCACACACCGTGGAGGAGGCGGTCCCCCATCCCATCTAAAGAAAATGGAGTGCGGTTCTGAGTGGGGTTTATCATCCACATCCCTGTGCACTGCAGGCCACATCAGCCTCCGCAAACACCTGGCTGGGTAATTTTATGGTTTACTTTGTTCCTTTTTTAAGCCACAACAAATATGCATTATTCCTCAAAGAAGATAGGGAGACAGGCTCTTATCTGTGAAGCTGATAGGCTTTTTAAACCTGAGAACAACTTTTGCCTAGCAAATCACTGATACATTTAGCTGATGCGTGATATTTGGAAAACTCCTCTTTCTTTTTACCTGTTATTTTTTGCCACTCTCTCCTCACTGGACACATAGACACACACACACGGCAGCAGTAACTTCTAAGCTTCAAAGCATATGTTGGGAATGATAGAAAAAGCATATACCCAGGAGATCACAAGTTTTGCTAGCCTAGAATTTTGTGAAATTCTCCACCCTGTGTAGAAGGAGCGTGAGCATGCGGCTACAGCATAGAAGCATGCTGGTGGTGTGTGCCTGGTGTATCTGTTGATTATCAGATCATTTAAAAAGCTGTGGCAGATTTCAAATCCACCCCCTCCGCCCCCGACCTGTCACCTTTCCACAGTCTATGGACTTCACTTGGATCCTTTGTAGAACTCATTTGAGATTTAACAACCTGGCCCAAGTGCTCTGTCCTCTGAGGAGTGAAGCATGAAGTAGTGGCAATTCCGAAAATATTTAAAAACTCTATGAAGGGGAAAGTTTTATTCTATTATATGACCTCTAAAAAACAAGTAGAATGTCTGTTTTCCTGTGTAAAATGCTTCATTGGCTTCACAGTGCTCTTTAAACGAACTCCGAACTCTTAGCTACCTCCTTCGAAGCCAGATCCTTGCTCTGGCCATCAGCCTCATGTGCTGTGGATCCCCTCCTTATGTGTTATCCTTCAGATACAACCAGGTGCCATCGACTGGGGTAACTTAAACAGCAGGACTTGATCTTCTCTCCGCTGTGGAGGACGGAAAAAGGAGATCAGGCTGACCAGCATTGCTCTCTTCCTGGCTTGCAGACGGCTACCCTCTCAGTGAGTTCTCACATGGCGGAGAGAGTATAGGGAGGACAGTAATACGGGATTAGCGCCTCATCCTTATGACTTCATTTAAACTTAATTACCTCCAAAGACCGTATCCAGATATAAGCCCGTTGGGTTAGAGCTTTCACATATGGATTTTGGAGGGAAACAATTCAGTCCATAGCATTCTGCTTCTGGCTGCCTCAAAATTCATGTCCTTTGCACATGTAAATTGCATTTACTCCATCCCAACAGCCCAAAAAAGTGTTAACTCACTTCAGCATGAATTCTAAAGTCTCAAGCCCAAAGCTTCAACAAATATTACTGAAATCAGATGTACACAAGACTAAAGGTTTGATAAATCCTGAGACAAAGCTCCTCTCCAGCCTCAGTCCTGTGAAACCAGACACACCATGTGCTGAGAGGGTGCAGGGGTGAGACAGGCGCAGCGGGGGTGTTGCCTTTGCAAAGGGAGAGACTAGAGAGAAGAAAGAAGGACAGGCCCCAAGTAAGTTCAAGCCTCAGCAAGACATCTCTTTAAGTCCTGCCTGGCCCCCCCCCCCAGCCCACCGGGGCAGCAGTGTCACTTCACAGCTCTGCTAGGGCCCTGCCCACCCAGTACTCTGTGGGGTCAGCCTCCCTCCTGAGGCTCTGGGCAAGGTCACCGTGGCCTGCAGGAAGCCTGTGCTGAAGCCCCACCCTTTGGCATGGAGGAGGAGGAGGAACCAACCCTGCCCACCAAGCTTCTGGTGGGAGTGGTGGCTTGGATGATTTCTGAATTGCCTTGAAAATCATTTTTCACTTTTCTTAAATAATAGCACATGTTTATAGTCCAATGGCTCTAGGGTCTGGTCCTGTAGTCCCTAGGGACACGATTTAGTCCCTAGTGGCTCTCTTTAAGTTCCCCACTTTGGGACTTCAGCATCTATTCTTTTTCTGCCTGAACACTACTATTTCCCCAGTGCTTAAGTGGCTAGGGAACCCCTTTCTGGGCAGGTGACTTAGGGCTAGAACCCCAGCTTTGAGAAGAAGCCAGCCTTATGAATATTGGGGGTCCCGTCTGTGGGGACGTGTTCTCAGCCAAGTGATTAGCTTGAGGTTAGCAAAAAGGCTGAGGCACAGAAGAGTTTGGCAGGTGTATCAGTTAGGGATGCCCAGTCAGCAAGTGACAGAAAAGTGGACTTCAGTAGCTTAACAGAACCGAGGTTTCCTTGTGGAAGTAACATGTGGTTGGGAGTAGACAGACTTCAGCAGTAGCGCTAGCTGTCACCAGGACCGTGTCTGCGGGTCCTCTGGGGCAGCAGGATGTGGGAGTAGCCCGCGAGAGCCAGCTGTTAAAGCCTTAGGAACTTGTGAGCTGACTGCGAAACAGGTATTATTAAAAATTAAATTTTATAAATAATGAAATTATTTTTTAAAAGATAATAAATGCTCTAAACTCATCCCTTCCTGTTTCTTTTATTCCATTTCACTGTTATTTCACTGAAGGTTGTTTATGTCTATTTTTAACTGTGGTGAAAATACTATATAATGGTGTGCTTATTGTACGTGTTTTCTTAGTTGATGTTAAGTAACATCATATTATTGGCTTTCAAATGAATAGTGGGGGTATTCACATAAGGAAGTCAACAAATGTCACATATGAGGGCTCCCCGCCACACCCCACCCTCCCACCCACCACCTCCTGTATGAAGAGCCAGTCGCTTAAACATTTAGTAACAGCACATGATTGCTCTTGAGCTGTTTAATTTACGATAGCAAAACGTCGGTTGCAGCTCCAGTTCCAAGGAAAGGCAGAGGGCTGGGGCGGAGACAGAGCAAGAGAGAGAAGTTGGGGAAATGCGATGCCTCTTCATTAGTAAAGTGAAATCAGAAGCGTCACAGGCCAGTTCCAGCTGGGTGACGGCAGGGAGAAGGGGGCAGGCCAGGCCATTCAGGCACCACTCCTGTGTGAGGAACACAGAGGACTCTGAAGTGGAGGAACTTGGGTAATAATGGTAGACAGATGCAGATGGAGAGGTAGGACCAACGTGATGAGAGAGTAGAGGGCGTTTTATAACCTGCCCTTCCACTTAATCTATGACAGTCTTTTCATGTTATTAAGTAGTCTCCCACAGCACCCTTTCTCAGATTTCTGAGTATCCCATCACTGAATTCTTTCCCTAAAGGAAACTCAGTTAGTGACTTACAACATCTTAATATTATTTAGTGTGCAGTGTTTGCCACTTGTGGTCAACAGCTCAGACCACATTTACTTTGTTTTACAGGCAAAAGAAAGAGACAGGAGATAACCTAGTTCAATGTAGAAATCAGAAGTATTGTTAGGGGAGAAAGTGCTGTTTTCAGGTTTTGATTATGGCATTCACTTGGTGAAGTACAAGAAAAAAAATTAGGAAATAAATGACAATTTTGACACCTTAGCCTTCAGCTTTCTGCATTAAAATAAGAGAAAAATAATGTTCATATATCAAGGGAAATAGGTTACAAGCTGAAGCATGCAAACCTCTTCACATAATCAAATGTACTGCCAAAAAGAAATTAATGGTATTCTACTTATTTTCATTGAAATAAGGTTAGGGACTCCAGCTCTAGTAAAAATTTAGCAGCTGAATGCCCAATTGAACTTCCCTGGGAAGGAGAATTCTAGTTACTGCTTTTCTATTTTCCCAAACCTGTTGCTATTACGTTACAAGGGGCACTTACAGCCAGTGGAAGCATTGGCCTTGGCACTGAGGGGCCCCAGGCTGCTCAGCTGCTTGGTGGACTTCTGGGAAGGAAGGGTCTCTGAGTGAGCTGTGTTTATAAGTTGAAGACTCCATCAATTTTAGAGCTTTTCATTTCTAAAGAAGCATGAAAATAAAGGCTTTAATGTGCAACATATGGGGCCTTTTTTGTTTCAGAATACACTTTTCCCCCTTTTCTATAAGATTTGTTTAAGAACTGAGCCCTGACAGATCCGTTGGGGGAGCAAAGATCATTTCTAGGCTAAAAAAAAGACTGATCTTAAATATAAACCAGGGAATAATGGGGCATCAGAAACCAAAATGAAGGGAGATGTTACTAATCTCTTTCCATTAAAAATGCATACAATTTAAAGTTTTATCTCCCTTTTCAAGGCAATGTCAGGGTAGAGCAAGCTCTTCGTATCAGACAAAAAACAAAACAAAATATTCTGGAGTCAAGATTCGCTCCCCTGCTGTTACCAACAAGTAGCCTGAAATAATATTCTATTTTAAAAAGAAATTTGACTGATAGACCCTGCTTGCCTTTCAAATTATCATTTCATTTTTATTTCCTATAGTGCAGCGTTTTCATTAAGAGAGCTTCATTTCTGGTCAGAGAGGGAAACCGAGTGGAATCACGCGGTGGACGTGTTGGTGGTGGCGAACACGGCGCCAGGCGATGCACCGGTGGAGTCAGACAGGACCTCAGTTCAGCAACCTCCACACCTGAGCTCTGGCTAAGAAAGAATTCAGAGTCAAGACTCAAACTACAGGAGAAACTTTATTTAGAGCCTCACAGAGGCAGAGGAAGTGAGCTGTAGAAGAAATGGAGTCAGGAAACAGATTACAGAGGCAAAAGAAGGGCCCTCGGAGCTTAGGAGAGAGAAAGGTAAAGGTAACGCATCTGGGGGGAGGTGGAGGGGGACAGGAAGGACTCCGCGGGTGATCCCAGGAGGGACAGCATGCTGGGTCGGGGCGGGGCAGGGGGTCATTTGTCAGTGCAGCTGGTCCTGAGGTCAGCCGGCAGTGTCCCTTGTCTGGTTTTGCTGCTTTTCTAGGCCTGCGGGTGAAGCACACCTGAAGCCTAGATGTAGTTGAGGGTCAGAGCCTGACTGTCCTGGGGGCTTAGTGCTGCAGGGCTCTTCTCTGGCCCCCTGGTTTTTTCCCCATTAAGAGGGGGGTGGGGGTTGTCTAACCCACGGTGACCAGCGATTTGCTAGGGAAGGAAAGGTTACCTGGGGGGAGGTCCTTGTTCTCCAAATTTTGGCCCTTGCTAGGCACCTGGGACTTTCTGCCCTGGTGACCTTCTGTGCCTGTCCATTGTCCTTGCTTTGCTTGTTTCTGTCTGTCTACCACAAAAGAATGATAGAGAAAGTTCTTCTGAATATAATCATTCCAAATGCCTGAATTACAGATGCTGTGTTAACCCGTGACATACAATTCTGTTCTTACATTTTTTTTGATAAGTCAGGAATTCTAAGACTAATAAAAGTGTGAAGAGCATAGATATTGTTTCCTGAAAGAGCCTCTTTCCATCTATTGTTGCACTCCAGAGAACACGAGGAAAGCCAGAAGCTACTACTGCCTTTTGAAAAGCATCTTGACATTTCTGTGAAAAGGAAAAGATTGGCTACATTTTGAATTCCTTACGTGGCTTCTCTGGATAATGTATTGGATGCTTACAATATGTCAGTTATTCTTCCCAGCTCTTTATTAGTATTGTCTTGTTAAATTTTCCCCATAAACTTATGGGATAGTAATATTAACTCCTTTTTATAGATGAAGAAATTACAGCTGGAAGACATTTAGTCACACTGCACAGAAAATAAGCAGTGAAATTATGGAAACGCCTGTTTCATTAATCATTGCAAATAATTGTTACCCAATGCAAAACATGGCCAAGATGGAGGAAGAAAGACAGCTGTACCACAATCAATACAATATACATTGTCCCTCACCTTTGGAGATCTAGTTCATAGCGTGGAATGGAGAGGCAGAGGTGGGGAAGGGTGCAACCTGGCATCCATGCTGTGGATTTTGTGTTCTTACCACAGGAAGACCAGAGAAGGTGTGGACCTGACACAGGAAGACAAATGAGGAGGGAAAAGGATGGGCACATGAGTTTTAGTGGCTGTTGGCATTTGAAAACAACCCACAGATAATTTTCAAAATGCCTATCTCCCACAGGGACAATACTTACGAGTGGGTATTGTCTACGGATGCTGGTATCTAGAAAGATCAAAACTACTCAACAGTCGTTTTTAGGTTCCAAAAATTCTAGGAATTCTTTAAGAAATAAGATGACTCCAGCGTGTTTCAATTTCCTATAACCTTAGAGGTTGTGTATTTTGAACTGGTTTCACCAGAGCAAACATAACCTGCATTCTTGAGGAGCTGCTAGAGTATATCCATGGTATATCCATGGAAACAACTCCCTGAATTCTAAAGCAGACTAGACACCAACCACTTTTCAGAGTAGGAAGAATGGACCATAAAGACAAGTTAGGGTTAGGGTTACAGGAGGAAATGGGTACAGAACAAAGCAGATGGGTCAGAACTTCTGGCCTGGTTTTGGAGAGGCTTGCTGTGAAAGTAGATGAGGTAATCTCTCAGAAACGTCCTGCGGCAAAATAACGAGCAGGTCCATGACAGCCCGTGCCACTCCGGAATCCTGCCATGTGTTCTAAAAACTTGGTATGGTCTAAGTTTTTAAATATTTCATCTATTTATATTTATGTATGGATTTACTTATAGCAACTAAAGCTCCTTTACCAATATAAGCAGTAAAATGATAGGTTAGTTATATTTGCTATGGGACCTTTCTAGAAGTGGGATTATATACATATATGAGGTCTGTCTGCAAAAAGTCCAGTCATTGTTAATATAACAAGAACAGTTTGTGCGACAGGCAAGGAGCGTGAACTGGAATGTGCATGTGTGAACAATGACGACTTCACTGTACTAATCGGTGGGGATGGTAGAGGCCTTTGAGTGAGCATGTGTACTGTGTGGTTGTCACATTCAAAATAACTGACTGTTTAGAGCAATGAATTTGCATCAAATTTTGCATTAAGCTTGAACATCCCATTCACAGAAACTATACAGATGATTCTGAAGGCTGCAGCTATGGGCAACTGGCAATTGGCAGCTTCACCATGACAATGTGCTTACTCATGCATCACGTCTCCTAGAGTTTTTTGGCAAAACATCAAAACCCAGCCGCCGCTATAGCCCAGTTTTGGCGCCCTGTGACTTCTGACTTTTCCCAAAACCAAAATCACCTTTAAAAAGGAAGAGATTTTGGACTGTCAGTGAGATTCAGAAAAATACATGGGGCAGCTGATGATAATTGGGAGAGCTGTGTGAGGTCCTAAGGTTCTTACTTTAAAGGGGACTGAGGCGTCGTTGTTCTGTGTACAATGTTTCTTGTGTCTTCTTCAGTAAATGTCCCTATTTTTCATATTACATGGCTGGATACCTTCTGGGTAGACCTCTCATATATAACTAGGCTTAAAAACACTCCAAAACAAAACTCACATTGAAAAACATATTTTTTAAATTGATGATGAGATGGCTCATAGCATATACTAGGCTTCCAAAGGAATAGTGCCTTTCCAAGGGGAAGAATAACGAAGAAATAACTATGAGAATTTGCCAGAAGAAATGGGATATTGGTTATTTTAATCTAGGTAGTGACTTCTCGCTACTTGCACAGCTGCAACTGGTGGAGTGAAGTTCAGTGAGATAGATGCACACCACTGTTGGATGGGTTCTGTGTCTTGTGCTGCCTGAAACTGGGAAGTGGATAAGTAACCACTTTATGAAACCAGTCATGACATATTTATGAGCATTTTGAAAAACTAAAGTGGACTTAAATATCAGCCAAAGTATAAAAAGTCATGTTTTGGGGGGAGGGGGTTAATCTTTGTGGTAATTCTATCATTTCTCAACTGCAAATGCTGTCCTTCTAGTAATACCCTAGTTCTACTTTTTGCAAAGTATCCAGAAAAAGTCTTTAATTGTTGAGTGTATCTTACTGATTTGCATGGAGTTACATTATAAAAACTTGATAGGGCAAATTTGAAATGAAGAAATGCAAAATATGGATAAAATTTTATTTTATGCAAAATATTGAAATTCTTCAAATCTCTCAATTTCAAAAAATTTTAAAGCCCATAATTTCAATCTTGCCATTCTGAGTAAATTGTAAACTGTGTTTATGCTCTTGCCAGTGGCAGAAATATTTTCAAGTTGTGTTTATGTGTGTTAAGATGTCTGCGAGTGTCTTTGCTAACTATTTGCTGTTTTTAAGGCAAAGCCATTATAATTTAAAAGCATTTTGAAAATATGCTGTAGAGCAAAGTCATAAAAGCAGTCATTCATTCAATGATGGCATTAGCTTAAGTGCTGAATTTTTTTTCAGAAAAATCAATAACTTTAGAATATAAAAGACATGATGAAATACTATTATTGTGAACATATTATAATTTATTAATATATTATGCTTTAAAAGTCAAAAGCAAACATATGCTGTAATGGCTTCAGATTTGTGATCCTTTAAACAATCGTTCTACTTCATATTTATTCTTTTGGGAAAATATTCAGGGACTAGTTAAGAATTTAAGCGATCATTCAGATGAAATGCAACTGATCTTAACTTATTTAAACCACAGACCAATACCATTGTATAATGTGTACAGCACCGGGCACTCATGTTAGGGTGTACAGACATAATCTAAGATAAAATCCTTAAATTTCATTAAACTTATATTTTAAAAAGCTCTAAAAACTTCGCTACACTGTGACGAAGTAAATGGGTCGGCCATGGTTGAATTACATCAACTATCATTCACTCTAGGCTTGGGTCGGCCCCTCCCCACCCTGAACTGCAGGACCAGAGGGGAGGGCAGAGTTCTTTCAGGGAGAACAAATGGAAGATGGTGAACAGCAAGCAGTAGCGGTTGACAAGAGTAGGAGAAGGAGAAAATAGAAGCGTATGTGCTATTGGGGTTGTGGAGCAATGGAGTGGCCTTAATGCTAGAGCTTCTCTCTCTCGCGGCTGTGCATAGTATGCATATTTACAAAAGGTCATCTTTCAGCGTCCTTTTTTAGATATTGTGTTGCAATTACAGTTTACATTCAGTATTACTTTGTGTTAGTTTCGGGTGTACAGCGCAGTGGATAGACGGTCACGTACTTTCCAGTAAGTCTTCCCCCTCGTGGCTCCAGTACCCGCCTGGCACCATGCATGGTCTCTACCACATCATTGACCAGATTTCCTATGCTGCGCTTGACGCCCCATGACCATTTTGCATCTACTAGTCTGTACTACAGTCTTCTTTAAGCAGGTGCAGGCAATCACTGTTGTTCTCAAACATACGGAGATGGCAAAGCTTGGGATTTACTCGATAGTGGGCTACCTGTGCCAGATCTGCTTTCTGAACAGTGAAGGGACTCTCGTCCTTGCTGGTGTTATGCTGTTTCCCAACTCCAGACATCCATATAAAGATCTTATTTTGTGCTCCAGTGTTAGCACTACCAGGGTCTCCACATGGAAAACAAACTTTTAGATTTTTTTCATCTCTATTGTTAGTTTTCCTTAGACTGCCTCTAAAAAGGTAGAGAGATTATATCTTAGGAAAATATCTGACATTCCTTTTGCATCCATCGGTTCTGGTAACTCCTCACTGGATGCCTTTCACGCCAATGCCCTGTGAGACCGTGTCAGTTTTATTTCACGCGTCCCACACTGGACTTTATTCCAGGGTGGAGTTGAGCTACACTTCGGAGTCAGACAGAGTAAAATCCCAGACCCACGCTGTCCCGTGTGCTTGCGCCTCCATTAGGGACAATCACGCTGTGCCATAATTTTGATAACACTGTTGGCCTGATGACATGCAGGTTTACTTTTTCGTCACATTGGACCTGGAGAAGGGGGAAGAGAAGCAATTTTTGGTCTGATGAGGTCCCTGGCTGTCACTTAGGCCAGGGGTTCTAAAGTGTCCTGAAGCCAATTCTGAAGAAATGGAGTTGATTTTCGGTAGGTCCCTGCTGCCTTTTGAATGGCGCTACCTGCTGCTGTCGGCTTTGATAGGGCTATTATATACCTTGCTGCTATTAAGGCCTGTAACCTTGGGCTGTCTGTGATTGTGGGCTTTCTCTTGATAGCTGGCTCAGGTGCTTTTTACTATTTTGGTTCTGGGGCAGAGTCAGGATTATACTATCCACAAGGTTCTGCTTTATCAATTTGCACTAATTGCTTTGAATTGCAATTAAAATTTATTTGGCCATGGGAGAGTCAGGCACATTCTTAAATGTCCAGTTCAGACCATTTATTAATGGTTAAAATGTCATAGGATGTCAAGTACAAACAAGAAGAAGATGAATACCTCCTCTCCTAGTAACGTTTTCTTCACCTTCCTGTTCTATCATATAGATTAATGTGTTGTTTTGGGAAAGGGCTGAAATTGGATAATACTCTGAAAAGCTGAGTTGAGAGGAAAGTGTTTCTTGGAACCCATATGTCTTCATAAAAAAATGTTGACTTTTGAGACAGGCTGAGGTGTAACATTGTCTGTTTTGCGGATGGTTCATAGGCTGCAAGAGGACAATAAAGTCTCCAAGGTTACTCCAATCCAGATGGATCTTTGCTTTCATTTTTGTTGCTCTAGAATCACGATGACTCAGGCAGGGATAACAGAGGAATCACAGTATGATATGACACAGAGAGTTGAAGTAATAACCAGCTTAGTTACAAATGAAAACAAATTATATAAATGTTAGGCAGAAAATGCCCACAATTCCCCTTGCCTTGTTAGTGAAGGGCTTGTAGAAGGTGGGAAATGAGATAGGACTTACTACATGTGATGGTAGCCTGATAAAGTTTGTGACAAGTGAGTTATAGATTGACAATGAACTGGAAAAGTGGGCAACATGTGGAATAACAGCAACATGTTCTGAATTAAGTGTACAGAATCCAGGGGTAGTGACAGCAACCGGAGGAACAATGAAGGCTAAAGTTGGCCTGGGAGAACCTTGGAGGGGGAGCTGTGGCTTCCAATTGTGCTGCAAAACTTCAGTAAACAAATGGAATACACGCTCAGGGCCAAAGCAGGCACATCACAGGAGGAATCCAGCATCCTGTCCTGAGCTGTCCTCTTGTACAGGTGCCCTCTATACTTGGCGCAGTCTCCAAAGCCACATGCTGGGACAGCTGCCTGTGTATGGACTTCCTCCTCTTTCTGCTCAGGCTCCATGCCCTGCATTAAGTTGATTCTGACACCCTCCACCACACCTGCATGGACCCTCTTCTCAACTCACTCACACTTGGCACCTCTCAGGAGTCACTCCCTGCAGGGCAGCTAGTCCTCCTTGTCCTGCTCACGCCCAAACTCACCCACACACACTCTCCCCAGGCCGCAAACCCCACACTGGCTCTTCTCCTGAGCTGAGGCCCACCCTATTTTGACACCCTGTACCTGGCCCCCTTGCTCCGGTAAAAATAATGTTGGATATATAATGGTTTTATAATGAACTGTTATTGATGGATTCTCATAACTTGTAGTATTTGTTTTCCTTGCTATTCACTTGAAACCATATGATGTCTCAACAGTCAGTGCATTTAACTTTGAGCTGGAAGTATTGGCTTTCAACCTTACTTTTGGGACTATCATAAAATCTCTCTTTATCTTTCATTTTCTCTCTTTCTCTCATTCTCTGTCTGCCTGACCCTGTCTCTCTTTCACACATACGCATACATACACATTATAATTATAGTTGAGATTTGTGAGACCCCAAACCTGGGCTGTTAATGGAAAATAGTATTAGAAATAGGTTTAACTTCATTTTTTAATGTATCACCTCTCTTATGGACCCTTGGATTCTTTGAATTTCAAATGATAGTTGTGCTTAGTGGAAGGGCTGATTGGGCAAGAGGGAGACCTGTGTAGGTAGGTTCTTTTATATTTTATATTATTATTCTTTCAAATTCCAAGTGTACTATGGTGATTATTAATGTCAGTGAGGGAAAAATTGCTACGGAATCATGTTTCCCTCTCGCCTGTCAAAGTGCATTGCTAATTATAAGCACCGAACTTCTGTAATCTGTTTTTCCACCTCCACCATGTCAGGGAGATCTCGTGTCTGGCCTGGCTGACGGAAAGCGCTGCTTCGCTAATTGGCCGGATGAAACAGCAGCTCCAATACCTCAGGGATTCGGTCACTAAAGGTCAGGAATATGTACACACATGCAAATGTGTTTTTCAAATTTGGAAAATAAATAGGTTAAAGTAATGCGGTCGTTGGAAATGTTGACTCTCCATAGCCTGATAAAAAGTTACTAGTAAATATTTTCTATAACCTTCAAACAATCACCATATTAACAGGATTTAGGGCTCATAGAAGAATTTTAGGAAAAAACAGCTCTATGTACTTAACTACCTATGTGGGAATGTGCCTAATTTAATTTTTGCCTTTATTTTTTTTAACTTCATTAGCTTTTAAGTTGACATACAATCTTAATATGTATGTGAAACTACTCAATGATAACCTCACTGTCTGTGGCTCAGAGACAATGACAGTGGATGGGATTATTGATTCTCAATATTCATGTGGCTTTAAAAATTTTATTTATTAGTGTGGAAGTTTCTAGAGTGATGATGCAATGCCATGGGTTTGCTTTCTTTGGGAACTTAGTGCTGCACATTTCCCACTTTAGCTCGCATACTAGAAATCCCAGGTCCTTTATAACAGATGGTTCAGCATCTTAACTCCTGTAGTGACCAAGCCCCACATTTCAGAGACTGTGAACCCTGCTGCTTCTACACGCAGCCGTTCTGATGTGTCTACACGCAGCCGTTCTGATGTGTCTGCCCAGGTATGCAGCGCTATACATAGTGCAAGGGACAGAGAGAAAATTCCTTCCCAAGCCCTGCAGGCAATTAGTTTATGCCCTGAAGCATGAAATTTGATTGCTCTTATTATTTGAATTTCCATAACTAATACAGTTGTCAGTGCCCACAAAATCAACCAGACCTTTGTAAGCATGTAGCTTGAGGTTTGGTCTTCGTAACCTCTAGTTACAGCGGGTTTCACAGGCTGTCTTTATCCTTTGCAAGATGACGTTAAATATATTCAAATTTTTCATGAACAGAGATCTGGCCTTTAAAGACGGCCACTGCTCCTTCCTCAGAAATTAAATAGAACTTAAAAAACATTCTAGATAAGATTTCAAAAAGCCCCTGGATCTTAATGCAGAGATAATTTTGTCTGCATTAACAGGCAGACCCATTTCTCTTTCTTTCCTCCTGTTCGTGACACATATGCAAAAGCTGATCTACAAGAGACCTCCACATCTCCCAATCATCAAACTACCTTCACAGCTAAGCTCCCCTGTCCCCACCAACTCCAAGAAAATGCCCTGTCGGTGGCCTGCATATTGCTAAATCAGACGTTTTGTGCTATGTTCTCATCCTACCTGACCTCTCAGCAGCAGTGAGCACGGCTAGCCACAGATCCAATTTGGAACACTACCCTTCCTCCCCTGGTTTCCTCTGTGTCCTGTTATCCTGGCTTTCCTTGCACTTTGCTGATGTCTCATTCCCCATTTTTTTCTCTTGTCCTATACCTACCTTAAAAGTATACAGCTCTTCAAGTTAATACTAAGTTCATATCTATTTTGCCAATAAATTCTTCATACAAAGTAATCCCATTCCTATGTTGCTAACTCTTGAATGTATAAGTCTGGCCCCAATTGTTCACCTGGTTCTAAAACCATCTCTGATTGTCCACCTGACATCTTCACATCCAGGTGTATTTCAAGCATTTAAAATTTAATATATCTATAACTAAGCTCTCGTTTCCTCCCCCACAGCTCCACCCCACACATATCTGGAGAGTGTACTAAGTGCCTGGTGTTGCCTCTGGAAGTTACAATGACTACGATGGATCCCATCTCCCCCCACAGAAACTCATATTCTAATGTGGAAGCTGATGAGACAAAACATGGGAAGATAAAATAGCTAGAGTTCATAGTAATTTCTGTGAAGGACTATTAGAGAATTGGGGTATATTTAAGAATGGGGAAGGCTTCTTCACTCCTATTTTCTTTTCCTATTGTGTAACTCTGGGCCTCTTTCTACCCACCCCCACTCCTGGGCAATTGCCAAGGACAGTCAGAGCTTGTGCAACCCAGCCCTTTCCTTGTTGCTTCCCTCTCAGGAGGGAACTTGACCATGAAAGCAAGTGCTTCTGCCTATTTAGACTAAGGTTCTGCCCTACGAGGAAAACCTGCAGTTATTGCATCCATGTCCTCCCCTCCTTTCCTCTTGAGATGCTACCTTTCTGTAGAAAGCATGCTCTCCGAAGAGTTCACCTCCTTCTCTTCACTTTAAAGTTGTTCTGCCTCTTCTATGGTTGGCCAAAAAATTCGTTTGACTTTCTTCATATGATGGCTCTAGAAGTGCTTAGTTGTCTTCCACTTCACTGGAAAACTACTTTGTTAGATTGTATTTTTGACATATTATACTTTATTATTTCAAGAAAGGTAAAAATGCAACTGAAACACAAAAAAGATTTGTACAGTGTAAGAAGAAAGTGCTGTGGCTGATCGAACGAGTCAAAAGTGGTTTGTGGAGTTTCGTGGACTTGGTAGCCTCTAGTTACAGCAGATTTTGTATCTGGATGATGCTCCATGGTTGGGTAGATCAGCTGAAGTTGTGAGCAATCAAACTGAGACATTAATTGAGATCAATCAATATTCTACCACTTGGGAGATAGCTGACATACTCAAATTGATAAAGTTATTGGTGAAAATGAAAAAATGTGTCTTTTATTTTATGGACAATATTAAACAGATATTTTGGCCAACTCAATAGATGGCCCATGATCCTTCAGGGCTCAGAGAAGGTTTCAGGTTTGTAACTGTGTCCCCCATGAGCTGAGCATCCAAGGAGGGCTTGGAAAAGCCATGGCCCTTGGCTTCAGTTTGACCAGAGTCTGTTTTAGTTTTTTAAAGGTTGTACAAATCCACAGATGAATATGAAACAGAGGCTGAATGTGGCTTGCAAAGCCTAAAATATTTACAATCTGGTCCTTTATAGAAAAGTTTGCCAACTTCTAATCTCAAACTTGGAGCCAGGAATCTTGAGAAGTAAACTGGTAATAAAGTTTTAGAACAAAAAAATACATATGGATAAGAGTACTTCTGCTAAAGCTGAGATGACTTTGAACGTCAGTGGTGTTTTATTAAATATAAACCATCCTGATTTTTGACATTGTTTTTAGAGACTCATGTTAGCTATGTAGCCAGTTTTTACAGAAATGCAGTTAGATTTTACCTGTTGACATGAGATCATACGAGCTTTAGATTACATGGCATTTGTTATGTTTGAAGGTCATAGCAAACATACTTTATTTTTTGTTTTGTTGTGTTTTTGCAAAGAGAGCTAGTTATTTATATAAAGGAGACACCTGGTCCTCATCAAAGATTCAGAACTCAAAAAAAAAAATGTTTGGTCTTCAGTGAGGAGTGAGTTCCCAAAACAGCTTTGGTAACAAAGTGCCTTAACAGAAGCCCACAAAGGACAGAGCTCATCTTTAGTGGAAGCGAGCACCTTTGAAAACCTGCAGGCCACGGGTAACTTCTTGGAGGCTAAAGCATTTGGGAGAGGATCCAGCAGAAGCTGGAGGCACTGGGGGTGGCCCTGGATTAGACCTTGGCTGCTGCAGCTTGACCTACATGTGTACTTGGGTTGCAGGTGGACCTCAGCAGCTGACTGAGGGATGGGGAGGCTTTAGTAAGCAGGCTCATGTGAGGCAAAGATTCAACTCTAGGGAAAAAAGAGTCTTTCCAGATACAGCCTTTTGGATGTTAAGGTCCTGAATGATATTTGCTGCTTTTAGTGTGTTTCCCAACCACCTGTGTAGGTGGAAAGTTTAAACTGCGAAGGCATCTAAACCTTACCAGAACATGAGGGTCTAACTTTAACTTGTTAGTTCCAGGCCTAGGAATACATTATAGAATAGATAATGCTGTAAAATGCTGCTGTTGAAACCTGCCTTCATAGCTAAGTGACAGAACTATGAAGAGACTGAAGTTGAATTAAGACACAATTTTTTCATTCTTACGAAGTTGAGAAATTTGCAATGATGGCAGCGTCAGTCATCACATCTTATCCGAGGTACCTTTCTTTGTCTTTCATTTTATTTCAGGCATTTTAATTTTTACTTCCCTTTTAATTTAATTACTGAATTGAATAGGAGTTCTGTCTTGTGGCACTCTCCACAATTTCCTACAAGCAAACCTCTTCCGTCCAGTGCTGCTGGACCATTCCCATTGCTGCTCACCATGCCCTTGCTTAGACATACGGAGTCTGCTCGTGAGGAAGTCTTCTCTCTCATATGTAGTTACCAAATCCAAAGCTGGGCCACCTTTTAAAAAAATTTAATAGTCATCTCTTTGTATATGACTTGGTGAATAGAATTCACTAAATTCAATAATGTTTTGAATGATTGATGAACATGTGGAAAACTTAAAACTGAATTTTCACAAATAACTTTCTTGAAGATTCCTCAAGACAAAAACACAACACGAAATCTAAGAACTTAGTATATTTAGGTTCAAAAATTTTCTGAAGAGATTTGTGTGGTTTTTAAGTTGTGTAATAGCGATATGACCAAAAGCCCTCATTAGGTTTCTGTTTCACTTTGTTGTACTTCTGAGCAATATGCAAAATGACCTGGTACAGCTTCTGCTCCCAGAGGGGTCAGTATAGGATGACTGGAGACATTGAGGAATGTACAGTAAAGGTTTTAACAATGAGATTTCTATTACACTCTTATTCAAGCATGTGCTCTATGACGCAATGATTCTTCTCTAGTGCCTTTGAAAAAAATAATAACACGTTCCAGCACTGTGGTCCGAGTACAGATTTCCTGAGGACGGGGAACTGTGTTTAGACTCTACCTAGTTTTTACATGCCAGAATGGTTCCTAAGAGGGAGGGGGAAGAACAAGGATTGCAGAAGAAACACGAAGCATCTAAAAACAGCAGAATTACATGCAGTCTCTCCGAGTGTGTTGAGACCTCATCAGAGCGGGAGAAAAACGCTCTTTACTGAGATCCTAGTGTTTGCGAGAAACCACTTAAACCAGAGCGTGGGTTAGAGCCTGGTTTCCAAGGGAGTCTATTTCCAGGCAGAATCAGAGACGTTTTCCCTGACGATGCGCAATTACCTTGCTCTTATCCATCTTCCATTTTCAGCGGCATCTCGCCACCCAACCCCCGGTGCAGGGAAACCCATTTCAGACCTCTCTCATTTTCCATGGATTCATTAAACGAAATAACCTAGTTATATCCGAAAGTGACTTTTCTCTAAATTTTCAACATATCAGTACTATTAGTGAATATTTAGATTTCTTTGGACACCTTTTTAGGGAACTTCCTGGATAGTAAATGAGCTGCCAGGTTTTTCTGTCACCTAATTCCTCAGAATTGCACTATTACTTTATCAAAAACTCCTGGCTGCCCAAATATTATCTTTCAAAAAAATGCATTAGTTTCATTATTTATTAAATTGTAATCTCTTGACTCACTTTCTTTTAGATGGCCTTCACTGTTTGTTGTGAAAAATATTATATTCCTTACACATTTTCAATTTACCAACCACCATTCTTTATTATAACTAAGCAATTTCAAAATATACAGTCTCCAACGCAATGTATATATTTAAATTTTTGAATAAAGTAATCAAATTATTCTTTAAAATATCTCCAATGGAATATAAATATCATAGTGATTTGATACCAATTATCTATTTAAAAATATATAAACAGGCTGTTGTTACATAATCAAACATTTACATCATCTCTTATTTTCCTTGACCTTTATTTTCATGCCATTTATCTCAAAATTTGTCCTAATGTATAAAGTTTTGATGCTTGTACACAATATATTCTTCACTCTATTATAGTTCTCTGTAACATAAACAATAAATTAAAAAATCTTTGTATGTTTGGGCAACATACATAAATGCAAATAATACATATAGAATTTTATTGTGATGATTATAGGATTTAAATACTTCTGGACTGATTAATCATTAGAATTATTTTAAAAGAACTACCCAAATAGCATAAAGTATTAAAATCTTGGTACATATAATTTAAAACATATAAAAACTTTGTTGAAATTGATTTTCTTAATGAAACATATAACACTTATTTTTAAAATAAATATTATATGTTTCTAGAGGACAACATCAATTCTTACGCTATTTTCACATTTCTACATGGAAGCACTGAGAAATTTGGTGGCATATAAATAGATGGAAATGAAAACAGCTTTTCTGTAATAATCTTGCTTAATTCTTCAAATTCTTCTTGTGTTATGCACCTCAATCACCTAGTGATCTATCATCCTAAAGTGTTTTGTGATAAGTTAACAGGTTGGTTTAGGTCTTCCTTCACTTTTTCGTAGTCAAAAAATTAGAAAAGAAAATAATTAGATTTGCAGAAGGATTTTTTACACTTATTAGATTTATATAATAAGACATATGGGATAATTTAATTATACCTGTTACTTTCTCACTTAGAGGCAACTTTTTAACTTTTCAGAAGAGAGAAATATTATTAATTTAAATATACTTTGCCTATATTTAGCTTATATTTGGGATAATATTAAATTATCTAACTCAGACTTCCTGTCAGAAAGAGTTTGGCTTTACTTTTGAATCCAATAAGTATGTTAACACTTTTACTAAGGCAATCATCTCACTTCTGAATTCCAAGATAGTTAAAGAATAGATTCTTTGCGTGAGTTTGCTTCCTAAATGAAATAAAGCATGTCACCTTCAATATTTCTTACTGATGATAATTGCTTTGCTAGCGTGGAACTCCACATGAAGAGCACTGGAGTTTTTGGCAACAGTAGAGAGCAAGAGAGGCAAGACCATTAAATGAAAATGTTTATCTTCACTATTTGATACAGCTGACTTCAGAAGACTCCAGCAGCATGCTTTGCAGATGATAAGGAAGGACAAATAGCACTACTGAGGTTTACACTGTTGTCATTAGAAGAACTTAAGTGTTGACACCGGTATTTCAATTGTCCTGTTGTTTGGTACTTCAAAGGGTGTTCTCAGGGGCAGAGCATCCTAAGACGGAGGTAGAGGACAAGGAGGGCTGTTGAGGATGCGGTGGCAGCAGGGTGAGCTGGTCAGTGTCTGACAACTGGCTCTCTACAAACAGTATGTGTGAATATACATACATAAGTTATAAACATTACTGATGCAAAGGATGTCTAGCATATAATTTGCAGATAATAATAAAATATACAATATGTTTTATTATAAATTCCGTATAGAGAATTGATTCTCGTAGGATGCTTCTGTTGATTTTTGCCAAACCCTTATGTCCATAGCCAATACTTGCTTGCAGTTGATGAATGAGTATACTTCTGACATGAGTCATGAATGCTGATTGATAATTTGTTTACAACAACAAGAAAGATGAAAGTGAAACAAAACATGTCAGAACTTGACTTGTTTGTCAACATGAGTGATTTCTTTGCTGTAACAGATGACAGTTTTTTTTTTCAATTCCTAGAAGAATTGTTTCCTCAATTTTTTGTACCAGGCACAAGGTAATGGACACTGTTACATGTTGTCTGAATTATTAATGTTTTCTCCTTCATTTTAATAAGTGATGCTAATCAACAAACAATAAGCCAAGGCCTCCTTTTCAGCCCTTGTAGATTGACTTAGTGATTTCACGTAATGAGTGATTTCAAGGTGGTGTCGCTGCAGGTGAAGTGTGGAAGAGAAGAATGGCAGACAGGCTGAGACTGATCAACTGCAACTGAAAACCATGTGTAAAGCCAAAGTGTTTCCTTGGTAGCTTTTAAAGGGGGTGTTTGCTCCATCAGGAGAGCAGGGAAGAGTGTAACTAGGACAAGAACTTAACTGGCAGAGTATCTGAGCTCCAAAAAAGTTAAATGCCCAATCAAGTATGGTCAGCTATGTCAAGGTCAGGCCCTATTTGGGAAAGATGAGTCCCTGACTCTGAGATGGGGACATCTGGGATGCTGCTCTCAAAATATTTTTTGGAATTGCCAAATTCCTTTACACCTTCTAAGGCTTCCTGCTGCCATGTCGTCTCCTCTGCAATCTTGGTATTCCCAGCAAGTCCACATTTGCCTTTCTCAGGATCTGCCTCCCCATCTCCTTCTGGGCACCAGCCTCTCACTAGGGTTAAGGTGCATGATAAGCCAGCTGTGAACTGCTAGAGTTCATCAAGGAAAAGACCTCAAATATACCTGAAAGCCAGGGCAAGCTGTAGCCAGCAACTAAGTAAAGCTACAAACACAAATAAGGAGGGCTTGGTGTATTCTTTGTTGATCAGGTACACTTACCGAAATGAAGCAGAACACAGAGACATATGAAAATCTTCTCAACTCATTTATGAGTTGCAGAACTCTAACAGTAATGCTGGATGTCATGCAAAAGTAAGCTATGAAGACACAGTTATTAAATGATAGCAACACTGACTCAAGAAGAGGCCCATTGATTAATGAAGCCAAATTGAGCTGAGAAGCAGATCCATGTATATGTGCGAATTTAATGATAAATAACTGCGACCATTTAAGTGAGGAACAGTGATGCAAAATGCACTTGATACAAGTTGTATCTCCTACTTCGCACCACACATTAAAAATGTTATGCAGATTAAATACTTAAGTGCACAGCATTTTTAAAGTAAAAAATTTACAGGATAATATTTTTACAAAGTTGGGGAGAGGAAGAATTCCCTAATTAAATTATCAAGAAAATTACTGAAAAAGCTGTCTCGAAAAGTTTTAAATTTCTTTAAATAAACAATGTCAAAATGCAAAAAGCAAGTGTTTCTGGAAAAATTACCATTTGCTATATATAGTCCAGACAGAAGACTTTTTGTGTTGCTGTTAAAAGTTCTGCAGTATGTTATCTGAGTGAAAAAAGCAGTTATTAAAATAACAGCGACAGTGTTAACTATGTTAAAATTATACATTCACTATATGAAATACACCAAACTACAAAATGGTTATGTGTGTGTGTGTGTGTCACTATTAGAAATGGTGACAAAGGGGGATTTCACTTTTAGTCTACAGAGTTCTGCATTTTTTATTACCATAAGAAAGTATTCACCCTGGCTGGTGTGGCTCAGTGGATTGAGCACTGGCCTGCAAACCAAGGGGTTGCTGGTTCAATTCCCAGTGAGGGTGCACGCCTGGGTTCTGGGCCAGGTCCCCAGTTGGGGGCACTCAAAAGACAACCACACAATGATGTTTCTCTCCCTCTCTTTCTCCCTCCCGTCCCCTCTCTGGAAATAAATAAAATCTTTTAAAAAAAGTATTCACATAATACTTTAGAAAAAAATTCGAATCTGGCAGGATAAAACCATTACTGTCAGAATTCCCTCTCTTCCAGCATCTCGTTCCTCCAACCCTGACCAGCAAAGGTGTGGCACGCCCATCTGTAAGCTGCTTTCTCAGTAGCACCAACAGCTGTTTTGGTTCCGGCGGGTTGTGTTTCAGCCATTTCCATTCACCTGTAGTACCTCCAATAACCACGTGCTTTGGGTGAGCCTGGGAGTCCTTGCGCTTGCTGAATTCCTACTTTCTGAAAATCCCCCTTTCATAAAGTTTTCCCAGCACCCTTTCCCTTGGCAGCTCCTCCCACTTGTCAGCAGTTGTTTGCTGTCAGCCTGGACCCCTGCCCCCCAGGCCTGTGCAGGGGTGTCAAACTCATTTTCACTGGGGGCCACACCAGCCTCGCGGTTGCCTTCAAAGGGCCGAATGTACTTTTAGGACTGTATAAATGTAAATACTCCTTAACTAGGGGTAAGGAGCTCAGTGCTGCTGCTGGGTAGAAACAAGGTGCTGGACTGAATAAAACAAGGTGGAGGGCTGGACTTGGCCTGCAGGCCTTGCGTTTGCCACCTGTGGTGTAGAGCATCATTTCTGTCCGCCCCCGGAGTGGTGCACAGGTGAGATTTGCTTTCTGCCCAGGTGCTTTCATCACGTGAGGCAGTTAAATAGAATCTCAGGTCCCAGCTGTTACACCGGCCCCCCACTTCACTGGACCTGTTCGACTGAACGTCCGAGCCGCCGGGAGGAAACTCAGGGCTGCCAGAAGCTTTGAGACCAGGTACACACTCACTGCCTAGCTGTGGCGTTGGCTGCCAACCCCACGACTCAGGGACTTTCTTTTCCCTGCTTCTGTCTAGTCCCAAACTTCTTCCTCTTCTCTACCAGTCGAGTCCTGGCTTGTCTTCCTTTGCCCCTCAATTCTCTCTTCATTTTCAGCTTAGTCTGTGTCCTGAGTCTGACCTGTGTAGACTTGGGGTGATCAGAGGGCTGGCAGAAAGTTCAGAATATTTATTTCCCTGCTGGTTTGTGCCTACAAAGCCAAACTCCTTTTAAAAGACTCTTTCCTGGAGCTACAAGTCTCACAGGCTTCTGGAGACTGCTCGCTCCCTTTATCCCTTAAAGCCTAGAGAAAGTAACTATTGCTAGTACAGGATTTTAACTATCTCTTTTTTTTTTTTATTTTTTTTTAATTTTTTTTAATTTATTTATTGTTATTTAATTACAGTTGTATGCCTTTTCCCCCCATCCCTTCACCCCACCCCAGGTGAACCCACTTCCCTCCCCCCTCTCCACCCTCCCCCTTGGATTTGTTCATGTGTCCTTTATAGTAGTTCCTGTAATCCCCTCTACCCACTGTCCCCGCCCCCACCCCCCACCCCCGCCCTTGCTATTGTTACATTGTTCTTAACTTCAATGTCTCTGGTTATATTTTGTTTGCTTTTTCCTTCTATTGCTTATGTTCCAGTTAAAGGTGAGATCATATGGTATTTGTCCCTCACTTCCTGGCTTATTTCACTTAGCATAATGCTCTCCAGTTTCATCCATGCTGTTGCAAAGGGTATAAGCTCCTTCTTTCTCTCTGCTGCGTAGAATTCCATTGTGTAAATATACCATAGTTTTTGGATCCACTCGTTTGCTGATGGGCACTTCGGTTGCTTCCAGTACTTGGCTATTGTAAATTGTGCTGCTATGAACATTGAGGTGCACAGATTCTTTTGGATTGGTGTTTCAGTGTTCTTAGGGTATAATCCCAGCAGCGGAATTACTGGGTCAAAGGGCAGTTCCATTTTTAGTTTTCTGAGGAAATTCCATACTGTTTTCCACAGTGGCCTCACCAGTCTGCATTCCCACCAACAGTGCACGAGGGTTCCCTTTTCTCCGCATCCTCTCCAACATTTGTTTGTGGATTTGTTTATGTTGGCCATTCTGACTGGTGTGAGATGATACCTCATTGTGGTTTTAATTTGCATCTCTCTGATGGCTAGTGATGCTGAGCATCTTTTCATATGTCTCTGGGCCTTCTGTATGTCTTCCTTGGAGAAGTGTCTGTTCAAGTCCTTTGCCCATTTTTTAATTGGGTTGTTTGTCTTCCTGGAGTGGAGTCGTGTGAGTTCTTTATATATTTTGGAGATCAGGCCCTTGTCTGAGGTATCATTGGCAAATATGTTTTCCCATATTGTTGGTTCTCTTTGTAATTTGGTGCTGTTTTCTTTAGCCATGCAGAAGCTTTTTATTTTGATGAGGTCCCATTTGTTTATTCTTTCCTTTATGTCCCTTGCTTTAGGGGATGTGTCTGTGAGGATGTTGCTGCGTGGAATGTCTGAGATTTTCCTGCCAATGTTTTCCTCAAGGACTTTTATGGTGTTACGGCTTATATTTAAGTCTTTTATCCATCTTGAGTTTATTTTCGTGTATGGCGTAAGTTGGTGATCGAGTTTCATTTTTTTGCACGTAGCTGTCCAGATCTCCCAACAAGGTCTCCGTTATGTTGTCCACGCCTTTGTTAATAGATTCCCTTTTAGAGTTTCTTCAGCCACTGCTCTGAGTGCGCTCTGCGTTTCGCCTGGACTGCGGTGCAAGCAAGCCGCCCCGATGCAGCTGGCGCAGCGCACACTGAAGTGCTTCTCAGCTGCAGCTCTTAAAGTAGCTGGAGCGCTGGTCCTTGGACTCTGATTTTTGAAGTCTCTTTCCCGTTAAAGACGAACTTTATTCCTAAAGTAAGCAAGGCACCAATTCTTCTGTAATCACCACAGTTGTGGACATACTAAAGATCCAGATGTTTCTCTGGCCCTTCGTTGAAGGAAAAAAATGGTGTTTTAGGATCGATAGATTTAAAAGCAGATTTTAAATCTAATTACACCTATAAAACCAGTATTGACAGTTGTGAAATTAGTAAACTCTTAAGTTCATGCTTAATCTATTCAGCATTAAATTCTTACTTATTTATAATTTTATTTCAAAATTATTTCCTGCTACGTGCTAGGCTACATTATTTTTGTGTCTTCTCTCACTAGATCATGATTTTGGGGGGTATGTTTATCATAGCACTTTGTCCTCCGTCTCTGTTCAGTGGACTGTTACCGAGTTGATTAAAAGGCAGGGTCATGTGTAAGGCAGTCGATACCGTGATTCAGGGTAACTGATTTGGCAGTGTACGATAATTTACTCAGCAAATATTTATTGAGTGTTTATTATGTGCCCAGGACATTTTAGGGACAAGGTTTTCATGCAGTAAAGTTTTATGGTGGACTAAAGCCAAAGTAGTTTTTATAGCAAAAATCAAAAAACAAAAGTGCAAAACATGTCTTTTTGAAGAGTGGCTAGCCATTGCCTTGTAATGCATAGCAAAGCACACTCTTATTATATACTGTTTCTATGGAAAAATGCATTCTAAGTATTAACCAACTTTTAAGTGGATGCTTGTCTTTCAATCTGTTTAAATTGAAAAGTGTTTCTGTGTGACCCCTTTTAACATTTGGAGGAGGATGCAGGGAAGCTTATAAATCCAGGTTAACAGTCGGAACTATAAAAAAGGTAATTGAATCCTTGCTTTAAATCATTTTTGGCACTTCTCTTTCCTTGCAAATGATAAGGAAAAACAAATGTTGACTTAGAAATTAATTAAATATAGACCATTACACCAAACAAGGTTTACCCATTACCCCAAATTTCAAGTCAGGGAGAAAGAATTACACTGAAGGGCACCTATCCGGGACTGAAACAACACTACAGCGGGTGGGTGTGTACTGACTTGTCTATTGGGGGAGCTGATTGGTCTCTGTAGGTGACACTAACTCCGCTATAAAGTGATGACATCATGCATTATTGTATCAAGTGGAGACCATCAGGTCCCAGAAATGCCGTCCATCTGTCTTGAAATATGTTCAGCGCATCACACGTAATACAAAATCTTCTTTTCAGCCTCCTCAATTTGGCGGCTGTCTCCATTTTTAAGTTTAGCTGGGGAAAGCGTTTCTGTCCTTGCAAGATGAGTCATTTATCAAATCCTAGTGTACAGCTTTTGTCATCAAATTTTAAATGGGATTCTTAACATGATAATAGTGCCTTTTTACTTAGTTGTTTTAATCGTTCCAGGTTTTGTCACCTTTATCGTTCTATTTTAAACTAGAGTCACGAGTAATAATTTGAGATTTTTATTTGCATCTAGTCTCTCCACTCATCTTCTCAAAGACTTAAGAAGACTGAGAGTGTCATTTCAGTTACTTTGTTCCTAGTGGAAGGATGACAGAGTGATCTAGTGGGTCTTTTCCAACTCTGAAAACTTCAGACTCCCAAAGGGAGCGGTGTAGTGCTCAGCCGTTAGCTCTGCCACGCTTCCAACATTTATCATTGTCGTTTAGAAGTCTCGCCTTCCATCCTGTGCGGGTGCGTGTGCTACTTCTTGAAAAACTGTCATTGCTGATTATTCTTATTTTTAGATCTAGAGTATGCTTGTTTCTATTTGTTTCACAGCCGACCAGCATATTGCGTGGTAATAGTTTTTCAGCCAGATTTATTCATGGGATCTGCCATTCCTCTATTCGTGTTAATGCTAGAAAATATCTTCTGTGCATAAAAATACTTGCACTGGAGGTAATGCCATACCTGTGAAATATGCTTTAAAACATAGATTTAAAAACAGTCCTCTTGGGGCATTATTTACAATGAATCAATATTTTTAGAGCTTCTGTGTTCAGGATGCCTTCAGCGATAAATTATTTTGTTAGTTGATTCTTAGGTTGTTTGTGTACATTTGTTCCTGATAGGCACCTATAAATCTCAGAAAATACGCTCGGTTGCCTAGCTAGTACATTGGATTTGCAAATATTTGGGTGACAAAGTGGAACTTCAATTTAGAAAAGAAACAATCAACAGAATAATTAATGTTCTACACACATCTCAGAATAATTAATTTTCTGTACACATCTCAGTTACTAAACCTCAAGCTTGCCTGAAAACTTCTGTGTAGTGGACCATGAGATGAACCTGCAAATACCTGCTTTAGTCCTTGCCCAGTGGGAAGTCCACTGCCTAGCCCCAGTGAGTGAAGTGGACTCAGGCCTGACCCATAATCCATGTTTCTTGACATGGATTTAGTTCAGTGACGGGCTTGGGACCCACTTCAAAGCCAAAGAGTGCAAAGTGTTCTGCCCAGAGGGCTCCGTTCAAGGGTGGGCCAGTTAGCACGGACCACCGCGCCTGTGCTCTGCAGGAATGGGAAGTAAAAGGATCGTCCCCACCAAGGACTGCTGTCACATGATGTGCATAAACAGGCTGCATTTTGAATGCACATCCTATAGCTGTGTGGTGTAAAATGAGCAACATCCTACCAGAAGTCCTGACTAAGCCCTGGCTTCTGCTGCTGCTGGCAGTCCTGTGACCACGAGTGACGTCACTTTGAGGACAAGGCTGATGTGAACATAGAGAATTACAGAACAAGGGAGCTGTATGTGTAGGCAAATACTTTTATAATAATGGCACAATGGTATTAAAGTTGATATGTATTAAATCAGTTACTACATAAAATACATGAAATTTTATTTAGTACAGAGAAAGAACTTGAAAAGAAGCTAATTTTAGATGAAGTTTTCACCATGAAGATTACCAGTCATTTAAAAATACCATTAAGCTACGAAAGTTATGAAAATAGTTAAGAATTTAGGATCTTCATGTTTTTTTCCTCACGAGAGGCTCCAATTTAGAGAGTACTACCATGAAGAAGGAGGCGGTCAGCATTGTTTATTTCTTCTCCTCTCCTCCTATTTTTTAGTTTGAAAAGATTCATAATATTCATGTTATTTTCTGTACAATAATGACCATTTTTGGTCTTAGTTCTACACATAAATAGATTTATCACTTGCCACCATTCCCTTTCCCATCCCTGACCTCTGTGAGTTATCTCGTGGTCAGCTGCGGGTCATTGTTAATTCTATTTTTATTAAGGAGGGCTCATGGGTGTTACGTTATATTCTCTAAGTTTGTCACTATAGAGACTATGTGCCTCCATTTTATAATTAAATGGCAACCTACCTATACTTTATATTTTATTTTTTAAGAGAGAGAGAGAGGGAGAGAGAGAGAGAGAGAGAGAGAGAGAAGAGAAGAGAAAAGAAGAGGGAATGTAGGGAGAAAGAGAAGGAGAGAAACAACAATCAGTTGCCTCTCACACATCTGGACCGGGGACCAAACCTACCACCTAGGGCATGTGCCCTGACCCATAATGGAGCCAGTGACCTTTGGCTTTGTGGGATGACACCCACCCAACTGAGCCACACTGGTCCAAAGCTAGATATACTTTTCTTGATAACACTTTCTTTCCCTTGGAATTTCATAAGCACTACTTCTGTTTTTACTGGCATTAAATATTATTGAGGAAGTCTGGGTCTAACTTCATTTTCCTTCCTTATAGGTGACTTTATTTTTAATTGAGTGGAAGAAGAATTATTTCTTTATTCTTGAATTTCTATAACTTAACTCTAATTTATTTCTATTTCAGGCGCTGTAAATCAGATTTTTCAAATAAAGCATATTTCAGTTTGCAGATTTAAGTCTTTCTGCACTTTCTGTCATTTTCCTGCATTACATATATGAATGCTTTTGTATTCTTTTGTTTGCTTAGAGTCTCTACTTAAGGAACACAAATTACCTGGATGCTGTTTTTTCCTTGCTCATCCGTCTTATCCATCATCATAGCTCTAGTTGCAATCTTGCTGTCTCTGTGTCTATGTTCTTTTGATTATCTCACACTTTTCATACAACATTAATTTTATTTGATTTTAGCCATGTCTGTTCTGATTCCTGCTATTTAGAATTTGCTTACTATATAAGAAATTGCATGTTTTGTTTCTCAATTTATTTTCTTAGCTCTGCCATGGTCCCTTGCTTTGTATTCTGCTGTTATATCATCCTGTCTTTGAGCTATCATTTTTTCCTCTTACTTTTAAAAACTTAATTGAATTTCTTTTATAGTGCAAAACATTGGTAGGAAATCAGCCAGTGCTCACTGAGTTGTGTTCTACTGAAATTATGTTTCTGTAGGATATATTTGTATATTATTTACATCACTTCTTTTCATCTTGCTCAGGATGATTTTAAGTAGCTCCATCCAGATGCTGTTGTTCTGAGAGAGTGCAAGCTAATTCTTTTTGATACTTGATATACTTCTGACACAAATTAGTTTATCTTTCAGCAAATTTGCATTCTCTCCCTGGCTTCATGAGAGGAGAATAATTACCTGCCTTACTGATTTTGTACTTCCCATGTGACATTGACTTGGACTTCATATTTCATGACCAGTGGAATGTGAGCAAAGATGTCAGCAACAGAAATTTGAATGTGCTGGCATTATGAGTTAGGCTCCCAAACTTCCACCTCCTGCCACGAGAGGAACATGTGCTGGGTGGTTGCTAGCCCCAGAATGAGGAGTCCTGTGGAGCAGAATTAAATCCAGTCGCAATCTTTGAACTAATCCAACACTCTTTCAGTGAAGTCTGGGAGGTCACAACTATTTCATAGACTCATGAGGAAGAAAACTAAATGTCTTTTATAGTCTCTGAGATCATGGGGTTGTTTGTTATTCGGCATTACTGCTACAAACATTGACTGATACATCTTATCATTTTATGTGGAAGTTATTTTTTTTCTCTCATATTGATTGTTTTCAGTGTACTTTTCTAAGATTTCAGATTATGAAGATGGAAAACGGGACAGTGTAGCAGAGGCTAATACAGACCTAGGTAGGAGAGAGCCCCTATATGTCGTCGTGAGGGAGACATCCCAGTCCTAAGGCTTTGACAACTGCTCTGTTTTAGTGCTGTACCATGGAAGATGTTAATTCTTGGTGGCTCTTCCTACTGACCTGTGTTTTCGAGATGGCTTTGCCTTGATAGTTAGGAGCTTTTGCTTCTCAGAGTTTTCTCTGACTTTTCACTGGGCTGTTTAATCACCGCCTTAGTCTGCTTATCTTCCAGTTGGAGGGTATCAATACAAATTCTTAGACCATTAGTGAGATGCACTTGCCTTATCCCTGGCTCTAAGGAAAGAGGAATTCTTTTATATATTATGTAGAAATGCCACCTGAAAGACTTAAACAAGAAAGGTTCAGATGTATTTTTGTGTGGGAAGTACATTTAAAAAATTATGTTCTAGTATATTACATATCACAATGTATTTTGCCTCAATTTAAATAATACTCCTTTTAGTTCTATAGAAAAATATCTAGGGGAAATCAGCTCTTTATAAATGTAAAAGGATTAAATATTAGCACTTAGGTGAACAGATGAAGACTTGCAAAAACCCATGTTTTTGGTTTTTTATTTCATACTGTAAATGTCATATGTTGACTAATAGGAAGTCCCCCGAAAGTTGATAAAATGAGGTCTTTCTTTAACATCTGTCACCAGTATATTTCAGTAGACCTAAGAATAAATATTTAAATTTTCTCGTGACACTTTATTTACGAGTCCATTAATTAATACTTCCTTATGCCAGCTAACTTTTGACATTATGTCAGAATATGTTGTTTCTGCTCAGTTTAAACCTGACCCAACCCACTGAGGTATGCTGGTACATGACCTAGGAGTTTTCAAATAACTCCATTAGGAATGAACTTCAGTATTTTATTTTATTTAGTGCTTCAGCAAATAGAGCAAGTGGATTAGCAGAACCATCTTTCATCTAAAACTGGTAAAGGGATCTGTATCAATATTTGCTAGAATTAGCATGTAGTGGATTAGGTTATTCATTATACAATGATAATATTTATTGTAGAGATTGGTCTTTGCAAAGTGGAGCTTTAATGGGAGGTAAGCTTTAACGGGAGGAAGGAGAACTGATTATGATGCATATTAATTGTACCAGTTCTCTTGTATTATCCCAAAGAATTCATACCTTAGAAAAGAGAAAAACTTATTCAGCAAAATGCAGGGAATGAAACCAAATGGAAGTGATCTGAGTAGCAAGTTATCCTGCTTATAATATGGAATGAAAGCAAGTTATCATGAATAGAGAAAACCATCTCTTCTTGTTGGTTGGCATAGGGTCATTCAGTATTTAAATCAGCTTTAATTACTGGCCAGCTGAATTGTTCATTAATGGGTTGTCTGCAGCCACAAAGAGAGCACATGCAACAGTGCTGTGATAATACTATAGCACGACATCACCCTCAGTCATGGGTATTGGTTGGAAGTGCACTTTAGGTTGATTTAACCAAGATCATTTATTGAGCCAATGGCAAGAAAGCTTTCAAGTTCTTAGCTTCTGAGATAGGTTTGCTCATTGGTTGGTTGGTTGTTGTTGCTTTTTGTTTTTGTTTTTGTTTTGGGGGGGTTTTGTTTTGGTGGCCTCTACTTTCTGAACTATGCTTTCTTAAAAGTAATTAATTAACCATTCATTTTTTTGTTATTTCTTAATTAGCAATGGTGAAGGTGATGTGCTTGAGTTATACTTGAGTTGCTTGCTAAGACTGGTAGAGACCAAATACTATAAGCAAATTCTCCAGTGTGTATTCTGAGTCATGTGAATTGGGTTCATATATATTCCTTTTAGGTCAAATGGAGAATATGGCATGAGTTATTCTAGTGTTAGAAAAAATTTATAATTTTTTAGGTATCTGTTACAAAGAATTAGAAGTATATGTTTTATTCCAAGACTTCCTAAACATAATATTTGATCCAAGTTTGCGGCATCACTCCAGAGTGAAAATAAACCTGTACTTAAAAGCTGACCTGTCTCTTCTTAGCAGACAGTCTGGAGGGGAGCTCACAGAGCGGGGCTGTCACGGCGCTGGGCTAACTGTGACATTTTGAAATGATTGTGGTTGTAGAACTTCCTGCAGGCAGTTGCTGCTTGCTTTGTTAAATTGCACGTATTTTTCAGTCAAACATTTTCCTGGCTGCATCAAAGGTGTTGAGTAACTGTGTTAACCTTGGTGTATTTGGGCAATAGGAGATCAAGTAAAAGTCAATAAATGTCTCCCACAGTCCTGATAAACTCCAAGGGCACAAAGGGAGGTGTTTATGAGCTGTGGGGGACAATTTGGTCAAGTATACGTTTCCCTTCAAATTGCTTATTGCCATTTGGGTGTTAGCAGAACATATTTCAAGTCACTTCTTTGACAGCACATATTGGTTGGCACTGCGAAAGCCTCTGTGTTTTTTATGAGACAGATGGCAATTACCCATTTTTGCGCACTGGTATCTTTTAGCTTTAAGTATCACATTCACTGGTGAGCTAGGCTTGGCTCTATTTTCTTTTTTCGTTTTGAGCTGTCCTACCTCATAATATCTGTTTAAAAAGGAACAATAAGGTGGTTGCCTATAGAATTATAACATTAACTGGTGTAAGAAGGAAAATATTTTTTAAATGAATTCAGATTTGTGATTGAAGTTGTTTTCTTTGAGCTGTTTCCAGTTTCCTTCTGCCTCAAATTTATTTTGGAAGGATATTCATGGCTATTACAGAAACAAGTACATCCTAATGAGGAAAACCCCTCCGTGTTATTCTCTGGGTTTTTCAGAAGTGAAAACAACAAACGTACCAGGACTTTACTTATACCCTGTCACTCTTCTAAAAAGGTTGTTGTCTTAACACAAATTATAAAGAAAATGAATATGTTAAAATCTCTAATATTTAAAATTTAAATATTGGTCAAAATATGTTGTTTTTGGAATAAAAGTTAAAAATCTATGAGCCTTTGAAGTAAATACTCAAGCTGGCACATTTTAAAATGAAGTAAAATGTAAAAGGTTAAATAATTCATGATTCACCTCTTTCTATCAATGTGTTCTAACACAAAGGAAAAAATGATTTTCTTAAAAGTTTGGCATACTTTGTGTGTGTGTGTGTGTGTGTGTGTGTATTTTGGCTATAGAGTGAGGGTACGTAAGAATTATTTAGGAAGAATAAAAGAAACTTTATTGAAATATACTTAATTTAAGGGAAAGCCATCTTTTTCATCTATTAGTGATTCTGGAAGATATTTAAATTGCTTTTTCCGGATTTCTGATAGCTACAGATGACAGTATAATCTGACACTCTTTCTTTTAATGTAGTATGTTTGTAATAATAAAGTTTAATGGCTATGTGATGGAATAGCCACTCCCGTAGAAAGGGTAACAAAGGTTTTACAGTCCAGATTCTTGGCTGGGTTATATCTGGCTGGCCTAGATTGCCAACACACTCTGCTGTGGAATTCATACCCTCGAACAGTGCCCTGATCAATTTCCTAAGAAGCTTCTTAAGTCCCCCCCTTGAATGTATCTCAGGGCTGTCCCAGCTCTGTGTTTTCTATCACCTCTGCCTGTGTTCTTGTCCCAACCACTTCCTAATCTGTTCTGTTGGCTTTTGATTGTTGCAATGTTGTATGGTTTCACTAAGGCCACAGATAACTTCCTATTGGCTCAACAAATGGCTTCTTCCTCCATCCTAGCCTCTTATGTCTTTGCCCCTGTGAGGCCGCCGACAATTTCTTCTTTCCCTTCCCTCCTCCTTTGACCCTGGTGACCCTGGTGTCCCCTGCTAGGACTGCCCTTCTTCAGACTACTCCTGGGCCTTCTCATTCACTGCCATGATTTCAACTCTCACTATCAGCTGTTGACTCCAGAATTTTTATCTTTGTTGCTGACATCTCTTGAATTTCAGATCTTTAGTTCCAATACTAGTTGATGGGCACGGGCTTTTGTGTGTCTCTCAAACTCTACTTCTGCTCATGCCTAATTTGCCATTTCAGTACCCTTCCTCTTTGCTTCAATTACTCATTATCCCCCTCCTGCAACATTTTTACCTCCCTTTTCTCCCATAACAGTACTACCAACAATTAATCAGCCATCAGGCCTAGCAGAAATGGTTTTCAAACGTATCTCAAATGTGCCTCTTCCTTTCTTTTCATTTTTGTGATCGCCATTCCCTCTTGCTTGTTATAACTGCTGGATAATTGGCCTCTCTGCTGTCGATAGTATCTCCCACTCTAATTTAAATTCTACAGTAACTCTGAGTTTTTAATCTTCCTAAAACATCCAGTTCAGTCGTGCCTCTTTCCTGATCCAAAACTCTCTTCACCCCTTCCTTCCAAGGGAAAGCACATGCTCTTTCTTCCTGGTATTTGAGCCCCTGCACAATCTGGCTTTACATATGTAGCTGTGTCTATTTCCTAAATATCCTTTTCCAAACTCCGTGCCTCATCTCCAACTTTTTACAAACATTATGTATTAAACATTTCATCCACAATATTTCTTTTAAGTAGTTTGTTGGGAAGTCACACTCACTGGGATAGAAACATGAAATAACTTTATTTCCACATCCCCCTCCCCCCCCGTCATGCTCTCTATTTTTCTCAAATAAAACATCCTCTAGGGTGTCACCTCTTTTTGTGACATTGGCCGGCTTCTGACACATGAGGTAATTTCAGTTTTCTGACAGTCTTATTTCAAGACTAAATCCTGATTCAAAGTCTTCCATCTTCCCAGGCTAGGGTAGGCCTGGGCTCTAGTGACTTGCAGGAGCGGGTGAGGATTGGTTGGTGGTCTGCTCTTTATACACCCCTCTCTGTCTGCACTAGCTCCTCTGATGGGGATTAAAAGAGCAAGAGGGAAAGGGCAGACTCCTACTTGCTTAGAAGTTATAGGCCTCTCTTTGTTTGGCTCATTTTCTAGGGAATGCTGGTGGCAGCTGGTGGCTTCAGCCTGCCACATCAGTAAGAGTCTTAGAAGAGCTCTTCATGCTCCCATAATTCCTTTGAAGGTCTGGCCAAATTTTGTGCTTGACTTCCAGTTGCTGGCATCATCATGACACATTCTTCTGACAGGTGAGATTTTTTCTTCCACTACTTTAGTGATCTCAATACAACCTGCCCACCAGGGTCACTTCTCAGGCTTGTGGGAATCTGTGGGAGTTAGGGTTTCAAGGGAGAATGGCCTGGCCCATTTATTGCTTGGCAGTCTTTGCCTGTATCATCTCTCTCCATTTATTCCTCCCCCTGCTTGAGTAGTAGAGGGAGATTGGCTTGTATCCCAGATGTTTCCCTGCTGGCTGATAAGGAAACAAAAAGCATGTCTTTGTATTTTA